>NC_088910.1:62520530-63145530 GCF_963576675.1 Euphorbia lathyris
ATTAATAGAAAAAAATAAATGTGCATTATAATGAATTATTAATAGAAAAAAAAGAAACGTGCATAATAATTAATTATTAATAGAAAAAAATCCAAGAACATGCTCTAATTTCTTATTTATTTAATTCCTCCATATTTTTATAATTTATGTTTTAAAATGTTAAGGACGATGTTCTAAATATTGTTTAATATTTGACGCATGCACTTATTAATATCGATTAAATATGCATAATAATGAATTATTAATAAAAAAAAAGAAATATGCATAATAATGAATTATTAATAAAAAAAAAAAGAAATATGCATAATAATGAATTATTAATAGAAAAAAATACAAGAACATGCTCTAATTTTTTATTTAATTTCTCTATATTTTGTAATTTATGTTATATAAGAAAATATACGTTATGTTTTTTCGAACATGAGTTATAAATTATATTATAGAACAAACATGAACTATAAAGTTTAGAACGTACGATATATTTTTTAGAACATACGTCATGCTTTTTTAGAACATGTGTTATGTTTTTTCGAACATGAGTTATAAATTATATTATAGAACAAATGAAAAAACGATCCAGATATCTACTGATTTTTTTAAAACATTATACTGAATTTTTGGAACATAAACTATAAACTTTAGAACATGTGTTATGTTTTTTAGAACATGCGTTACGTTTTTTCGAACATGAGTTATAAATTATATTATAGAACAAATGCAAAAATGATCGAGATATTTACTGATTTTTTTAAACATTATACTTAATTTGGAGAACATAAATTATAAAGTTTAGAATTATGTAACATTATTTAGAACATCGTCCTTAACATTTAAAAACATAAATTACAAAAAATATAGAGGAATTAAATAAATAAAAAATTGGAGCATGTTTTTGGATTTTTTTGTTCTATTAATAATTCGTTATTATGCACATTTCTTTTTTTTCTATTAATAATTTATTATTATGCACATTTAATCGATATTTAATAAGTGCATATGTCTAATATTAAACAATAGAAGCTACATGGATAATGGTATATTAATCAGCGCGCTCCATAATGGATAAGGAAAACAATTGTTGTTTAAAAAAACAGTAAATATATGGACCATTTTTGCATTTGTTCTATAATATAATTTATAACTCATATTCTAAATAACATAACGTATGTTCTAAAGTTTATAGTTTGTGCTCCAAAAATTAAGTATAATGTTCTAAAAAAATCAGTAGATATCTGGATTGTTTTTTCATTTGTTCCAAAAATATAATTTATAACTCATGTTCGAAAAAACATAACACGTGTTATAAAAAACATAACGTATTCTAAAGTTTGTAGTTTGTGTTCCAAAAATTAAGTATAATGTTCTAAAAAAATCAGTAGATATTTGGATCGTTTTTTCATTTTTTCCAAAAATATAATTTATAACTCATGTTCGAAAAAACATAACACATGTTCTAAAAAACATAACGTATGTTCTAAAAAATATGTCGTACGTTCTAAACTTCATAGTTCGCGTTTTAAAAGTTAAAATATATGTTGTTTCAAAAAAAAAGTTAAATTATATGTTATAACGTATGTTTAAAAAAATATATTTTCTTATATAACATAAATTACAAAATATAAAGAAATTAAATAAATAAGAAATTGGAGCATGTTCTTGAATTTTTTCTATTAATAATTCATTATTATGCATATTTTTTTCTATTAATAATTCATTATTATGCACATTTCTTTTTTTTCTATTAATAATTCATTATTATGCATATTTAATCAATATTAATAAGTGCATGTGTCAAATATTAAACAATGAAAGCTACAGTGCGATGGTATATTAATCAGCGCGACACATATTACATAAGGAAAGGAATTAAATAAATAAGAAATTGGATCATGTTTTTGAATTTTTTTTTTTAATAATAATTCATTATTATGCATATTTAATCAATATTAATAAGTGCATGCGTCAAATATTAACAATGAAAGCTATAGTGCGATAGTATATTAATCAGCGCGGCACATATTAGACAAGAAAAGTAGTTAGCTCAGTGGTAAGTAAGATGAAGTGTAAATTAAGGGTCCAAGGTTTTTTTTCTATTAGTAATTCATTATTATATGCATTTTTTTCTATTAATAATTCATATTATGCAAATTTATTTTTTTTCTATTAATAATTCATTATTTTGCATATTTAATCGATATTAATTTTTTTTTTGGTAGAAAAGGAAAAGAAAAATGAATAACAACAAACTACCCAGGAATTAGCCTAGGGAAGCTAACCCCAATCCTATCTTCTAAGAGAAGATGAGAGATGAAACTAGGGGAAACAGGAAGGGTAGTAACGCCTAACATCCCTTCGTGGCCCGCCGCCGCCAAGCGATCAGCAACACGATTCTGCTCTCTAAAAATGTGTCTGAACTCTACGAACTCAAAGGAGGAGCAAAGCCTTATAATAGCTTTGATGAGGTTGCGACTGTTAAGACCCATAGAATGATTCTCAGAAATCATTTTGATTGCTTCCAAATTATCAGACTCCACAGGGAGCCTCTTAACACCCAGCCTTTTAGCAAGATTGATTCCAGTAAGAATAGCCCAGAGCTCCGCAGAAAAGGAAGAACCCAACCCTAAATTCTGGGAGAACCCAGAAAGCCAGACGCCCCCTACATCTCTAAGCACACCTCCAGCCGCAATCTTACCGTTACTGAGGCAGGAACCATCAGTATTCAGCTTCACAACCCAATAAGTGCATGCATCAAATATTAAACAATAGAAGCTAAAAGGCACTAGTATATTAAACAGCGCGTGACAATATATACAAGGAAGGCAAATGGCTTAGTGGCAAGCCATATGAAGTGTAGTTGAAGGGTACCAGGTTCGAATCTCCTAGGCAACAGCATTTTTTTAAATTTCTCTACTCAAAACTACGTAGTTTTGAGTGGTTCTCACTTAAGGTGTGTTCTCACCAAGGGGAGGGTTCTCACTTGATCCCTCCCCTTTACAAGAAGCCTACCATGTATCAACCTTTTATATATACATCTCTATCATCCTCCCTCGAGTTGAGCAGAGGTCGACCAAATGCTCAACTTATCTTGAAGTTGTTGAAATCAGTCCTTAGATATGGACTTAGTGAGAATGCGAGCAACTTGATCGAAAGTATAATATACACGGAGAAGATTTATTTAATTTTTATACTCAAAACGACGTAGTTTTGAGTGTTCTCTCACATAACAAAGTGTCCTCACCTAAAAAGAGTCCTCCTCTATATATATATATATATATATTTATCTATATATATATATATATATATATATATATATATATATATATATATATATCTGCCTTTACAAGAAGCCTACCATGTATCAACCTTTTATATATACATCTCTATCATCCTCCCTCGAGTTGAGCAGAGGTCGACCAAATGCTCAACTTATCTTGAAGTTGTTGAAATCAGTCCTTAGATATAGACTTAGTGAGAATGCGAGCAACTTGATCGAAAGTATAATATACACGGAGAAGATTTTTAGAAATTGATCCTTAACAAAGATGAAATATAATTCAATTTGTTTGCTTTCTTTATGAAAGATAGGATTTACCATAAGGTATGTGATCGAGGTTGTAAAAATTGTTAAATGCTAGTCGGACGGACAAGACTCGAAGATTAATAGGGAATTAGTCAGGGATTAATCGAATTTGTATTCTTGTATCTTTTATTTGTTAATTAACAAATTGTTATATAAATTCAATTAAAATATATATTATACTATCTAAAATTAATAATATAAAATTAATTAATATAAAAAAAACATGTATATTTGTAACATATATTTTAAAAATTTGCAAACATCAACATTTCAACAACAATATCATTGAAACAACTCAAAAGTGAATTATAATAAAGTAAAAAATAAATTCACAATAAAAATGTTTTTGTTCATCGTCACTTTGGCGGCCTAGACGAAGTCCAAACGGCTAAAAGTTGCCTAGGGGCCAAAAAATGCAGGAGGGACTAATTGGGATAAATTCTTGATTTCGAGCGCTTAGGCGAGGCGTAAACAGTCCAGTTGGTCTTGGTTTTGAACAATGTACGGTAAACAAGTTGCCAAAAAGTAACCATGGAGGTCTAAAGAGAGAGAAATTCTTTCACAATGCAATATTTGAAGCCACTAAATTTTTTATGCCTAGTAGCCAAGCACGGTACTCGGCCTCTATAGATGATCGAGCAACAAATCTTTGTTTCATAGAAGTCTATAAATTAGACTACATTCCAAATAAATAGCATAGGCAAATGTTGATTCTGATCATCTAAACATGCCACCAATTTGCATTGGTAAATACATGCAGGAAAGGAGGAGACTGCGTATGGAGAAATAAACCTTATTGCTGAATGTGTTGAAGATATCGGAGCAATCGTTTTACACTTTATCAATGAGTAAATATGGGAGCATGCATAAACTGAACCAGTTTGTTGACATCAAAGAAGATATTAGGACGAGCTAAATATGAATATGGCAAACTTTTCTAAGATGTCGCGATAGTGAGAAGGATCAGAATGCATCACCCATACCTAGCATTTGTTTTTCCTTGACAAAAATAGAACTAGAGATGCCTTTACAAGTGTAAATATTAGCGTGATCAAGTAAATCACTAATGTACTTAGTCTGATGCAAGAATATATGGTGTGCATTGTGCCTCAACCCCCCCCCCCCCCCAAGTTCAATTTTCCAAGGTTGCGGATGGCAAATTGCTTATGTAATTTTGAAACTAAGGCATCTAGCGATGCAGAATTGAATCCCATCAATAAGATGTCATCGAAATTTTGTTAGACTAAAAAAATAGTAATAGATGTGGAGCGATAGAAATACAATAAATCATATTTGGAACCCTTAAAGCCAAGAACACATAGTGCATCAGTGAGCCTCTTGTGCCACATATAGGGCGCATATTTTAAACCATGTAGTGATATATGTAACTTGCACACAAAATGAGGCCATTGAGATCAACATAGTCAATCAAGTAGCTAATGAATGAAGACAATTTCTTTCAGATTACTATAAAGAAATGTATAGGAAACGTCCAATTGAGCCTCTTGTGCCACATATAGGGCGCATATTTTAAACCATGTAGTGATATATGTAACTTGCACACAAAATGAGGCCATTGAGATCAACATAGTCAAGTAGCTAATAAATGAAAACAATTTCTTTCAGATTACCATGAAGAAATGCATAGGAAACGTCCAATTGAATAATGGGCCAATGTAAATAAATTACCACAACTAATAGTAGCCAAGAGTAACCATCTAATGGATGTTGAAATTTCCTAAATCTAAAGTCTGATAATGAGTTACACCTGAATCAACGACCCATGGTTGGCTAGTGCAGATGTTAGAGGCGAGATGAGATTGAGGTTGTATAGGATTACCATTTAGATTGAGCTTAAGGGAGGACAAAGTATATGCAATATGGATGATTCCCCTCAAATGTACTATAATTCCAACTATTACTACAATCATCGATACGGAGTTGAATAACCAGGCTTTAGCATAGGGTGCAGTTTATTAAGTAAATATTTCTATCTAATTCATATCTCTGGAATTTAACAAGAGGAATATTTGCACGATTTAGCAAAGCTAGTTCGTGTTCAGCAATGAGATGGTGTTTACGTTCTGCACTACCATTCTATTCAAGTGTATGTAGACAAGACACATGGTGAGAAATGACATCTGATTAAAGTAAATCCAATTGTATTTGGTATAAAACATAGTATTTATAACCATCAAGCAAAGTTACAAAAGTCGATTTCCAAGCATCAACACGTATAAGTTCAAATGGTTCAGTGGATGTAGAGTATGAGAGTGCAAATAATCATTTTATTATCTTTATTAATAAAATGAGATATAAAAATATGAGAGAATATAACAATAAGTTTAAATATTCATGTCATTTCGTGTCATTTTCGGGTTAGCATATCAAACCCTAACCCGATCTAAAAATTTGCGTGCCAGTTTCGTGTCAATAAAAAATGTTGTTGATTTCGTGTCGTGTAATCGGGTCGTGTGTACTTTTTCCACCTCTAATCAAGAAGCTCCATGCAAATTACATTTTCTCACAAATACATACGAATAAAGAGTCGCACAACCACGCATCAACATAAGCTTCCCACAACATGCACAGATACAACGGACGAACATTCACTACACTCGTTAGGATATCAATCCTAAACAAAACTTTCTTACAAGACTTGGCAACACAACAAAATCACAAAAAGTTAAAATTAATGAGACTCTAAAAATACGGTCTGCTACTCAACATCAGGATTCAAAATCACACCATCATCCATTAAGAGTTGATACATCTCCGTCCAATCACGACACTCGTCTGTATTATGACCATTCTACCTATGGTAGAGACACGCTTTCCCTTCATGTGTTACCTCATGGTTTGAATCCATTCTCGCTCGTGGAAATCTCTAAAAACAACACTTTGTGGTCTCTGCAGATCCACGTACAGAGGACCATCCAGATGCGAATGAAAAGGATGACGACCACAACATCATACAACAATGTTTGGTGGTAAGTGAGAAACACGGGCTTCCTCATCATGCAATAGCCTCCTTACCCAGTTCAGATGCGGATGCGCAGCGCTAGTTGGTATGAATCCCAGCACCGTAGAACCTACAATCACCGAATTCAACGACTCAAAGTCTTTTTCAGAAGAAGACCACGCACTCACCACGGCATCACATGAATCAGCCACTGAGTCAACCGCATGCACGAACAAACTTGTCCTCGGAACTTGGTTCATCAGACCATCTGAGCGTCGCATCTAGATTGGAGAAGCATAGCTATTTTCTCTCCCTAACTCTCTCAAGCAAGTCTGGCACCCGATATGAATATGGGCGCGGCATCGCTGAAATCACCTACTGAACTTTGAGCACCTTGGCATTACTAACACTTAAAGGTGTAAAAGCAACTCTACCCTTTTTTATAGATAGCCAAATATGAATGAAAAAGAAGTAGGTATAAAAAAGGCATCATTAGAAGAAAGAAAGATCAGATTTTGAAAGATATAAATAAAGATACACCTGACAAGTCAGACTCAAAGTACATATTACAACAAAAGTCACGCCAACATCAACTCAAGCGATTTCCTACAAAATCAAAAGTACACTTCTTCAGTCAAGTCAATGTCTTCATAAAACTAACCACCTTTTCCTGAGCTTCACCATCATAGACATTCACGCTGAAGACTGCCTCCTTTGGAACCGCAAAACCCGCAACATGTGAGGCCTCCAGAATAAGCATTTGATCAATCTTCACCAACTTCTTCTCTCGATCAGCCATAAAACTTTGCAAATCCGTTGCTTGTTTCTTCGCATGCTCCAGCTCACGATTCAACCTCGCCCTCTCCTCCTCCTAAGCTTTTTTCTCTTGAAGAACGACATCATCCATTCGTTTTTTGCACGTGCACGGTCTTCTCTCATCTAGCGCACCCAGATCAACATAAATTTTACCATTGCATACTGATGATGAATATCTTCTCGTGCCATCAATGCCTTGATTTCTAGCTCCGCTATCCTACCACTTTGCTCATCCACTCGCGCTCGATACGTAGCATTCTCCTGGAAAAGGGCAACCTTAGATTCTGCTTTAACCTCTAAATCATCTTTCAGCTTCACAATCTCTCCAACAGCATTTGTGAGCATCATATGAAGTTCATTCATTATCTTCTCCTTTTGCCGACACAAGGAAAACACCTCATTGCATTCGACCAAGCCCTGCGAGCAAAAAACAAATGCAAATCGGAACAAACATCAGCATAACAAAGCCATGAACATACATAAATATAGAGAAGCAAATAACTAACACAAATTTAAGAGGGCAAGCATACTCACCACTCCACATGCACCTATCGCTTCACACAAATAGTCACCGAGTGACATATTCTCGTGACGCTGCATCTCACCTGAAACCTCAGAGAACTTAGATAATTCATATGCCAGCAGCAAACTTATAAGATCTTCTTCCTGCCCCATCTTACCAATGAACTATAGGAACAGGCGTACCTTACTATCCATGTCAGCCATGAAATCGACGTTCACTTTCGCCACTCTCCAATAAATCAACCACTTTGTCCGAAACATGCTTGTCCGTAGACACCTTCACCGCCATCCGCTTAGACCTCATAGATTTCTTTGTATTCTTTTTAGAGTCGTCTTTGGGGAGTTCAGTTTCCTCGTCCTTCATCGCATCAGCTTCGGTGTCCTTCGCAGCCTCTTCCAACTCAGCACCAAGTGGAATGCCAGCAGGGATGCTTCGATCTAGCTTGACATCAACACTAGCATTCAACACACACATCCCATGCTCTGAACCACCTAGTTAGACTCCTCAAGCGAAATGAATTAGTGCAGAGAACTCGAAGCTGCCTGATACGTAGCACCCAGAGGCAGAAGCTCGTCCTCAAACTCCATACTTACTTGCTCACTCCCCGTCGTTGTAAGCCATAAAATATACAAAGGTTAGAAGATAAATACAACATTACAATGAACGCAACAAACTCACAACATAATACAAATACAAAACAAAAGCAAATCAGACCCCCACCTCATACTTACCATGCAAAGCCACTTCGAGTGTTATAGATCCTAGCTCAGCTATATCACCATCGGTGAAATGGAGAGACTTTTTCCATGCCGCCATTGATTCTTCCGACCAATCACCTAGGTGAGCCAAGCACCACCAGTTCTAGTTTGTATAACCAGCGGCTAAGTAGTTGATAGCGCGAGGCCTAGTGGTAGAGTTTCTTACGACGATTTAAATATGTATTGCGATGAATGTGCTATGTCTATGGATATGGTCTTTATAAATTGCTCTTGACTCTACTAGACACTACGACTACTTAGGGGCAAGTGTACCCCGTCGTTATCAAGTAATAATCCGGTTAAGACCGGGTATCGAATCCACGGGATTTATAATTACAAGTATTAGATGACTCGGTTTCGTATGTTATTTAAGCGGTAATTACTTTGGGGTTAAGTAAGACACAACTACACACTATTCCTCACTATTGGCGACACAGATTTATGTAGCTAAAACTCTATGAAATGGGGTGAATATGATAAGTTATAACAATGATAAATAATGACTCTAAATGTATACGGATAATAGTTTACTCTTGCAAAGACGACCAAGTGTAGTAGAACCGACCCGTGAAGCACTTAGACTACGTGATTCCTAGTCAAGGCGTGTCTAATGCGGGGGAATTAGAAACTAGGGCCCGTAAGTTCCGTGGCTTGTCAATTCCTATGGTTTCCGGTTTGTCACTTCCGGTAAGGCAACACCTATATAACTCCCTAAAGATAACCCGAATGGCGGTGGTAATCGCGTTCTCCTACACAAGAATCAATTATCAATATCAAAACAAGCAATAAACATTAACACATAAAGGGAGATAGAGATTATAAATCATAAATTATAAATATGGAAAGTGATTAGATGAAATACAACCAAGCCTAGTACATAGGAAGAGTACAAGCTAATTAGCAAGTAAAAAGGGAGAATCCGCCCTTGGAACTAGCTAACCGGACTCAAAGCCGTCTCCTAGGTCGTGGAGGTGGAACTCTCGAGCTTGGTGACGAATGGTGGAACGGGACGTAAATGGAACGCCGGAACAACGAACAAGCTCTCGAGGGGGAGAGTTTAACTTACAAAAGTGTATCTAAATTACAAGGAAAGAAAAGAGTATAGTGTAGCTCTCTAGTATGTAATTGGTATCAAATGAAGTTCAAGAGCTTCTTATTTATAGACATCAAGCAAGGGTAGGTTTGTAATTTCACAAAGCACAAGTATGGAGCAACATTATTTGGTGCAGAAATCCCATGATACGCCCCGCGTAAATGCCCATTCCGTCAGAAATCTTCTGCATGTGGACCAATTCGTTGTCTTGTTGACTCAAGTACGCCCTGCGTAGAGGATTATACGCCCCGCGTGTTTGAGTCTCTGGAGTTTTATTGATTGAATTGGTGCTTTTACGCCGTGCGTAGCTGAAGTACGCCCCGCGTAAAAGAGTCTCTGATCTTTTTATGTTGAAGAACTGCCTTTTACGCCCCGCGTATATAGTGGTACGCCCCGCGTAAGTATAATTGACTCTGGGAGACAATGCAGTCTGACTTTCAGGATTAGGCCAATTATTGCCGACATGTGTCATACGCCGCGCGTAGTGTGTCATACGCCCCGCGTATGCTGAGTCAGTTCCACATGGTGCCTGCGGATAAGGCAATTATTTCTGGCACAATGTTTTACGCCCCGCGTACAGGATAATACACCCCGCGTATTGAGTGGATTTTTGCTCCTTTCTCGTACCTGAAATACAAAACTTGAGAGCCGAGTTAGCTTGACGTTTTTATTTCCTAAACTATTCAAAAACGAGGAAAATAAACTGAAAGTACGAGATTTTATTTTTATTTCTTTATTTATCAAAAACACTTTATTTTTGTAATTAAACTTATTTATTTTACCTGAAATCATCACGTAAATCACGTTAAAAGATAGGGGTAAAATACCCCTATCAAACCTCCTCGGACTTTAAAGTTTTACTTGTCCTCAAGTAAAAGAAATCGAAAGACAAGGGATTGAGAAAATTAAGAAACAAACTGAAGGTTGGTTTTGCCAAGTGCGTGATTTCAAAGTTATGGTTTTGTGCAAAGGTTTCGGTAAGTACCTACGCAAATAATTGAGTACGAAACTTGTTTGAAACCTCCATGATCAATATTTAATAGGCAATACTAACGGGGGTTGATTATCTTTTGAGAACCCGATAGTACCTCACCAAGGGATTTCGCTCTTACGCTCAATTTTAGGTGGGTCGGTGTTTTATCACTCTTCTTTGCACTTACTCGAGATCATGTTGAATTTGCATTTTCATCCGAGTTTTTTCTCCTAAAATATGGTTAGGCAATATTAAAAATGAACCCGGAGGGGGGTTGTAATGTGGGTGGCTTCTTTAGTGGTTAGTGTAAAGGAACTCGAGTTCAAAAATACCGTTTGTGATTGCACCGTATCATATTTCAGCCTTGGCGAATTTTACAAAATATACTTCAAAATTGCTCGGGTGGAGCTTGAGAATGCCTTTTTATTTTTATTGTATCCTTTGTTTTCATAGAGGCACAAAAATAATATTTTGAGAGTTTATGGTGTTCATTTGCTAAGGCCGTGACTTATTTTGGGTAATTCGGGTGCACTTGGTTGTGTCGGTATTTGAACAAGAGGAAAAAGGGTTAAATGTTAAAAGGGTATTAACAAAAAAAATGGGTTAATAGGCTCGAAGGGGTTTTCTAATGTTTAATGAAAACGAGAAAAATAAATTAAGAAAAATTAGCCTAAGTGGGTTCGGTTTATCATCTATTGCCTTTTTACCAAAAATAAGTGTACTTAACCCTGTATTGGATGCAAATTCTCTGAGTCGAGTGAAGTCAAAGCTCTCGAAAAATTGTGAAGGAATTAGAGTTCTCGTACGAACTCTTTTAGGCTCAAAAATACCTCACAAAGATTCGGGTTCAAATTGTGTACTATCAAGTTTTCGCTAAATTCTCAACTATCCCGTTTTTATTGCCTTTTCAAAGTTCATTATGGAGATGACATTTGGGTTAATATTCAATGCCTTAGTTTAGTACTAACCTAAGCTTTGCACAAATTCCCTAATTTCAAAACCAAGACTAAAATTTCTTCATCGAATCATTCCTTTATGTTCCGACACTTTTATTTTTTATGACAAATAACGGAACTTTAATTAATTTCCGAAGGAGGGGTAGCATGTCGGGAAAATTTAAAAGAGTCAATAAATTAGTTTAATTATTGTGTTTATTTTATTTTTATTTTTGTTTTCGTTAGTGCAAACCAAACTTAAAAGTACGGGGTTGCACGTCCCTCCGCGTTATTTAAAATGACGCCTATTCCAAGGGCGTCGCAAAAAGAAACGAAAACAAAAACAAAAATAAAGCTAAGGAAGGAAAAGAGGACCCTTACTGGTCAGGGGTTACGCGAGGCGTGCCTAAAGGGGCGCCCCGCGTAACCAGTACTTTTTGTGGTGTTACTGGGCAGAGACTCAAATATGCGGGGCGCATGAATAGGGCGCCCCGCGTAAGGAGCGGATTTTATTGGATTTGGAGTCAGAGACTCAAAGACGCGGGGCGCAATAGGGGGAGGCTCCGCGTGTTTGAGTTTCTGAACTGTAGGAACCACGGAAAGGCACTTATACGCGGGGCGTAAGAAGAGTTACGCCCTGCGTGAACGGTATCCCCTATAGAATTTGGATCAGAGGCACAAAGACGCGGGGCGTGCATAGGGAGACGCCCCGCGTATTATGTCGAACTGGGATGTGAAACGAAGAAAATAAGTAAAAATTGGGCAAATATATACAGGGAGTTTAAGATAGTCAAACCAATGCTACGTTTAGAGTCGGAGTAGCTCGACTTTCCGTTGCGACGTGCAAGCTTAAGGTGGTGCGAGGAGTGTGGTTTCGCCTTGTTGTGGAAAAACGCCGCCGTGGTATATCTTTAGACGGTGGCCATTGACCCGTAGGATTGCATTGTCGAGACCTTGGATTTCAATTGCTCCGGAGGGGTGCACATTGATGACGGTGTATGGTCCTGACCACTGACTTTTCAATTTTCCGGGGAATAACCGGAGGCGAGAATTGTAGAGGAGAACTTGATCCCCCTTGTTGAACTCTCGAATTTGGATGTGCTTGTCGTGCCACCGCTTGGTACGTTCTTTGTAGAGTTTGGCATTTTCATATGACCCCAAGCGGAGTTCATCAAGAGTATTAAGTTGGAGGAGGCGGTGTTCTCCTGCAGCCTGCATGTCAAAATTTAAAAATTTCAGCGCCCAATAGGCTTTATGTTCTAATTCCACGGGTAAATGACATGACTTTCCAAAAACTAGACGATAAGGGGACATCCCAATGGGCATCTTAAACGTCGTGCGGTAAGCCCAAAGAGCATCATCGAGCTTCAAGCTCCAGTCTTTTCTAGAGGAGTTAACCGTTTTTTCTAAAATGCGTTTTAGCTCTCGGTTAGAAACCTCAACTTGCCCACTAGTTTACGGGTGGTAGGGTGTAGAGACTCGGTGTGCAACCCCATATTTAAGTAAGAGTTGATCGAATTGTCGGTTGCAAAAGTGGGAACCCCCGTCACTAATGATAGTCCGAGGGGTTCCGAACCGAGTGAAAATATTTTTCTTTATGAATTTTCCTACCGCCTTAGAGTCGTTTGAAGGTAAGGCAACGGCCTCTACCCATTTGGAGACATAATCAACCGCTACAAGAATGTAAGCGTTGCCATGCGACTTAGGGAAAGGTCCTATGAAGTCTATCCCCCACACGTCAAAGAGTTCGCAAACTAGGATTCCCTGTTGGAGCATTTCATGTTTTCGGGAAATGTTTCCGCTCCTTTGACAAGCGTCACATGATTTAACGAAGTCGTGGGAATCTTTGGATAAAGTAGGCCAATAAAACCCACATTGTAAGACTTTTGCCATAGTTCGACTAGGGCCAAAGTGGCCCCCCGGCTCTTGGGTATGACACATATGTAGCACGTGATTAACCTCTTCTTCCGGTATACACCTACGAATAATGTTATCGGCACAAGATTTGAACAGATAGGGTTCTTCCCAAAAATAATGCTTAGCATCGTGAAAAAATTTCTTACGCTGCTCATATGTAAGGTGCGGGGGAAGAATATTACCGGCTTTGAAGTTTGCCATATCGGCATACCAAGGTAAAGATGTTACCGCGTAGAGTGCTTCGTCGGGAAAGGTCTCCTTAATTTCAATAGCTTCCGGAGGTTCGCCTTGCTCGCCTTGTAAGCGAGAGAGATGATCGGCCACAACATTCTCCACTCCTTTTTTATCTCTGATCTCGATGTCAAATTCTTGTAGGAGTAGGATCCACCGTATCAAGCGTGGTTTGGCGTCCTGCTTAGTCATCAAGTACTTGAGAGCTGCGTGGTCAGTGTAGACGATAATTTTGGATAACACAAGATATGACCTAAATTTATCGAAAGCAAAAACAACGGCAAGCATCTCCTTTTCCGTGATGGAATAGTTTTGTTGGGCCTCATTGAGCGTTTTGCTTGCATAATAGATAGGGCGGAAGAGTTTATCCACCCGTTGGGCCAAACAAGCACCTACAGCCAAATCACTCGCATCACACATCAATTCAAAGGGGAGGCTCCAATCGGGTTTCACCATGATAGGTGCATTAATTAATTTTTCCTTGAGTGTGTTAAACGCAAGTAAACATTGGTCGGAAAAATTAAATTCTGCATCCTTTATGAGGAGCTGGGTCAAGGGGGTTGCTATCTTAGAGAAGTCCTTGATGAATCGTCTATAGAACCCCGCATGACCTAAAAAACTCTGAATTCCTTTTACGTTGATTGGTGGAGGTAGTTTTTCAATTACCTCGATCTTGGCCGGATCGACCTCGATCCCCTCTCCGAACACCTTGTGTCCCAAAACAATACAATCTTGAACCATAAATTGACACTTTTCCCAACTAAGAGCGAGGTTAGTGTCTTCACAACGTTGGAGGACTTTATCAAGATTGCTCAAACAAATGTCAAAGGACGACCCAAAAACAGAAAAATCGTCCATGAAGACTTCCATGAAGTCCTCAATCATTTCGGAGAATATAGCCGTCATGCACCGCTGAAAGGTGGCGGGGGCGTTACAAAGCCCGAACGGCATCCGCCTATATGCAAATGTCCCATATGGACAAGTGAATGTCGTCTTCTCTTGATCTGAAGGATCAACGGGAATTTGCATATAACCGGATAAGCCATCGAGGGTGCAAAAGAATTTATGACCCGCCATTCTTTCCAATATTTGGTCGATGAACGGCAAGGGGAAATGATCTTTTCGGGTGGCCTCGTTAAGTTTTCTGTAATCAATGCATACTCGCCACCCGGTTACTTTTCGTGTGGGGATTAACTCCCCTTGATCATTTTCCGTCACCGTTGTGCCCCCCTTTTTGGGAACACATTGGACCGGGCTAACCCATGGACTATCGGAGATAGGAAAGATTATACCTGCGTCGAGGAGTTTGATTACCTCGACCTTTACTACCTCTTTCATATTGGGGTTAAGTCGTCGTTGCGGCTGCACGGAGGGCTTGACTTTATCCTCCATAAAGATGCGGTGTGTGCAAATGGTGGGGCTGATCCCTTTTATGTCGTGAATGGTCCACCCAAATGCGCCTTTATGTTTTTGTAACACCGCGATTAACGCTTCCTCCATTTCCGCTGTCAAAAGCGAAGAAATAACAACCGGTAAGAAATTAGGAGGTTGCAAAAATACGTATTTTAAATTAGGAGGCAAGGGTTTAAGTTCCAAAGTCGGAGGCTCCTCGAGAGAAGACTTCGGCTTTGCTTTGCTATCTCGATCCAAACCCTCGAACCGGCTCCTTGCCAACAGACATCGTTCTATTTCGGAGGAGTATTCAAATGGCTTGTTTAATGGCTCCTCATCCAAATGCTCATTATCACCTATTCCCGAAGAGGTTTCCGCAAAAGACCTACCACAAAATTCTCCAACAAAAAGACCAATAGAGTCTACGGAATTTAAAAAGTTACAATCCGCCAAGGTATTAGACGGAAATTTCATGGAATTGTATACATTAAATTCTACCTCTTCGTCCTGCAACCGTAGGATGAGCTTACCTTCATGGACATCAATGAGAGTCCTACCGGTCGTAAGAAATGGTCGTCCTAGGAGGATTGGTACCGAGTCGTCTTCCGCCATATCGAGCACTACGAAATCGGCGGGGAAAATGAACTTGTCCACTTTCACTAAGACATCCTCCACAACTCCTTTTGGTCGGGCAATGGATCTATCGGCCAACTGGAGCGTCATATTGGTAGGCTTTGGTTCTCCCAAACCGAGCTTCCTGAATACAGATAAAGGCATTAGATTGATGCTAGAACCTAAATCACATAAAGCTCTCCTAAACTCAACATTTCCAATCGTGCAAGGGATAGAAAAACTACCTAAATCCTTGAGTTTAGGTGGGAGTTTGTTTGTTATAATCGCGGAGCATTCCTCCGTGAGCGCTACCGTTTCATTATAATCCAACTTCCTCTTTTGGCGAGGATTTCTTTAAGAAACTTCGCATATGTGGGCATTTGCTCCAATGCTTCCGCAAGTGGAATGTTAATGTGAAGTTTCTTAAAGATTTCCAAAAACTTGCCATATTGGTGGTCTAATTTTTCCTTTTTAAGTCGTTGTGGAAAAGGGAGCTTCGGTACGTAAGCTCCAATTGGGTCACACACGTTTTTATTCTTATCCAAGGAAGTTGAGTGTTTTGGATCCGAACCGGGGTTGCTTACCACTTCCGGTTCATTACTTACCTGTGGAGCTTGTGGGGTCGCCTTCGGAACCGGTGGTTCCAAACCCTTACCACTACGGAGAGTTATTGCTTGTGCGGTCTCCCAATCTTTTGGTCTCGGGTTTTGTTCGGTGTTAGTCGGGGGAGACCCATGTTGTCTCCCTTGTTGTTGGCGACTCAATTGGGCCACTTGCTGTCCCAAGTCCCTGCAAAATGCTTCGTTGTTAGCAAGACGGGAAGATATGTCTTTAAGAAGATCAATTACCATTGCGTCTTGCGCATTGCTAGGAGGTTGTGAATTTTTCCTTTCTTGGTCATGAGGGAATTGGCCCAACCCTTGTTCCACAAATTTACCATGGGGTTCGGACGGGGGCTTCAATACATTCCGCCCGTTATCATAAGATGAAATGTGTTGAAGCCTCCTTCCGTCATTACTATTGTTATGGTGGTGATAAGCGTGCGTGTTAGGATAAGAGTTATGATGAGAATTATACCTTTGTTGTCCCCTTACGCTTTCGGTGTCACCGGCAAAAGGGCTACCGGCTTGACAATCCTTACCTTGGTGGCCACCACCACAGTGAGAGCACATTAGGACTTGTGCTGAATTTTGGAGGCTCATTTGCGCCATTAAGGCGTCCAGTTTCTTGTTCATTTCGATCATGAAGATGGTGGGAGCCTCGTCTTCTACGGCAAAGGTTTGATGTTGCGAGGATCCGGCAAGCCGATCTTCTTGCCATTGGACGCTTTTCCTAGCTAATTCGTGAATGAGCTCATATGCCTCGCTTGCCGATTTGCGAAACAAATCCCCACCTGCGGCGGAATCAACAGTTGCACGATTAGTCGGTGTTAGACCATGATAAAAAGTACTTACTAAATCATGCTTAGGGATATCATGATGGGGACAGTTTCGGAGCAGCTTTCGGAACCTAGCCCAAGCTGAGTGGAGGGCCTCGTATCTAAGTTGCCGAAAGGAAGTGATATCTTTTCTCAATTTAACCATTTTAGAGGGCGGGAAGTAGTAAGATAGGAATTCCTTCTAACGAGTCCAACCATTCCAACGCTTGTCCTGTCAAAGAAAAAGGAAAAATTTTAGTTGGACGGCCTCTACTGGAACATTATTTTGCCGTGAAGTTTCGGCACACATAAGAAATTTATCAAGGTGTTCGTTAGGGTTTTCATGGGGTTCCCCTCCGAATTGACCGAATTGTTGGATTAATTGGATCATGCTAGGCTTTATTTCAAATCTGTCGGCCGGAATGGTGGGGGCAACAATTCCATGGCGGATTTGGGGACGATGTGGAGCAAGAATCTCCAACATCGAACGCGTGTCGTTGCCTTCACCATTACGGTCGTTATTCACGGGTTGTTCCGGCCCCCGTTGGTTGAGCTCGGGCTGGTTAGCTTCATCGTTGAGATTTGCCATTCTTTCCCTACGTAACCTACAAAGAGTACGTTCAATTTCGAGATCAATAGGCACGAGAGAATCACTTTTAGATCGGGTGTGCATAAAATAAAACAAGTATATAAAAGAATTATCAACAAGAAAGAATAATGTTAGCAAACGTATATATAAACAATTTATACAAAAAGAATGCTTAAACTAACAATGAAACGTTTTTTTCTAATATTGTAGGAAATTATAAATCCCCGGCAACGGCGCCAAAAACTTGATACGTAAAATCTAGTGGTAGAGTTTCTTACGACGATTTAAATATGTATTGCGATGAATGTGCTATGTCTATGGATATGGTCTTTATAAATTGCTCTTGACTCTACTAGACACTACGACTACTTAGGGGCAAGTGTATCCCGTCGTTATCAAGTAATAATCTGGTTAAGACCGGGTATCGAATCCACGGGATTTATAATTACAAGTATTAGACGACTCGGTTTCGTATGTTATTTAAGCGGTAATTACTTTGGGGTTAAGTAAGACACAACTACACACTATTCCTCACTATTGGCGACACAGATTTATGTAGCTAAAACTCTATGAAGTGGGGTGAATATGATAAGTTATAACAATGATAAATAATGACTCTAAATGTATACGGATAATAGTTTACTCTTGCAAAGACGACCAAGTGTAGTAGAACCGACCCGTGAAGCACTTAGACTACGTGATTCCTAGTCAAGGCGTGTCTAATGCGGGGGAATTAGAAACTAGGGCCCGTAAGTTCCGTGGCTTGTCAATTCCTACGGTTTCCGGTTTGTCACTTCCGGTAAGGCAACACCTATATAACTCCCTAAAGATAGCCCGAATGGCGGCGGTAATCGCGTTCTCCTACACAAGAATCAATTATCAATATCAAAACAAGCAATAAACATTAACACATAAAGGGAGATAGAGATTATAAATCATAAATTATAAATATGGAAAGTGATTAGATGAAATACAACCAAGCCTAGTACATAGGAAGAGTACAAGCTAATTAGCAAGTAAAAAGGGAGAATCCGCCCTTGGAACTAGCTAACCGGACTCAAAGCCGTCTCCTAGGTCGTGGAGGTGGAACTCTCGAGCTTGGTGACGAATGGTGGAACGGGATGTAAATGGAACGCCGGAACAACGAACAAGCTCTCGAGGGGGAGAGTTTAACTTACAAAAGTGTATCTAAATTACAAGGAAAGAAAAGAGTATAGTGTAGCTCTCTAGTATGTAATTGGTATCAAATGAAGTTCAAGAGCTTCTTATTTATAGACATCAAGCAAGGGTAGGTTTGTAATTTCACAAAGCACAAGTATGGAGCAACATTATTTGGTGCAGAAATCCCATGATACGCCCCGCGTAAATTGGTCTACGCCCCGCGTAAATGCCCATTCCGTCAGAAATCTTCTGCATGTGGACCAATTCGTTGTCTTGTTGACTCAAGTACGCCCTGCGTAGAGGATTATACGCCCCGCGTGTTTGAGTCTCTGGAGTTTTATTGCTTGAATTGGTGCATTTACGTCGTGCGTAGCTGAAGTACGCCCCGCATAAAAGAGTCTCTGATCTTTTTATGTTGAAGAACTGCCTTTTACGCCCCGCGTATATAGTGGTACGACCCGCGTAAGTATAGTTGACTCTGGGAGACAATGCAGTCTGACTTTCAGGATTAGGCCAATTATTGCCGACATGTGTCATACGCCGCGCGTAGTGTGTCATACGCCCCGCGTATGCTGAGTCAGTTCCACATGGTGCCTGCGGATAAGGCAATTATTTCTGGCACAATGTTTTACGCCCCGCGTACAGCCCGCGTATAGGATAATACGCCCCGCGTATTGAGTGGATTTTTGCTCCTTTCTCGTACCTGAAATACAAAACTTGAGAGCCGAGTTAGCTTGACGTTTTTATTTCCTAAACTATTCAAAAACGAGGAAAATAAACTGAAAGTACGAGATTTTATTTTTATTTCTTTATTTATCAAAAACACTTTATTTTTGTAATTAAACTTATTTATTTTACCCGAAATCATCCCGTAAATCACGCTAAAAGATAGGGGTAAAATACCCCTATCAGTAGTGCCCGATTAACAAATCGACGTCCTTTTTGTCATTTTCGGGCAACCACTTCAAGTATGTCCAAGCTTCATTTCAGGACCTAAAATTTGTTGTTCCATTAATCATTGGGATGAGTCCAACGGGTCCGTATTCCAGCTAACATGATATGGAAACACACCTCGTATCTGTGTCACCCAGAAGAAGTGGTGCCTCCACTCCGACAATTTGTTAGATAGGCCCGCAATAACATTGAAGTTTGAATATGAAAACCTCACATGCTGCGATCGCGAGCTCTTTATGGGCTTGAAGAATTTATAGAATAGCAACCTAGTCACCCTATACCCATCCGAACGACATAGTGAATAACCACCAACCATCATCCTCCACTAATTGGGATGCACCTAGGCAGGACATAGGTTATACTCTTTCATCACCTCTACGAAGAACGGCAGCAACGGCAACTGCACTCCAGCTTTGAACTGCTCCTTGTACACAATCATTTTAGTCGGTGCCATGATGTCGTTCGCTCGAACGTCCTCATCTACATGGCTAATCTCGTATAGAACCCCAATATGATATGTCACGGATAGAGCGGCCAAATCCGTGCACACAATAATGGAATAAGCCTTCTCCAAAGTTAGAGACTCAGGTTTCTTCGATCTTTTCGACTGGTCGTACCATCGACCATCCAAGCTGGGCCCGAGGGCCACACCTTATGTATTCGCTCGTATAAATAAAGATCCTAACCACTACTCACTAAGTACACAGGAACCTTTACAACCACCGCCACTGTTCCAGGCTTAGCGCCACTAGAAGGCCTTGCAACAGATGGCGAAAGTCGAATAATGAGCACGTTTCGTGCACGAACTCTCTTTGGCTTTGAAGTCCCCTCGCCGCTCATTTTTTTGCTATCTGCCTTGAGTTTTCTCTGGAGACTACGCCCAAAGTCCGTCAAGGTAAAATCACCTGGAGTGATAGAAGCTAACTTCATTATTTACCCCCGACTTGAATTGCCAGACATACTAAAACCGCCTCATAACTATAGTCACGCCTCATTAATATACGTGACAAATGACCTCATACACAAAAGAGCAAACTTTTTGAACTTTAATCACTTACAGCTATCAAACACCTACAAAACATCTCACTTCCCATCTCAACCATTCGAACATACCCGTCGAGCACACATTACCGAGAAGTTTTTCTCCATCCGCTGATAATCGACATCCAAATGATCAGATCCGCATTACACCACAACTCAGCACTCTCGATGGCCCAACGTAGGCAATGAAGGAAAATAGATAAGCCTAGACACAGCAAAATTATAAAATTTTATCTATTTCCCTTTTTCCAATATCCGTTAATCGGTATTTTATATAAAGAGTGATTAAATAAGTGTACTAATTATAAGCAAACGAAGTGCTCACTAAGAGTGGAAGTCGGAAGAATTCTTAGCCTCTAAACTTGAGTTGTCCGAAATTCATAAGTTAGGGGGACTAATTATAGTCTTTTTAATTTCTAACCCTAATCACATTAGGTTAAATTAGTTAATTATAATCCTATTCTAAATAGATTTACTAATAAGATAAATAAATATAATTATTACCTTTATCTTTATCTTTATCTATATCTAATATAAATAAATAATAATCCTAATCTTAATTAGATATTTATCTATGTTAGGGAATTAATTTAATTAGAGATTTAATCACATTAAACCTACTAATTAATTTCATCAAATAATATATTAATTTAAGCATAACTATAATCTAATTATAATTATCAATTAAATTAAATCATCCCTAATATATATAATTTTTGGCCCACACTTCCTCTCTCTCTTTCTCTCTCTCAATTACTATTTCGTCCTCCGATTCTAAGTCCCATATGCGATCCAATAGGTTCTTAGCGCTACTAGCTAGTCGTATATATTTATTGGAATTTAATTCAACCAGATTAATTTCAACTACACACATAATGGAATGAGTTCGAAGACTATTACTAGCAGAACCGTAAATATTCCCCCAGAGCGATAAGAAGCCAGGTTGATACTGATGTTTACCTTTCTGTATCAGGTCTAGTATAATTCTATCATTTATCAGCTATATCATTAGACGAATCCGTAACTATGGAATATGTCAAGTTACATATAATAAGACGTCTGTTTTACTTGTCCGGATAGAATTAGCTCTGAATAGATAGGTTAAGTGAAATCTCTATTTCTACTCTTAACCTATCACCTTGCAAGGATTTCCAGTTAATTCTCTACACGAAGCCATGAATATATCTCATATCTATCAGGAGTGGCAAATGCTCAATCTAACATTAACTACCCTTCAATTACTTTATGTGATACCTAGCGCCTGCTCGCACACACCCCAAAGTCATCCTTGTTATGGATCGTGTTTAAGCAAAGTCAAAGCACCACACTTCATAATCTAGAATTACTAATTAATATTTGTTTGAGTCTGAGAATTACTTATACCTTCTAATATTATTTGAGATGAAACATATGATATTTAGATAAATTCATCCATCCTGTTATCTCAACCTGGGTCCCCAATCTTAATGAACTCCTTCACTGGATCCATGTAATTGCCTAGATATCTCCATATCTAAAGCTTGTGAGATCAGCTCTTTGTTCACAGCAGAATACGCTATTACATGCAAGTCTTAATAGCACTATGTTAATTCCATGCACATATCAATTGACTTGGGGCTGTTTTAAGTTTATTGACTTATTATAAAGTATAGTCTCACTTCACACTTGTATGAACACTTTATGATTGCTTAAATAAACTTGGGGTTTCTTTTATTCAACTCAATTAGTTCTGATAAAAGATTAATGCCTTTATATAGTTAAACATACTATATCTTATAAAAAAAATGAGAACGAACGATTCATTTACAAATAGTTTATATCCTACAACAATTGTCTATAGGACATTAAATCCCAACATGCAACTCACATCGAATGATTCGTCAGACGGTTTGGCATTCTAACCGTTTGTGGGGGACTACTTCATTGGGAATATGGGCCAGGATAAGTCCACACACCGTTTAGGCTATGATAAGCCAATGCAATGCATGGGCTTAGGGCCCACTATGCCACTTGCTCTCTCTATAAAAGAGCCTCTAACCCCCAATAAACAGGTCTAAACACTCTACTATTGATTACACAAACTATCTCTCTCTCTTTATAGATTTACTAACTTGGGCGGAGGAGTGTTCCCAGGGGCCGCTCCCCGCACAAAGAAGGAAGACGATTCCTAGGATCCACCGCTACCCCAAATCTCCATTAAATAATAATAATAAATTTAACAAGCACTATATTGCATTTGACAAAATTTTATAAATATACATCATCTCCAATAGAGGGTGTTCAAAAGAGTGTCACCTGATGTGACATTGGGTTTGGCAATTTTTAAAGAATGCCTACTGTTGGAGTGATGATTGTTGCCAAGAAAGTTGCCAATGGCAACCTTGAAGCAAGATTGCCAAATTTTTTTTAATATATAAAAAAAAGTGATTTACTTGAATATTATTGGTGCATATTTTCTATTACTCTCTCTCTCTCTCTCATTTCACTATTAGTTAACAATATTTATAATTAAAATAAATTATATATTAAGTAATGATTTGAGGGGTCATTGTGTCAACTTTTAAAGTTGTTTACTATTGGAGTATTTTTAAACAAAAATTGTCAAGAGTAATGTGAATTATTAAATTAATAAAATATTATATTTTAGTATGATGTGTTAAGTTTTGGCACTCTTTGAAATAACCTCAATTGAAGATGCTCTTAAAATAAAACTTAGTTATTGTAAAAAAAAAAACATGAGTAGGTCGTGGGTGGCTTTAATTTTTAAAATTATGACTATAATTACTAGTGGATTAGGAATGAATCAATTATAATTAAGGGGTAAGGGGTGGGAATTATGATTCTTATACTTTTGGGAATGAGAATCAATCATTCTCATTCCAATTCCCGATTGAAAAATTTCTTAACCAAACACTCCCTTAGTTGAGAGTGAAATTATCTAAATATTAGAGAGATTTAAGTTAGTGGAGCTTGATTTTTTTTGCCCACTAAGCTCATTTTTTCTATAAGTAGAAGGGATTGTCTTCCTTTTATGATCTTAATCAATCAACCAACAAACCAATAACACAAAATACAACTCAATCAGATCAAATGTCGGCCCTTTTAAGTCTCTTTGTTTTAGCAAATTTCGTGCTTCATTTGTTTCCATTCAATTTGACCTCAAATCATCATTGAACTTAAACTTATGTTTCTTACCAAACTGTTCTAATCTACTTTGTCTAATTTTTCACCTGTCTTATATTACTCCAATTTCAGTGGGTTTAGCTCTAAAATTCGATCACATAATCATTTTCAACTCTTACTTTTTACTTCTCCAAAATTATTCCGAAAAATCATAGTTTTGAACCTTCAAAGTTTGTCAAAAATTCAGTTTTTCTGACGAAGATCATAGTGTTTTTGAGCTGTCATTTTCCAAAAATCTTATCACTTCCTTCCAATCCTGCTTTAGTCTAATTTTTGTGCCACCACATTCCCAACATCCCAAATTAAATTTTCATTATTACAAAGTCCAAATCTCTACAAACAAATCTAGGATTGATGAAGTTTTCGAAACCCTCAAATCTAACATTTTCATGCTCTGTTTTGCTGAAATTTTATGAACTTCTTATTTTTAAACTCAATTGTTGGTCTCTCTACATCAATACGACACAATTTTGGTCTTCGAATTTGTGATTCACTTCAATAATCAAGACATCAAACCAAGTTTGTTCGTTTAGTTTTAATTCGTACATATTCATTGTTGTTATTCCTTTTAGCTACAATTTCAATTCACCAACTTCCATTCCAATTGTGTTGCTCATTACGCGAATTACACGATTTTCATTGTATTTATTGTTTTATTCCCACTTTGTAAGCAAAAACAATACAAGAAATCAATAGAAACAAAACAAAATTGTAAAATCTCTCTATATTGATTTTTTAAGCTTTTTCGTGAATGATTGTCCATTAGTAAAGTTTCTATAACGACACTAAGGATTTAAAATAAACCTTTTTTCAATTCTTGAGTCTGTTGTCAATCGTTATGTCAGAAGTCACGTCTTTAGGTACAATTTATTTCATTAATCTGTTTAATCATCAAGAATTAACTTCTTTAGCACGCCTATAATTTTTTTCCACGTGTCGAAATTGAAATTAGATTGTCAAGAGTGATGTGAATTATTAAATTAATAAAATATTATATTTTAATATGATGTGTTAAGTTTTGGCACTCTTTGAAATAACCTCTATTGAAGATGCTCTTAAAATAAAACTTAGTTATTGTAAAAAAAAAACATGAGTAGGTCGTGGGTGGCTTTAATTTTTAAAATTATGACTATAATTACTAGTGGATTAGGAAGGAATCAATTATAATTAAGGGGTAAGGGGTGGGAATTATGATTCCTATACTTTTGGGAATGAGAATCAATCATTCTCATTCCAATTCCCGATTGAAAAATTTCTTAACCAAACACTCCCTTAGTTGAGAGTGAAGTTATCTAAATATTAGAGAGATTTAAGTTAGTAGAGCTTGATTTTTTTTGCCCACTAAGCTCATTTTTTCTATAAGTAGAAGGAATTGTCTTCCTTCTATGATCTTAATCAATCAACCAACAAACCAATAACACAAAACACAACTCAATCAGATCAAATGTCGGCCCTTTTAAGTCTCTTTGTTTTAGCAAATTTCGTGCTTCATTTGTTTCCATTCAATTTGACCTCAAATCATCATTGAACTTAAACTTCTGTTTCTTACCAAACTGTTCTAATCTACTTTGTCTAATTTTTCACCTGTCTTATATTACTCCAATTTCAGTGGGTTTAGCTCTAAAATTCGATCACAAAATCATTTTCAACTCTTACTTTTTACTTCTCCAAAATTATTCCGAAAAATCATAGTTTTGAACCTTCAAAGTTTGTCAAAAATTCAGTTTTTCTGACGAAGATCATAGTGTTTTTGAGCTGTCATTTTCCAAAAATCCTATCACTTCCTTCCAATCCTGCTTTAGTCTAATTTTTGTGCCACCACATTCCCAACATCCCAAATTGAATTTTCATTATTACAAAGTCCAAATCTCTACAAACAAATCTAGGATTGATGAAGTTTTCGAAACCCCCAAATCTAACATTTTCATGCTTTGTTTTGCTGAAATTTTATGAACTTCTTATTTCTAAACTCAGTTGTTGGTCTCTCTACATCAATACGACACAATTTTGGTCTTCGAATTTGTGATTCACTTCAATAATCAAGACATCAAACCAAGTTTGTTCGTTTAGTTTTAATTCGTACATATTCATTGTTGTTATTCCTTTTAGCTACAATTTCAATTCACCAACTTCCATTCCAATTGTGTTGCTCATTACGCGAATTACACGATTTTCATTGTATTTATTGTTTTATTCCCACTTTGTAAGCAAAGACAATACAAGAAATCAATAGAAACAAAACAAAATTGTAAAATCTCTCTATATTGATTTTTTAAGCTTTTTCGTGAATGATTGTCCATTAGTAAAGTTTCTATAACGACACTAAGGATTTAAAATAAACTTTTTTTCAATTCTTGAGTCTGTTGTCAATCGTTATGTTAGAAGTCACGTCTTTAGGTACAATTTATTTCATTAATCTGTTTAATCATCAAGAATTAACTTCTTTAGCACGCCTATAATTTTTTTCCACGTGTCAAAATTGAAATTAGAATATTTTAAAAATATCGGTAATAATTTCATTTTTAAAGCTCCAACCAACAAACCAAACAAAATCTCTTTACAAATCTCTACAATATTTTTTTTCAATTTCTACGGTTTTTTTTTAATTTTTTTTTTCAATCACATTTCGGTGTTGTTTGATAAAACTGAAAATTAAGTGCTGAAAAAATAAGTACTGAATATTATAAGTGCTGAAAATGTTGTGTGATATAATTATTATAAAAATATTAGTTGATAATGTTTAACTTAAAATGTTAAGTTAAATATTTTGACTTGCCAAAATAAGTGATTTTTAACTTAATTTATTAATTTAAGTGGTGGATAAATAATTTTTATCAAACGCACTTAAATTAAATAAGTGATTAATATTTTAATTTAATTTATTAAGTGACTGGGTGTTAAGAGGCTCTCTGTGGAGTCTGATAATTTGGAAGCAATCAAAATGATTTCTGAGAATCATTCTATGGGTCTTAACAGTCGCAACCTCATCAAAGCTATTAAAAGGTTTTGCTCCTCCTTTGAGTTTGTAGAGTTCAGATACATTTTTAGAGAGCAGAATCGTGTTGCTGATCGCTTGGCAGCGGCGGGCCATGAAGGGACGTTAGGCGTTACTACCCTTCCTGTTTCCCCTAGTTTCATCTCTCCTCTTCTCTTAGAAGATAGGATTGGGGTTAGCTTCCCTAGGCTAATTCCTGGGTAGTTTGTTGTTGTTCGCTTTTCTTTTCCTTTTCTACAAAAAAAAAAAAAAAAAAAAAAAAGGTCTTCCTTTACTTTTATGCAAATTAATTACAGTACTTGCATTCTCAATTTTAGCTTTCAGGACTATTTTCGTAGATCTTATAAATTTTCATTTTTTCATCTCTTCGAACAGTTCTAAATCTTAAGAAATTATTTGATCTCTTTTGTTTCTAAGAATCGTCTGAATCGTCTAAAATGATTCGACGCATTCCTAGTTCGTATGTACTATATAAACCATTGTGACGCTCACCTTTACTAATTTTGCTCCAAAAATGCCACAATAATTATTTCCTAGAAAACGATATTAGTTATTATTCCCGCCCTTCGAAAATCCTCTACCAATTACCCTTAAAGTAAACATGAAGATGGCCATGGTTAAATATAACTTATGAATTACTCCTTCCGTTTCATATTACATGACTTTTTAGAGAATTATACATAAATTAAGGATATTAGAAAAAAGACATTGTTACCTCTTATTTATTGATTCCGATATTTATTTATTATATAATAAATCCATTATGCTAATTAATTTTCGTAAACTCACGTTTTATAGCAGAAAAAATGATGACTTAACGTGTACTGATAATATAAAATGACATGTAATATGAAACAAAAAAGAATCTCTAGAAAGACATGTAATATGAAACGGAGGTAGCAATATATTAAACTTGAACTACTTCTTTTCAAAAAAAAAAAACTTGAACTACTTAATATTAGTATATTTAATTTAATCTTATACTACTAAATTAAATTAATAAAGAATTAAAATTTTGTCTCAGCCCAAATATTACATAAACTCCAATCGCATATCATAAAACGCTAATACTAAATAATTAATTACTTAAAAAAATAGTACTAAATAATTAATGGTCAGACATTATTATATTACACATATATTTTATTTATTCTGCACCAATTGCATATCAGTTGGTTCAAACAAAAAAGATTTCATATATTTTTTGTGATTTAATAATAGAATTTGAGGTTAATATTTATAAATTTAGGGATATATTTAATCTTTTTTATCCGACTCATACAAAAGGCAGTATATTTTTTCAATTTTTTTTTTAAATTCACGTCTAAATGCTTATGAACTATTACTAATGAGTGATAAAATGACGTAAATGTGAAGTGTAGATGAAAAGATCCATGACTAAATAAACAGTTTATTGAATATTTATCCAATTTGTCAATTATAGAGGTAAAATTGCTTTTGGCTGCCAATGTGATGGTACAATTGCACTATTTTAGACGATATAGATAAAATTGCTCATGGTTATAAAAGTTTAGAGACATTTTTGCACCTTATCCCAAAAAAAAAAAATCAGATAATAATTTGACAAAACGTAAAACCATGTGGATTTTTTTGAATTTTGCATTAATTTTAATTACAATATATCAAAATAAATTAAACTAGCAAAATATACATCATTCCTAAATTTTATTAAGCATATAATTTGGTTAAGCAATATGTATTTTATTATAGGACAAATTGCAAAAAGAAAATAACAATTAGGTGTTTGAATTCAAAATTGAGAGAATAACATGGATTAAATAAAACTTTTGTGGTGAGAGAACAAGAGATTGCGTAGAGAAAGCAGGGGAGTGGAATGCTCTGTGCGATTAGATTAGACTTTTTAGGTATTGGTTTTTTTTTAATCTGTATAACACAAAACTACAACGTCATTCCACTCAAGTGGAACAGCATCGCTTTAATTTAGGAAGATTAAAAAATTAAAAATAAAACCTATCCTTATAATTCATCTTCTTTCCTTGCAGGTTTCAGCAGCCATCAATAGCATTTTTTTCTAGGGGCAAACTCAAAATATTCAAAAAACTAAGCTTGGAGTTTTATAGATTTCTAGATCAGTGGGGGCAACTGCCCCCATTGCCCCCACTGTAGATCCATCCCTGCCTTCACGCTTAAGTCTAACAATTACCAGACTGCAATTTCAAATTTCATCAAATGGATAGGTTTTTTATGGGCAACTTCATGTTTTGGCCAACCTGCAGCATTCTAGTCAGCCAATAAAACTTGAAATTTCACAACTTATGTTAATGAAAAAAAAACTCATCTTCATTGATAAGGCTTGAAATTGCACCTTCTGCTAAATGTTAGACTTGAGGTTGCATTGTTTTGTACTCAACTAAATTTGTACACAATCCCAATTTAAATTCATCTAGAACTTGTCATAATGTCAGAGACACTATCTCATTATCGGCTACAAGTATAGCATCTGACTCAGGGGTATAAAACACCATGTCATGTAAGATATACAGAATTAACTATGATGCAACAATTTATCACTAACCATGAAAACAAAAATTGTATACATGATTTTTGGTGAATTATGAGATACAACTACCCCATTCTGATGCTTGCCGGATTTTTGTAGAACCTACTTCCCGCTCTTACCATAGCTGTCTCTCAGAGTCACAGTGCGATTGAAGACTAGCTTGTCAGGCGTAGAATCCTTATCAACCACAAAATAGCCTGTTTCATATTTATTTAATCAAGTTATTACATGGGCATTTAGCATCTAAACTCACTCAAAACAATTTTATGGCTCAGCCAAAACCAGTAGCCATTAGATACGCAATATCATTTATGACTGAAGCAGGACAATTTGAGAAAGACCAACCAATAGCGCAAAGCTTTTAAGAATTGTAGATTACAAATATGAACTTTATTTTCCTTTTTATATATATAATATCAAAACCTAAAGAAGTTCCCGAAATTTACCAAGGCGTTCAAACTGGAACCTTTCCCCAACAGCAGCGTTTCTAAGTGATGGTACAGCATATGCACTGGACATAACCACCTTGGACTGAGGATTCAAATCAGCAAGCCAATCATCAAGTTCAGCAGGATTCTGCAGCAATCAATGGACAAGTTATCAGGCATTCACTGTATTTGCAAGTCCGGAGAGAAACAAGCGTAAATCATTTTATTAGTTCCCTACTTTTTACCCAACACACTCTTTAGTCCCCCTATTTTGAGAAATACATTATAAGGTCCCTGTCCTTTGTCACGGTTAACCCTTTGGTCCTTCTATCTTTTTCTTTTTCGACTTTTAACCGTTATATGAATAACAGAGTAGCATGGTCATTTTGTATTGTACTATGGCTGTTCTGAAAGCTAAGATATATTCGATTAAAAATCTAAAAAAAAAAATAGACAAAAAGGACCAAAGGGTTAATGTTGACAAAAAGTAGGGATCTTAGAATGTGTTTTTCAAAATAGGTGGACTAAACAGAGTGTTATGTAAAAAGGTGGGGACTAATAAATTATTTACCCGAAAAACAATGTCAAATGCAAAAAACAATCGCCAACCTCTGAATTAAACAGTTTATCAAATAATCTGACTTCCACCTTTAGTGGATCAATCCCCAGGGAAGGTTCAGCAACCCAGTGTAGAACACCCTGTATCAAGTTAAAACTAATTTATAAATGATAGCCACAAGCAGAAATATCACTTATAGTTTTTCACTTGCAAACTAGTGAACTACACCAAAGAGAAATTGGGGAGGAAAAGGAAGTGGACCTTTGGTTTTGTCTTCTTGGAAGGATCATATTCAGCTCGTACTTCAATAATAGTCTCCTTATCATCCGCTAGGACTACTTCTGTACACTTTATGGGGAAAGCATACCTACACATATGCTAAACCCTTCAATGTTGAGCAACTTTCTACTAACACTATTATTGAACTGAGTCTACATCTAATTCAGTAAACTGGTTACTGCATACCTCAGTAGTACAGATTTACCCGGTGCGAGCCCATAGAAATCCTTTGAATCTTTCATCCGAAAATCAGTATGTTCAATGTAAACAACATTCGAGAATGGAACCTGAAGTAACAATGCAGTATAATAATAAGATACAAAATCTAACAAAGAAAATATGCAATAATTATCCCTTGAGAGAATGTAACAAACTACTATGATCTAAATTGTGAGATAGTGGCATTTAAATTTCTCGGACCAAAAATAGCAAGCAATTCATATATGTTAGGAACATTCAAGACAATCCACCCCAACGCTAGATCATGTGCTAGGAACACTAGATAGATGAAACCGTAATTTTACACTCTTTCCTCTCTATGCTCTGCTCCCAGTTTATCTTACAACAATCAATGTCTTGTTAGGGTGGTCCAACCTCCTTACAAGCTTAACCTGAACTGCGCCTATAGAAGTTGCTCGCAAGATTTTAAAAGAATGTATTAACTTGAAGAATACTGGCTAGAGAATAAATATTCACCTTGTAGAAAGAAGAAGCATCCTCTGAAGCATCTGGCCATTTCTTTGCCTCAACATCCATGACTGAACCAGATTCCAGGTTGGTAAGAACCACCTGAGAACACAGGAAGGTTGAGCTAGAACTAAACAGCAAACACATTTCAACAGGAGTATGCGTATCTGCAAAGATGAGAACAGCACCTTTAGAGGATGTAGAACAACCATTGTACGAGATGCTGTTTTGTTCAATTCTTCTCTTATATGATACTCGAGGCGATCCAAACGTATCAAACTACCATCACTGCAATAAGAAATTCACACCAAAAGAATGAGAAAACAGGGTGCAATAGAAACCACTAATTTTCATCCAACCTCATATATTATATGAAAAGTTGAAATTATTTCTGAAATTTTGCAATACTACATAACAACCTTCTAGTGATTCCAATTCCTCGAACAAAAGTATTGATTGCAGTTGCAGTTACACCTCTTCTCCTTAAACCAGCTAGTGTCATAAGACGAGGGTCATCCCAACCGTCAACATAGTTATTTGTCACCAAGAAATTTAACTACAGCAACATTTGTTACAAAAATGACAATCAGATGTTACAAACAGCAGGAAAAGATGAAATTTACAAGCTTCCAAACAAGACTAGAAAGTGCCTACTCACTTTCCGTTTAGACATTACGGTATTTGCGACATTAAGCCGTGAGTATTCCCACACATAAGGCTGATAAAGGCCCAGAGCATGCAATAACCAGTAATATGAAGCACGACGAGTCTCAAATTCCAGTGTACAGAGCTGTATAAAATACCAAATTATTGGGTAAAAGAAAGAAAGAAAGAAAATTCACCCCAAATAACATCATACACACACATGTATAAGTAAATTGATTACTTAAGGTTGTATTTAAATTTAAAATCTTAGAGGACATAAAATAGAATTGGAAGCCATATCACGTAAATGACATCTACAATTTCCTTCATAGGAAGATACTACTAGAAAAATCATCAAATATCCATAGTCTTGATTTACCTAAATAGCACGAAAAAATTATAATAAAAGAAAATAGAAAAAACCTAACAAACAAAAGTGACATACCGAATGAGTAATATTCTCAAGAGAATCCACGATGCAGTGAGCATAATCATAACTCGGATAGATACACCACTTATCTCCTGAATGTGGATGAGGAGTAAACTGAACATAAAGAAAATCAAATGATTTATACAAGCAAATGGAGTTTTTCACTAAACAAACAATGTTTATCTGATAACACTTGCCTTGATTCTATAAGCAATGAGGTCATACATATTAAAATTATCACTCTGCATGTCTTGCTTCATTCTGAGTGTTGCTTTGCCTTCTTCAATCATCCCCTGTCTCATTTCCTCAAAAAGTTTCAAAGATTCTGCAATAGGTCTATCCCTCCATGGACTGTTCTTCTTCTTCTCTCTGTACTCCTTAATTTCATCAGGTGTCTATTATTTAAGGAAAAAAAAATATATCAAGTAAACCCTTCTGACTCCATACCAATCAACTCAAACGTACAAGTACAAAGAAAAAAGTATACATTCTACAAGGGAATACCAATAAGACAACACAACAACTAAATGTAGCAAATCACCATGTCATGCGGTCATTAAATAGATGGGCCATTGCACAATCTAAACAACTCAAGGAAAATAATTACAAAACCTTCTGCATAAGCCTAGTCTTTTTTTCCCAAATTTTTGGTTTAAAGTTGAAATAATTATAAATTTTTCGGGAACTTCAGAAGTGTACTCCACAGTTTTGCGCTTTGAGACAAAAGGAAGAGGGCTTTTTTTTTGTCAAAAAGGTTTATTTCCTTTAGAAAATCTTAAATTTGCAAGTTCAACAGGTGAACTTTGATGATAAACAGCATGTGACAAAAAAAAAAATTATGTTTTTATGAATATCAGGTTTACTAAAATCAATTCTTTGAAGTCAAATTGCATTTTAATTAAATGATTATTAACAATTTTTTAAAGAAACTACAATGCAGCACAAAAAAAAACTAAAAACATATGTCCCTTAGTGTCAAAGGGCGAACATGATCCTTTGTTGAAGTTTTCCCTAGATTCTTTTTCATCCGGGGCCTTTTCTTTCTTTTTAAGTTGGGAGCTGAGTTGAGGGTATCATTGTATAATATAAAGGAACTACTTAACTAACATGAGCCTTTTTCTCTGTACTTTTTTTTCCCTATTTAGAGACTGAAATTTTAAGAGGAAAGTAGATGCTACAACATGCTCAAAATTACAGCTATCATATTCAAAATAATTAGTATTAACTCCTACCTGGTGATCAACATAAGCGTGACCCCTTCTTATCAGTTCAACTGCTAAATCATAAAGATCTTGGAAATAATCACTAGTGTAAGTAATCTGCAAAAGGAGAAGAGCGTCATAAAAGCACATCCGCGAAATAACATTTCAGGCTAATAATGCAACAAAATACCTTGAAGGGTTTCCAACCCATCCAGTCAACAATTTCTTCAATGTGATCAATGTATTCCTTCTTTTCCGCCTCAGGGTTTGTATCATCAAATCTGAAATTTCCAAAGATTTAAAGAAAATAATTAACAACGTATTCTTTGTTCACTCTTAGCACAATAATTCAAATCAAGTTAGGTCAATGATGCATATTTTCTAATATATACTGGGCTTTACAGAATCCTCCATTATTATCTCTAATTCCGCGAAGCAGATAACATGCTTAATACAGACAAAGGTAATAACAAAGATTCCAGGAAACAAACTTAACTAGATAAACTAGGGTACTAGAGGCTCTACTGGCGCAACCATAACAAAGGTTTCAGCAAGTACTGATGTAAGATAAACCTAGGATAGTAACTAGAAACCACCTGATTCTTTTTGCACAAGCAAACAAAGATTCCAATAAATCTGATCATAGAACATACCTAGGGAAGCATTTCAATATTTTCATAGCCATAAAGACTTTCTGAGGGACCGAATTACTTGTATACAAATTTTATATTAGCAGCGCAAGTAGCTAACACATTACAAAATTCTCCTTTTGCTTTAACTCTTTTCACTTTCAATGCGAATTTGAAGTTTTCTACTAGTTTGTGCAACACCAGCTAGTATGAGAAAGGACTTGGACATGGACATACATGTTTTAAGAACTCAAAGGTAAAAATCAAATTTAAGTAAATAAGATATTTACAAATAAAAATTAAACAACGAAATCCCTTACCTGAGGTAGCAGCCCCCATCTCGCTCTTTTGCCAGGCCAAAGCTAACAAACATAGCCTAAGATTTGTTTCCCCAGATAAGAATTCATGGATAAAGCAAATGATAAATCTTAAAGGAACAACAAAGTCAATGGGAAATGATACCTTTGCATGGCCAATGTGCAGGTATCCATTTGGTTCAGGCGGGAAGCGAGTAAGAACTTTCCCCTCTGTTGCATTCAAGTGCTTATGCAGCATTTCCTTGGTGTTGCAACATCTCAAAACAGAGTCATTGCTGAAGAATATTTCAGTATGTACCTGATAATCCACAAGCATTTATCATGTTCCATAACCCTTAACAGAAAATGGGATGATGTGAAAAATGGAACTGAAGATCTCATAATACAGGTTGTGGCAGTGAGGCATACCATCATCACATGTATCTCAAAATTCATTTGCAATTAGAGTCTACAATATTAAAACTTCGACAAGCATAATAGTGTAATACAATTATGGCAATAAATCAAATTCAACCACAATAGAAGTGCGATGTTGATCAAACCCAAGAATTAGATGATCATGTCATCATATCATATTGAATACCTTGAAATTTTCATCAGGATTGGGAAAGATCAGAAATGGATTAAGTTCTTCCTCAGATGGCTGCACTGGCTTATCATCAGGAATTTTTTTGTCCTATCCAAATTCACCATACAAAACAATCAGAACTCTTTATCTCAAGAAAGGAGACTGCATGCAAGTGTGCTCACCTCAACTTTTGCAGGCTTTTCCTTCTTCTGCTTTGAGGGCTTCTCATTATCAGCTGCAGTCCTTTCACCAAGTAATTCAAATAATTTTGCATCTATGAGTTTCTAACAAACAAGAAAACAAAGTAGAGAAGTGTCAACAAAAGAACATAAAATGCACATAAGTTTGAGACAAAAAAAATTTATAAAGTGTATAATTAGCATTTCACCAGTTCACCTTGACAATCTTTGGATCAGCCCATGGAAGCCTCTTGCGAACATGCCCAAAAAGATCGCCAACTAAAATCAAATTCATATCAGTCAAATTAAGACATTATTATCAGCACTAGACAGTCAATTATAACAATACATGTAATGCTGATAGAAACCCATAGTTTAGAGAATAACAGATAAGAAGAAGAAACGGAAAGATATATTGATTAATCCAAAAGGAAGTTACAACAAGATAGGCTAAGCCTCCGCAGGGAAGAACTCCCCTCTCTACTCTAAAGCAGAGCCCTGCAACAGTGCAGAAGAATAATAAAAAAAAACAGCCTATCTTCTCCCTCACCAAACCTTACACTAAATACAGCAAAAGGAATATCAAAAAGCATAACTAACTCATGCCACCTCATTCTCATTCCCCTAGGTGTAACTAACTGATGTTGACATTTCCCAATTGCCCCTCACCATTCTTTTTTCTACGAGAATAAACTCTTAGTTAATTTGGTCCATGGGCTGAATCATTCAAAATGCACATACATGAGATAACAAAACAAAAGAAAAGGTTGTTAAGCAGTAATAATATTAAAAACCAACCATTTGTTCTATAACGTAGCTCCAAAATCGATTCCTTATTCCGTTCAAATACTTCATTAACAGTCCTTTCAATATCTTCTAAAGATACCTCAACACCTGTGCAGAAGTACAAAGCTATCAACATCTACTCTTTTTTAAGAGAAGGGGCTGTAAATCATTTAAAACTATGACAAGAGGAAATAATATTGAGAAAACGGCATTAAGCAGGGAAAAAAATATAGCCAAATCCCAGAAGATCTAGCATGTCTAAGTATGTACAATCAAAAGAATAACCTACCAACACCACATGCTTCTTCAAACTCATTCAATTTAAAACTTTCTGAAGCAACAGTAGATAAAAATGAATGTGCAGCTTCTAGCTGGGCTGGGGTTTTAATCTACAAAACATAAACTGAGTCAGAGTCTATCCAAATTTTGCTGTACAACTAAACCAATTAGATAACAAAAACAGTTTGCAAGGATTAGGCCAAAGGCACTAGATTGGCACCTTCTTAGACACAATGTATCCTAGCAAAGTAGGTCGATGTACAAGGGCGTTTGCTGGGTACTTCGTAGCAACCTGACAAACATAAAGCAAGGAGCAGTTGCAGGTATTATTCATGAAAGGAAAAATCTGCAAATGAAAATCTATAGAGAAGATAGCAACTCAGGTTAAGAGGAATAGAATCAACAAATTTCATCAAATTGGAATTCAAAGTATCTTATCTGCTAAACATGCAATTGCATAAAAACTGCGTTGAATCACATTGAAACGATGAAATTGCAGACAAACTCGAATGCATATATAGATTAAATTACCGTGTAAAGGAGGTTCCCAATTGTTCTCTCGCAACCCTCAACGACATCTGCCTGAAAGCCATAAATAAAAATGAGACACACAACATAAGTTAGGCAACAAATTCATATACATGAATCCTCAATTGAGAACTAAAAATTACCTAACGCTACATTGAACAGAAACAAAAGTAAATACTGCTTTTATGGTTCTAGTAAAGAATTTAAGCTCAAAATTCTTCCAAGCAAGAAAACGAACACTAATTGCAGTTCCAACAGTTTTTTCCTTCCATTTTGTAAGCAAAAATCCAAACTCCACCACTCGCCAATGCGCAAAAATAGTAAAACCTCGAATGATTGAAAAGAGAAAAGAAAACATCTAATATGAATACCTCGCGAATTACAGCAGTAAGATTGTTGGTGACCTTGTTATTAGCGACAGTGTTTCGTGCAGTTCTCTCATCGAGACCAATCTTCAGAAACAGGTCCAATGGCTCTTCCTTGCCCACCATTCTCAATGACGGAGAAAGAGAGGACAGCCGACTAGTTATGGAACGTGATAACAGAATTACAGAAATAAGAGGCGGGCTATAGAATTGAAGATGATGTTTGAACCCTAATTAAGCGTACAAATGAAGCTGCAAATGAATCTATGCGCTTAATTTGGAGACTTATAAGATTCTTTTAGAATTTAGACGGTAAAACAGTGGAAGCACAAATAAACAAACGAGGAGTGTTTTAGACGACTTTTTTTTTTTTTTTATGAGTATGTGCTTAGTTCGAAGACATTTATAAGATTTTTTTAGAATTTAACCCTTGTTTGGGAGGAGGTTAATGGGAGTAAATGAGATTAATGGAAGGTTAAGTATTGAGTTAATCTTGTTTGGGAGTTATTTTTTTAGAGTAAATAGAGGTTAATAGGGTTAAATGTTTACTTCCTCTAACCTCCAAACTCAAACCTCCAAATTGGGGGTTAATGGGAGTAACGTAAACTTTTTTTAAATTTCTTGTCTCTACAGAGTAAATTTAACCTTCTTTTCCCTCCATATTTAAACTCTCAAACAAGGTTAAACATTTAATCTCATTTACATCCTATAAACTCCCAAACAAGGTTAATTATTAACTTTCCGTTCCATCACTTCCCTTCCCTTTCCATTACCTCCTTTAACTCTCTCATCTATTAACCTTCAAACTCCCAAACAAATGCTTAGGTAAAATAGTGGAACCACAAATAAATGAAGAGGAGTGTTTTAGATGTTTTTTTTATATAAGTGGTCAACATACCAAAAAAAAATTAAAAAGATTTAATTAATTAAAAATAACAGATTTATATTTAATAGATATAAATTTACATGTAAACGTAATAGTACTTTTATTTGTCTGGACAAAGTCTATACTAATATCACGGCTTGCAGTCGATTTCCGGAGGCGGCAGTGCTGAATCTTCCCTTCCGTCATTCTAATCATTGTCCTATCTTATTCAGACTGGTTAGAGCTCCTCATTCTAAAGGGGTGAGACCTTTTCGGTATTTGGTGGCTTGGGAGTCTCACCCGGAGTTCAAAAAATTTGTTCATGACAATTGGAAGCCTCAGTCTAACGTTTTACAAGTTGCGGATGGTTTTAGAAGCAACGTTGCGGGCTGGAATAAGAACGTTTTTTTGCCACATTATCAGAAGGAAGCATAAAATTCTGAGTAGGATTGCTGGGATTCAACGCTCATTGGAGATCAGGTTTGACCATAGCTTAAATTGTTTACTCAGGTCTCTTCAGCATGAGTTGGAAGCTGTGTTGCGTCAGGAAGAGTTGCTTTGGTTTCAAAAATCAAGGAAAACTTGGACTAAGGACGGAGATCGAAATACTAGGTATTTCCATCTCTCTACGATTATTAGAAGGCAAAAGAATCGGATTGATGCTATCAAAAATCCTAATGGAGAGTGGATTTTATGAGGATGAGGATATTCGTCATTTGGCCTTAAATTTATATAAAGAGTTATTTCAGGAGGATCAAGTGGATTTAGAAAGAGCTCAGACAAAGGCTACTTTTCCTTCGGTTAGTGAGAAGAAGATTCCTGAAGCCTTTCACCCAATTAATTATAAAGAGATTGGCCAGGCTATCTTTAGTATCGGGGCTACCAAAGCTCCGGGTATTGATGGGCTCCCGACTGGTTTTTATCATAAACATTGGGAAACGGTTAAGGATGGGGTCTGCAGTTTTGTCGAGGGGGTTTTTAGAGGATCTAAGGATATTAGGCTGGTTAATAAAACTCTACTTGTTCTGATTCTGATAAGCCCAAAATATACCTAAAATAACATTAATAATTACGTTAGTTTCATACTGAAATCATGTCAATTATATCTATTTAGAATACTTTTACGTCTATATTTGTTTCTATTGTGCAAGGTACTTAATTATTTGGAAAAATCCAAATAGGAGGTAAAACGGAGTAAAAACGAGAGAAAAATCACATTTACAAGCTAAAAGGCACGTTCAATTCAGAGGCTGTGACGAAGAGTTGGGAAACAATCTTGGAACGGAGACAAAAAGTCTCTGTCACGACCGAGATTCCCAATATCTCGATCGCGACACGCGTTTTTCAGACAAGAAAACGCGCGTTCGTGCATAATTCTCCCTCAATCCAAAGCCGTGACCGAGATTATTGGAATCTCGATAGAAACGGCAACTTTTCTGCACATATTTCACATGTTTTAATTCAAAACAACGCGTATGTTCATCTGGATAGAAACGACTCTTCACCAGCGGACATGACACTTCAAACAAGACTCTTCAGCAATTATAAATAGAGCACATATTTTCAGAAACAGGAGTTGGATATTTTGTTGAAAAAAACTCTAATTCGGAAGAGAGTTAGATAGTTAGATTTTAGTTTTCAATTCTGTAAAAGCAAACTTGTTGTACACAAGTTGTTCAATTAGTTTAGATACAAACACAGATTCATTAGTTTAAGTTTGAGAATTGTTCCAAGACGAGTTTACATTCTGTAGTGGATTCAGCGGTCTCTATTTCGAGGATTCAGCGAGAAGAACCAGCGGCTGAAGCGCCCCAGGGTCTGACAAGCCTACGAAGTTTGAGGAAAGGATTGACAACCCAGAACTCAAATTAGTTAAAATGCTATCCAAGCTTCTTCTTCTCTGTTAACTTGTGACGATTCACAATTCATTAATAAATTGTCTTTTCAATATGATATATTTTCTACTGTTGTTATTTTCAAGTTTAATCTAGCGATATTCTTTAAAGTAATAAACCGGTGTTTTCAATAAAAATCTTTTTACACAAAATATATTTCAATGGAAACTTTTTGAACACTTAAAAGAATTAGGATTTATGGTTGATATGATCAATAGCTCGGCTTATCAAACATAGAACACCAATTTGATTAAGGTAGAAATCTGTTCCGACCGTAGAAAGATTGTTTGCAGTTCGAAGCCCTGTAATTGCATTAAATGATAAGTTGTTACATATACATAATCTAATCAAAGTTATAAGTTGATTTCTTGCTTTGTGCAAACAAGTTGAATTATTCTTATTCTTAAACTTAGTTCCTGTAATTGTAATCCAAACTGTTGACAAAATTGGATTCTAAATCACAGCAATATATTCCATTCAAACTAAACAAAAAAACAATTTTCTAATCAAACCTAGAGAAAACGAATTTAATCTGAATTAAATAAGTTTTACAAAATAAGCATTCCTTGTGGGTTCGATATCTTTTAGTACTACAAGCAAAAGCCGTGCACTTGCGGAAATCGCTCAACAAGTTTTTGGCATTGTTGCCGGAGAACGCCAAAAAAATTTTGTTAAAAAAATAATTTTTCGTATTTTATTCCGAATTTAGGTTTACATATACTTATATTAATATTTACATTTAAGTTATTCATTTTACTAAAAATTTTATTTTTCAATTTTTTGTGAAGGTAATTTCAGTTCGTGCGTGTAATTTCAGTTCATACGCAATACTAGAAGTTCGGGCATTCAACCGGAATCACTCAATCCAAAAATTGAAAGAACGATTAAGAGAAATAGAAATAAAAAGAAGAACAAAAAGACACAGAATCAAGAACCACAACCAGTAATAATGGCAGTTCCTCCTAGACTTATGGATTTCGCTACACCAGGAGTCAATGGTGTTATGAATAGCATAATTAGACCCTAAATAAATGCACATCAATTTGAAATCAAACCAACCTTGCTTAACATGTTACAAAATAGTGTGACGTTTTATGGACTACCTAATGAAAACACTAATGCCCATTTGACTAATTTTCTTGAAATTTGTGATACTTTTAAAATTACGGACGTTTCTGCCGAAGCAGTGAAACTTCGCCTATTTCCTTTCACTTTGAAGGACAGGGCTAAAGTTTGGTTGACTTCTATGCCGGCCGGAACATTCCAACCTTGGAACCAATTAGCCCAAGCATTTTTATCCAAATATTTTCCCTTAGCCAAAACAAAAAAAAAATTATAAAAGAACTGACATCATTCACACAACATGAAAATGAAACCCTGTATGAAGCATGGGAACGTTTCAAAGAACTTCAACGTTTATGCCCACATCACCATTTGCCGGATTAACTTTTAATGCAAATATTCTATAATGGAATAAATCCCACAACCAGAGGTTCATTAGACGCTATGTCGGGAGGGTTATTTATGAAGAACACGTCTGCTGAAGCAAAAGAACTTTTAGAGGAAATGGCAATTAACAGTAGCATGTGGCCTGCCGAACGCGCACATACACCAGTTACTCCAAAACCATCGTCCTCGACTTCGTCACCAATTAAAGGTATAGTTAATCTTGACCCTATCGCGATGTTACAAGCCCAATTTTCTGCTCTTTCGCACAAAATTGATAAGTTTACGACACCGTGTGACATTAATGGAAACCCCATCCAAGTTGATATGGATTATAGTGGTGCGGATGAGGTAGAACAGGTAAATTTTGTCCAAGGACAAAATCAAATCAATAACCCTTATTCAAATACCTACAATCCCGGATGGAGGAACAACCCTAACTTTAGTTGGAAAGAAAATAACAATACTGGTGCCAATCAAGGTAGAACTAATAATTACCAAAATCAATCAAGGGACACTATTGGCACATTATCTTCTAAAATTGATAAATTTATAGATGCTATCTGTGGTAAAATGAACAACCATGATGAAGGTTTTAAACGAATTGAGAACAAGTTTGATCAATTGATTAAGAACCATTCATCTAGCATCCATAATTTGGAAGTACAAATTGGAAAAATTGCTAAATCAATTCCATCCCCAAAAGAGGGAAGTCTTCCTAGCCATACGGAAGAAAATCCTAAAGAGCAGGTTAAGGCTATAACTCTTAGATCGGGAAAACACTATTTAGGTCCGGAAATGCCCGGAGATACTACTAATATTTTACAGGGAAGTGATTTGACGACAAAGTCCACAAAAGTGAATGCAAATTCGAAGAGTTCGCCCAATGATGCTAATGCAAAAGCATTTTCACCAAAACCACCTTTTCCACATAAAGTCCGAAATAAGGACTATGACAAACAGCTTTTAACGGTTTTAGACAAACTTTAAAATTTACATATTAATTTAACATTTATGGATGCGATAACCCAAATTCCTAACTATGGTAAGTTTTTAAAAGATTTAATTTCTAAGAAAATAAGTTGGGAAGGAATTTCATCCATAGTTTTAACCAAAGATTGTAGTTCAATCGTGTCAAGTCATTTGTCGACTAAGCTAAAAGACCCTAGATGTTTTACCATCCCGTGTAAATTGGGTGATATTCAATTCCCAAGTTGTGTTTGTGACTTAGGTGCGAGCATTAACTTAATGCCATTGTCTATATTCAAAAAGATAGGTCTAGAAGAAGACATTAAACGTACTAATATGGTTTTACAGTTAGCGGATCAAACCAATAAGAAACCATATGGTATAATTGAGGATGTCTTAGTAAAAGTCGATAAGTTCATTTTTCCTACCGACTTTGTTATACTTGACTTTGCATATGACGTTAATTGTCCACTCATTTTTGGTAGACCGTTTATGAATACAGGACATGCATTAGTCGATGTGTCGGAAGGAAAAGTAATTTTGAGAATAGGAGAAGATGAAATCGAGTTTAATATGAATAGAGCCATGAAATACCCTATGGAAGAATTTGTTTGTATGAAACTTGATTTGGTTGACGAATGTGTTAACGATGTTGTTCAAGAGGCAAATATTATAGAACCAATAGTTGAAGAAGAAATGGAAGATAGGGCTCCAGAGCCTTTGATTCGTGAAGATGGACCAATTCCACCTTCAGTGTTAAAACCCCCTAAATTAAAACTAAAAGAGTTACCCATCCATTTGAGATATGCTTTTCTAGGTGAAGGTGATACTCTACCTATAATTATCTCTAACAAATTGACTAAAGATTAAGAAGAAAGTTTAAAAGAAGTTGTTAGAAATAGGATATGAAGTATAGGTTGGCAAATTTCAGACTTAAAGGGAATTAATCCCAGCATTGTAATGCATAGGATTCATTTAGAAGAAGGTAAACCCCCTAAAGCGGATAGGAAAAGACGCCTAAATCTGAATATGAAAGAAGTAGTCAAGAATGAGATTACTAAACTTCTGGATAATGGAATCATATATCCAATTTCGGATAGTGAATGGGTTAGTCTGATCCATTGCGTACCAAAGAAGGGAGGTATGACCGTAGTGAGAAATAAAGAAGGTGAGTTAATACCTACGCGAACCACCACAGGTTGGAGGGTTTGTATAGATTATAGGAACCTAAACAAGGCAACCAGGAAAGATCATTTTCCTCTTCCTTTCATTGATCAAATGATCGAAAGGATAGCAGACCATGCATTTTATTGTTTCCTAAATGGTTATTCCGGTTTCTTTCAAATTTACATTTACCCGGATGACCAAGACAAAACAACCTTCACATGTCCCTATGGAACCTTTGCCTATAGAAGAATGCCTTTTGGTCTATGTAATGCACCCGCAACGTTTCAACGTTGTATGACTGCAATTTTTAATGATTTCATTGAAGATATCATGGAAGTATTCATGGATGATTTTTCCGTTTATGGAGATTCTTTTGATGCATGTTTTCAAAACTTAGATAAAGTATTGTCTAGATGTGAAGAAACGAAGCTAGTACTTAATTGGGAAAAATGTCACTTCATGGTAGACGAAGGAATAGTTTTAGACATAAAATTTCTGAAAAAGGATTATAAGTGGATAGAGCGAAAACTTCTGTAATAGAAAATTTACCCCCACCAACCACGGTAAAGGGAGTAAGATCATTTTTAGGACATGCAGGTTTTTACAGAAGGTTTATAAAGAACTTTTCCGTAATTGCCAAACCACTTACTAATTTGCTTATGAAAGATTCTACTTTTGATTTTAACGAGGACTGTTTACAAGCCTTTAGCACGTTGAACCCCACTTTAGTCAGTGCACCCATAATTGCTAAACCCGATTGGGATTTACCTTTCGAAATTGATTCAACTATCGAGTTCATCGTGGGGTGAGCGAACATTTCTTAACTAAGCGAGTCCTTCGAGATGTGGGCTTCCGATACTAAAGATCCTAAATTTCCTTAACGAATAGACGGTTGGAAATTTACGATGCTTTTTCCTGAAGATATTTTACGATGCCTTTCGATTTGAGGAATGCCCGTGGTTTAATAGGGCCATTGTTGCGAGACTTTTACCCAATGTGTGGGAGTGTGGAAAATAACAAAAAGGGAACTGAGATTGCTAAAGCATACGAATGCTAGAAAGGAAAATGATACTCCCCTACGGTTGTGGGCGATGGAATTCCACGTAATTCAATCCCTTTAAAGGGGGAGAATTCGTAGGTAACATTCAGAATTCGAAGCTCGGGTGAAGTAGCGTAGAGATGATCTATCAAATTTATGGTTGCCATAGCCAAATTATTGAGGCATAATTTGTGCTTGAATCCTTCTAATTCAGTTAGACATTTGCTTAGTCTTTTTCATGAGCCGAGAAAATTAAGACGGAATATCGAGTTGAGATGAAGGGTCGTAAGAATGGACTGTTGGATTCTAGTTGGGCGAAGTAGGATTATTGAGGCGTAGTTCAAATTCTGGCCTACTAGGATTCAATGGAAAGTTGTGTGTGCCTTCTTAGGAGTTGGGGAAAAACTCATTATCGAGTTACCCCTAGACTACATGGGCTTTGTCCTTCAGATGGAATTTGATGGCTTGGGCGAAGGACATGAATTGAGTATTGTATTCTTGTTTGACGATGTAGGGTTATGGGAGCATTACCCGAATTCTGTCCTATCTAAATTCAGCAGAAAATTGTGTGGGCCTTCTCAAGAGTCAAGGAAAACTCATTAAAGAGTTACCTTCGGATTACATGGACACTGTCCATCGAGAGGAAACAGACCATTTTTCAGAAAATTATGGGAATTCTTAGGTATGTTGGCCTAGTCTATCATGGCAAAGGTAGATGTCGGAAGTAATTGTTGGTCCCTAGTAATTAGTTCCAAAGGGGGGGATAGGAACTAATGTAACTTCTTCGCTTTTAATTATACTAACTTAATGTTATTTTAAGAGTTTGTTAACTCAGCGTGTTGGTCAGCACGGCCGATTGATTAGTCAGACAGTTTTAGTTCTATGCTGACTAAGACTACTTGACTTGAGAGTTGGGAATTGACACTTGAGAGGTCATCTTCCAACTCGGCACTCAGATTTACTCAGTTTCAGTTTTAACAATTTTTATATGCTGAGTAAATATCACAAGCAACACATGCATATATATATATTGAGAGAAAGAGTTTAGAAGTTACTCAGCACGACTTATCCTGGTTCGGCCTCTCTGCCTACGTCCAGTCCCCAGTTCCTCCTGGGATTTTCAATCCAATACTGAGCTCTTTCAAGGTAGAGCACAAACCCTTTACAAGGCAGTGAGTATGCAAGAGTACGTCCTCTATTCGTCTACTCATCTCCTACTAAGTACTACAACCCAGCAGTTAGATTTTTCTACCACTGAATGCTTACAACCAAGCACTCAACATACACTCTCAATATTACAATTGATAAACACTTATTCTCTTTTCAGTAAAGAACACTTTAGAAGATTACACAGAATCACTCTAGCATTTACACAAAGAATAGAAGATTTGGTGTAAGATCTTTGTATTTGAGTGCTTTGAAGATTTCTCTCTTGGATTTTTCTTCTTTGTAATTCGGCAAAAGTCCAAGTGAAATCCTTGTCCATTTTATAGATGAATTCTGGAGATTAGACCGTTTGAATTTGGTGTGTCCGTTGATTCCAAAACGGCTCTTTTAGTAGACAGCCTCTGGTCAGCTTCAGTTTTGCAGGCCAATCCTGTCATCTGTTTTCTTCAGGTGTCAGCCTTGTCTTCTTCCTACAGACTTGTCTTTTTGTGCCAGTTGTCTTTTACCAATAATCCATTGACCCATGTTTCTTGGAATTAGTCTTCTGTGTATTTTCGAGGCTTCAATTATTGGTGCAGAAGATTGGCAGACTTTGTCCTTTAGTGAACGGATCCTTCATGCTATCCTGACTGTCACTCAGCTCCATTCGTTATCTTCGAATGTTCAACTTCCATGCTGAGTTCCTTCTTAGTCAGCTCCGTTATGTTTATACAATTCTGAAGAAGTCTTCTAATTTAGTCAGCTTCGTTCTGGCAACTTTGAAGGAGACTTCTGATACTGAGTTCTACTCCACTCAGCTTCTATTCTTTCATGCTGAGTTCCGTTCCACTCAGCTTGGCTTATGCTGACTTTTATCCTGTCTAACTTTATATATATATTTTTGCACTCAATATTGAACAAACACATTAGTACAATTAAATCAAAGCATTTAAATTTAATTGCCTCTTAATCATGGATGATTTTGTCAAATCAAAATCTTGTGGAAAGGTGTTTCAACAAACTCCCCCATTTTGATGTTGGCAAAATACATAATTATGGAACTCAGTTATAAGTTACCCCATGATTGATTTATTTTTGAAATAACTCCCCCGTAAGGGTTGCACATATTGTCTTAACTTAATTTTAAACCTTCCAAGATTTAATTGAATTAACCTTAAGACATCTGTGTATACTGACTTAGTTTAATGTTAGATTTTTCAAGATTTGAGCTAATTGGATTTAAGTCAGTTTTCAAAAATATTAGAAGTATGTTGTTACTCAGTTTATTACATAAGTATTTTAGTGTTAATGTATACTGAGTATGTTTTACTTCTTAATTTGTTTGTTCAATTTTATCAGTCAGGTTGAGAAAATGGTACTTGTCATAGATTAAGCAAAAACATATGAGGAAAGATTCTATGCTAAGTTCTAAACATTGACTAAGCTATATCTAGTTCTTCTTCTTTTCCTTCATATTGACCTGAGCTTGATGGTTAGCTTTATATACCCCTTTGCCTTTATCTTTACTCCCGGATGCACCACCTGGAAGTTGAGTTCCTTCTCGGCTTGTCTCCCCCGTTTTGCCATCATCGGGTTTATAAAGGAAGGTATTGTTGCGAGCAGCAGTGGAGAGGACATTTGAGTAACGTTGGAGCCTCTTGGTGCTTTCACGCAAGCCATCAATTACTGGTACACTGTCATCTTGGACATGGCGAGGAATCCGGAGAGAGCTGCTAATCATGCTGAGTAGGCATTCATGTGATTTGCTAAGCCAGGTGAGCGAGCTGGTGATCTGAGCAAAAGATTGGTGGTACATCTTCAGCAGGGCAGAGTCATAAAACATGCGCTGAGCATTGTTGATGCGCATTGCCTTCATAATTGCTTGGGAAAAGCTCAAGAGTTGACCATTGGAGACTGGGTCAACATCCATCTGAGCCTTGTTGATGTTAAGTAGACTTACCGCTTCACTCAGTTGGTCAATGGTGAACTAAGAGGTAGAAGATACTAATTCACGCGTACTGGTCAGTTCAGCAGTTAGCTTGGCAAAGCAGTCTTGTAACTCAGCAGAGGTAGCATACTCAGGATTGCCAGGTGCGCTTGATTTGGTCAGTTCTGCAGTTAACTTAGCAAAATAGCCTTGAAGCTCAGTGGAAGTTGCATACCCTGGATTAACTTCCGACGGTTGTTGGATTTTGCCTTCAAGCGAGTTCAGATGGTTCACCATTGTGAGTACCAATTCAGTCAGCTTTGAGATTTTGTCTTGCCTGGGTTGCTGAGTTTGAACGGTGGTCATAACACTTACAAGATCCTTGAGTCCTCTTAGTTCATTGAGAAGCTGAGTGATACCAGACAGTTGGGAGGACTCAGCATGAGAAGATCTAGTAGCATCAGCTTGAGGAGGGTTCAAATCTTGAAGCAAGGACTGAGCAGAGGCAATGATTCGTCGTCCTGACTCAGTAGCATTCAAGTATGTGAATTGAGCAGCATTTGTCTCAGAGGCTGGAATTGAGCTTGATGGCGGTGGAGTTGGCTGTTTGCCAGATTGATCATCTTGATTGGTGATAGGACTTTGATGCAGGTTGGCTTCAAGAGCTGATTTATCAACATGCTGTGTTGGAGGTGGAGTTTGGTTAGTCATGTTGACCTGCTCATCTTGAGTGGGTGAAGTTGAAGCAGGATTTGTTCCATCTTGAGCAGTTGGATTTGGATCTTCAAAGGTTTTGGCTTGTTCCTCATCCTGAGTAACAGAGGCTTGTTTTTCTTTTGAGGGAGACTCAGTATCGTTTGCAAAGTACGTGAAATGTAGCTCAGATAGGTCAGTAAATGGTTCTTGAAGAGGAGAGTCTGCAAGGAGGTCAAGAGCTGGAGTCTTATGGGCTTTCTTCTTGAGCCGCTTGAACCTTGTTTCTTTAGGAGGAGATGGGTCAGCATGAATATCCTCCTCATCAGTATCAACTGTCTCTTCTTCCATAATTGGATTCTCATGTTGCTCAACGTGATCCTTCACAGCAACATTTTCTTCTTCCTCAGTTCTCCGCTCAGCATCATCCTGATGTTGCTCAACATCAGTAGGTTATTCCTGCTCGGTATTGACTTCTTCCTCAGCAGGAGTTTTTTGCTCAGCATCCTTGACCGGCTCAGCATGAGTTTGGTCTAGGTCAATTCCATGACCTTTTGGAGGTACAACCCAATCCAAGGGATTTGCTTCAACTGTCTTTAAGGTATGACCCTTTTTCCTTTTCATCAAAGGGGATTCCGGAGTTTCCTCTTCTTCATCCTCAGGCTCTTCTGGCCTCTTTCTTTTCTCTGCCGACCTAGGTGTACCTTGAGGTTGGTCAGTATCAACATTCTTAGCTCTGTTCATAGCCTGCTTCTTCCTGGGCACTGCGTCAACATCTTTTACACATGTTGCCAGCGCTTTTTCTCTTCTTCTTGTCCTTAGGGGACTCAGCAGGAGCCTCCACTTCTTTCTCAGGCTCATGCTCAGGCATATCTTCCTATTAAGCTTTATCATTTTCCTCAATATCTTCAATTTCTTCATATCCTTTCAATGGTTGATTGTATAATAATCCAACCAGCAGATATGCTGTGATCTCACTTCCCAAGGTATCAGTTTCATTTATGGTATCGATCTGTTTATCCTCGAGGATCTTAGTGATTAAAGAACCTAACCGAAGTTTCTTACCTCCTCGCTGGAGCACACCAACCAGAAATACCGGAAGGTTGAGAGGGGTGTAGGTCAGCATATGCCATATGAAGCACTACTCAAAGTTGGAGGCAGATGAGGCTGAGTTGAGTTTGGGGAAGATGAAGTTGGTCAATATGTAGTGTGCCATCTTCTGGTTTTGCCCCATACACGTGCTGGGTATTTCACCTTTATGATTATTGGGTTTGCAGAACCCCTTGATCTGGTCAAGCTTTTCCTTTGGTACCTTTTCTTTTGTTGTCCTAAACTCCATTTCTTCATCTGGTAAGTTTAGCAGAGTAGCTAGATATGCAGGGGTTATGGTGATTTTCTGTCCTTTGACCGTGGTTTCCAAATAGTCAGCATCTTCTTCATCAACAAACATGTTGGAATAGAACTCTCTAACCAGCCTAGGGTATGTTTTTCCGGTGAGTGAGAAGAGACCGGTCCATTTGTTCTTCTCGATCCAGTCACAGAACGGTTTCTCAGAAGTGATGAATCCTAGAGAGAACCATCTGCATTTTAGAACCTCCAAGTTGTTGACCTTCTTATGGACCTTGATCATGTTCCTTTCTATTGGCTTTGATGAACCGGCGGGGTTAGCTTGAGTGGTTTTGCCAGAGGTTTGGCCAAGCTGAGTGGTGAAGTTAGGGATTTCGTTTTTGCCGGAAGCCATTGTTACAGATGAAGGTTTTAAGGTTTAGGGAGAGAGAAGGATTCGATTTTAGAAGATTTTAAGCGTAAAGAGTAATGAGTGGGGATCCTTCCACTACTTATAGAGTCTTGAATCATTCCTAATTAATGAACTAGCCGTTTTCTTCTTGGGACTTTAATCGACAAAGATTCTGCCATTTATGACAGGTTCAGCGCATGGGTATTCATTATTACTTGCGTTTTTCTCGGTATGATTTGTTACACGTGTCATTGTTCATTGGTACAAGTGGGCTTTTACTCAGTTTGCCAGAATATGAATCGTTTATAATACTGAGTATTTAATTCTACGTAGATGGATTTTCTATCTCTTAGTAACTCAACATACGTTAATCACACAGCATGTACATCTACTCAGCATAAGGTGATTACTCAATATGTTTATCTACTCAGCACAGAATATTTACTCAACATTTGTATCTACTCAGCATAGACTATTAAGCTCAATGTGCAGTAGTTACTAGATTGATATCAGTCAGCATGACAATCACTCAACATTTATTCAAATATTTAGAATTATTGAAGAGGATTAGACATACCGATAGCTTCCCTTAGTATGTTAAATTGCTCACGGGCCAAAGGCTTGGTGAAGATATCTGCAAGCTGTTCATCTGTTGGCACATAGGTCAGCTTGATCTCACCCTTTGGTACGTGATCTCTGATGAAGTGATGCCTTATGCTGACATGCTTCATCCTGCTGTGTTGGATAGGATTCTTGGATAGATCAATGGCACTCTTGTTGTCACATTTCATCTCTATTGTCTCAGTTCTTACTCCATAATCTTCAAGCTGTTGCTTTATCCATAGGACTTGAGCTACACAGCTTCCAGCAGCAACGTACTCAGCTTCAGTTGTAGACAAAGCAACCGATGACTGCTTCTTGCTGAACCAGGATACTAGACAGCTTCCAAGGAAATGACATCCTCCTGAAGTACTCTTACGTTCTAGCTTATCCCGTTCATAGTCAGCATCAGTGTATCCTATGAGTGTGAAGTCATTTGAAGTTGGATACCACAAACCTGCATCAACTGAGCTCTGCAAATATCTAAAAATTCTTTTTACAGCAATTAAGTGAGATTCCTTTGGGCCAGCTTGATATCTTGCACAATAACATACTGAGTACTGTATATCAGGTCTACTAGCAGTGAGATAAAGTAAGGAGCCTATCATACCTCAATAAAGTTTACTATCTATTGACTTACTTTTCTCATCTTTGCATAGGACAGTATCAGTACCCATAGGGGTTGATATGGGCTTACAATCTTCCATATCGAATTTCTTTAACATCTCCTTGGTGTACTTGGACTGACTAATGAAGATGTCGTTCTTACATTGCTTGATCTGAAGTCCAAGGAAGAAGCTGAGTTCTCCCATCATAGACATTTCGAACTCAGTCTGCATCTGTTTGCTAAACTCTTGACACAAAGATTCGTCAGTAGCACCAAATATTATGTCATCTACATAGATTTGTGCAAGTAGGGTATGTTTACCCTTTTTCTTAATAAACAAGGTTGTGTCAGCTTTTCCTCTGACATAATTCCTGGTCAGCAGTAAGTTGGTCAACCTTTCATACCAAGCTCTTGGAGCTTGCTTCAGGCCATATAAGGCCTTCTTGAGTTTATAAACGTGGTTTGGAAATTTTGGATCTTCAAAACCCGGAGGTTGATTAACATATACCTCTTCGTTTATAAAGCCATTAAGAAATGCACTTTTAACATCCATTTGATACAATTTAAAGTTCATGAAACTAGCATATGCACACAATATACGTATAGCTTCTAACCTAGCAACTGATGCAAAATTTTCACCATAATCAATGCCCTCTTGCTGACTATAGCCTTGGGCTACAAGTCGGGCTTTGTTCCTAACTACATTTCCATGCTCATCTAGTTTGTTTCTAAAAACCCACTTAGTTCCTATGGATTTTTGATTCCTAGGTTTAGGTACTAAATCCCATACCTCATTTCTCGTGAATTGGTCAAGCTCTTCTTGCATATCATTGATCCAATACTCATCATGCTCAGCATCAGCAAAGTTCTTTGGTTCATGAACTGATACGAAAGCAACGTTGCTAAGGAATTTCCTAAGCTGGTCTCTAGTCATTACTTTGTTGTTGGCATCATCAATGATGGACTTTTCTGAATGTCCTATTGGAATTTTTATCTCCTTGGGTAATGTTGAGTTGTTTGGAACATGTGTTTCTACAATCTCTGCAGGGACAGATTGGTCAGCAAAGGTAATTTCAGTTTCGATTTTACCTTTGGTCAGCTCTTGTGCTGATGGCTCAACACCTCCAATTAGGTCAGTATGAGCTGAGTTCGGCTCATCCTCCATGGGTTGAGTTGTCTTACTTGCAGGGTCAGTTTCATCGAAATCTACATGGACTGACTCTTCTACAACTTGAGTTCTTTTATTATAAATTCTATATGCTTTGCTGTTTGTTGAGTACCCTAAAAAGATTGCTTCGTCAGCTTTGGCATCAAATTTTGCCAAATTGTCTTTTGTATTGAGTATGAAACATTTACACCCAAAGGCATGAAAGTAGCCAATGTTGGGCTTTCGTCCTTTCCAAAGTTTATAGGGAGTTTTCTTTAATATGGGTCTAACTAAAGCCCTATTCAATATATAACATGCTGTGTTGACAGCTTCTCCCCAAAAATACTTTGGAAGCCTATTTTCACTCAGCATTGTCCTGGCAATTTCTACTATTGTCCTATTTTTCCTTTCAACAACTCCATTCTGTTGAGGAGTTCTAGGGGCAGAGAAATTATGGTCAATACCATTGGTTTCACAGAATTCATCAAACATTTGGTTTTTGAATTCTCCACCATTATCACTTCTAATGTGAGCTACTCTTAGGTCTTTGTCATTTTCAAGCTTTTTGACTAATGTAGTAAACATCTCAAATGTTTCACCTTTGCTACTCAGCAAGATGATCCAAGTATACCTAGAGAAATCATCTACAATAACTAAGGAAAATTTCTTACCTCCCATGCTGAGTGGCTGGATAGGTCCGAAAAGATCCAAATGTAGTAATTCCAATGGTCTTTTAGTTGAGACAACATTTTTGCTATGAAAAGACTTTTTGGTTTGTTTACCTTGCTGACAAGCATTACAAAGTTGATCTTTTTCATACTTTAATTTGGGTAATCCCTCAACTAATTGCTTTCTAGCTAGTTTGGCAAGGAGGTCCATGCTGACATGCCCAAGTCTCCTATGCCATAGCCAGGAGTTGTCCTCTTTAGATACTAAGCATATATTATTTGAAAATTGTTTTTCTAAACTCAACATATAAACATTTTCTACACGAGGGGCTGTTAAAATCACATCGTTTGTTTTTCCCTCGAGTATTTGACATTGAGTATCATCAAATATAACCTTTCTTCCACTCTTGCAAAGCTGAGCTACACTTAGAAGATTATATTTGAGACCCTTAACTAAGGAGACTGACTCAATTCTGGGGTTACCTCCGATAGTTCTTGAGCCAACTATCTTACCCTTCTTGTTGTCTCCAAAGCTTACACTACCTCCTCATTTAAGCTCTAGTGTGATGAACTGAGTTTCATCACCTGTCATGTGTCTTGAGCATGCGCTGTCTATGTACCAAAGTTTTGACTTCTCCACACATGTCAAGCTGACCTGCATTTTAAACTATTCATCTTTAGGTACCCAATTCCTTTTGGGTCCTTTCTTGTTAGTATAAACAGATGCAGAGTCATATTTTAGTTTATGACGGCATACTTTTGTAGTATGGCCACTTTTACCACAAAATCCACACTGAGTTACCCTTTGAGGGTGATGTTGAGTGTGGTCAGCATTGTTGTGCTGAGCATGCCAGCATACCTTGGTAGTATGACCTTTCTTACCACAGAAGTCACATTGGACAGTCTGTTTGTTATGCCAGCACACAGCTTTTGTGTGTCCTTTCTTCCCACAACAGCTACATTGAGTAAACTGTTCATGCTGACCAGTACCTGAGTACTCAGCATGGGGTTTATTCTTAGTTGAACCTTTTATTTGGTTCTGTAAGGTGGTGACGTCCTTTTTTAGTTTCTTTGAATCTGATTGGACTTCCAAGACAAACTTGTGCATAACTTCTATGTTGCTATGCAATGTTGAGTTGTCTTGGAGGAGATATCGAAGATCACTCAGTTTGACCTCCTCAATCTCGTCGCAGCGCCTGCTGAGTGCCTTAATCTTTTTGTTACACTTCTTAGTTAGTGTATATAAGTCACTCAGGGCATTTACCATTTCGTTTCTAAGCAAAAGTAAAGATGTTACCTCATTGTTGTTTTCCTCCTGCTTAGAATCTCCAGAGAGGTCAGCTTGCTCAGATTGAGATTGGTCAGCTCCATCATCTGCCATGAAATATATGTTGGCTGTTTCATTTTGCTCAGCTTCAGATGATGTTGACTCATCACTGTCACTCCACGTGGCCACCATTGCCTTTTTGCTTCCATTCTTATCTTTCTTCAGATTAGGACAGCTTGACTTAATATGCCCAGTTTGATGGCACTCATAACATGTGACAGGCTTGGAGCTGTCCTTTTTGTATCTGGTGTCACCGGACTCAGCTTTATATCTGTCTCCTCTCTTGTATGGCCGCTTACTATTTCTTTCATTTCTTCTGAACAGCTTTTTCATTTTTCTAGTAAACATGGCCATTTCCTCATCATCAGTTGACTCAGCTTCTGTGGAGTCAGCTTTCATCACTAGTGATTTCTGTTTCTTATCCTCAGATTTTTCTTTAGCTTCAAAGTTTTTCATGGAAATTTCATGGGTCAGCAAGGAACCGATCAGCTCATCATATTTGTATGTGGTCAGGTCCTGAGCTTCCTCTATAGCTGTCTTCTTAGCTTGCCAGCTTTTGGGAAGACTTCGTAAGATTTTCTTCACTTGTTCTTCTTCAGTGAAGTTCTTCCCGAGTCTTTTGAGCTCATTTATTATGTTGGTAAACCTGGCATTCTTTGCTGAGATGTCCTCATTGTCAGTCATCTCAAACAGTTCATACAATCGCATGTGTTGGTTTACTTTGGACTCCTTGACCTTGCTTGTGCCTTCATAAGTCACTTCCAGCTTCTTCCAGATCTCCTGTGCTGACTCACAACCTGAAATCTTATTGTATTCTGCAGCATCTAGAGCACAGTGAAGCATATTGATAGCCAAAGCATTATTTTGCAATTTTCTGAGGTCATCTTCTGTCCACTCAGTTTCACTCTTGACAACTTTCTCATTATCAACAGTTTTGTAAGGTATATGTGGACCTTGAACTATTGCAAGCCATGCACTCATGTTTGTGGCTTGAATAAAGTTCTTCATCCTATTCTTCCAAAATGTATAATTAGATCCAAAGAATAGGGGAGGCCGACTAATTGATAATCCCTCAGGGAGTATCTGTGTTGTTTGGTTCCTGGAAGGAAATGAGTGCTGTATTCAGCCATTTATCGGGATCAACTCAAGATTGTTAGATCTTCGAGTAGTGAGCTTTTAGCTCTGATACCACTTGTTGGTCCCTAGTAATTAGTTCCAAGGGGGGGGGGGGGATAGGAACTAATGTAACTTTTTCGCTTTTAATTATGCTGACTTAATGTTATTTTAAGAGTTTGTTAACTCAGCGTGTTGGTCAGCACGGCCGATTGATTAGTCAGACAGTTTTAGTTCTATGCTGACTAAGACTGCTTGACTTGAGAGTTGGGAATTGACACTTGAGAGGTCAGCTTCCAACTCGGCACTCAGATTTACTCAGTTTCAGTTTTAACAATTTTTATATGCTGAGTAAATATACAAGCAACACATGCACACACACATATATATATATATATATTGAGAGAAAGAGTTTAGAAGTTACTCAGCACGACTTATCCTGGTTCGACCTCTCTGCCTACGTCCAGTCCCCAGTTCCTCCTGGGATTTTCAATCCAATACTGAGCTCTTTCAAGGTAGAGCACAAACCCTTTACAAGGCAGTGAGTATGCAAGAGTACGTCCTCTATTCGTCTACTCAGCTCCTACTAAGTACTACAACCCAACACTTAGATTTTTCTACCACTGAATGCTTACAACCAAGCACTCAGCATACACTCTCAATATTACAATTGATAAACACTTGTTCTCTTTTCAGTAAAGAACACTTTAGAAGATTACACAGAATCACTCTAGCATTTATACAAAGAATAGAAGATTTGGTGTAAGATCTTTGTATTTGAGTGCTTTGAAGATTTCTCTCTTGGATTTTTCTTCTTTGTAATTCGGCAAAAGTCCAAGTGAAATCCTTGTCCATTTTATAGATGAATTCTGGAGATTAGACTGTTTGAATTTGGTGTGTTCGTTGATTCCAAAACGGCTCTTTTAGTAGACAGCTTCTGGTCAGCTTCAGTTTTGCAGGCCAATCCTGTCATCTGTTTTCTTCAGGTGTCAGCCTTGTCTTCTTCCTACAGACTTGTCTTTTTGTGCCAGTTGTCTTTTACCAATAATCCATTGACCCATGTTTCTTGGAATTAGTCTTCTGTGTATTTTCGAGGCTTCAATTATTGGTGCAGAAGATTGGCAAACTTTGTCCTTTAGTGAACGGATCCTTCATGCTATCCTGACTGTCACTCAGCTCCATTCGTTATCTTCGAATGTTCAACTTCCATGCTGAGTTCCTTCTTAGTCAGCTCCATTCTGTTTATACAATTCTGAAGGAGTCTTCTAATTTAGTCAGCTTCGTTCTGGCAACTTTGAAGGAGACTTCTGATACTGAGTTCTACTCCACTCAGCTTCTATTCTTTCATGCTGAGTTCCGTTCCACTCAGCTTGGCTATGCTGACTTTTATCCTGTCTAACTTTATATATATATTTTTGCACTCAATATTGAACAAACACATTAGTACAATTAAATCAAAGCATTTAAATTTAATTGCCTCTTAATCATGGATGATTTTGTCAAATCAAAATCTTGTGGAAAGGTGTTTCAACAGTAATTACGGATATCGGGTGGGAAAACATCTGATTGAGAAATTTAGTGGCCACGATTGGTCTTGTGTGGGAAAGTACGAAAGTTGTATCTGGCCAAAGAAGGTCGTGCGATAAATACTACGGAAGATTCATTTGACCTGGAGTTGGTCACGAGATGATAGTGAGAACTCTGAGGCCGTGGGCCAACGTGGAGTGTTTTAAGATTTGGGTGACCCCGGGGTCTGGTCCGCAAGGATGACCGATGCGATTAAAAAGAAAAGGTCATGATCACTCGAGAAAATTATTGGCAAATGCCATTTTGTGAAATTATTAGCGGTGGCCATTGTGAAAATAAAAAGAATTGGGTTGCGGTAACACAGGATCATATATACCCTTGAAGACCTTTTTGAGTGGATATGAAAAGTTCTAATCACTATGAATGTATGGAGGGGACACCTAAAATAATACATAGTCTTTGATCCTTGCTTGTAATGAGCTCTATATAGGGGAAACCCAAAACAACTCATGTACAAGAAGGACGTATTCTCTATGTAGGTGCTCCAAGAAGCTTGACAAAAGTGAGGAGTTTCGACAACAAAAGAGTGGGGATTCCACTAAAAGAAATGAAGCGTACAAAAACATCCAAAAAGCGACGGCAAACTCCAAGGAGCTTAAAGTCTGTCCAAGAAAACACAAGGTAAATCAAAATGGTGGCGTAAGTAAATGGGAATGATGACTGACAAATCAGAGAGCAAAAGTTTTAGCAAACTGTGGACATGTCCATCCCAATAAGGGGCATTCTACTAGTGAGCTAAAATATGCAACAACAAGGAGATCCTAGAGGAACTCATGAAGGCAAAGATCGGTAAAAAAACATAAGGAAAGTTGAAGGAGGAAGATTCAAAGCAATCGAAGGAAAACCCTCGCGATCAAAGAATTGACGGAGGCAGATTGGGAGTCCATCGATGGAAAAACCCTAGGGTTTTTAGATTTGGAGTTTCGACTTCGACTTCGAACTCATCCCAATGGAGAAGGAAAAGCAACCAATGTAGAAATCGAAAATTGACAGAAGCAGGAAATAAGCAGAAAACAAAGCTTGCGAATGACAACAACAAGATGTCCATCATACATCAGGTGAGTTCTACCAAATTTCGGTAAATCAAAGTATTTAAATACTTGATCAATTGTGTAAGTGGGCTTACTTTTATCTCATGTTTAAGTATGACCATAATATTTTCTTGATGTTTGGTTTTGGTTGTGAATGTCGATACGGTTGCATTAAAATGTACTCTGACTACCGACATTCACACAATTTTTTTTTACTTGTGAATACTGTTGTATTTCCTTTTGTTCTTTTGCAAGGTGCAAAACTTGAGAAGAGTTTGGTCAGTCGACATCATGGTCTTTGTCGACTTACCAAACCCTTGTTCTCCCAAGCAACGATCAACAAGGATGTTGATCTCAAGTGGGGGAGCATACACGGAGGAGGATTGGACCCATTTCATGGTATATTATGGTAGATATATTGAAGGGTGTGTTAAATAAAGACGAAAGATAGAAGAAGAATGATATGAAGTGTGGCTTAAAAATACTTTTCTATTATTAAGGGTCTTCATCCTAGTACTCTTCCTTTCTTCAGGGCCTTTATCTGAGTCTTCTCCCTTCCTCTAGGGTCCTTCATCTCATTCTTCTTCTATCTTCCATCTTCATTTAACCAACCCTTGAATGAAGACGGAAGATAGAAGAAGAATGAGATAAAGGACCCTAGAGGAAGGGAGAAGACTCAGATAAAGGCCCTGAAGAAAGGAAGAGTACTGGGATGAAGACCCTTAATAATAGAAAAGTATTTTTTCAAAAGTTTGAAAACTCCGGAAGATTACTTTGGCTATTATAAAGGAAGGTGTTGGTAATTGCAACGAGAGAAAAGATCTCCGGTTGAAGAAGTTCATGTGGCAAAGTGTAGAACAACGACTTGATGGGTGAAGTGATCCATCTTCAAAGATAAGCGAACAGTGAGAAAATTCAGGCAGAGTGTAAGTGCAAGCGGAGATCAGTTGGGAAAGAAGAATGAGGGACAACTTGGCGGAACCTCGGCGATGTTCGAAAAGGAAGTGAAGCTCCCTTTAGAGGAAGCGGAATCGATCAATGAGGACATTGATCCTCTAAGTGGGGGAGGATGTAGGGGGGAGTTTGGCCATAGGCAAACTCAACCCCAAGCATTGGCAAAGCTACAAGAAGGCTTTGGCGTCGAGTGGCGAATGGAACATATCAACGTATGCTGATGGTAGAGGCCGAGTTGGTATAAGTAACACTATAAGGGACGGGGACTACCCTAGCGTTGGATCTCCGCCACCCCCTGGGTCAGTAGTCGGTACTGGCTTAAGCAATCCACCCTCATCCACTAAGGACAGGAGAGTCGAGCATTTGTCCTTCATGAAGGGAACCAAATTTCTCCGTAGAGGGGAACTCTACGGACATTATGGGGCCGGCAAGTGCCCATAGTGCGTGCCTATTCTAGGGCGAGGTTTAATCATAGGGAGACCCTCCGGGATGGAATACCGACAGACGTATTGACGGGATGCTAGAAGGGGATAGACCCCTTCGATAGAAGTCGGTTGGCCGAGACTTGGGGGAAAGTCTAGGCGCCCACGGGGTTTTGGCCAGGCTCAGACCTGGCCCCGTGACACATTGGCGTTCACCTTCTTAGTCACCTTGTACAGGCTGCACTTCCTCGACTTAAGCTTACTACTCGGTGCACTTGCAAGCCTCTCTTTGCTTAGATGTACCATGACTTCATCCCCGACTTCAAATTGGAGATCCCTCCGATGTTCATCCACATTAGCCTTTAGCTTGTGATTCTTCTCCTTAATGATATGGTTCACCTCTTGGTGTATTTAGTGGTAGTCATTGGCTAGGTGTTAGGCGGCTATGCTCTTTTTCTCTCCCTTCGGGATATCACCAATACCAAGTATGTGGTTGGGAGTCTTAGTGTACATGAATTCAAATGGTGCCTTCCCCATGGTTGAACTAACGGATGCATTATATGCAAACTTGGCTTGAGCCAACATATAATCCCATATCTTCAGCTTGTCCCGACATTTACTCCTTAATAGATTACCCAAGGTCCGCTTGACCACTTCTGTTTGCCCATCCATTTAGGGGTGTGCGGTAGTGCTATACTTCAAAGTGGTTCCGAGGATGGTCCATAGGGTACGCCAAAAGTGACTAACGAACTTACTGTCCATATCAGACACTATGCTTTTAGGAACCCCATTCAACCTCACTACCTCCTGGAATAACAACTTTGCAATTGCTATGGCGTCATTTGTCTTACGACATGTGATGAAGTGTGCCATTTTAGAAAACTAGTCAATCACCACAAAGATAGAATCCATACCTCGTTGAGTTCTTGGTAGCCCCAACACAAAGTCCATGGAGAGGTCCTCCCATATTGATTCATGTACTGGTAACGACATAAGCAAACCCGCATTGGTGGCATGCCCTTTAGACGTTTGGCAAACCTTACAACGCTCCATAATATAAGCCATATCTCTCCTTAGTCTCGGCCAATAGTAGCGGGAATTCACGGCTTCAAAAGTTTTATCTCTACCAAAGTCTCCCCCTAAAGTTCCTCCATGAAGATCCCAGATCACTTTCTCCCGAATCGACGTGCTTGGTAGACACAATTGATTCCCCTTCATGAGATAACCATTAAGCAATTGGTACTCACCATTCTTGGATTAATCTTTGCACTTCTCCCAAATACTACCAAAGTCTGGATCCTCTCGATAATCCTACTTGATGTGTTCAAAGCAATCTAGTTCAAGTGCTACCTTGTTTTGTTGCCCCGCCTTGTGGAGGAGCTTATAAGGAAACTTGTCCATAAAAAAGTGGACCATCTAACATGCATAGAACTTTGAAGCTGTTTTTGACTTCCCAAATATTTGAGGGCTTAGTGGTTGGTATAGAGGATGAACTCCTTTCCCACAAGGTAGTGCTCTTATGTCTTCAAAGCCCGTACCACTGCATAGAATTCTTTATCATAGGTGGCCCATTTTTGCCTCGCCCCACACAATTTCTCGTTGAAATAAGCAATGGGCCTCTTCTATTGCATCAACACTCCCCCAACTCCTACTCGAGTTGCATCACATTCTACTTTAAACAACTTATCAAAATCCAAAAAAAGCTAACACTAAAGTCGTGCTTAGCTTTTCTTTGATCAATGAAAAACTACCCTCTTGCTCATCCCCCCATTTGAAGCCTTTCCCCTTCTTCAAACATTCGGTTAGAGGTGCCACAATAGCAGCAAAGTTTCGGATGAACCACCTATAGAAGGTAGACAAACCATGAAAGCTTCTAAGGTCAGCAACATTCCTCGGAGTCAGCCACTCCCGAACAGCCCTTACGTTCTCCATATACCCAAGTAACACTAGGATCTCCATGAAAAAAACACACTTCTTGGCACTAATATACAATTGATTCTCTCTCAACAAATCTAACACCACTTTCAAATGCTCGACATAGTCTTCCAAGGTCTTGCTATGGATGAGTATGTCGTCAAAGTAAACCACCACAAATTTACTGATCACTGGCCGAAGCACTTGGTTTATGAGTCTTATAAAAGTTCTAGGTGCATTTATCATCCCAAAAGGCATCACCAACCATTCATACAATCCATCCCACATCTTAAACATCGTCTTCCATTCATCCCCGGCTTTAATTCGGATTTGATGATACCCAATCCTTAAGTCAATCTTGGAGAAAACCTTAGAACCACTAAGTTGGTCTAACATGTCATCAAGCCTTGGTATGGGAAACTTGTACCAAATGGTCATTTTGTTAATTGCCCTACTATCCACACACATCTGCCATGAACCGCCTTTCTTTGGTGTGAGAAAAGTCAGAACTGCACACGAGCTCATGCTCTCTCTCACGTACCCCATCTTCACCAACTCTTAAACCTTCTCCTCATGATCTCAGTCTCTTTGGGACTCATCTAACAATGAGAAAGACTAGGTAGACTAGCTCCCAACACTAGATCAATGTGATGCTGAATTTCCCGTATGGTTGGTAGCCCATGAGGTAACTCTTCCGGAAATAGGTCATCATATTCTTTTAACATAAGACCCGCTTCTTCCGACACTTCCCTCTTTTCTTCCTCACTATGTGACTTCCCGCTCGTCTTCACTATTACCACATAAGTCGTTTGGTTTTCCTCACACTCATTGATAAATGCCTTGTGAGTTGGACAAACGATTAATATAGCCTTCTTAGCTTTTAATTCTCTCACTAAATGCGTGAGCACATACTGAGCACCATCCTTCACAAACTGATATGTGTTCCTCCTCCCACGCGTGTGTAGCATCCCGGTCAAATTGCCATGGCCAGCCTAAGAGCAAGTGGCATGCATCCATGTCCACTACATCATAATATACCTCATCACAATATTCCCCTATCTCAAGAGGCACTTTACATCTTTAGGTTACCTTTAATTCCCCCATACTCTTGATCCATCCTACACTATAGGGATTTGGATGTAGCTCCATCACCAAGCCAAAATTCTTAACCGCTACATCATTAATAATGTTTTCTTAACTCCCACTATCGATAATCACGTTGCACTTCACTCATTGCATAAGAAAACGTGTGCGAAAGAGTTGGTGCCTTTGATCCTCTTCAATTTTATTGGAGACCAAGAGTCTCCTCACCATATGGATAGCTCGATCATCTTCGTAACCCTTATCATCCTCATCTTCGATAGGCTCATAAAACACATCATCATCTTCCTCATAAGCATCCTTATACCTGTTAACTACACTAGCACTTCGTCTTTTAGGGCATTAATTAGATTGGTGACCCGACTCATTGTATCAAAAACACTTGAAAGGAGCTGGTTTAGCATATGGGTTGTTTCCCCTAGGAGGTGGTGCCTCCCTATAGGGCCTTACATCCCCACTATGTGCCTTACCCACAATAGGAGCCTTGGTTCCACTAGTGCTCGCTACGCTATTCCTCTTTACCAACTCCTTTGGAAATCTCCCTTCCACTATATGCACCATCAGTATCAGATCTTTTATAACGATCACGTGCCCTCACACTTAGTTGAGATTCGGCCTTCAAAGCGAGATTCTGAGCGTCTTGCACATGGATTACCATTTGAGTTCCATTCCTATCTTGGATGTTGTATCTAAGCCCCTCAAGATACCTTGAAGTCTTTTGGCTTTCGTTTTCTGACAAATCAGCCCTTGCCTTAAACCTCAAGAACTCTGAAGTATACTCATGCACGTTCCTTGCACCTTGTGAACAATTCCGGTGTGAACTATAGATGTATTGTTCATAGTCGAATGGCAAGAACCGTTCTCTCAATATAGACTTCATACGTAACTAAGACCGTATTGGTTCCCTTCCTTCTCTTCTTCTCTCTTCTGTCACGTGGTCCCACCATACCAAAGCACCACCTTTTAACTGATATGCCACTAACCGAACCTTCCACTCGTCCGGTATTCTCGCATATTTAAAAAACCTCTCCACCTCCAACAGCCAATTAAGAAACCCTCAATATCAAGCTCATCCCAAAGGATGGCAAGTCAATCTTCAATTTAAAGGCATCTTCTTTATCATAATTACCTCCAAATCCACCCCTAACATTCACTTTATCCACATACGGGTTCCCCCCAATATAATTCATATGCCCATGGCCAACCACACCAACATCATCATTAATATCCATATTTCTAACAATTCTATTAGGCTCAAAATCATCAAAAGCATCCCCATCACTATCACTATTGGCATTGTGATTAATAATGTGATTAGGACGTCTTACCTCATGAACCTGATGGCCCATTTGTTGTTGAACAAGATTTCACCTATGTGGTGGGGATTGTGACCCAAAATGAGAAACCACTTGGTGCCTAAAATCAACGTTACCACTCCATTGTCACACACCGTGGGTGTCAATTGTTGTCGTCGAATCCCCCATTCCCACAAGTGTGTTAGATCCACTATGGCATATGGACCCACCTTGTAATGATGATCTCGATCTTTGTGTAGGGATGTTTATCATCGTCGAATCCTTCATTCCCATAAGTGTGTTAGATCCACTATGGCATGTGGACCCGGCTTGTAATGATGATCTCGACCTCTGTGTAGGGGTGAGCTACTAACTGAATTGAATTATCAGTTAACCGAACTAAAATATGTCGTATTTTTAAAACCGAACCAAACTGAATAAGATTGATAACGAAATTTTTTGTTTGGTGCGATTACTGACCGAATAACCAAAAACTCATACTATTTCATTTTTTTTTCTATATATTTTTGTTTCATTGATTTTCAAAATAATGCATATGTATAAAAATTATAGGCTAGTAAGCCAAAATTATAGGTAGCTTTAGCAGAGTTCTTTGGCTTCAACCACACTAACAACTTGGGGAAGTATCTTGGTGTTCCTTTAATTCATGACAGGGTTTCAAAATCAACCTATAGCAGTATTGTGGAGAAAACGGTAGGGATGACCGAAGCTTGGAATCCACAGTTGTTCTCTCTAGCAGGCAGGTTCACTCTTTGCAAATCGATTTTGGCTGCCCTTCCTCTCTACACAATGCATTCAGCCACCCTCCCGAGAGCAACAAGTGATCAGATTGACGGTATCTGTCGTCGATTTGTTTGGGGCTCTTCAGGATCTTCGAAGAAGATGAGTTTAGTCAGCTGGAATTCCTTATGTCAGCCTAAAGACAGAGGAGGAATAGGACTAAGACGGATGAGGGATATGAATGATGCACTACTAATGAAGCTAGTCTGGGGTCTCATTAAAGGCACGAGCTCTCTCTGGACTGATGTATTTCGTGCCAAATACAAGCTGAATCCCTCCGCTCCCCCGGTCCACCTGATAAACAAACCCGGGTCTAGTCTGTGGCGTGGTTTCAAAAGAGTCTAGCAAGCAACTCTACGTGGCATGCGTTGGGTCCTGTGTGACGGTCAGTCCGTATCCTTCTGAAACGACTCCTGGACTAGCCTCAACACGCCCCTTGTCAACTGCACGAACAAACCCATCCCTGCAGAGGTTCTATCATGGAAAGTTAATGAGGTGATCACTAATGATGGCAATTGGGATAGGGATCTCCTTTGTCAGTGGCTCCCTGAACCCATTCTGGCCTCCATTACCACTATCAAGGCCCCCAGTGTAGAAGATGGACCAGACAGCATGTATTGGGGTCTATCCCAGTCGGGTAAGTTCTATGTTGCCTCAGCTTTTGAGATCTTAAAGGGGCATAGTTGGGATCAGAAGGACGACAAATGGAGACTAGCATGGGACTGGGAGGGACCTGAGCGCATTAAAACCTTTCTCTGGCTTGTGTTGCATCAGTCGATCTTAACAAATGAAGAAAGATGCCGACGACACATCTCTAATGACAGCAGCTGCCTTATTTATGGGGATCCGGCCGAATCATTGGACCATATGTTTCGAGGATGCCTGCATGCCTCTTTCGTGTGGCATAAGCTCGTGCCGGCTCCGGACAGAACCCGGTTTTTTGAAGGTCAATTTGAGGATTGGTTCAAATTAAACCTAGCAAACAACAATCTAATGAATGGTGTCCCTTGGCGGACCGTATTCGGCGTCGCCTGCTGGATGATTTGGTCATGGCGTAATGGGTCCATCTTTGGGAATGCATCAATTACATACTCCTCCATTATTCCACAAATCCGAGCTAAAGCTAAAGAAATTACATTCGCCATTGAAAACTTCAGACATGACTCTGCCAAGAGGAAGAAAGAGGAAATACTGATAGGTTGGCAGCGCCCACCGACAAACTGGGTTAAGCTCAATACAGATGGAGCCTCGAAGGCTAATGGAAGCTGGGCTAGTGCAGGAGGTTTAATCAGGGATGATACTGGGGCTTGGTGCAGTGGCTTTACTATATTCTTGGGCTCCTGCTCCTCGATGACTGCGGAACTATGGGGAGCATTCTATGGCCTGAGTCTTGCTTGGGACTTAGGTTACCGTCAGGTGATACTTGAGATGGATAACGAGAATGTGGTAAAGATCCTCCTCAACAAAGAAAAAAACATCAACGAACACTGGCATCTAACACGTCCACTTTTAGCTATGCTTCAAAGGAACTGGGTAGTAATAGTCTGTCATTCGTATAGAGAAGGGAATAGAGCTGCCGAATGTCTAGCCAATCTAGCGGATCATAACTTCCTTGGCTGTTGTATATTGTCCACGTGTCCTCCATCTGTTAAGGATATAATTATGGATGACTTAGCTGGCGTGTCTTTTCCAAGAAACTGTAATATGTAATGCTTTTTAGGCTATTTTGGCCTCCCTTTAATAATAATAAAAAAAAGATAAAATTATATTTTTTTAGTAGTTGAGCTTTATTTTTTATAGGTTATCTATATATGTAAAGATAAAATTATATTTGATATATTAAGTTGGGTTCAGTTATACCAATTTTTTTTCCTAAGCCAAAATTAAAACCGAACCAAACTAAGCTTTCGATTAAGTTATCGGTTTGGTAATTGGTTACCGGTTATTTTGCTCACCCCTACCTTCATAAGGCGAATCATTTCATTTCATTTACTCTGAATTATTCAAGTTGACCTTTATCATTTTTTTAGAGTAATACATCCAATAATTATTAAAAATAGAAATGTACAAATGCCATCAATTGATAGTAAATTATATTACTCAAAGAGTATAACAGAATTTTGCAGAACTTAGACATCAAAGTGTAAGAAGTTTCTTCTTTGATATTCATTCACTCCTTTACATGATAATTAATACAAAAACATCCGAGAGATCAGGAATGTTACCCGTTTTATGATATCACTAAACTGATCCCAATAAATTTAATGTAGAATTTTTTTTTTTTTGGGTAGTCTATAATATGGACAAATTTTGTATTGATGAAAGTAATTGTGGAAAATATGAAATTGGTATTTTGATTAGTAATTAAGTAAAACAGTTGAGAATTCAGGTAACCGGTAGGCAACAGAAATACAGCATAATTTTCCACTGACAATCAAACTCCACGGGTGCTGTACTGTACTGGTGGCTAGCTATTTAATAATATCTTTTTTGTTCCAATAAGGATTCCAAACATATAAATAGAAACCTATTTATGAAATTACCATTCAAAAAAATACGGTTTTGATTATTTGAAAATTAGTAAAGCAAAAGTGTGTTTGGAAGCCATATAGTATAGGGATGGATTTCATTTGATAGGCTTTCGGTGCTTCAATTCTTACTTTGCTATCTCTTTCATCATTTTATCTTCTTTTTTTTTTTTTTTTTTTTTTTTTTGCCTTTGCAACAAACAACGCTACCTATCAATTATTGTTTCAATCTTTTTTAACATAATGTTGGAACACCATGCTCTTAGCTTAGACAATAAAGGCAAAAGCTAAAGCAGCCATTTCTGACTTGTAAATTCCTCTTATTCTTTCCCTTTCCTCTTCTGAGAGAGAGCTGCAATGGCAATCGATGTCTGCTCTGAGATTTCGAGCTCAGGAATTAGTCCTAGAATTTCATTCTCTTATGATCTCAACCAAATAAGAGAAGATAGTGGAAGATTAGACAAATCTCTATTAGATTCTTCAGATTTTGATTTCTGCAGCTTTGTTCATGAACAAGAATTGTCTTCTGCAGATGAGCTTTTCTTCAATGGAAAGATCCTCCCTGTTCAAATCAAGAAACCAGAGCCTGTTTCTTCTCCTCCTACAGAGAAGAAACTATTGAAGGAATTCTTATTAATGAGCATAGATGAAGATGATGATGAAGATGAAAGGGCTTCTAAATCATTCTGGCAGTTCAAGAGAAGTAACAGTCTAAATTGTGACAGTAGAAGCAGCAGAAGCAGAGGCCTTATTCGGTCACTTCAGTTTCTTTCAAGAAGCAACTCAACACCAAATCCATCAAAACAGCCAAAAAATCCTCACCTGCAAAAACAGCATTCGGTTCCTAATACAAAATCTCCTGCGCCGTTCTACCCTTATAATTACTATTCAGGCCACCACAAGTCTCCTGCATTCAGGAAATGTGGCTCTTATGGCAATACAATTAGTCCTGTTTTGAACATTTCCACAGGAACTGTAAGTCTTTTTGGTCTGGGTTCCCTTTTCTGTACTACTAAGGTAAAACCCAAGAAGACATGAAATTATTTCTTTTTTTTTATTATTATAATTATGCCTGATCTGATTGCATATAGCACCCATGAATTTACTTGTCTATCTGTCATGTTTTTCTTAATCAATTAGACAAATACCATGTGCTATATCTGTAAATTCAAACATGAAATTCTAGATCTTGAGCAATTATAGATGGAATCTTTTTAACATGGAAAGTGGAAATTGGTTGAATTACATATATGGTACTTAAACTTTTCTTTAAATTATGACCCTTTTACCGTTGGCGGAGTCAAAATGATTGATGATTATTTCAGATTTGAAATGTACAAAACTAAAAGTTGTTTACAAGCATATTTCCAATGGAACCATCATTTTTTTATTTTTTAAATCACTATTTCTTTCTTTAAATAACCACTTTATTTCTAACTAAACCACGTCTAAATGATCTCAAAACCAAAATATTTAAAAATTAAAATTGTTTCAAATATCATTTCTCTCAACTTTACAGATGAGGATTAATCTGATATTTAAGTGATTACAAAGAAGGGTTAACTTGATATTTGAATGATTCAGTTTTGAAGTTCAAAGATCGTAATGAAAGTAAAAATAAAGTTAAGTACAAAATGTGTAAATTAACCAGTTGAAATTAGCTAAGAGTTGTGATATTGGATAATGCCTATCAATATGACCATAGGTTAGGGGACATATTGTTGTATGATTTGCAATCCAACCATATATGCTTTTTTCTCTTTTTATCCTTGTTGAGTTCTATAATACATGATGCTTGTGCCTCTTTTTGTTCTTTTCAACTTTGTTTGATGCTTTTTTATTTAATATATAAGAAAATGTGATTGAATTTGAGCATATGATATGGGGTCCTCTAATTTTGGTGTTTTTGTTGATTGTGGACAAAATAGTAGCTACATATGAGTGGTTTTTTCAGAAATATAAATGAAGAGGACCCTCTTTAGTTTTGGTTGATGATCTAATATATAAAATTTTATTTATTTTAGTAAGATCTGAAAACTGAGACCCACCTCAACATGTTCCCAACTCCACAAAAAGAAGATTGATTAATAAAAGAGCTTATAAATCTCAATCCCATATTATTATTATTATCTAATATTCTGCAGCACTTTGCAAGTATTTATAAATTACAGAATATTTCAGAAAAGAAAAAAAACTGAAGATCAATTTACATTTTTTTTTATATTTTCTATTCCTTATTTTCACTTATATGCTCTTAGGTTAAAAGGACAGGGTGGCATTGACACTATGACATAAAGAATCGGTCAATGGTTGTACGGATTGTTAGATTGACAGAAGAAAGAATAATGGTGGAAGGTTTAATTTCTTTATAGGCATCCACCACATTGAATAGTCGCAAGTCAAAATTAAAAGAATCAAAATATAACAACTTTTTTTAGAAAAATAATAAAAATTAGGGGAAAGTATAAAAATAAATCTTTTGGTTACACCTGTTTTCAATCACACCCATGTGGTTTAAAAATTTACAAAAATAATACATTGAAGTTCATTCCGTTAGTAAATATATACCAAATTGACTAACGGTGTTAAAAGTCAAAGAGAAAATAGTTAATTTGGTCCTTATATTTATTTATTTTATAAACTAACCTCCCTTATTATCTAATAATCACAAATAACCCCAAAATAAAAAATAAAAATCAATTATACCATCTTCTTCCTCTTTTTAATTTTTTTTTTGTCTTCTTTCTCTTTCTTCTCTTTTAATTTTTCTCTCTCTAAAATCAAACCTTAGATAATGTTAGGACTACTGCTGGAATTTCTCGTACCATCATCATCATCAAGTTCAAAGCTCAAAGCGAGAATGATGTTGAAGAAGTATATACATATCGTCTGAAAGTTCAGTTCCGACATATAAATGGTGGAATAGTTATAGTTGAAGGACAAAGTGACGACAAAAGCAAAGAACATATTTTCGTATCGATACAGAAACCATCGTTCAACATGGAATGAAATATCTCAACAGCATAACCAACTTTCATAATTCGACAAAGGGCTTCAATCAGCAACAGAAAGGTCGAATCTTCGAGTCGAATATTCATAGCTCGACCCTTGAGCAAAACTTGAGGAACCAATTTGAGACTTTCATTGCAGTGGCGGAACCAGAACCCCGGATGACCCGGGGCTCAAACATATCAATAAAAAAAATTTCAAAACGTAAAAAAAAAAAAATCAAAATTAACTGTGCAATTGACGGTAAATTTTCAAAGTCCAGCCCGTTAGGGCTCGACAAAATTTTTTTAGCCTCCAACACATTAAAACTGTAAAAATGTTATCATTTTTTTAGAAACTAGCATTGAACTAATAAAAAATTAAACATGTTCACTTTTTTTTAATGGTAATGACATAATAAAAATGAATATTAAATATGTTTATTTTTTTAAAGACATATTAAAAATGAATTCAAAAGTGTTATGAAAATAAAAATAAAAAGTTCATTTAAATTAATAATGGTAACATGTTTTTATAATTATTGAAAAATAAAATTAAAATAAATAAATTTTTTTTAAAAAAAAATGAGACTGAAGGGAATCAAACACAGGACCTCTTAAACAAAAGCAAACATACTTAACCATCTCATCTACCTTTATATATTGAAATAATACTACATAGAGTCAATATAATTCTTCCCAAAATATTACGAGACACCGTTACTATTTTTTTTTCTCAATTCTCGGACGGCCAACCGGGGCTGGAGCCCCGGCCAACCCCCCCGAGTTCCGCCCCTGCTTCACTGGTTGAAAAAAGAACAGAGAGGAGAGTATTGAGTAAGTAAACAGAAGGAACGCACCTAAACATGGGTACTCTATAGAACAAGTCAAGAGCGTCATGAATTTGATTGGCGCGGCCATAAATTTGAATTAGATGGGCAAAAATGAATTCAGGTGTCTTAAATTTTTCGATGTTTTCAAGATGATAAAGAATAGGGGGGAAGGGGGAAGGTGGCGGAGAAGTGAATTATTGGTGAGAGTTTGAATGAGAAAGTGATAAGCTTGAGGTGTGGGTTCGCAATTGTAAATTCTAAAGGAATTGATCAGAGAAGAAAGAAGATGAGGGTTGTGAGAGGTTTGATGGTGATGGTGACGTTGATGTTGAAGTGCGAGAGCAGCTTGTTTAAGGTCACGCATGGCCAGTTGCTGATTGAACGTACGATGCCATTTGGTCTTGAGAACAGTTTGTTGAATTGATTTTAGTGAGAGAAAATTAGGAGAGAAGAGAGAGAAAAAAAGAAAAAAAATAAGAAATTAAATTGATGAGGAAGATGGTATAATTGATTTTTATTTTTTATTTTGGGGTTTGTTTGTGATAATGTAATAATAAAGGGGATTAATTTATAAAATAAATAAATATAAGAACCAAATTAACTCTTTTCCGTTTGATTTTTAATACCGTTAGTTAATTTGGTATGTGTTTGCTAACGGAATGAACCTCAATGTACCATTTTGTAACTTTTTAAACCACATGGGTGTGATCGAAAACATGTGTAATCACAAAATTTATTTTTGTACTTATATATTATAGGGATATAGTCCTCTATTATTTACTATTGACTTACCAAATGATAAAATTTTCTTTTAATTTGTTTAAGCAACAACAACTATCTAATATAAAATTTCAACTGAGAGTAAACTAGTAAGAAGTAAAATGTAAGGTAATAAATATTAATGAAATAGGATGACGAAAAGCAAGGCGCAAGAAAGAGAACGGCGGAATGAAGGTAGGGTGCGGGAGCGGTCTTCTGAGAGGGGGCAGGCAGGCAGTGGGGGGGGGGGGAGGGGCAGCGGGCTGGATGGGTGGATCGGGATGCGAGGAAGGATGGGATGTCGGATCTGTGTACGGATGGGGTTGGGGAGGAGAGTCGGGGGAAATCGGCTACCTTTGGGGATGGGGTTGGCGAGATTAGGAAGGGGGGGGAGTGGCGAGGGTAGGGGCTGCGGCCAGGAGATCTGGGGCGGGGAGGGTGCCGAGGGGTTTGGGGATGGGGGCCGGACGGCTGGGGCAGATCCGGGCGGGGGATTAGCGGTTGGTGTAGATAGGGGCAGGATTTTTAGAGGAGTGGCATGGAAGATTGCGGGGGCTGGAAGGGAGGCCGTATGGGCATGGCGAGAGGCGACGAGGGAGGGTTCTCCGCGGATGGGGGAGATCTCACGGCCGGCGCTTGTGACGGACGCGGGGGGGGGGGGGGTGGGTGGGGGGGTTAAGGCGCTGCCTTGCGCTGGGGGCGAGAGTGGGCGTGGATCGCCTGGTGTGGAGGAAAGTGCCGACAGTGCCGGGCATTGTGCTGGATCTGCCGGCGCTGGTGCTGGGCGCTGGACTGGGATTCCTGGCATTGTGCCTGGCGCTGGCTGTCTATCCCCGGGCAGTGCTGGGCTTGATGGGGCACCATTCAGGAGGCAAGCTGCCTCGAGTCAGATCCCTTCTAAGTTTGTGAGTGATGCTCAAGGACAGGGGAACGCGGCTTCCCCCAGATCTGTAATTGGCTTAAACGGTATAGGTAAAAGCTCTTGGAAAGACACGGTTATGGGGGTGGTTGAGGAGGAGCCTTGTGTTGAGGAGGTGGCGATGGTAGGGGATTCTGAGGATCTGTATTCTGATTCTGATGAGGAGGAGGTGCCCAGGATGATCCTCTTTGTCCGGTTATTAGACTATCCTCAGCAGAGAAGCGTGAACTCAGAGAGAAGTGGAAGGTTTCCTTAATAGTTACGGTGCTGGGGAAGAGAATTAGCTTTAACTATTTTGCCCAAAGGATTCAAGCCCAGTGGGCTAGGAAAGGGAAAGTTAGTATTACTGACCTGGAAAATGACTACTACGTCATCAAATTTACCAAGGTTGAGGATTATAATGCTGTGATTAAGGGGGGCCCGTATATTATTTCCAACCATGTTTTGGCCTTACGGCCTTGGGTTCCAAATTTTAATCCTCATGACTATTCTGTTAACAGAATCCTGACTTGGGTTAGGTTCCCGGGCCTCCCCATTGAGTATTATAGTGAGAAGTTTCTCAGCAAAATAGGAGGTATGGTGGGGAAGGTCCACCATGTGGATAAAACTACTATAGGAGCCATTAGGGGCAAGTTTGCAAGGGTTTGTGTGGATGTTGATCTTGCAAAACCTTTATTGTCAAAATTCTGTGTTCAAAACAAGGTGTTCTTGATTGAGTATGAAGGCTTACATAACATTTGTTATGATTGTGGCATGTATGGTCATTCACAGGAGGGATGCCCTAAAAGGGAAAGTGTGGTTAAGGAGTTTGTTGAGGATAGTGTGAGTGAAACTGTAGGGAACCAGGGGAATGGGGGTAACTTCGGTCCCTGGATGGTGGCAAAAAGGACTGTTCGGCGTAGAACACAACCTCCAGTTGTGCAAAATCGTCCTCCTGATATTAACAGTAACTCCTCTCTGTCTAAGCCCTTTGCTATTCCTAGTGTCAAGGAGAAGCCTATACCCAAATCTAGGGAGGAGGCTAGAACCAGCTCAGCCGTTAAGTCAGGTTCTAGATTTGGGGCCTTGACTATTGAGGATGTGCAAGAGCCTGACCAGGGAGATGAGCATATGGATCTTAGTATGCTGGGTCTGGAGTCTGTTGAACATTCTGAGAAGATGGTTAATTCTGTTAATCCCCTCTTTGTGTCCAAGAATGAAGCCCATGGGGGAACCCTGGATCAGGCTGCTCGAAGGATGAAGAAGACGAATGAGGTTAGTATTCCTACTTTTAGTGGTGATCCTGGGATTGGGAAATCAATGGGGGTTATTAAACCTAGTTTGAAAAAGCCAAAGGGTAAACAAAAAAGCATCCAGAATTCTTTGGCTCTGACTGAGAAGAGGGGACCTGCGGGTACCTCGGTGAGGCTCTCAGGAGCCCCTAATAAATACCTGGCTTAGGTGGGTTGGTGTGGTCAGTTTTCCTCCCTTCGATGGATTTGTTGTGTTGGAATGTTAGGGGTGCGGCTAGCAAGGCTACCCGTATCCATATAAATGATCTTATTAAACAGTTTAATCCTTCTTGTTTTGCTTTATTAGAAACTAAGATTAGTGGAGTTAAAGCAGATGAGGTGGTTAATAAGTTTAAGAACTGGAATTGTGTTAGATCGGAGGCAACTGGCCGGGCTGGCGGGATTTGGCTTTTTTGGAAGCCAGATCGGATTCATTTTGATATTATTTGCATGGATAAGCAGTTTATTCACTACAAAGTGAGGATTTCCGGTAATGCTCCTTTTTTGTTTACCCTTGTGTATGCTGACCCTATATTAGCTAATCGAAAACGGCTTTGGGAGGTTCTCTACTCTATGAGTGTCAGCATCTCTGAGGCCTGGTTTTTGGCTGGTGACTTTAATGATATCGCCTTTATGAGTGATCATAGAGGGGGCTCCAACCATTATGTTAATCGCTCCCTTAACCACAAGAAGAGTATGGATTTATGTGGGCTTTCCGATCTGGGGGCTTCTGGTCATAGATTCACATGGAAACGTAACAATACCTTTGTGCGTTTGGATAAGGTCTACGCTAATGTTTTAGCTCAGACTTCTTTCCTTGAGAGTTCTGTTTTAAACCTCCCATTCCGTCATTCGGATCATTGTCCTATTTTGTTTAGACTTTTGAGAGGTAACCGTCCTAGGGGAAAGAGACTGTTCCGGTATCAGTTGGCTTGGGAGTCCCATCCTAAGTTCAAGGAGTTCGTTCAAGAGAATTGGAAACCTCATTCTAATGTTCTGCAGGCTGCTGAAGGGTTCAGGAATAATGTGCTGGGGTGGAACAGAAATGTCTTTGGGCATATTATTAGAAGGAAGAATAAGTTACTAAATAGGATGGAGGGCATTCAGCGTAGGATGGAGGTGAGGTTTGATCACAGCTTGGATGGCCTTCTCAGAACCCTTCAGAATGAGCTGGAAGCGGTGCTCAGGCAGGAGGAGCTTCTCTGGTTTCAGAAGTCTAGGAAATCTTGGATTAGAGATGGGGATCGTAATACCAGGTACTTCCATCTTTCTACCATGATCAGAAGGCAGAGGAATAGAATTGATGCCATTAAGGATTCTAATGGTGACTGGGTGTATGAAGATGAGGTGATTCGGAGTTTGGCCCTGGAGTTCTATAAGGAGTTGTTCAAAGAGGAACCTGTCCAGCTGGAGAGGGCTCACTCTGTTGCTACCTTTCCTATGATCAGTGAGGAAAGCAGTAAGGATGCCTTTCAACCTATATCCCGAAAAGAGATTGACCAAGCCATTTTTAGCATTGGGGCGGCTAAAGCTCATTGGATTGATGGTCTGCCTGCTGCCTTTTACCATAAGCACTAGGATGTGGTTAAGGAAGGCATCTATAGTTTTATCATAGGTGTGTTTAATGGTTCGAAGGATATTGAGCTGGTTAATAGAACCCTCCTGGTGCTGATACCTAAAATTGATAAACCTTCTTCCTTTTTGCATATGAGACCTATCAGTCTTTGTAATGTTCTTTATAAGACGATTACAAAGATTGTGGCTAACAGAATCAGGGGCATTCTTCCTGCTATTATTTGTCAGAATCAGGGTAGTTTTGTGCCTGGTAGACAAATGATGGATAATGTGGTGATTGCCCAAGAGATGGTCCACACGATGAAGATTAGGAAGGGGAAGAAAGGCATTGTGGCTCTAAAGCTGGATTTGGAGAAGGCCTATGATCGCATCAACTGGAATTTCCTGATGGAGAGTCTGGAGAGAGCTAGGATCCCGGACAGCTGGAGAAGGTTAATTAAGGTATGTATATCTTCTCTTGTGTTTCAAGTTATGGTTAATGGGGATATGTCGGAGGAGTTCTCCCCGGGCCGGGGAATACGTCAGGGTGATCCTATGAGTCCCTTCCTTTTCGTTATTGCTATGGAGAGGTTATCTCACCTGATTCAAGATGCGATTGATAATGGGAGTTTCCACCCGGTGGCTATCAATAGCTTCTGTCCCTAGGTGACTCACTTATTCTTTACAGACGATGTCCTTATTTTTCTGGAAGGTAAGGAGGAGCAGTTGAGTGTCATTATGGAGATTCTTGATTGTTTTTGTTCGGCCTTTGGTCAGAAACTTAATATCCAGAAATCTAGGATGATGTGCTCAAAGAATATGAATTCGAGAGTCTGTAAAAGATTAAGTGATCTGTCTGGCATTCCTCTTACTGATTCTCTTGGGAAGTATCTGGGTATTCCCCTCTACAGTGAGAGGGTGTCCAAGGCTTCCTTCAAAGATACTTTGGATAAAGCCAATATGAAGTGTGCCACGTGGAAAGCCAAGACTCTTTCTCTCGCTGGCCGCCTCACGCTTGTTCAATCAGTTAATTGTGCTGCTCCCAATCATATCATGCAGGCTTGTCAGCTTCCGGATCCTGTGCTTAATGATCTTGATAAGATTAACCGTAGATTCCTGTGGGGGGAAGCCGCGGAGGGAAGAAAGATCCATCTAGTGCCTTGGAGTGAGGTTTGTCAGCCAAAAGATTCTGGTGGTCTGGGCATTAGGAAAGCTAAGGACAATAATAAAGTTTTATTAATGAAACTCCTTTGGCGTATGTGGCAAGACCCCTCCTCTCTTTGGGTTCGCCTTCTTTGTGGTAAGTATCGGAAAGACAAAATCTTCGGGGGCCCTAAGGAGAGAGTTGTCAATTGTTCCTTCCTCTGGAAAGGCCTCAGCGCCATGTTTGCAGAGTTCTGCCTGGGGGTTGGTCTGGAGGTGGGCAATGGTAAGACCATTAGTTTCTGGTTTGACACCTGGATTGGGGATAAACCTTTAGTAGATGTGTGTTCTTCCCCCCCGCCTAATGACATCCGCAACTGGAGAATTGCCGACGTGGTAGACTCTGAAGGGGACTGGATCTGGTTAAAGTTTGATACTTTCTTTAGCCTTGAGACTCTCCTTAGAATTCGGGGAGTGAAGGTTAGTAATCAAGAGGAAGACATGGATAGGCATTGCTGGGCGCTGACGAATAATGGAGTTTATTCTTGCAAATCTGCCTTTGAAGCCCTCAATAGGTCCGATCCGCCCTCGGACGTTTGGAAGACTATCTGGGCCCTCAAAGTCCCTTACCGTATTAGGAGCTTCCTGTGGCTGGGAGTTAAGGACAGGTTGCTTACTAATTCGGATAGGCACAGACGACATTTGGCGAACTCTGGAGCTTGCAGTAGATGTAGAGGCCATGTTGAAACTTTGTGCCACGCCCTTAGGGATTGCTCTAAAAGTAAGGAGGTTTGGAAGAAAATTCTCCCTCACCATATCCTCTCTCCCTTCATGGCCCACTCTGTGAATGACTGGTTCTCTGATGGTATTAGTGGAAAGTTACTGTCTTACATGGAGTATGGTGACATTCTCTTTGCTATTATCTGTCACCAAGTTTGGAAGTGGAGAAATGAGGAGATTTTTGGTAATAAAACTGTGTTTATGCCAAACTTAGCTGAGTTCTTTTCGAATAAACTTTCCTCTATTATTGAGAGCTTCAAAGGAGCTTCCCTGGCCAGGCCTTCCCAGATTAGTGATGTCCATCTTGTGGGATGGAGCAGGCCAAGAGAGGGGTAGTGAAGTTGAATACTGACGGCTCCTGCCTCATCAATGGTAGGGTTGCTGCCGGAGGTGTTCTTAGAGATGCGGGGAGCGCCTGGCTTTCTGGGTTCACCCAGAATTTGGGGTTGGGGTCTTCCTTCTCAGCAGAGCTCTGGGGTATTCTCTCTGGTATCAAGCTTGCCAGTAGACTGGGCGTTAAGAGACTGTCTGTGGAGTCTGATAACATGGAGGCCATCAAAATGATTTCTGGTAATCATGCTATTGGTACAAGTAGCCGCAACCTTATCAAAGCTATTATAAGGCTTCGTTCCTCCTTTGAGATCTTAGAGTTTAGTCACATTTTCAGAGCAGAACCGCGTTGCGGATCGATTGGCTGCAGCTGCCCATGAGGGGATGTTAGGTGTTACTACCCTTTCTGACCCCCCTTTCTTTCTCTCTTCTCTTCTTTTAGAAGATAGGATTGAGGTTAGCTTTCCTAGGCTAATCCCAGGTTAGTTGTTTTTTGTTTGTTTTTCCTTTCCTATTCCTACCAAAAAAAAAAGTAAGAAGTAAAATGTAAATTGTATTGAATTAAGTAAAGCCTATAAAATTTAAAAGATAACAACCATTTATATATAGACCTGAACACCTATTAAATTACGGTTAAGCTCTAATTAACTTTATGAATGTCCGGAATGCCTAATCTTTGAAAGAATAAATTATAGTATCCATTGCATTAACTTTTGTAGATCTATTCTTAGCCTTATAATTAGGTGGATACCCATATTTTTTATAGCAAGTATCAACATTATGTAGCTTTTGGCCACAAAATGTATAAATTATAGGCTTCAATTTTTGATTTACGAAAGAAGGCTTCTCGAATCCTTGCGTATTACTAATAAAAAAAAGCCATGTTTCGTGTAAATTCTTGTTCATATACCATGTTAAACTATCATTTATGTGGTAAAACCAGAGAAAAAACTTATGATTTAAGATTTAACATTGGAAAATGTATCATTCAACCATTTCAAGAAACAAATTATATATTTTTTTCTTGGCTTATTTTCACAACATTTGTTTATATCACAGACATAACCATCACAAACATAGTTGAGAATAGTTTTAAAATTGTACATTGTTGGACTAAAATCCATAATGTGGGTTTTACATGTATAATATATAGTAAATTATGAGTTATCATATATTAGTTCGTTAAGTGATCTAATTTAGTTGATTGGCCTAAGACATAAATAATGGGTATGAGCTTATTTATGTATAGATACCCAGTTGCAATAAACTAATTCTATGATGGACATATTAGTAATTGCACAAGCTAGGTTTCATCTATAACTAGAGGGTTATGGTTCTTAGGGCAAAAGCGTTCTAAATCTACAACACCCCCCATCAAGTGTAGATGTGCTAGTTGCTTCTAGCCATAGAAGACTAATCAACCTGATGCGTTTCTGGTTCCCTTCAATCCGATGTGTTATGGATTCATGTATGCTTTCACTTTCAATCTTGATGAGTTAAACACGAGTTTACGTTCTTGTGATAATGATTATGGATCTAATTCAAACAAGTGGTATCATAACCGCTCATTTTTTAATTCATTGAGAGATTACATTCCACTTGATTTTCATTTTATGATTGATGTTTTCTAATTCAATTATGAATATGTTCGTCATTTGTTTTCAGTCAAAAAGAGTTTTAGAAATACAATAACAATTAAAGCTAGTTTTCTTATGTTAGGATTTTTTAATTGTTTTAGTACACTTTTTTTTCTTGTTTCTGAACTTGGAAAAATCATATGGTTTTGCTCTTGGATCCAGTTTTTTTTACTGATTTATTATGGATTCAAAATCATTTATGGTATTCATTTTATGTGGTGTTAAACATCGATCCAGAGATTTTAATTTTGATAAATTCTTCAAATTTTTCAATTGATTTGTTTGTATTACAAATATTTTTTTGATATTAAATTATTTTATATAGTTTTTTTAAATCCCACAAATTTGATAGTATTAGACTTTTGAAGTTTTCGAGTTTTAATGGTTTCAGTTACAATTTTTTTTGCAACAACTTTATTTTTTATTCCTTGTACATTTAATGTTTCGGTTACAATAATTTTTGGTAACAACTTTGGTATTTATTAAACATTAGTGTTTCAATTTTGACTATATTATGAAATTAATCTATATAAATTTTGAAATTTGGCTAGTGGAATTTATCTATACTATATATAATAGCGGAAGCGGAGAGAAATGAGGAGAAGTGTTTCAAAGAGATCGAAGCCATCGCTTCATCGTTTCGATCTTCCTTGCTTAAAGTGGGGGAAATCAGAAACATCTCCGCTGCATCAAAGTATCCGATTATACTCCCGTTAATGATAAGAATCTCATCAATGGAGCTTCTGACGATCGCATCAAAAGTAGCCGATCTCCGCCGATCAAGTTTGTCACCACTCGTGATTACGAAGTCTGCCGGTTCAAGAAACTCAAACTGATAAATGACAGTGGTGACGATGAGGAAGGGCTCGAGGCAGTCAGGGAGAAGCTTATGTGTCATTTCAAAGCGGCCGTTGATAAGTTGAAAGCTATGATTTTGAGGAAAGGAGTTGGGGATGAAAGAGACGAGCATCACCGGGAATGGGAAGATGAAAAGGACAAATCTCCTTCTCTGTCCCAATCGACGGCGGTTGTAGTGGAGACAGCGGTACAAGCAAAATCGTGGAATCTGAGAAAAAGAAAAACACCGGTTGGGGGAAATTCAGTGAACGGGAAGGGCTTGAGAATTAAGGAGAGAGGAGTCAGTAATTCTTCTTAGTTGAGGAGCGAGGAGGAAACGGAAGAGGTTAGGCCAAAGATTGCGGTGACGCTATCGAGGAAGGAGATCGAGGTGGATTTTATGACGATGTTAGGCCACAAACCTGCTCGAAGGGCCAAGAAGCGGCCCAGAAACACCCAAAAGCAAATAGATGTATGTCAATCCAAAGATTAATTTCCTGTTATTGAAAGCATTTGCTTTTCTCCCGATTCTTAGATTAATTTGGTTGGTCTTCTTGTTTTTGGTTGCAGATGTTATTGCCCGGGTTGTGGTTGACGGAGGTTACTGTATGTCAATCCAAAGATTAATTTCCTGTTATTGAAAGCATTTTCTTTTCTCCCGATTCTTAGATTAATTTGGTTGGTCTTCTTGTTTTTGGTTGCAGATGTTATTGCCCGGGTTGTGGTTGACGGAGGTTACTGTTGATACATATAAGGTGTTGGAGGAGAAGGGCAAGGTAATTGTTTTTAATCTTTGATCGGTTGCTGAGATTATGATTGTGTTGCGGACTTGGTATTTTACACCTATCTACACTGAAAAGCAATTTGTATTCCATGCTCCTTAATAAAAATGTTATTTTCCCAGTTATTGCAAGCTATGTTGCATGGAAACAAAAATAGGAATTACAGAAACAGATACAGAAATTTAAGAATTACAAGATTGCCATTATTGATTTCAGGAGTAATTCACTGTTTATTCTTTTTTTTTCTTTGATTTGAGAGGGGTGGATACTGATTGCATTGTGTTGCTTTAAAAGATTTTATTTTCTTTCATTGTGATTGCTGTGTCTTGGAAGATTATTAGATATATGTGCTATTTGCTAATTGTAGAAAAGGATCCAGTGAGAGTTCTCACTGGTGCTACAGGCAAGATAGAATTTGTTTATTTTGGTTTAATTTTCTTATTCTAATGAATCATTTTGTTGATTCAATTTAGAAATTGGTATTGGTTTAATCTAATTTTTGTGTATTTTTCAAATGCTTGACCAAGTTTATGGGCTTGGAAATTTGTTGCTTTCTGAAACTTTTTAGAAACATAAACTCTTGGAATCTTGTACAAAACGTTTTGAGTCATGTTTCCGTAACTTAATAAAATTGGAAACTGGGTTCTTAGGTTGTGAGCCGGTCTGGTTTACCTATTTGCTGTTGCTGTTAGCTATTGTTTTGAAATTTTAGCTAACACTTTTTATCTCCAATCTAGAAAAATGGAAAGAAACGGAAACTTAATGTGTTATGAGAAGTGGATCGATGTCAATTTCAAAATGATAAAATCTCTTCTTTTTTTCCGCTGTTATGTGACTTGTATGTGGTTTTTTTAATAGAAAAATTAAACATACATTGTCATAATTTTAAAAATTAAACAATATTTCTCCATGTTTTTGTTTCCTATATTTGTTACAAATATTGTTTCTGTTTACGTTTCTGTTTACGTTTCAGTTTTCGTATATATTTTTGTTTCGATGTAACATAGCTTGTATTTTAAATTTTATTGTATCAAGCCAACCATACCATTTGCATTCCCTGCTGCTTAATAAAAATGTTATTTTTTCGATTTTCTTTGCATTTTCTACTAATTGATAAATAAGCATTTTATTTTCAATTTTAAAGTTAAAATCTTTTCTTTTCCTCCCTATGCAGAGGTAGAAGTTTGGGGGAACTATTAGGACAAGTTCAAAATTTCAAGGCTTCTACTTGTTCGTTGTTTTGGAAATGTAGAGATGTAATCCATTGAGGTGAATTTATATGTTGCTTTGAAGTGCTAATTTTGTAGTATTTAATTATAATTATTTCTTTCTACTTTTATAGAATAAAAGTGAATGTAAAGAAAAGGTTGTTAGATGTACTAGCTCAAAGGGAATGCCTTGTTTTTTTATGACATTGCCTTTGAATTCATTCATCTTCACCTTTATTTTTGGTGAACTTTCTTACTAAATTGCATCAATACCTACTCTTTTTTTCATGATTGCTTTAACAATTTAGTGAAATAAAGCTAAGAACTGGAAATGTAGTTTCTAAAGAGCAATTAACTTGTAACGGATAAAAATTGTTTGGGGGCTTGTCTATGGCATTCTAAAAATTATTTATGAGTTCCTTTAAAACCCCATGGATGCATCATTCTTTTTGCAAACTTGTAAAAAAAACCCGCTGGACTATAGGTCAACTACTCTTTTATTCTTACTAATGACTAATTATGCAAATATATGAATTAGTCCCAGTCAAGAATTTTGTTGATCATTTACTGCATCTCCCACTGAGTAGTTTCTCGCAGCATTGAATTTGTTTAAATCTGTTACCATAATGATTTAACAGTTTAAAAATCTGTTTTAATTGCCATAAATGATAGCAAAAAAGACCAAATAGTCAAATAATGGGGGCAAAGAACACTAGATGAATCTAAATATGGGGAAAATTAAATAAATGATAAAAAGCCACTGATAGAAAGGAATACAACTACATGAACAGGATGCAAACCTTAAACATAGACAAACAACATAGCGCCAAATAAAATTACACAGAAGACAGTGATATTGTATATGTAATGAAATTGAAATGCATAACCAATTGAGAAAATTAGCAGTGTAATTGAACGTTATTTGCAAGGAAAAGCAAAAACGAGTATATGACTTAATGAGTGAGAAGGAGAAGTGATGAATACCCAAACGCAGGTGAAGAATCGAAGGGAAGATTTGAAGCTTCCGGTGAGTACTGAAGATGGTGAACCCAACCACGAACAAAGTGAATATCGACCCTTCTAAGAACCCCAACCACGAATGCAGTGATCAATCGCAGGTGAAGAATTGATGGTTGCAGTTAAGAATCGCACAAGGAAGAAGAGTTCTCACATGAAGGGAGAATAGAAATTGACGGCCGTAAAAGGGGAAGTAAAACCTTACAGACATGTATATACTTTTGATTTATTTAATATTTTAAATAAAATAAAATTATAAAATTACTTTATCATCGTGACGGAATGAATAAAAACGTCACTAAAAACGTCACTGCACTAAGACGAAATAATTTTCGTCTCGCATTCCGTCAAGCATGACTGTAGGAATTCTCCCGCCAGTTCATTTTGACGAAAATTTGCATTCCGTCTCAATTTTCCATCTCAAACGTTGACGGAACGTTTAGTGACGGGATTCCGTCTATAATTTGTGTGGAAATAATTCTGTCACAATATTCCGTCACAGTTCGACAATTTTCTAGTAGTGTTTCCTTCTACTTTTATAGAATAACTTGAATGTAAAGAAATGTTTGTTAGATGTACTAGCTCAAAAGGAATACATTGTTTTCCATAACATTATTTGTTGGAGTTTAGTGTCCTAAAGACAATTGTTTTAGGATATAAATATTAATGAATAAATTATTTATTTAGTCATTTGTTTAATCAGATATATAGCATGAAAATGTAACTATATATAAAGGCACAAATCTTTCATAAAGAAAGTAATCTTAAGTTTATTTAAGTAATTATAAAGTGTTCATACAAGCATGAAGTGAGACTGTACTTTATAATAAGATCAATAAACTTAAAATCAACCCAAGTCAAGTAATATGTTATAGGGGTTAGCATATCACTGTTGAGACTTGCATGTAACAATGTTTTCTGTCGAGACTGAAAGCTGATCTCACAAACTTTAGATATTTAGATATCTAGACAGTTACATGGATCCGGTGAAGGAGTTCATTAGGATTGGGACCGACTTAAGATAACAGTATGGATTGATTTATCTAATGTGTCAACTGTTCATCTCATTGGTATTAGTAGGTATAACTAATCCTCAGACTCAAACATTCGTTAATTAGTGATTCTGGATTATGGAGTCTGATGCTTTGATTCTGTGCAAGCACGATCCACTACAGGTGAGAGCCTGGGGTGTGTGAGAGCAGGGTTGGGTATCACATAAAGTAATTGCAGAATAGTTAATGTCAGATTGAGCATTCGTCACTCCTGATAAATGGGAGATATATCCAAATGGCCGTTTGTGGTGAATTAACTGAAATCCTTGCAAGGTGATAGAGTTAAGAGTAGAAATAGAAATTTCACTTAACTTATCTTTCAGAGTGAATTCAATCTGTACAAGTAAAACGGACTCTTCGTTATATGTAACCTTGACACGTTCCATGGTTATAAGGAATTGACCAACAGGATATAGTTGACGAAGGATCGTATTATACTGTACCTAATGCAGAAAGGTTAACATCAGTTATCAACCTGACTTCTTAATTGCTCTGGGGGAATATCATAGGTTCTGCTAGTAACAGCTCGCGACAGTATTCCGTTATATATATGTTGGAATTAATCATGATGAATTAATCTCAAAAGATATATACGGCTAGTGGCAATAAAGAACCTAATGGGTCGCATATGGGACTTGGAACCAGAGGATGAAAGCGTAATTAGTGAGACACTAACATAGGGGCCGAAATTTGTAATTAATATTAGGAATAATTAATTTGATTTTATAATTGTAATTAGATTATGATTATAAATTAAATTAAAGGATTATCTGATAATATTAATTAGAAGTTTTTATGTGATTGAAACTCTAATTAATTATCCCTAATAATAATTAAATTATTAATTTGATTAATAATAATTATCTAGATATAATTAGTTATTGTTTAGATAATAGTAAAGTGTTTATTTAATTATCTAATTAGTAATCCTATTCCGAATAAGATTCTAATTAATTAATTACCTAACACAACTAGGACTAGGGTTTTGAGAAGTCTATAAATAGACTCCCTAGCCTAGAAATTTCGACCAACACACATACAAGGGGCAAGAGGAATCGTTCCGAAACCGTCTCGGCTAATTACAATCTTTCTTACTCTCTCTTTGATCTCGTATCGATTCTATTAGAGGCAGTCATTGCGATTGCTATTTATTAAGGTTGATTACTAATCGTCTTTCTTTTCTGTGTTGTTCCTTTTGTTGTTCGTGATACACGGATTAAGAGTTGTGGGCACTTCGTTTGCAACTGTAGATAGTTCTTCAGAAAAAGTATTTCATTCTATCCCTCTTTATATGAAATAACAATTAACAGATCTTGGAAAAGGGAAATAGATAAAATAGATAAAATTTTATTATTCCGCTACGCCTAGACTTGTCTATTTTCCTACATTATTTGCCTTTGAACTTATTCATTTATCTTCACCTTCATTTTTGGTGAATTTTCTTACTAAATTGCATAAATACCTATTCTTTTTTCATGAATACTTTAACAATTTAGCGATATAAAGACAAGAAATGGAAATGTAGTTTCTAAAGAGCAATTAACTTGTAATGGATAAAAATGGTTTGGGGGCTTGTCTATGGTGTCCTATAAATCATTTATGAGCTCCTTTAAAACTTCATGGATGCATCATTCTTCTTACAAACTTGTAAAAAACTATTGGGCTATAGGTCAAGTATTATTTTCTTTTTACTAATGACACATTATTCTAAATATATGAATTAGTCCTAGTCAAGAATTTTGTTGATCATTTAGTGCGTCTCCCACTGAGCAGTTTCTCACCTCATTGAATTTGTTTAAATCTATTACCATAATGATTTAACAGTTTAAAAATCCGTCTTAATCACCATAAATGATAACCAAGAAGGCCAAATAGTCAAATAGAGCAAAATCATTAAAGACCGTTTTGATTTGATCACACAAATAAATTAGTCTTTAAGAAAGATGGATAGTGCAACAAATGCATATAAGGAAAAATCTGATTTTATATAATAGTAAGGGTAAGGGCACATGTGGCTGGTAATGGTTGGTTAGTTGTAAATGAGATGGAAGGTGATTATTTCTTTTTCCATTATAACAATAATAATCATTAAAATATTATTACTCAGCGTATGTGGGTCACAAACTAATTTTTATTTGTCACGGCTCCTATACTTTTTTTAGCACTCCTCGGTTGATCACCATTCACCAACATGTGTTAAATAAAACTTCTTATTTTTTGTGGGCTTCTCTCAATGCCATTTGCTTATTGTTCTCATTTTTAAGGTTGTAAAAATGGATTATGATAGAGTAAATATTTAATTAAATAAAAAATAATTCAATCCTTCAATGTAATAAATTCTAATGAATGTCTATAAAAATGCTAATGGGGATGAGACACTTCTGCTGGCAAACCTGATTGGAGAATGAATCTTACAGTATTGAAAAACAGGGGAACTTCTAAACTTAACTTGAAAATTATGTGGCAAGAGGTGAGTTGCCTATTCAATAAACATAATCACTTATATTTATATAAGTATATAAATACATATAATCTTATATATAAAACATTTAAATAAGGTGTCAATCAAGTATAAAATATAAGTACAATATATCAACATGACTCAATTTACTACGAACAGTTACTCAAAAGTTTATTTTATTCATTGTTATGGATTAAGGTAAATATAAGTGGAATATATCCAATGGTCTCATGGTTAAAAAAAAATTCCAACATAGGTATACATCATCGCCCCTATTTCAGGACACGTAACCTTTTAATCTCATAGTAGTTTTCTCAATATAACGATACTACTATTGCCGTGTTTTAGGAGACGGTACAAAATCAAATTAGATCAAAATAACACTTTATCGCATCCATACTGAGACAGGTGCCTGTGATCACGATGTTAACAAACATCCAGACCATTGTACATATCCACCCAAGTTAGCTATTTATGTTTTGTTTTAACTCAAAATAATATAACTCAAATCGATAATCATCTTAATCTCATCATAAATCAAATCATACCAACTTCATACTATTTTGTTTTGATCATTTGATAATGATCTCAAACAACAACCATCTCATTCATGTCATCCAAACATTTCACAACAGATACATATATATACTCAACAATTCAAACCATTCAATTCAAGAAATTAATATTCACATAACTATATATGGATATACATACATACATGTATAAATATAAGTAATTACGATTACCTCTCGCCCAATAAGATAACAAGATAGTTCGATTCCTGTTGACCCGTCATGTCACGTCCGTGTCTAAAATTTATTTCGATATAGATTTTGGAGTATTAATTAATTACGATATATTGATGGGTTAAATTTATTAGGTTAAATTTAATGTGTGTATGTGTAAATTAAAAGTTTTGGATAAGTGACAAATATATCACTTAACATATTATATTTTTTATTTTGAATGATATAAAGGGAGAAGGTGGTCTTTCTAGAAAAAAGAAAGAAAGAAAGGGAGAAAAAGAAAAGGGCGTCCTTAGATTCTTCACATTTTTAATTTTGATCAAATATTTAATTGATCGAAGGTCGGTTTCGAGTTTTTTATAGGCTCGTATGAAACAGATTTTCATTGGGAAAAACTTATCTATTTTATGAAGGCGTGAACCGACATCTGTCAACGGATCACAACAATGACTTTTCGGTGACCGACGATGATATTTCGGTAACTGTATTTTGGATTTTAAATTATTTTGAAAATGTTATCGGTATGATTTTAAGTAAATTTGGTTCTAGTAGTTTCGTTAAATTTTAACAGATTTATAATTTATCACCTATTGGTTACTTCTAAAAATATAAATTTTAGATTAGTTGTCCTTTATAGGTGAAGAGTATGAAATTGAGATGACCTAGCGTCGCCGCTTCCTGATAGCGCGACGCCTAGTGGTAGAGTTTTCACGACGAAATGTGTATATTATGAGTGCAGACTCTTTATCTATGGATGTGATCTTTATAAATTGCTCTTAACTCTACTAGACGCTACGACTACTTAGGGGCAAGTGTACCCCGTCGTATCAAGTAATAATCCGGTTAAGACCGGGTATCGAATCCACGGGATTTATAACTGCAAGTATTAGACGACTCGGTTTTATACGTTATTTAAGCGGTGAATACTTTGAGTTGGTGTGAGACACAACTACAAACTACTCCTAACCTATTGGTGACACTGATTTATGTAATGGAAAACTCCATAGAGTGATATGGGTGATGATAAGTTATAAATATAATATGCAATAACTCCGAATATATTCGGGTGACGATTTACTCTTGCAAAGACGACTACGTGTAGTTCGACCGACCCGTGAAGTACTTAGACTACGTGGTTCCTAGTCAAGGCGTGTCTAATGCTGGGGATCAAAAACTAGGGCCCGTAAGTTCCGTGGCTTGTCAATTCCTACGGTTTCCGGAGCGTCACTTCCGGTAGGGCAACACCTATATGAATCCCTAAAGATAGCCCGAATGGCGTCGGAAATCGCATTCCCCTACACAATAGTCAATTACGAGTATCAAAACAAGTAATAAACATCAACACGTATATAGAAACGGAAATTGCAAATCACGTATTATAAATATGGAAAGCATAAATGAGGAATACAACCAAGCCTAGTACATAAGAAGAGTGCAAGCTAATTAGCAAGCGAAGAGGGAAGAATCGGCCCTCGGAACTAGCCAACCGGACTCAAGGCCGTCTCTTAGGACTTGGAGGTGGAACTCTCGAGCTTGGTGATGAAATGATGAAGCAGAACGTTGATGGAATGCCGGAATAACCGAACAAGCTCTCGAGGTGGGAGAGTTTTATTACATAAACTGAATCTAAAACAACAAGAATTCTATCAAAAGAAATAAGATGTAGCTATGTATAAGGTGTCAAGAGATCAAGAGGTAGAAGGTGTAGAAGGTGTAGAAGGTGTCTAAATGAGTGCTAGTCACTCTTATTTATACATCAAGCTAGGGGTAGAATTGTAACTTCATAAGGTACAAGTATGGAGCAACATTATTTGGTGCAGAAATCCCATGATACGCCCCGCGTAAGGTGATATACGCCCCGCGTAAGTGCCCATTCCGTCAGAAATCTCCTGCATGTGGACCAATTCTATGTTTTGTTGTCTCAAACACGCCCTGCGTAGCTGAAGTACGCCTCGCGTAAATGAGTTTCTGAGATTTTATAGCTTGAATTGGAGCTTTTACGCCGTGCGTAGCTAAAGTACGCCCCGCGTAAAGGATGATACGCCCCGCGTATGGAGAGTTGACTCCGGGAGACAATGCAGTCTGACTTTCAAGATTAGGCCAATTATTTCTGACATGTGTCATACGCCCCACGTAGGGTGGCATACGCCCGCGTATGCTGAGTCAATTCCACATGGTGTCTGCGGATAAGGCAATTATTGCTGACACCATGTTTTACGCCCCGCGTAAGGGATGATACGCCCCGTGCAAGTGATGATACGCCCCGTGTAAAGGATGACACGCCCCGCGTATTTGAGTAGATTTTTGCTCCTTGCTCGTACCTGAAATACAAATCTTAAGAGCCGAGTTAGCTTGACGTTTTTATTTCCTAAACTAATCAAAAGCACGGAAAATTAACTGAAAGTACGAGATTTATTTTTATTTCTTTATTTTATCAAAACACTTTATTTTTGTAATTAAACTTATTTATTTTATCCAAAATCAACCCGTAAATCACGCTAAAAGATAGGGGTAAAATACCCCTATCAAACCTCCTCGGACTTTAAAGTTTTACTTGTCCTCAAGTAAAAGAAATCGAAAGACAAGGGATTGAGAATATGAAGAAACAAACCGAAGGTTGGTTTTGCCAAGTGCGTGATTTCAAAGTTATGGTTTTGTGCAAAGGTTTCGGTAAGTACCTACGCAAACAATTGAGTACGGAACTTGTTTGAAACCTCCATGATCAAGATTTAATAGGCAATATTAACGGGGGCTGATTATCTTTTGAGAACCCGATAGTACCTCACCAAGGGATTTCGCTCTTACGCTCAATTTTAGGTGGGTCGGTGTTTTAGCACTCTTCTTTGCACTTACTCGAGATCATGTTGAATTTGCATTTTCATCCGGGTTTTTCCTCCTAAAATATGGTTAGGCAATATTAAAAATGAACCCGGAGGGGGGTTGTAATGTGGTTGGCTTCTTTAGTGGTTAGTTTAAAGAAACTCAAGCTCAAAAATACCGTTTTGTGATTGCACCATATTTTTGTTTATTTCGGCCTTGGCGAATTTTACAAAATATACTTCAAAATTGCTCGGGTAGAGCTTGAGAATGCCTTTTTATTTTTATCGTATCCTTTGTTTTGATAGAGGCACAAAAACAATATTTTGAGAACTTATGGTGCTCATTTGCTAAGGTCATGACTTATTTCGGGTAATTCGGGTGCAACTTGGTTATATCGGTATTTGAACAAGAGGAAAAAGGGTTAAATGTTAAAAGGGTATTAACAAAAAAGTGAGTTAATAGGCTTGAAGGGGTTTCCTAATGTTTAATGAAAACGAGAAAAATAAATTAAGAAAAATTAGCCTAAGTAGGTTCAGTTTATCATCTATTGCCTTTTTACCAAAAATAAGTGTACTTAACCCGGAATTGGATGCAAATTCTATGAGTCGAGTGAAGTCAAACCTCTCGAAAAATTGTGAAAGAATTAGAGTTCTCGTACGAACTCTTTTAGGCTCAAAAATACCTCACAAAGATTCGGGTTTAAATTGTGTACTATCAAGTCTTCGCTAAATTCTCAACTATCCCGTTTTTATTGCCTTTTTAAAGTTCATTATGGAGGTGACATGTTAGTTAGGACTCAATGCTTTTGTTTAGTACTAGCCTAAGTTTTTCATAAATTCCCTAACTTCAAAACCAAGACTAAAATTTCTCAATTAAACCATCCTTTGTGTTCCGATGTTTTTATTTTTAACGACAAATAACGGAACTTTAATTAATTACCGAGGAAGGTGTAGCGTGTCGGAAGAATTTCAAGAGTTAATAAATTTGTTTAATTATTTTGATAATTATTTGAACTCCGCCTGTGAGGGTCGCTTGGTGGCCTTTACAGCCGGTCCCAAGCCCGGACAAAGGAGGAGGGTTGCGGTAGGTTTGTGGCGGCCAGCGTAAAACTTAGCCACATCTTATGACATGAACCATAATATAAATACCGTTGGGGCGTTCCCTACTCAGCTTAGAGGACCTTGCTTCTCTTGGACTTGATTGGCTTGGGCCTAGTGGGCCGTATTCATATTCCGAATCAGATAATATATAAAGTTAATAGGAAAACAATATAATATGATTAATTTAATTATGACGTTTAACTTAAATTGTATATATTTTGTAAAACGTTAAGTTTAAAGGATAAGGGTAGAAATGGAGTAGGTATTCTTATTGATAGGGAGTATATTGATGAGGTAGTAGCGGTGTCTAGGAAGAGCGATAGAATTATGAGTGTTAAGCTAGTGATAGGGGATGAGGTTGTGAATGTCATTAGTGCATATGCGCCACAAATAGGATTAGATGTGTCTATAAGACAAGCTTTTTGGGATGACTTAGAGGAAGTGGTGCAACAGGTTCCTAGGGATGAAAAAATGGTACTAGGGGGTGATCTCAATGGACACGTGGGTTCTAGGCGAGATGGGTTTGAGAGTGTTCATGGAGGGTATGGTTTTGGAGATAAGAATGAAGCAGGAAATGATATTTTGGAATTCGCATCAGCCTATGACTTGAGTATCATGAACACATGGTTTATGAAGAGAACATCCCACTTAGTGACTTATCGGAGTGGCGGTAATGCGAGCCAAATTGACTTCTTCTTAGTAAGGAGTGCTTGGAGAAAGAGTTATATTGATTGTAAGGTGATCCCTGGTGAGAGTACGACAACCCAACATAGAGTAGTGGTGCTAGATTTTCGAAGTAGGAAATGTATAAGAAAACAAACACCTCAAGTAGAGACTAAGATTAAGTGGTGGAAATTGCAAGGGGAGAATCAACAAAAATTTGTGGATGAGATGACCAAAAAAGATATTTGGACTTGCAATATGGATTCAGATATAGATTCGATATGGAATAAGATGGAGCATAGTATAAGGGAAGTAGCGAAGGAAGTTCTAGGGGAATCTAAAGGTAGCATGCCACCGGGTAAGGACACATCTTGGTGGACAGAAGAAGTACGACAAGCAGTAAAGAGTAAGAGAGAATCCTATAAACTATTGGGGAAATGTAGGAGTGACGAGAACTACGAAAAATACAAAGAGGCTAAAAGGGAAGTAAAGAAGGTCATACGAGATGCTAGAGCAAAGGTGAATCGGGATCTGTATACAAGATTGGATACGAAAGAAGGGGAAAGAGACATATATAGAATTGCTCGGATGAGAGATAGGAAGACGCGAGATCTCGGAAAAGTTAAATGTGTGAAGGATGTGGACCAGAAAGTCCTAGTTGGAGATAAGGATATCAAGGAACGATGGAGGTCCTATTTTGATGACTTATTTAATGGAGATCGCCAACAAGATGTTGGAGATATAAGTATCCATCACGATATGATAAATCATGAATGCCTGCGGAGAATTCAAAAGGGTGAAGTAAAAATGGCATTAAGTAAGATGAAGTTGAAGAAAGCAGTAGGACCTGATGGCATCCCTATTGAGATTAGGAGATGTTTGGGAGAAAAAGGAATCGAATGGTTGACGACGTTCTTCAACAAAATTTGGAGAAACAATAAGATGCCATCAGAATGGAGGAAAAGTACCTTAATCCCTTTGTATAAGAACAAAGGCGATGTCCAAGATTGTGCCAACTATCGGGGAATCAAATTAATGAGTCACACTATGAAACTTTGGGAGCGAGTGATTGAACAAAGGCTAAGGAGGACGGTGAAGATCTCGGAAAACCAGTTTGGCTTTATGCCGGGAAGATCAACTATGGAAGCCATCCATCTAATGAGACAATTAATGGAGCACTATCGAAATAAGAAGAAAGACTTGCATATGGTTTTCATTGACTTGGAGAATGCATATGATAAGGTACCAAGGGAAGTACTTTGGTGGGCCTTGATAAGGAAAGGCATTTCGCGGAAATATATTGACATCATAAAGGACATGTATGAGGGAGTATGCACGAGTGTACGTACTAGTGTTGGGAAGACTGAAGAGTTTCCTATTACGATTGGAGTGCATCAAGGTTCCGCACTAAGCCCATTTCTTTTTGCCATCGTTATGGATGAACTAACAAGTTCACTTCAAGATGGTATACCATGGTGCATGCTGTTTGCAGATGATATTGTGTTGGTTGATGAGACGAAAGAAGGAGTGGAGATGAAGTTGGAACTATGGAGGCAAACTCTAGAATCTAGAGGCTTTAAGTTGAGTCGAAGTAAGACAAAATATTTGGAGTGTAAGTTTAGCGACCGTAGGAGTAGGGAGGCAGGGACAATCACCCTAGATGGGAGAGTTGTGCAGGCCTCGGATTGCTTCCGGTATTTAGGATCTATTATCCAAACGGATGGAGAAGTAGATGGAGATGTTGCTCATAGGATTAAAACTGGTTGGTCGAAGTGGAAGAGTGCTACGGGTTTCCTTTGTGATCCCGGCATGCCTAATAGATTGAAGGGAAAATTCTACCGGACGGCAATTAGACCAGCATTGTTATATGGTACGGAGTGTTGGGCAGTGAAACACTGCCACATCCATAAGATGTCGGTGGCGGAGATGCGTATGTTGAGATGTATGTGTGGTCACACGAGAAAGGACCGGGTGCGTAATGAAATAATTAGGACAAAAGTAGGGGTCACATCTATTGAGAATAAAATGAGAGAAAACCGATTAAGGTGGTTTGGCCATGTGAGACGTAGAGCGCTTGATGCGCCGGTTAGGAGAACCGAAGAGTGGCAAAAGGATGTAGTGGTGAGGGGTAGGGGAAGACCTAAGCAAACTTGGAGGAGGGTGATCGAGAGTGATATGAGTTTATTGGGAATTGAGGAAAATATGGTAGTGGATAGGACGGAGTGGAGGGAGCGAATCTGTGTCACTGACACGACTTGATTTTCACGGTTTTATATGATGGTTCATGTTAGCCGACCCCGAATCATTTCGGGACTAAGGCTTTGTTGTTGTTGTTGTTGTTGTATTTTGATAATTATTTGATTTTTATTTTTGTTTTTGTTAGTGCAAACCAAACTAAAAGTGCGGGGTTACACGTCCCTCCGCGTTATTAAAATGACGCCTATTCCAAGGGCGTCGCAAAAAGAAAACAAAAAAAAAACAAAAATAAAGAATGAGCTGAAAAAGGGACCCTTAAGGTCAGATCCTACGCGAGGCGTATCCCTGGGGGCGCCCCGTGTAGAAGAGGCTTTTTAAGTGCACCGGGGCCAGAGACTCAGATACGCGGGACGCACGTAGAGGGACGCCCCGCGTGTTCCGAGCTCTGAGCCATCTTATTATGGAAAAGGTGGAGCACGCGGGGCGTAACAGGGATACGCCCCGCATGAATGTTATTAACTCACGCAAAAACAGAAATAACAAGCACGGTGATGGAAAAGAAACGCAGCTACGCGGGGCGTACTGGTGTGTACGCTCCGTGTGGCCCCTTTTTTTGGATTAAAATGGGATTTGTTTTTCCGGTGATTTTTATTTAAAAGAAACGAAATTGGAAAAGAAAATGCGGGAAATAAAAATTGGGGAAGAAAACTCCCTTATTCGAGCTTGGGTTGCCTCCCAAGAAGCGCTACGTTATAGTCGGTGAGCTCGACTTAGCATTTCCTCCTAGGTGTATGCTTCCATTCGCGTTAGAAATGCAAATTCTTGAATAAACAATCCGTACCTACAAAACGGATTGTTAGCTTCAAAAGAATTTAACAAAAACCAAAAACTATATTTACAGAAATTATTGAAGAGTTTCGTTTGCTCCCTTTTTTACTCCTTTGGTAGTTCAAAAAGAGTGAAATATTCCGAGGTAGAAGGAACCTCAAACTCTTCTAACTTTGGATTTATTTCCATGGGTTCGCACACAACCGGCTCATCGATGTCCGTTTCCTCGCAACTGAGACAACCTTTATAATTTGGAGAATCTTCTTGAGAAAACTCAATTAACTCGAGCTTTCCATTTTGACCAACCGGATTGGTATCTCGAATTGATTCGTCCGCGGCTGAATCAAGAGGAGACTTCAATCTGGCAAGTAGATTTCCCAAATCCCTACAATATGCCTCAGTGTTAGATAATCTTTCATGAATGTCTTTAAGCATAGAGATTACCACATCGAATTGTGAGGTTGATGGTTGGTGCGAACATTCATCATCCATGAGGTCGTCCCACAGACGACGACTATGAGGCATCATACCATGAAAAAGATCATTAATAACAACAAAATAAATTATTCACAAAAAGAGAAAAAGAAGTCGATATAAACAATTTGTACAAAAGGAATGCTTAAACTAACAATAAAACGTTTTTGTCTAATATTGCAAGAAATTATAAATCCCCGGTAACGGCGCCAAAAACTTGATAGCGCGACGCCTAGTGGTAGAGTTTTCACGACGAAATGTATATATTATGAGTGCGAACTCTTTATCTATAGATTTGATCTTTATAAATTGCTCTTAACTCTACTAGACGCTACGACTACTTAGGGGCAAGTGTACCCCGTCGTATCAAGTAATAATCCGGTTAAGACCGGGTATCGAATCCACGGGATTTATAACTGCAAGTATTAGACGACTCGGTTTTATACGTTATTTAAGCGGTGAATACTTTGAGTTGGTGTGAGACACAACTACAAACTACTCCTAACCTATTGGTGACACAGATTTATGTAATGGAAAACTCCACGGAGTGATATGGGTGATGATAAGTTATAAATATAATATGCAATAACTCCGAATATATTCGGGTGACGATTTACTCTTGCAAAGACGACTACGTGTAGTTCGACCGACCCGTGAAGTACTTAGACTACGTGGTTCCTAGTCAAGGTGTGTCTAATGACCTAGAAATTATGGCTACACTCATGGATTACGCTAGGCCAGGAGTGGCCGGGGTAACAAACAGTATAGTTAGACCCCAAATTAATGCACACCATTTTGAAATTAAGCCAGCATTGCTTAATATGTTGCAAAAGAACGTAACATTTTACGGGTTACCTAACGAAAATCCTAATACCCATTTGACAAATTTTTTAGAAATTTGTGACACTTTTAAAATTACTGATGTAACTGCAGAAGCAATCAAACTTCGCCTTTTTCCTTTTACTTTGAAGGATCGAGCCAAAGAGTGGTTAACTTCTATGTCAGCCGCATCATTTGAGACTTGGGAGCAATTAGCCCAAGCATTTTTATCAAAAAATTTTCCTTTAGCAAAAACCGCAAGAGTCATTAAAGAGTTAACATCTTTTTCTCAAAATGATAATGAAACTCTTTATGATGCTTGGGAACATTTTAAAGAACTTCAACGTTTATGCCCACACCACCAATTGCCCGCTGAACTTTTAATGCAAACATTTTATAATGGACTAAATCCTACAACTAGAGGTTCATTGGACGCTATGTCTGGAGGGTTATTCATGAAGAAAACATCTGCCCAAGCAAGAGAACTTTTGGAGGAAATGGCAATTAACAACAGTATGTGGCCCGCGGAACGTGGACACATACCAGTAGTGAAACCATCATCCTCAGCAACGTCATCAGTTAAAAGTATAGTGAATCTTGATCCAGTTGCGATGTTGCAAGCCCAGTTTTCTGCCTTATCGCACAAAATTGATAGGTTTATGGCACCGTGTGATCCTAATGGTAAGCCAATCCAAACGGATGTGGATTACGAAGGTATGAGCGAAATTGAACAGGTAAATTTTGTCCAAGGGCAAAATCAAAACAATAACCCTTATTCCAATACATATAATCCTGGATGGAGAAATCATCCTAACTTTAACTAGAAAGATAATAATAATAATGCTAATGCTAATCAAAATCGTACCACCAATTATCAAAATCAATCGAGAGATACGATTAGCACTTTATCTTCTAAAATCGACAAATTTATTGATGCTATGAGCGGAAAAATAAGTAATCACGACGATGGTTTTAAACAGATCGAGAATAAATTCGATCAGCTTATTAAAAACCAATCATCTAGCATCCATAATTTGGAGGTTCAAATTGGACAACTCGCTAAATCAATTCCATCCCGCAAAGAGGGAAGTCTTCCAAGCCATACGGAAGAAAATCCGAAAGAGCATGTTAAGGCTATCACTCTTCGTTCAGGGAAAAATTACTTAGGTCCGGAAATGCCCGGAAATTCGACTTTACCTGGAACTGATTTACCAAAGTCCAAAGAAGATACATTAAATAAAAAAGATGCACCAATTGACTCTAGTACAAAAACTTTTGTACCCAAACAACCTTTTCCACACAAAGTCCGCAATAAGGACTATGACAAACAACTTTTAACCTTTTTAGACAAACTTAAAAATTTGCATATTAATTTGACGTTTATGGATGCAATTACGCAAATTCCCAATTATGGTAAATTCCTCAAAGATTTAATTTCAAAGAAAATCAGTTGGGAAGGAATTTCGTCCATTTCACTAACTGAAGATTGTAGTTCAATTGTGTCAAGTAATTTGCCCACAAAACTCAAAGATCCCGGATGTTTTACCATTCCGTGTAAATTGGGAGATATTGAATTTCCTAGTTGTCTCTGTGATTTAGGAGCAAGCATTAACTTGATGCCATTATCTATTTTTAATAAGTTAGGCTTAGAAGAAGATATCAAACGTACCAATATGGTTTTGCAATTAGCGGATCAAACCACTAAAAGACCATACGGTATAATTGAGGATGTTTTAGTTAAAGTTGACAAATTTATTTTTCCTACCGATTTCGTTATTTTATATTTTGCTTATGACGTTAATTGTCCGCTCATCTTTGGTAGACCGTTCATGAACACGGGACGTGCTCTAGTTGATGTGTCGGAAGGGAAAGTAGTTTTACGAATAGGAGATGATAAGATTGAGTTTGATATGAACCAAGCGATGAAATATCCTATGGAAGATTTCGCTTGTATGAAACTTGATTTGATTGAAGAATGTGTCAATGACATTGTTCAAAAAGAAGAAATAATAGAACCTATAATGAGTGAGGAACTAGAAGATAAGGACCCAGAACCTTTGATTCAAGAAGATGGACCGGTTCCGCCTTCGATTATAGTTCCACCTAAATTAGAACTTAAAGAATTACCAAGTCATTTGAGGTAAGCTTTCTTAGGCGAAGGCGATTCTCTACCTATAATTATCTCTAACAAGTTAACACAGGTTCAAGAAGAGAAATTGAAAGAAGTTGTTAGAAATAGGATAGGAAGTATGGGTTGGCAAATTTCAGACTTAAAAGGTATTAATCCGAGTATTGTAATGCATAGAATTCACTTAGAAGAAGATAAGCCACCTAAAGCGGATAGGCAAAGACGCCTAAATCCGAATATGAAAGAAGTAGTCAAAAATGAGATTACTAAACTTCTGAACAATGGAATCATCTACCCTATTTCGGATAGTGAATGGGTTAGTCCAATCCATTGTGTACCTAAAAAGGGAGGCATAACAGTTGTAAGGAATGAAGAAGGCGAATTAATACCTACACGAACCACCACTGGTTGGAGAGTTTGTATAGATTATAGGAACCTTAATAAAGCAACTAGGAAAGACCATTTTCCTCTTCCTTTCATTGATCAAATGATCGAAAGGATAGCTGGTCATGCTTTCTACTGTTTTCTAGATGGTTACTCCAGATTCTTTCAAATATATATCTACCCGGATGACCAGGACAAAACGACCTTCACGTGTCCTTACGGAACGTTTGGATATAGGAGAATGCCCTTTGGTCTATGTAACGCACCTGCAACATTTCAACGTTGTATGACTGCGATTTTTAATGATTTCATTGAAGATATCATGGAAGTTTTTATGGATGATTTTTCAGTTTATGGAGATTCTTTTGATTCGTGCCTAAAAAACTTGGATAAAGTTTTGTCTAGGTGTGAAGAAACAAATTTGGTATTAAACTGGGAAAAATGTCATTTCATGGTTGACGAAGGAATTGTTTTAGGTCACAAAATATCTGAAAAAGTATTAGAAGTGGATAGAGCAAAAACTTCAGTAATAGAAAAATTACCCCCTCCAACTATTGTTAAGGGAGTAAGATCATTTTTAGGACATGCCGGTTTTTACAGAAGATTTATCAAGAATTTTTCTGTAATTTCCAAACCACTTACTAATCTACTCATGAAAGATTCAACCTTTGATTTTAATGAAGATTGCGTTAAAGCTTTCGAAACGTTGAAAACAGCTCTAGTCAGTGCACCTATTATTGCTAAACCCGATTGGGATTTACCCTTTGAAATTATGTGTGATGCAAGTGATTTAGCTGTCGGATGTGTTTTAGGTCAAAAGAAGGATAAGAAACTTCATGTCATTTATTATGCAAGTCACACACTGTCCGGTGCACAATTAAACTACACCACAACAGAGAAAGAAATGTTAGCTGTAGTTTTTACATGTGATAAGTTTAGGTCATACTTATTAGGTTCGAAAGTTATTATTTATACTGATCATGCAGCATTAAGATATTTATTTGCTAAAAAGGATGCAAAACCACGTCTCATTAGATGGGTTTTATTGTTATAAGAATTTGATATAGAAATTAAAGACAAAAAGGGAGTAGAAAACCTTGTCGCCGATAATCTATCGAGACTTGAAGATGAAAATGGTCCTATAGGTGAAACTATCGGTATACGAGATGATTTCCCTGATGAACATCTCTACCAAATAAAAGATGTCATGTCACTATGGTATGCGGATATTGCAAATTATCTTGCAGCCAACATTGTTCCGGAAGGATTAACTTTCCAACAAAAGAAGAAATTTTTCTTTGACATTAAACAGTATTTTTGGGAAGATCCTTTTTTGTTCAAGACTTGTGGTGACGGGATAATTAGGAGATGCGTTGGTGAAAATGAATATGAATCCATAATGTCGGAATGCCATTCTAGCTCTTATGGAGGACAAAATGGAGTTAGCAAGACAGTAGCTAGAATATTTGAATGTGGTTTCTTTTGGCCTACGATGTTTAAAGACGTCCGTTCATTTATTACTCGTTGTGATAAGTGCCAAAGAACAGGAAATCTAGGAAGGAAAGATGAGATGCCCCTCACAACCATATTAGAAGTTGAAGTCTTTGATATGTGGGGAATAGATTTCATGGGACCTTTTCCCCCTTCTTTTGGTAAAACTTACATATTAGTTGCCGTTGATTATGTTTCAAAGTGGGTTGAAGCAATTGCAACCCCGACGAATGATTCTAAAGTAGTCATTAGTTTTCTTGACGATATATTTTGTAGATTTGGTTGTCCTAGAGTCATCGTTAGTGATGGCGGTACCCATTTTATAAACCGAAGTTTTGAAACGCTTATGAAAAAATATGGAGTACGCCACCGCGTGTCGACGCCATACCATCCTCAGTCAAATGGTCAGGCGGAGATATCAAATAGAGAACTCAAATGGATTCTAGAGAAAACAGTTTCATCTTCAAGAAAAGATTGATCTTCTAAACTCAATAATGCGTTATGGGCTTACCGTACTGCATTTAAAACACCAATAGGAATGACTCCATACCGCTTAGTGTATGGGAAGGCATGTCATCTGTCAGTCGAATTAGAACATAAAGCCTATTGGGCTATTAGGGAACTTAACTTTGATTTACGACAAGCAGGTAAGAAACGTTTGCTCGATTTAAATGAGTTAGATGAGTTACGCCATCTATCTTATGAAAATGCAAAGATTTATAAAGAAAAAGTTAAAAAATGGCACGATGCTAGAATTAAAGTCAAACACTTTAATGTTGGGGATAAAGTGCTGTTATTTAATTCACGACTTCGTTTATTTCCAGGAAAACTTAAGTCCAGATGGATAGGACCGTATTTAGTCATCAAAACATTCGATTATGGTTCTTTAGAACTGGAAGGTCCTAACGGAGTTCGTTTCAAAGTTAACGGTAATCGATGTAAAATCTATTACGAAAATATTTCACAAATAGGAATTGAGTTCGTAACAAGATTATCTGACGTATAAATCATTTAGTTTTTTTTATTACACAGTTTATTTTGGTTTATTTCTTTTTATATTTTTGTTCATTTTTATTATATTATATTATATTTTATTTTATTTTATTTTTTCCAAATGCCATTTTTATGATTAGATGACTTAATGTTATGATTTAAATGCATAAAATATGTTTACTTCATGATTTTAGATTTGATTTTAGGAAATTAGACCGAAATTAAAGTTTCAGGCAATTCTCTGCCGAGAATCCTCTTTTTCAGAGTTGTCCAAATAGGTTAGGTTTTTTTTCTGAACTTACCGAGAATAATTTATTCTCTACCGTGAATCAGAGAATAGGTTACGACGCCTGATTTCCGCAAGGAAATCAGCATGTCGCGACCGAGAATTTGGAATTCTCGGTCGCGACACGCGTTATTTCTGCATTATCAGGCCTGATTCATCTTCAACTTGCAGACAAACCCTTTCATAAACGAAAACTTAAGTTTCTTCAATTCAGAAGGGTGTAATTTTATGCCTTTTCGCATCAAAACAACACCTCATTTCGTCCTAAAATCTTATAAATTTTTCCATAAGGATCTTGGTTCTGTTACAGATCTTTTCATCTTTGTCAGATCAAATTTCTGATTTTCGTCAAACACCATTTTTTCACTAAGTAACAGAAACCTTGTTTCTTTAGTTCTACACCATGCCTACTAAACACAAAACCTCAAAGCAAAATGCTGCTTCAAGCAACAAACGCCCAGACTTATCCAAATGATATGGGGCGCCTTTTCTTATCTTCAATCACGACGAAGGTAGGCGTTACTGGAGGCTCCGTTACAAATTCTTCACTGGAATGTTGTATATGGATGACTTTCTTAACGCTCAACTTGGAATTAGCAATGACATAAGCCGCTATTTGGAACACTTAGGGTGGACAAAATTTGCCAAAATGTGATTTCCTATAATAGGCGACTGGATACTCGAATTCTTTTGTACCGTTCGTTTCGTCAATAAACGATGAGTACGTCTCAGTTTTCGTCGAGATGGCGAAATCTTCACTTTCGGCTATCCCGAGTTGCATGCTTGGTTTGGTTTTCCCCCGAGGGATACAATCAAATGTCATCCTGGAAAAGACATGACATCCACTGATATTTGGAGAATGCTCACTGGATTCTGGCGATTCAATTCTAAACTCGCCTACAATCATTCCTTTCACTCCAACTCCATGCTGTATTTACACAAATTCTTGTGTCACAGTTTGTTTGGTCGCACATTCAGTTGTGTGGTCCGTGACACCGATTTATATGTTCTTGGAGATATATTCCAGGGCAATACAGTGGATTCTTCAAAAATTCTGATGGAGGGTCTTGTCGCCGCTTCTCGATCCAAGGATAAAAAGATTGGGTTCGGCAATATAATCTGTGGAATAATTCTCGGTACCAAGGGTACCATTGATGTTCCTTGGAGTGATGATGAATTCTTCCCGATGATAGATTATGAGTTTTTAGAGTTTGAAGGACTCGTAAAACGTGTCTTTCGTGCAGGCCCGCATTTTCTTTCTGCACCGGAACGTCAAGCTTTCGTGCAGTTGCAAATAGATCGTTATAGGGCTAGAAGAATCCCTCTTGATAGGGACGAGTATATAGAGTAGTTTTGATTTATTTTTCATTTTGTGATTCTTGTATATATTTGTACATATTTGATTGAATAAATATTTCTATTTTGCTTCATATTCTTATTTTGATATTAGTTAAACTATCATCATTTCATTTTTTGTTCATCAATCTATCAAATGAGACTTTATTAAATCCATGACTAAGTTTAGATTCATTAATATATATAGATTCATTTAACTTACTTGATTAAATGAAGCATTAATGTTTCATTTAATTCTTGTTAAAAACCTTTGATATTCTTAACTTACATGAATTTCTATTTATTAAGCAAATAATTAATTTTCCATTAATAAAGGACAAACCTTTGGTTTTCCTTACATTTAATAAACTTCATTTAAGCTCTTAAGTGCAGGTATCATTTTTATTCAATTCAGGTCATAATAAATAAACGAAATACCCAAAAACAAGTCACCAGGGCTGATCCGCGACTGAGAATTATAAATTCTCGGTAACTTCAGCAAGGGAACGCGCAGGATTTCAGAGAAAAATTCTCTGAATTAGCCGTGCCGCGGCCGCGGATCCGAATACTCGGTCGCGACACGCGGCCTGTAGAGCCACCAGTTTCGGATTTTTGACACAATTTTTGGCCTATTCCTATTCCTATTCTACCTCTACATCTACCTATTACCCCCTATATAAACCTACCTCTTACACAAACCTCACATCACCTCTCTTTTTACCCAATCCCTTACTCCAAACTCTTCCCCATAAAATAACTTTTACTCTTCCCAATTTATTCATTACCATTTCTATACTCTTTTCAATTCAAACACCTACAATTACAACTCCCAAACTCATCTTCAAGCTTTGCTCTTTCTCTCAATTCATTTTTTTTCTTCTTCTTCTTCTCAAACCCTAAACACCATTAACATGCCTAGAACTAAGCGTGTTGGTCACAAGCCCACTGTAACGGAAGCTAATCGCCTTCGGGTTCGATGCGGGGCTTATTTCGATATCGCTTCGGAGGAGGAAGCCGCTCGTTTCAAACATTTTTCACAAGCCGATCGCCAATTTGTGGACATGCACTTCCTAGACTTCCATTCAGTAAGAGCATTGAATTTCTCCACTAGAATTGATGCTTTTATTGAGGCTTTGGGTTGGCAAGAATTCGTTAATATGCGTTTTCCCCGTATTAATGAATATGTGGTGGAGTTTTTTGTCACTTTGACCATGAACAAGAAGAAAACTTCAATCTCTTTTAGGAATGATGGTACCACTTACACCATTGATTATGAAGCAATGGGAAACATGTTTGGTTTCTCTACTTCTGATTTTTATGATAAGCCTAAGGATTTTGATAATGATGCTATTTGGCAAACTCTTTCGGACCAAGACTATTTTAATTCGAAAAACACCTCAAGCAAGTTGATTAAGGACAATTGTGTGTTCTTCTTCCATAAATTTTTGAGTTTCTCCTTGTTTGGTCGTGTTGAGAGTTAGAAGATTCAAGTTCGGGATTTGTTTGTTTTAGATAGTTTGTTTAAAGGCTTGAGGGTTGACAGCATTGGTATTCTGTTTGATAATTTGTTCTGTGCCTCGAGGGCTACTACAATTCAAATCCCTCTCTGTAATTTTATCACCGCTATTGTGTTGGGAGCACGGGGTGAATTGGCAGATTATGACATGTCCACCTACCGTGGGTATATTCCACTCTTGGACATCTCGGCTCTTGAGCAGGCTCATTTATTGCTTCCGCAAGGTCCCCCCGTCTTTATTTCGTATGCTTCCCGTATTACCCATCTTCGTGGTACTATGGGTGGAGGCGCTTCAAGTTCTCAATTTGTAGGTACCAAAGGCGGAGGCGAGACGGAAGGCGATGAGGATGCACCACCGGCTCCACCACAACCCCAAGCACCTCAAGATGATGATCCGGTTGATCTTAGGCGGATTTTGGACCAAATCAATTCCAACAATCGCCAAATGAACTTAAGAATTGATGATTTGGTGGAAAATAACATGGTGATGCATGACAACCTCAACCTTTTGAGGCGTGAGCATAGGTCTACTCGGTCTCGGATGCTTTCATTTTTTCGACGCCGAAATGTGGAGACTTCACCTACACCTTCGGATTCCCTGCCTAATGCTTAGGTTGTCTCCTTTATTTTTGTTATTTTAAAGTTTGGTACAATATTTTCTTATGTTTGGTACAATTTTAATTTTAATGTTGGATGCTTTTCTTTTGCTTAATTCTATTTTTATTATCGTATGCTTTATTTCGTGTTTATTTTTCATGTTTTATCAATTTTTGCACCAATGAGGACATGGTCCAATTTAAGTGTGGGAGGAGATATACATATATCATTTACACATACACAAATAAATGCAACGAATAAATTTTATGCAAATGCAACACTAATATATTGCAACACATAACACATTTATTTTACACTACTTAACATTTTTCATATATTTATAAATTAATCATAAGTTAATATGATTATTTTAGGTTATCATTATCGTTAGAAAAAAATATTTCTATACGGGTAATATTTTTCAAATTTTTCACAAATCTCCGATACGATTTTAAGTAAAATTGTCTCGAGTGAATGTATTTTAGTTAAATAAATTCTTTATTTTCAATCTCTATTTTTATCATGCAATTCATGATACAATAAATCTTATTTTTAAATTTTCAATTAGGTTTATAGACATTAAATTGAACTAACAATTTTTTTAGCTCGGTTTGATTTCATCTTACATTAACACCAATTGAAGTTTTTAAGGAAACTTTAGCCATAATACATGTTGAATTTTAAAGTCAATATAGGATGAATGTGCTATCTTTCTTTTTCCCAAGTTACAATTTCAATTTTATATTTCATATTAATTAATCAATTAGTTGAATTCTTAACTTTTGGCCACGATTGAGACCAACCTTATCACAATCGAGGTATGAAAGGGAAGAAAATTAAGTACCGTTTACTTTTGGCCACGATTGCGACCACCCTTATCACAATCGAGGTATGGAAGGAACGTTAAAAGCAACAAAAAAATAAGCGTGTTTAAGTTTAAAGTAACGATTGCGTCCACCCATGGCATGGTCGGTACCTCTTAAGCAAACACTAAGCAATAACATACGTATAAAGTTACGATCAAGACCACCCTTATCTCGGGCGTAACTAAGCAAATAAATTAATCCTAAGTACTTATTTAAATATACAATATATCTCATATATTAGTTTAGGTTTGGGAAATGAAATTTTGTGCTTTGAAATGCCTTGAGACGAAAGACTCAATAACATGCGTGCTTATATCGTCCCGAATACTTCAAATTCAAAATTGAAAATACAAGACGAATGATATATCGTATATTATACTAAGTTAGTTTGATATTTTACGTATAAATTTGCCATGCGAAGTAAGTCTTTTCGGCTTAACTAATTCAAAAGGTAATACAGAGATATATGTTTTATTTTCATAAACGAGATTAGTTAAAGAATAAATTCAGTGAAATTTTGTTCGGGGCTAGCAAAAGATTAAGTGTGGAGATTTGTTAAGCCCAAAATATACCTAAAATATCATCAATAATTACATCAATGTTGCTATGAATTTGTGCTGTTTATATCTGTTTAGAATACTTTTACTCTCGAATATGTTTCTTTCATGCAAGGTACATAAATATTTGGTAACATCCAAATAGGAGTGAAAAAGGATCAAAAACAAAACAAAAACCCTACAAAAGGAGTCGAAGACGACGAAAATTAATAACGCCAAATCGAGGACGAGAACGAAATCCGAAGAAGCGAAAAAGTTCTGTGTCGCGACCGCGGCTCCCCCAATTCTCGGTCGCGATACGCTCCCTTCAGCTCCTCCTTCCCTTCGTTCGAAGACCAAAATGATGCTCCCCCATTCTCGGCCGAGAATTAAATATTCTCGGTAAGAGCAGAAAATCTGTAGAAGCCAAATTGCACACTTTCGTTTTCGACGAAACGCGTTCGTTCAGGTGGATAAAGACGTCCTTTCACAACGGATACGATCCTTCACAACGGACACGACACTTCAATCAAGACTCTTCAATATCTATAAATAAAGAGTTGATGAAGAGTTGAAGAGATGTAGAAGAAAGAGATTAGTATAGAATTTATGCAGAAATTCCGAGTCAAGTGATTCAGAATTTAGATTTCATTTCTGTTCAAAACAATATGATGTACACACATTGTTTATTCAATAATAACAAATAAAGTAGCGTTTAGACATTGTTCAAATTTAGTTTACATTTTGGTAGTAGACAGACCCCTCTCTATTACGAAGATTCAACGAGAAGATTGAGTAGAGGATCCGCCCCTGAGTCTGACAAACTCTAACGAAACCCAAGGAAAGGATTGACAACCCGTTCACTTGCAAGTCGTCGAATGTTTCTATGCTCCTGGTTCTCTGTAAACTTGTATCAATTTATATTTCATCTAATAAAGTCCATTCTATTCGATAGATTTTTATGCAGCACTTTGGTAAAGGATCCGAAGTGGATTGATGCTGGTGTTTTCATTAAAACGTAGTTTAATTCAAAATCTTTACAAGGAAACTTTGTTGAACACTTAGACAAATTATTATCTCGGTAGAGTTTTAATTTGGTTAAGGAAGCAATCTAAACCAGTTAGGAGGATTGTTGTGTTCAAAGCCTAAAAATTAGAGGTTCCGTCATTTATTTCATCTTTATAATTTATACAAAGTTTAAAGTTGTTTTCTTTTGCTTAATGCAAACAAATACATTTGTTTACTTTTCTAAAAAGTACTAAGCGTTCCTGTCTTGCAAATTCATTCTTAAATCAGAATATTTTTTAACATTTTCATACTCTAATCTAATTCTTATTCTAGCAGATTCAAAACCAAAACCGATTTAACGATTTTCCTTACTATAAATCTTATAAGTAAATTTAAACGATTCAAAATAAGTTTTTGTTAAAAAACGTTCCCTGTGGGATCGATATCTTTTATTACTACAAGCGTATACCGTGCACTTGCGGAAATCGCTCAACAGCAAGTCTGCATCTGCACCTACTTGGTGGCCAACGACACCACATTTTTGTCAGACTCTAGTTTTTGATGATCTTTGTAATGTTGCACATGTTCGCTTCCTTTGATTTTTTTTCTCTCCCTTTGTATTTTTTCATTTTTTATTAATAATATTCCGAGTTGGTTAAATGTGTTAGGGGTAACAACCTAGTTGGGATGTCTAGCCACTTAATCGCGTCCCAATCCTTTATTAAAAAAAAGATTAGTTGTCCTTTAGAATTATTAAAGTGAAATTCGGTGATTCGGAATATCACTTAGGCCCAAGAGGCCCAACGGAGCCCGACCAGCGAAAGGGCCAGGGTAACAGAAGGCCCACAGGCCCAAGACAATTCACTATAAATATACCAATAAGGGAAGGAAAGGGGGATCGGGTAACTATTTTCTACCTCACTCTCATTTGGTTAGAATACACTCTCGAACTACTAACTGTCTTGATCGTCGGAGTTTCCGCAGGGACCGTTCCCCGCGCAGAGACGACCCCCAAAGAAGCCAGACCTTCCCGACAAAGACCCAGATCACTGTTTCGCATTCCATGATTATTTGGTGCGGTGAAGGTGGACTACAAGTGACCTCGGAGCTTCAAACAAAATGCAAACCCCAACTGAGTCTGTTCCAACGCTAGCGCCGGAAGTAGGAGTAACTAGCTCCATGACTAATATTGAGCGTTCGATTCCGACAATTCCAATTTCCCCTAGAAACTTGGGACCACTGATGGAGGAGGTGAGCCCTGAAGAAGAAGAAACTTACAATACCACACAGCTCCTCAGTGCGATACAAGGTTTTCAGACCACCCAGGCTATTCATACGGCAGCTCAGATGAAGATCATAGATCAACAGAGAAGCTTGCAGGAGGAGAATGCCAAAATCTGGCAATACCTTAAAGAAGCAGCGGAAACGCAAAGAGAGGGGGCACTGCCAAGGGAACCCACAGGACCCGGAGTCTTCACAGGGAGGGGCGCCAGAGCTGCCATGGCCGGAGAGAGCGGTGCGCGGTGCGATGAGACAGTGGCCGCGAGTAATAAAGACATGTTGGAACTGAAGATCCAGCACTTTCTGGACAAAAGGGCCCTCGGGGGCGTCATGGGAGGAAGCATCACCTCCAGTAAAACACCGCTAGTACAAAGGATTATCGAGACGAGGTTCCCATGAGACTAAAAGGCTTCGCGGCTATCGCAGTATTCGGGAACAGAGGACCCGAACGACCACGTGGCATCTTTCATAAGTACCATCAACTTGTACTCAAAAGATGAAGACATCAAGACATCAAGTGCAAAGTTTTTCCGACCACACTCTATTCAAGTGCGCAAGAGTGGTATCGAGGACTCGCTCCGGAATCAATTGACTCATTCGATCTCCTAAAGGACCTTTTCCTCTCCCATTTCGCCATGGCAGTGAAGGTAAGGAAGATCAGTTAGGACCTCAACGGGCTCAAACAGCGAGCAACTGAGCCACTGCGCAACTTTCTTTCCAGATTTCACCATATGGCCTCTCAAGTCAAAGGTCTCAACCTCGAAGTGGCTCATGATGCCTTAGCAAAAGGGACCTCGTGCGACCCCTAAAGCAGAAGTGCTTCAAAAAGATGCCGTGATCCTTCGAAGAGCTCATGACCATGGCACAAACCTTCGTCTGGTATGACGACTGCGACCGGCCCACAGGGTATGAAGAGTCAGAAAGAGACAAGGCCAGAGGCAACACGCACAAACAGGAAAGAAGCAGGCCGACCGCAGAGGCACGTGACGAAGGCAAGGCGCGCAAGGATGCCCCGATGCCTTTCCCAGCTCGAGTTGAGCGAACTAACATTGAGCGCAGAGGGGACCAATCCCGCGGGAAGGAGGTACATTATGCTCAGAGCCAGCTTCGCCGATTCGCACACCCGGCTCCGCCGGTCGATAAAGGCAAAGCCCGTGTAGAAAAGGAGTACTACAAGTATCACAAATCCTCCGGGCACTCCATGGAGAACTGCTACCAGCTCCAGAAAGAGATTGAGCGGATAACTAAGTAAGGTGCACCACCAAAAGTGGTTAGGCAGAGGGAGCAGAGCCCGAAGCAGCGGGATGCCGGTCGAGCAGATGAGCCAAAACGACCTAGGTACCACGGGGAGATCCACGTCATAAGGGAGGGAGCTCCGGCACTCTGCGCGCCTCCGGAGAGCTCCCGAAAGAGAAAAGCAGTTGACCAGACCCTGACGTTGCAGCCACCACTCCAGACCAGCCATTCGGAGGCACTTGTGGTCACCATCAACATCGCCGGCTTTAAAACGCATCGAGTGCTGGTGGATACAGGCAGCTCGGTGAACTTGCTCACCTAGAAGGCACTCCGTGCAATGAAAATGCTCACACAGCCCTCCGAGCAGGGACTTTTCCCCTGGTTGGCCTGTCGAAAATCGAAGTCCCAGTGAAGGGAGTCATCTCCCTGTCAACAGTCTTTACCGAAAGTGATAAAGAAGTAGAGGAAACTGCAGAATGGGTGGTGGTCGATATCCCCTTGGCCTACAATGCCATCATCGGAAGACCTCTGCTAGCTAACCTGAAGGCTACGGTTGATATCTCCGAGTTATGCTTGACTTTGTCGGTCCAGCACGGCAGAATCACCATCCAAGGGGATCGCATTTTGGCCAAGAGACTGCAGTGTGAGGCTACTCAACCTCGAAAAGCGCTTTACCTGGAAGACGGTCTGATGGACATGAGGGGATACAATCCCATACCTATTGAACCGGTCAGCAACTGTGCCATTGCGGACACCAAGACAGTGAAAATTGGGACCAGACTCACGCCCCATTTGGCCGACGATATCGAGGCTATTCTATCAGAGCATGCAGACATGTTCGCTTGGTGCACCGAGGATATCACGGGAGTCTCACCTGAGCAAGCAACGCACAGACTGAACATCGACCCCTCCGTGGAGCCCCTGAAGCAGAAGATGAGAGTGCAAGCAAAGGACAAACAAGCTGCAGTCAAGGAAGAGATCGAAAAGCTTCTAGCTGTAAAATTTATTCGCGAGGTTCACTATCCGGATTGGCTTTCTAACATCGTACTTGTAAAGAAAGCCAGCGGAAAGTACTGCGTGTGTGTAGATTTTACGAATGTTAATAAAGCATGCCCTAATGATTCTTACCCGCTGCCTAACATAGATCAGCTTCTCGACCAGACAGCTGGTCGGAAAATCTTATCTCAGTTTGACACCATCGCTGGTTTTCAACAGATCCCTATGGACCCGGCCGATGCCGAGAAAACTTCCTTCATTACGTATGAAGGCACTTATTGCTACAACGTCATGCCTTTTGGGTTGAAGAACGCGGGGGCCACCTACCAGCGACTGATAGATAAGATGTTCACTCACCTCATCGGCAATACTGTACAAGTATACATCGATGACATGGTTGTCCTAAGCATTGTTGAAAGCGACTATCCGCGTGACTTGGCGTAAGTTTTTAAAATTTTCAGAAATTACAACCTCAAGCTGAACCCGGAGAAATGTTTCTTCGGAATTCGTAGCGGTAAGTTCCTTGGTTGCGTGGTGTCCGAGAAAGGTATCGAACCAAACCCCACAAAGATCGAGGCAATCTTAGCGATGGAAGCACCGCGCAACTTACAGGGAGTTCAGAGGCTCAACGGAAGGATAATCGCCTTGGGACGGTTCATTTCCTGCTCGGCGCAGCGATGTTTACCCTTTTACAAGGCAATCAAGAAGGAGCATCCTTTCAGGTGGTCTACGGATTGCCAGGCGGCATTCAACGCCATCAAAACTTTCCTCGCTACCCCTCCCCTACTGTCAGTACCAAAGCAGGGACGGGACATTCTTTTATACTTCACCATCACCGATGAAACGGTAGCTATCGTTTTAGCTCAAGAAGAGGAACCGGAGCTCTACCCAATTTACTTCTTGAGCAAGGTCCTGAAGGGTGCTGAGATCCGATACTCCGAGGTTGAGAAAACTCTGTTCGCCATCACACAGGCGTCCGAGCGCCTCCGACCATATTTCCAAGCGCATACGATCGTGGTCAGGACCAATTACCCTCTCAAAAAGCCAGTCCAAAAACCAGAAGTCTCCGGGCGGATCACCAACTGGTCGGTCCGGCTATCCCAGTTTGACATACTTTTTGAACCTCGCACTGCGATCAAAGCCCAAGTGCTGTCCGACTTCATAGTGGAGTTTACCGGGTCATCAACCGGCAGCCCCACGCTGATAAGCATTGGCAACGACGACATATGGACCATGAGTGTGGATGGATCCTGCGGCCCAGGATGGGCAGGAGCAGGCATTGCGATTCAGGGACCTAATAATCTCCGAATAAGGTACGCCATCCGTCTCAACTTCCCGACCATGAACAATCAAGCAGAGTACGAGGCCCTGGTCGCAGCTCTTCGGTTATCCAAAACGATGGTGAACGGACATCTGACGGTACATTCGGACTCTAAACTCGTCGTTAGCCACGTCAGCGGCACTTATAAGGTGAAGGACCCAACGATGTGTCGATACTTGACCCTTGCAAAATCCTTGTTGAAGGATCTCGAAGACAAAGGAGTAACCTTTGACCTTATGCTTGTCCCACGGGAGGAGAACGAAGAGACAGATGCTATTGCCCCTCTCACAGCAGGAGAGCAGTCCAGTGATCCGCATACCCTCATCAAGACTGCTGTGGCCCCAGCCATTCATGCAGAATGCTCGCTACAGATCTACACGGCGGACGCAGCGGCAAGCGGGTGGAGAAGTCCGATAATCAGATATGTTCAAGATGGAACACTGCCGGAAGATCGGATGCAGGCATCCCTCGTGGTTTGGCGTTCCTGGCGATACACGATGCATGATGGCTTACTCTATCGGAAGTTCGCCACACACCCTTGGTTGTGCTGCATATCCGAAGAGGAAGGGGATCACTGTCTAAAGGAGATACATCAGGGCGTCTGTAGCTCGCATCAGGGCGCTCGGACGATTGCGAAGAAAGCCCGGCTCCAGGGGCTTTATTGGCAGACAATGGATTCCGATGCGAAGCGCCTGGTTCGCAGTTGTCAGGCGTGTCAACTACACGCCAATACTCATCACGCACTGGTGGCTCCATTCAAAGGCATTATCACACCTTAGCTATTTGCAGTATGGGGCATTGACCTGCTCGGCCCGTTTCCGATGGCTTTAGCACAGAAACGCTTTGTAGTGGTCGCAGTCGATCACTTTACCAAATGGATCGAAGCTGAGGCAATCGCCAAGATAACCGCTGACAATGTAATCGGTTTCCTTAAACGAACAGTCATATACCGATTCGGAATCCCTCACTCTTTCATCACCGATAACGGGAGGCAGTTCGACTGCAGTCAATTCCGCGAATTTTGTGCAGAGTGGGGCATCAAAGGATGATACACCTCGGTGGCACACCCTCAGAGCAACGGCCTCACTGAAGTAAGCAACCGAACAATCTTACGAGGAATTAAAACGCGCCTATCTGACCAGGGCCGAGCATGGCCTGACCACATCGCGGCAATATTATGGTCATACCACACAACCCCCCACTCGGGCACAGGGCGCACTCCTTTTTTCCTCACCTATGGGGTAGAAACAATGGCACCATCTGAGGTCATCCTTCGCTCTCCTCGGAAGACCACCTTTGAGGAGGTCGACAACAACGCGGGCCTTGCGGAGGCAAGTGAGCGATTAGAGGAAGAACGCCTTAATGCTTTATTATACATCACGGCCCATAAGCAGAATATAGCACGTTACCACGATAGGCGGGTTCATCCCCGCACTTTTCAAGTCAGAGATCTTATGCTCAGGGACGCCGCTGCTGCCCAGTCCCTGCTAGCTCACGGCAAGCTCGGTCAATCATGGGAGGGGCCGTACAAGATAGACACTTTCCTCCACAACGGAGCCTACAAAATCGCCTCTTTAGACGGTTTGGTCTATGAAAATAGCTGGAACATCCAGACATTGAAGAAGTATTATCAATAGCCTCCTGTAATGTGAATCATGAATAAGAATTTGTTTTCTTACAAACAACCCCATGTTGTTACCAATTAAACAAGAAGCGAGCTACCCGATACGGTCCTCGCACTGAATAACTCAATACGTTATTCTCTTGGCTTCTCGATCATCTCGAAACGCCCATTAAATCGCACAAACAACCCCATGTTGTTACCGATTAAAACAAGAAGCGAGCTACCCGATATGGTCCTCGCACTGAATAACTCAATACGTTATTCTCCTGGCTTCTCGATCATCTCGAAACGCTCATTAAATCGCACAAACAACCCCATATTGTTACCGATTAAAACAAGAAGCGAGCTACCCGATATGGTCCTCGCACTGAATAACTCAATACGTTATTCTCCTGGCTTCTCGATCATCTCGAAACGCTCATTAAATCGCACAAACAACCCCATATTGTTACCGATTAAAACAAGAAGCGAGCTACCCGATACGGTCCTCGCACTGAATAACTCAATACGTTATTCTCCTGGCTTCTTGATCATCTCGAAACGCCCATTAAATCACACAAACAACCCCACGTTGTTACCGATTAAACAAGAAGCGAGCTACCCGATACGGTCCTCGCACTGAATAACTCAAGACGTGATTCCCCAGGCTTCTCGTTCATCACGAAACGCCTCTTAAAACGTGCCAACAACCCCATATTGGTACCGTTTAACTAACCAGCGAGCTACTTTATACGGTCCTCACATGGATTGACCCAAAACGGTTTTCCTAAACTTCTCACAGAAGCACCTAACCAATAAACCAGCCAAGGGCAGCGTAAAACGCGATCCTCCCTCGCACAGCGTCGTGCAAATTTTGAGCACTTTAACTACGTGCCCATGAGGAGGCAATGGGCGATCAAATATCAAACATGATCGATTTTGTCAGGATTACTAACAAAGGAAATCTGAAATTGGAAATTTTCATTAAGCATACTAAACCACACAAAAGTTGGGAAGCTTAAGCAAAAGATCCTTAATACAAACACTGGAGCACAGACGCTCGACACAAGCTAAAATCCAATATCTTACAACATTTCATTAGCACTATCAGGATTAGGAATGGCCTCAACATCCATTAAAGCCTGGTGCACTGCCCGCCAGTGGACATATTCATCGGTATTATGCCCATTTTGCCTATGGTACAGGCATGCTTTCCCAACATGCGTCACTCGATGCGCCGGATCAGCTGGGATAGGCCCCAGAAACCCCTGTCTAGAAAATTCAAGAAAAACGACACTACGAGGTTTCAGCGGGTCGACAAAGGTCGCCCCATGAGGTCGACTCGGTGAAGCATGGCATCCAAAACGATGGCCTTCCATCTCAAGAGGAAGATTCATAACTCTATCAAGCTCGTCGGTAAGAAGCCTCCTTACCTAGACAGGATGCGGATTCGTCACGGGCACCACCGACTCGTCGGGATTCAGAAACCCAATCCCGTCCTGCGACCAAACTTTCTTCTCAGTCAAAGAGAAGGCGCTGACAACTACATCGCACGAATCCGTCGCAGATCCAGTATAAGGCGTGGAACTCTCGCTCTCCCCGTTTCGGCTTCTCCGCGAAAAACCCTGGTTCATCCACACAGGGGAAGCATATCGCACTTTCTTGTCCAGCTCGTGATCATCCCTCGGGGGACAGTACACATAAGGATGAGGCATCGCCGAAATGGCTTTCTGCACCTCAAGCACCTTAGCAGAATCCACAACATCCCGAAGCGACATCACACGAAAACAGGAGTAAACAAACGACTAAGAATACGGGCACTCGAAGCAAGAACGCCATATGAACGAGAAACATAAACAAAAACCGACTCCTATTTATAGCAAGAATGGACAAGACATGACAAACACATCATGAAAGCTCAAATCAAATCAAAGTGCAAAATGATGATCAAAATAAACTGCCAAAAGATCCAAAAAGATACCAACCGTACAGCCAAATTATTACATCTTTGAAATCAGAAAACAAAAACACATGACATCGTCAGTTACACTTATTTCTTCTTGAAACGACCGCAGAACTCTATGGCTTTTGCCTGGGCCGCCTTATCATACACATTCGGAGAGAATATGACCTCTGGAGGAACATCATACCCGGCAGAGTGAGCAGCAGCAATGAGCATCATCCGGTCCATTTTGATCAGCTTCTCCTCGCACTGTCCCGCAAGGGCACGCAACTCGCTAGCCTCTTTCCGAGCCACCTCTAGCTCTCGCTTAAGTTTCTCATTCTCATCGGACAGCGCGTCGGCTTGCTTGGCTCTCTCGTCAAGCTTCTCCTTCACTCGGCGGGTCCATAGGGTTGCAAACTTGAGCATAACTTTGTAAGAGTGAAGCTTCTCCACATCAAGTTTCAATTTTTTTGCCAGCTCCACTCTGCCTCCCGTCTCCACTTTCAGCTGCTCGGTCAGCATGGCAATCTCGCCCTCGCGGCGTTCCAATAGCTCTCCAGCGGTAGCTAGCTTCCCAGTCGCCGTTTCCAACTCTTTCACCGCATTCCACAGACCTTGCTCCATATCACGAAACATATTCTCATCATTCACACACATGTCGAAGACAGTGTTAGCATTTTGAATGGCCTGCATAAAAATTGCACAAACTCAGAACACAGTTGTTAGAAACAAACCTAAGCGAGAAGGTCTAGAGAGCTTACCACACCAAGCGCCGATAGAGTCTCCACACCAAGATTCATTTTGGTCACACCGTCCATTCGGGCAACTTCTCCGGGCACCTTAGCGACGCGAGCCATCGCCTGAGCAAGGTCAGACGTCGTCATATCAGAGTGAACTGACAAGCCCATAACGTATTCCCGAAACTTGGCAATCTTGACATCCATTCTTTTCATCATCTCCGGGTGATCGCCTACCCGATCCATCATCCCCGATCCAAGCTCGGACCCACCGTCAGTACACGCTCATTTAGGGCCATCGTTTTCCCCAACGGTATCATCTCCAGCAGTTTTCTTTTCGCCTTCCATCCCAGCAGCGGCCTTACCCTTGTCTTTCTTACATTTTCGGGTAAGGGGCCACTGAATCTGATTCTCGACCTTTTCCTCTTCGACAGCCATCATCTCCGCAATTTCCTTGGCCTCTTTCTCTACCACGGGCATCCTTTGCAGAATGTCACCAGTAGCATCAAGATCCTTATGCATCGCAAGCACGCCCCCATGCTCTGAACCACTTGGTTCGCATCTTCAAGTGAAGAAAATGACGTCAGGGATCCGGAGGCAACAGCAAATGCTTCCTCCGCAGTGTCGAGGCCAACATCGAACTCATTCGGATCAAAATCCATGCTGACACGGGGATCTCCTGGACCTGCAAAGTAAGAAAGAGCGGAAAATTTAAACCACGCATAAAATATATAGTAACAACAGCACACAGGACGAAATAAACAAAACCTATAACCCCAACCCCTCACCTACAACAGCAACGTTCACGGAAATCGCCTCTAGTTCCGCCAACTCTCCGGCTTTGAAGTTGTACCCGCGTTTCCACTTCTCAAAGTCCGCCGCCATCCATCCGGATAGCTGAGCCATTCTCCATTGGTTCCAGATGTAGTACCCGGTGGCCAGGAAGTGACGCACAAGCTTATCCACGTCTTGCTTGCGATCTTTATCTGTCGGAAGCCCCTTTAAATATTTCACGAGCTGCTCCTCAAAAGGCAAATTGTCTCGCAGTTTCAGCCAACGACTGGAATCCATGGGCTCCTCGTTCCACACTACTCGAAAAGGGAAGTCGCCATCCAGCTTTCGCACCAAGAAGTAACGATGCCTATATTCCTGAACTTTGTCCTTCAACCCACCAATCACCTTAAACTTTTGATGCGAGAAGGTCACATGTTGCGATCAAGGCCCCTTGTTTGGCCGAAAGAACTCACGGATACCAACCCAGTTGCCCGGTATCCAACTGATCGACATAACGAGTAGAATGCCACCATCATCCTCCACCCATTCGGGTGGATTTGACCAGGGCACATGTCATACTCCTTTAGAACCTCCACAAAAAAGGGTAGCAGGGGCAACCGCATCCCCGATTCCAACTGCTCCTCGTAAACCATGAGCTCATTCGCACCACCCGCATGATGAGCACGGATGTCTTCTCCAAGCGCAACTAACTCATATGGCTTCCCCAATCGATACACCGCGGAGATAGCAGCTAAATCCGCGGAGACAATGATACTGTGCGCATCGTCCACCGAAAAAGATTCCGGTCTTTTTGGTCGCTCTACTCCCTCAAACCGCCTACCATCAACACTAGTGACCCCTGCGAAATGCGTCCATACCCTCTAGCGCATTTCCTCGTAAATCGAGGCCAGGGGACGCTCTTCGGTAATCAAACCCTCCGGTACTACAACCGCTACCTCAAGAACGCCGGTAGCAACTCCTTCTCCCGGCCGCTCGACACTAGGCGGCGCACGCTCTAAGATTTTCTTTTTCTTTCTCGCAGCAGAAACACTCTCCTCTCCCGTGTTCGCCCGCCTTTTTCATTTTACGATCCGCGTTCGCGAAGCGTAAAATCACTAGGTGTCACTGGCGGCAGTCTTCTTAGGGCTCCCCGTGAAGAACCCTCTGACATACTCCCCCTCCCCAGAAAAAACAACTAAACAAAAGAACTAAAGACAGGAGGAATAAAAGATACGACTGACCTCGCAAAGGTTACGATAAGTGTCGTAGGGAATCTTCAACAGAGCGCCGTCAATTAATATGCCCGGTACCCAGCAAGCGCGAGCAAACGACAGAACACCGACGGAAAGCTCGACAAAAAACAGCGGCTCCAAAGGGAAAAAGAGATGGTCAAATCGCACAAGGAGAAGAAAATTTGGCGAAATAAGACAGAAATGGAGCCTCCTCTTGCATTTTATATCAAACCAAAAGTGGAGGCGCCGGCAACGCACAACATTCAATGTCTTTTTACGGCGCGTGCATGAGCATTTAATGAAGGGGCAATCAATTGATCGCTAAAACCCAAAGGCGCATGCAGCAATCTGAAGGGTCTTTATGAGGAAATCGGGCACCTTTCATACAGTTGTCAACCACTCGTTGAGAAGAGAATGATCCGCCGAAATTCTCGTCTCCTCGCATGCAATACTCGGCTAACCTAGCCGGGGGGGACTACTTGATTCAGAATATCACTTAGGCCCAAGAGGCCCAACGGAGCCCGACCAGCGAAAGGGCCAGGGTAACAGAAGGCCCACAGGCCCAAGACAATTCACTATAAATATACCAATAAGGGAGGGAAAGGGGGATTGGGTAACTATTTTCTACCTCACTCTCATTTGGTTAGAATACACTCTCGAACTACTAACTGTCTTGATCGTCGGAGTTTCCGCAGGGACCGTTCCCCGCGCAGAGACGATCCCCGAAGAAGCCAGACCTTCCCGATGAAGACCCAGATCACTATTCCGCATTCCCTGATTATTCAGTATTAATCAGCTTTTAGCAGCGTCACGAGTTTAAAAAATATAATCAGTCCAAATTAACTAAGTCGATTTAAAAATTATTATCTCAACGACCGAGAATAATCCAATAAGAATTTCGATTATTTAAATTCTATTAATAAAATATTTTAAGCAACTTTAATTATTAGAATTAAAATAAGTTATAAAAGAATGAGTAATACTGATATTTGCCGATTAGAGTCGGTATAAAGTAGAATATAAAATTGATACGAGAATTTGAATACAAAATTAATATAAATAGATTTATGACAATGTAACGAGTATAACGATATATTCGGTCTAAAATAATTATATTGGTTTAGTGTTATCCGTAATTATTTCGGTGACAGATAGAAATAAGTCTGAGAAAAGTATTTGGTTTAAAATTAGTTTTAAAGTATTTCAGTTAAATATTTTGGTTTTAATTGTTATTTAAAATATTTGAATACTCTGGATTTTGATCGAAGAATAATTATTTGAAAAATGATTATTTATAATTGTGATACTTTAAAAATTGGATCGAGAAAATGAATTTGACGATCTTGTACGAATTGTTTTTTTGGATCGAGAAAACTGTTGCGGTTATTTTTGTTATTATTTATGTGATTTGGATTAAAGTCCAAATGTGATTTTTATGTTGTGATAAAGGCGGTAGGGGTAGATCCACGGCTGGTAGTCCTAACGTTAGGCAAGGAACGAGATATGAATGTGATATCTCGATTATTGATATTATTGATATTGTTGATGTTATGAGAAACTACACGGGTGGAATTCGATGATGGACACACACAAAATTTTGTATTACATTTTGACAATGCTTGAAGATTTGAAATATAATGTTTAATGTTTGGTTGATTACGAGTTGGTTTGTTAAATCAATTTATTTGATTATGAGTGATAAAACGTTGGTTCGATTTGATTCATTTTTTATAAAAATGATATATATATATATATATATATATATAATTATACTGTAATAAAATGAACTATACAGTTATATAATTAACGTGTCAATCAACGTCTCAAAAAAGTTAAGAGAACTACCTAAAATAGGTAGAACTACGTGGCTTTGATTCCCGATTAAAGATTAAAAGACGTTCGGGATACGTATACAGCTTGATAGAATTATCGAGTCCAAGCCAAATAAATTAATAAAAAAAATTAGTCTGAATAAATTTTTATTTAATAGAAAATAGGTTCGTCTTTTAGACTGTTAGGCGTTTGTTATCCTATCTTCCCTTCATATCCAATTCTGTTTGGGGTCGGCTGTGACACGCCATTTTCTCCCTTATAAACATAGAATGCATTTTCTATAATTAGTCAATCTATATGTCAAACTAAAGATGATTATCCATGTCAAAACAAACCGCTGAGATCCTTAAAACATCTAAGAAGTTCTATTTAAAGTTTTTGAACTCTTGAAAGAAATTTCAAATAGATCGGACAAGTATGGAATTAAGATATAGAAAAACATTGAAAATGAAAAACAAAGTTCCAGCATATGCATCTGATTACGACTCAAATTTGAAGCTCTTAGAATTCGAATTTGGAATCATTGCATATATCATTTTGTAAAGCTATGTCTTATGTTGATTCTGCAACTTGAATCACTGCAATCGGAGTTTGTATGAAATAGTTATCGCTAAAATACGAATTATTGTCAAATCTGGCAACAGTTACGAACAGGAAAAAGAAAATCCAATTCATCCATATTTCAATTCCAATAAGCACCAAATTCAATCAAAATGAAATCAAATCAAAATTAATGGTATAAAACCTTTCTAGGAACATAAATACATGATTAAAATACGTTTTTACATAATCAATCCAATTTGCTTATTGTTCTCATTTTTAAGGTTGTAAAAATGGATTATAATATGATAACATTACTTGCAAATTAGATAAATCAGGGTTGACGTTTAGTAGGTTCGAGTAAAAAACAAAACCACATTTGGCACGTGTAATAAATCAGTTATGGTAAAAAAAAACAAATACATTTAGCACGTGAAATAAACAGTTAATAATATTTGCAAATAAAAAGAGCAAGATCTACCTATCTCAGCATCACCAACAAAAACATCACGAAATATATTGTCCTAGGTTAAAAAAAGATAAACACCCAAGCTTTTCATTAGTGAATCTAATAATGAATACAGTAAAATCAGTGTATATAAGCGAGAGATCTAACCTTTTCAACGATAAATCTGAAAATTAATAGATCCTTATTCCAACTGTTGAAATCCACATATGCAAGAGTAAATCGGATGAGGAAAAGATAAGGAACAATAAAACTCTAATACATCATGGAACGAAGTAAATATGGCTTACCATTACCATGTTTCGACCTAGTGATTTGCATGTAGAAAACAACCATAGATAGCCAAAGAGAGGGGTAAGAGAGATGAAGCCTAGGCTGTAGGCGAAACCTAGTTAGGGATTTGGGATGAGAGAGATGATTTATATATGAGCTAAAATTTCAGTTAAACGTATTGAGCGCCTTAAATTTGAAATCAGTTTTAGTTGGCCGCGTAAGTGAAATTTCATATTGCTGTTTTTTTTAATACAATGATAGTCATTTATCACAAGTATCATCTGATGATTAAGTAAATTTTGACTTAAACGCGTGTTTTCTTTAGATGACAGAATTGTGTCATCGGAAGGCCACATATGAATTGAGCTGATTTACATTTAAGCTTTCAGATAACATAATTTTAATATAGTCTCACGAAAAACAATCATGTATCTTGTGTCATGTGAAAGGGAAAATGGCATAGTGATTGCTTAATGTCATGTTCCAGTGGAAGGTTGGATATGGTAGAACTATGAGTGTTTGGAATGATCTTTGATATCGAGATAATCTTAATAGGAGAGTTCTTATTCTGGGGTTGTAGAAGTTAAAAGTGTGTGATCTATTTATCCCGAACAGTGTAGAATGGGATGTTGAGACGTTGGGGGAATTATGTTTGCCTCCAGATGTTCAAGAGGTGATGAAAATTTCTAATAGCTGTGGGGGTAGAATTGATTGTGTCATTTAGAAAAGGTACTACGACTAGGTTTGATTCGGTAAAACGTGCTTATAAGCTTTTAAGTGAGGTCTTAGAGCCAACTGAGCACTTGCAAGTTGAGGGAGACTAGCCGGCTAAGTTCCTTTCAAAATTTGGTATTTCTGTTGGCATTTAGTTTGTAATTGTCTTCTAATGTGTACCAATCCTTTTCACGTGGTGTTGATATTAGTAGCGTCTCTGTTTTGTGTAATAATGTTTCTAAGTACTTTGGGGTGAAGCGGGTTTGACGAATTTGCTGGTTCGGAAGGCTCAAACTGCTAGACATTTTGCGAATCTATTTTTCTTTGTTGTGGCCAATGTTAGTAAGGTTGTTAAAAGAAAATTTATGATGGTTATGTGGCGATTGTGGAGGTTTGAGAATGAGAAATTTTGGAAGAACATTGTAACTCAACCATGGTAGATTGTTTTTGAAGCTATCATGAATAAATGGGTTGTTCTGTCTCCAGTTCAGGTATGCGAAACAGTAGCAGTCCTTGAGGCGAAGGTTTGCACCAAGTAATTTTTGAGACCGATGTTAAAATCGTGGTGGGTGCAAGGCCCCTTTTCTCCTAAATGATTCTTACTTAATTGTTTCGTTCAGCGACAAGCTAATGATTTGGTTGGTGTATTTGTAGAGTCATCTCATTTTACTACTTGCCTCATCTTTTATGGTGATATTTGGAATTTTATTTTACCTATGTGTAGTTGTTGCCCTTTTTGAAACTCATTAATCATATTTTTCTGTTTTGTATTTGACGAAGAAAGTGAAAATTATTTGTATGTAAACCTAGGGGTAGAAGAAATGGAATTGTTCAACGGCTACTTAATAATAAAAACAAGGAGGCACCGACCATCCACCTTTTTACAGCTCTCCACCACCACCATCATCTCTTTTCTCCTTTTTAGTATTCTTGCTTTTTAAACCTCCAATCTATATGTTATATATATGTTCATCCAAGCCTTTAAATCCTTAGTATTGTTATCATCAATAGTATGCAATTATAAAAAAAAATGCAGAAAAAAAGAGTAGCCATTTTGCACAAGGTCTCATCAGGTCTTGTTGTTTTGATTTCGAAAATGAGAAATCCGATTATCCGGAAGAAATCAAGAAATTTGAAAAGATTGATACTCCTCAAAAAGCATCATCAATATGCCCTCGTTCAGATTCATAATATGAGGTTTTTTCTGTGTTTTGGGAGATTGAATAGCGAGGCCCCAGGAGAAGTTGATTATTCATTGCCATTAGAGACTGTGTTTCCTGCTGCTGCTCAGGAATATTTGCAGCCGTTGGATTTTGAAGATGAGCAGCAAGAGGAGGACTCAGTTGATCAGAGGGCTGAGAGGTTCATTCACTGGTTTTATCAACAGATGCGGGAATCTATTTAGCTCTATTTCTTAACTTTTCATTTTTTTTTTCCTTTTTTCTTCAAAAAAAAATGATGCTTTTAATTAAATATCATAATTACTCACACATTTGTTCCAATCTTTCTCATCTTCACGTGATATTTTTTTTTTCTTAGGAGAGTGTGGAGTTCATTAATTAATTAATTTTTCTTTTCAAAATTGGATCTGTAGCCTAATCTGTTGTATGGAGCAATTTTTGTTGGAAATATTATTACGATGATTACGAATAAGGTATTAAATTGGTTTGAATTTCATTCTTTTCCATTATTAATTTTAAAGTACCCGCTGAAATTCAATAATTAAATAATTAGTTTATGAAATTTCATAATTAAATTTTAACTATTACCTAGTCAAAAATCCGTACGATGCACGAGATATGATACTTTTATATAATTTAGATAAATAAATAAATTGACATATTATGTATATTTGAAATTAATATATATATTTTTATTGATAATTTAAATTAAATTAAATTAATAATTAATATGTGAAATTAATTCTATTAATTAGAATCATTATGCTCAACATTTGAGTATTTGAAGAGATTCAAATAATAATAGTTTTTAATTAATATTTTCCAACAACTTGTCCTATGATCATGTTTCATTTTCATCTGTTAAAAACTTTTGAAATACTAACAATTTTGTACAAACCACAGTATAATGGTTAAAAACTATATAAACCAATGTTGCAAAAACAATTATCTCAATATCCTATAATTAATATACATTTTTAGGAACGAGGAGATTTTTGGTGATAAAACTATTTTTATTCCTAACTTAGCTGAGTTCTTCTCGAAAAAAACTCTCTATTATTACTGAGAGTTTCAAAGGGGATTCCCTTGCCAGGTCTACCCAGAAAAGAGATGTCCACCTTGTTGGATGGAGTAGGCCGAGAGATGGGGTGGTGAAGTTGAATACGGATGGTTCCTGCCTTAACAATGGAAAGATTGCTGCTGGAGGTGTTCTTAGAGATGCGGGGGGCGCCTGGCTGTCTAGGTTCACCCAGAATCTGGGGTTGGGCTCTTCCTTTTCTGCAGAACTTTGAGGTATTCTCTTTGGTATCAAGCTTGCCAAGAGTCTGGGTGTTAAGAGGTTATCTGTAGATTCTGATAACATGGAGACCATCAAAATGATTTCTGATAATCATGCTATTTGTCTTAATAGCCGCAACCTTATCAAAGCTATTAAGAGGCTTTGCTCTTCCTTTGATTTCTTAAAGTTCAGTCACATTTTCAGAGAGCAAAACCGGATTGCGGATCGCTTGGCGGTGGCTGGTCATGAGGGGATGTTAGACGTTACTACCCTTTCTGATCCTCCTACCTTTCTCTCTTCTCTTCTTTTAGAGGATAAGATTGTGGTTAACTTTTCTAGGCTGATCCCAGGTTAGTTGTTCTTTGTTTGTTTGTTTTTTCCTTTCCTGTTTCTACCAAAAAAAAATATATACATTTTTAGGATTTTGAGTATCAAAATTTATTTGTATTTACCTTCATTTTGAATTCGTATCTAGCATAATCTAAATTCTTCAAGAATAAACATCTTATCAAGTGTATTAGACGCTTACAATCTCTTTGTCTATAGAACTGGGAAAAAATAACTTCTTGATAATAATAATAATAATAATAATAATAATATAATTTATAATTAAAATAAACTTCATTGTAAGTATAATATTTCAAAACCTCTTTAATATTCAATATGTCTCCAACTTTAATGAATAACTATTGTGTGAAACTTTATATCTATTTGTACCAAAATGCATAAAAATAAAAAATACAATCTATTTCAGTTAGATAAACTCAAACTAAAAAAATGAGCAGATTTCAACAGGTTCCGAATTAGAAAAATTAACCTAACTTCAATTAAAGCTAAAAATTGAGTTCATATAAAGCCGAAAATCTAAATAGTTAGAGTTAACAATCGACACAAAAACATCTAGCAACATATAAAAAAGAATACAAATATACAAAATCTTTATTTTAGTCATTTTGAAAATAAAAATGACAAATAAAAAAGAAAACATGGATAAGGCAGCAAGAGATATGGAACCTGGGTAACGACAGAAATGAAATTTCATCTCTGAAAGATGAAACTATAACAATTATTGTCTAATAAAAATAAAACAACAACACAATTGAGAATAAAAATAACTACAACTGTAGACACCGAGTCGGAGGACCTGTGACGAAAACCTGGAAACAAGACGGTTGAAGCGATTGATTCTGAAAGTTTCAAAAAAAAAGAAAAAATAATAAATAAATAAAATAAATAAGTTACGGTCGGTCGCTGTTGTCGAACGGACAGCCCGAGAATGCTTAACGGCACGGTGCAAGTGCTTAGCGGCGGCCGGTGCACGTTCGACGACAGTCGGACGCCCGCTCGACGACGCAAAGCGCGCGCTCGACGTCTGTCGGACGCACGCATCCAACCATGAATGGTACGCACTCGGTGTCCGAGAAAGATACGAGCTTGGCGGCACGGGACGTGCGCTCGTCAGCCATGAGGCGGGTGCGCCCGGCAGTGCGGAACACGCGTTCGGCGGTCACGACACGTGAACGCCCGACGACGCGGAGCGCGAGCTCGACGGCTGAGGGGCGTGCACGCCCGACGACGTGGGACGCGCCCCGGCGGCCGTTGAGCGAGTGCCCGACCGCGTCGGGCGGAAGCCCAATGGTAGGCGGGCGCGAGCGCCCAACCGCGTCGGGCGGACGCCCAACGGCAGTTGGGCGCGCGCGCCCAACCTCGCGTTGGGCGCTCGCCCAACGGCAGTTGGGCGCGCGCGCCCAACCTCGCGTTGGGCGCTCGCCCAACGCTCAATTGTTGGGCGGCCGCCCAACTATTGTTGGGCGGCCGCCCAACAAGCCTTGGGCGGCCGCCCAACAGCTTTGGGCGACGCCCGATTTTGCTCGGGCGTCGCCCAAAGCTTCCGGGACCCGTTTCCCTATAAAAGGGGCACGGATCCCAATGAAGAGGGAGGAATTTTGGAGCCTTTCTCACTCTAAACATTTTTAGAGAGAGAAAGTGAATTTTTTTGAGAAAAATATTTTTTTTCTCAAAAATTCCGAATTTCCTAAAGTTAAATTTTTACTAAAAAATATAAAAAACGGGAGAAGGCGACTCGTGGAATCAATCGGCTTCGACTGTCAGATACCGAATTTAAGGTATTATCCGAGGACTAGACTCTTTTATTTTATTTTATTTATCTTCTCCTTCTATTTACTTTTATGATATAGTTTTTATTTATTTAGTTATTCATTTATCTTGTCGCGTTTTATTTAATTAGCGTATTTATTTAATTTTCGCTTCGTGTTGAATAAAATTCGGTTTTGTTTTAAAATAAAAAACCTCGTTTTGATATCCCAATACGAACCATGATCCGATAAAAAGGTAGTTCGGGTATCGAAAAACGTTGAGATTATAAGTTTTTTTTTATCTAAAAGAAATTTCCAAATAATGTTTTTAAATAAAAAACATCGTTTTAGGAACTTCCGTTATTGACTATGATCCATTTTTGGTAGTTCGGAAATCCAAAGCGGTTGAATTAGATTTAATTTAAAGCTTTTGAATAAATCTGGAAATAATTGGAGTGCTGCTGTAATTTGCCATTTCTGTCACTAATTGCTGTTTACCGACGGATTTTCCGTCGGTAAATCTGCCAAAACGTAAAAAATGCCATTTCAGTCCCTTTTTCTTAACTTTTAAGCTTTTAATCCTTAATATATATACGTATAGTTATGTAATATATGTTTTTCAAACTATTTTAGATATTTAGTGTATATAATTATTTAGGATGTTTGTATATCATTCTTTATTTAATTTTTAAACATAAGTATATGTATATATATGTTCTTTTTATTCATTTGAGTTATATTAGATCCTATTTTAAAGGTTATTTACTTGGGTATTTTGGGAAATAATTAGTAGATATTGGTATATGTTATTTTTTATATTTAAAACTATATTAGTTGTGTATATATATAGTTTTGGGGTATATGGGTTATGTTATTGATTATTATATGAAACTATTTTGGATAAAAGATTATTTTCTTATTTATGAGATTTGTTTACTATTTTCACCTTTTTAAAGTATAAATGTATTATATCTAGTATTTTCATACATGTATTATATAGTTCCTTTTTTATTAACTTTCATTCTCATATTCTCTTTTTGATTTAAATGTATATATATATGCTTAAATTGTTTTCTTTATTCTTTTGGCCCATCCATGAGCCCGGGTTTCAAATGGGCTTTATTTGAGTGTGAATCTTGATTTAAATGGGTTTATTATTATAATCATAATAGGTAAAGAGTCCATTAAGTAAGAGGAGAAAATAAATCACAAAAAGAGAGTTTTCAATTTAATCATTTACACTAATGAATTTTTAGAGATTCCTAATGTAAATAAATAGAGTTATTTTTGTTAATATTTCTAAATTGGTTCCAAAACATCACGTTTTAAAACCTTAATCTGTTCCAAAGGCGGATTAAGCGAACATTGTAATTAAAATCGTTTTCTTTGTGAATAATAGAGTTTTTGAATTATTTTCTAAAAGGGTTTGTACAAAATAAAATTGACTTGTATGTTTAATCATGTTTTCCTATTAAAAGGTTTTTATCCTAACGTTTTCAAACACTCGAGTCGTTCCAACGGCGATTCGGGTGAACTTCATCAAGCGGGGTTTTAAAACGCTCCTAAATCGTTCCAACGGCGATTAAGGTGCGAACCATGTAAATGAACTCGTTTTGGGGAAATGAGTTAGCATAGAGTAAACACACAACATGACATTTAAACAAAGTCGTAAACCATTTCTTTCTTCCCCCTTCTCTGTGTATGTATAATATAAATGGGTGATTCTTTACTAATGTGGCTTTCCAATAATATATGCTCAACACGGTTTCTAAAAAGAGAAAGAAAAGGTTTCAAATGAATTTTAAACTTAAAGAAGTATACGATTAGTCCGTTATCGCCTAACATGCTGAGTAGGAGGCCGGTGGTTCATAACCGGGCGATGTCGGGGTGCCTAGTAGCCTTTCTCCGGAAAGGAGCTAGCCTTCTCGGCTCGTACCTAAGTTTCCCGAACCCACACCGGTCTCCCGCAAGGGATCGGTGTTCATTTTCCCATTCGTGGGTGGCGACTCTTCCATATCTCCGAGCTCCGGTCCTGCCGAGCAGCCTGATTCCACGATTGGTTGCTTTCGGCGCCAATCACCGCTTACGTCGCCATGAGCTTGTCTACCCCCCGGTCTGCCCGGGAGATTAGGCCGCGGCACCTCATCTAACAAGTGGCGACTCTGCTGGGGAAGCGAGAAATTTGATTCCGGAAGGCGTGTATTAAGCCCTTAACGGGGACGGATCGTTTTACTTCTTTTCGTATGCATTCATGTGCATTATTGCAAACCCTTTGGGTAATTTCCGCGAAACCTCTAGCGAGAGTCCATTCGTCGCTCGAAAGAGGCTAGTGTAAGTTCCCCCTTACAGTAAGGCGCCAAAGGGTCCCCATCCATTCGTTAGGGGCGAATTTGTGCGGTCCTGTGAGGTCCCGCGGTCAGCCGTGTCAGCATATAGTAGCCTTAGAAGTTTCCATAGGATTACCCGTTACTATTTTTGATGTAATAAATGAATCAATTCGTGTTTTCAAACCGCCACGATACGTGTCTAATCCTAAAGTAGGTAAAGAAAATGAGACGATGTGTTAATATATACTCGTGAATCGACATACTAATTACCCTAAAACATCGAAACAATTTGAACTAAAGACGACTTAGTCATCTCATATGAATGAACATGTGCGACCCGCCTTGTCCCTTTCGGTGTCCCGACGAAGGCACATGTTCAGGAAATGTGTTATGACGTAAGCACGTATTAGTATGAATCGGTTCGGTGTTAAGGATAGTTACATCTCGATACAAAAGACTATATTAACAGTAGTCGTTATTCACATTCTTTAAATAAGTTGGGATAAAACGAGATCATGACGAAACGAAAACACAGAACATTTCTGTCTTGAATGACCCTGTCGTAACGTGAAAAGTTTTGCACAAGTAGCCCGTCCCTTCCGAATAAAAGACGAGCTTTTTTACATTATGCCTCGTGTCGTTCTTAAGAGGAATGGATGTGTCCGTAAAGGTGACTAAGAAAATAAAAGAAAAGAAAAAACTAAACGACCAAAATCATTCCGAGTCTACGATATATTTCAATCCCGAGAGTAGTTAAAGAAAATAAACCAATGTCGTTGAATACGTATCTCGAACAAGTATATACCCCGTTTCAAACTTTGAAGCCGAATTAAGCCAAACCATATAATGGCGCCATATGGACGAGACTGCGGGTTTTGACTAACGGCTTGATCATTTCAACCGTTACCAAAACTGCAAGAAATATGGCCCGATATACGTGTTGGCTTAATTCACGCCTAAAGGAAAGAGAACAGTGATATCCTCGCCTCGAATAAACATGCGATTCAACGAAATGTTGATTTTCTATAACCACACTAAGGTGATATATCCCGTAGATCGGAAAGAATAAGAGATTGTTGTTAGCCGAAAGATTACCGTGCGCTCAAATAAGACTCGCCGTCTTTTCGTGTAACAAAATGAGCAAACGAATCCTCGACGCTAAGAACAAACACGTTACGCGATGAGTTCGTTCCCTAAAATAAAATCCAAAAGTGATTCCATCACTAAATAAACGCATGGTTACGTCTCTCGATAGATCCAAAAAAGATCCCGTTGTAATCCAAAAATCGAGACACGAATCCACGTGAATAAAAAGGGAACGAGTCATTTGCAATAACAAACGATTGGAATAGAAGAATAACTCGTACCACGTTTAAAAACCGAGATGCGCTCAAAGGGAGTCAAAACCCGAACTAATGCGTCTCACGAAAGAACGAAAGATGAGTTATTCTGAAAGGACAATCCGACTTGGTCGATTTCTTAGTCACTGAACGTGGATACGTCAAAAACGAACTGTATTGTCTGATGGGTGATTTATTTTTCCGCAATAATCGACGGCGTCACGCGTCCCCTGGACCGCAATGTGAGCCAAAAACCAAAATCCTAGGAAAGAGACCTGGACCGACGAGTGTGTGGAGGAATAAGGGTGGAAGAGAGATGTTGTGATACGTGTAAATAGAACTAACGTTTGTTCTTCTTATCTTATAATCATAAATAAATAAACGCACACACCACGAATCATGCATATAAAATCATGCATACATACAGCGCAGACGTCATCATTAAGCGGTTGTGGTTCCGCGAGAGTAATCGGCTTGTCAGACAGTTTGATCAGCTACGAGTAGACAGTTCCGAATCAGTAGTTGTGGCTTCTGAATCATCTTCATCCGGGTATACTCAGTCTTCCGTCAATATGTCTGCGACCGACGAGAAAGTGGCTGAATTGGAAAATTCTGTGAACAATATCAATGATCAGCTGGCCGCAATCTTGGCCTAGCTAGCTGAGTTAGCACTGAAGGACAACAAGAGTGGTAGTAAGCGTGCTGAGAATGAGGTGAACGGTGGCCCTCGCTTTGGGAATGAGGAGGATTATCAGGATTATATCCGAAAACAGTTAGAGAAAGAGAAAGCTAAGGAAGAGGAGTGGAAGCAACACATCACACAGGAAGTGCAGGACTTGCACGGAGGAAGCTTCGGAAGTCAGGATTTCTATAACTTGAAGAATTGTTTGTCGGCAACAGCTTTGCCTTTGAAATTTCGGCTCCCTGACATGAAAAAGTTCGATGGAACGGGAGATCCCACCGCTCACATGAATCAGTATGTTGCGGTGATGAAGCACACGATCCTGACGGAGGATCAGGTCCTAGGGCTGTTTAACACCTACTTAGAGGGGGCTGCCCTCACATGGTTTCATGCGTTACCAATGGTGACAAAGAAGGATTGGAAGGAATTAGCGAAGTCATTCATCGCTCAGTATAGCTTTAACACCATGCTGGAGGTCACTTTGAAAGAGTTAGAGAGCACTAAGCAACAGGCTGGGGAATCCTTTTCCGATTTTGTGAAAAGATGGAGGGCCAAGGCTGCGGTTATGAAACAAAAGCCGCTTGAGCAGGATCAGATCCGAATGGTAGTGGGCAACACATTGCCATATATTAAGAATGAGTTGCGGTATATGCCTTTTACCGATTTCAATCAGATGTATAGCTGTGCCTTGACCGTTGAGGGGGATGGGGAGCCAAAAAAAGCTTATACCAAGTGGACGAAGTCTGGATATAGTGCCGGAGGGCCCAGTGCAAGTACGGAATCCGCCGCAGTGAAAGTGCTTGATCTTAATGCTATTGAAAAGAGACGGTTCGCCAAGTTTGATCAGACCTACGCAAAGGTTTTTGAGCGTTTGCAGAAAAAGGGATTGTTGAAAGCCCTTACCCCGTATAACAAAGTTCCACCTACTCCACAGATACAGGCTAGAGGGTATTGCGAGTTCCACAGCAGTTATGGGCATACTATTGAGAACTGTGAGAGGTTGAAGCATGAGATCCAAGATTTGATCGAGGAAAAGAAGATAGCTGATCCTTCGTCAGCGAACCCTTCCACTAAGCGTAATCCATTGCCTAATCATAGGGTGAGCATGATCGGATTCGGTCTGAAAGAAAGTGTAGTGATGAAATCCTTCGAGGAAAATGAAGAGGAGTTGTTGGACTCCGAGGAAAAGAGCAATATAGGAAATGGTATATATGTGTCCTTCCTTGGCAAGGAACAGGAGGATGAACTAATGGATGAAGGATTGGATGGTGGAGCATCGTATAATGAAGATAGTGCAGAAGAGACCGGAGAAGGGTCGTCTCGAACTATTGTGCCAGAATTGGGTCTGTTTAGTGGTGGAGGAAATCCCGAGGTGCACTTGCGTGAATATATGCGCGACATGTTTGTTGAATCCTTCGGAGTGGACGAGATTGCTCAGTGGTTTCACCATTCACTGATAGGTGAGCCTTTGGGGTGGTTTTACTCATTACCCGACCCTTGCAAGCACGATTGGGATCGGTTGTCGGATTTGTTTTTAGAAAAGTACCAAAGAGCTGAAGACAGAACTGCGGAGCGCTTTGTGATGCAGATCGGACCCATCAAGCGTCCGCTACCGAGGGTTAGTAAGTATAACGGCAATAAGAACCCTATGGAGCACCTTCACTTCTACTTGTCGGCTATGGCACCCTTGGGTTTTAAAGAGGAAGAGATCACTAGCTCATTTTGCAATTCATTGATGGGTGAACCGTTAATGTGGTACATGTCGTTGCCGATATATGTTAAGACCGATTGGGCGGCAATGACGAAAAGATTTATCAAGGAGTACACAGTATGGATGTTGGCAGAGCAAACCCCGGATTCCCCGTCTTACCAAACACCTGATGCGGTGTTAGCGATGCCTAGGTATGGTGGATACCAGGATCCTGTTGAGCATGCGAGGTTATTCCGCAATCATATGTATGACGCCGGATTCCCGCAGTGTGAATTACACGAACATTTTTCGGAAACCTTAAGGGGAGAAGCCTTGTTGTGGCATCAAGGCCTATCGGAGGAGGAAATGGGTCATTGGGTACCACTTAGGAGTGCCTTTGTGGCAAGATACGAGATGTATGTTCTATGGACGGGATCCCTGGAAGATTTGGATAGGATCAGGCAATTCCCCGAGGAACCATTTGTGGACTATGCTAGGAGGTGGAGGCACCATTATGAGCAGTGTAACGAAACAATGAGCAATAAGGTGCAGCTTATGTGCATACAACGAGGTGCTATTCCGTTGGCAGCAAGAAGGATGAGCAGAGTGTCCCTCCGAGATTACGACGATTTGATAGGCTGGGTGTTGTATGGATCAGCAGATCCCTTTTATTTGAATCCAAACGTTCCTCACGTCATGGATTTAATGATTGTGGACATTTGGGAGAGTTCTTCGGACGAGGAAGATGCCAATCGGAGGATTCCTATTAACATTTGGGACGAATCGGACGATGAGCCGGAAATTGCCGTAATGACAAGATCAGGTCGGGTGGCCGAGGGAAAGGCACCTATGGTAAAGACTGAGATAGGGGAAGGGTCGGCTCCTAAGCCCGACGACCAAGTTCTCGAGCAGTTGAAGAAGACGCAAGCTAAATCCACGGTGTGGGAAGTTTTATACCATTCCAAGTACCATCGTGAAAACCTAATGAAAGAGCTGCAGAATTTGGTTATTTCCACCGATACTGAGCCGGCAGCGCTAGTAAGGGCAATTATGGCTCGAAAGAAAACTGAAATCACATTTACTGACGAGGATCTCCCAGAAGAGGGGAAGGCTCACAATAAGCCTTTGTACATCCGAGCGGAAATCAACGGAAAGAAGACTAGCTGTGTGATGGTCGATGATGGATCGGCCATTAATGTTTGCCCGTTGAAACTCTTGTCGAAGTTGGGAGTGGAGAGAGGAGATTTGACAGCTTCTGAAACTGTGATTAGAGTATATGACGATAGCCGTAGGCACATTGAATGAGTCTTCAAGGCCAAGTTGAAAGTGGGGCCGCATGAGGAAGAAACTGAGTTCACGATGCTGGTAACCTTTGCCATACTGTTGGGACGCCCTTGGTTCCATAAGTTGGGAGGTGTGCCCTCCACGCTCCACCAAATGATTAAATTCCCCTTCGGGGAGGAGATAGTGACAATTAGAGCTGAGAAATTAAGCTCGGTGGCAGCATTGGGAATTGAGCCTCAACTTTTCTCCGGATTCCAAATCTCCGGGATTTACGAATCAAGCATGACCACCGATGTGGTGAAGATGATGAAGGGAGGTTTCATCCCAGGAATGGGTTTAGGAGCACACCATCAGGGGGTTGCCAGAATTTTCGGACTTTAAGAGTCAGAAAACCCGGAGGGGTTTGGGATATGAGCAGGGAGGTCCGTCCAACGTGAGTGGTGAAGGAAAAGTGGGCCTAAGGAAGTACTTCGTGAACGAGGGGCATGGAAAGGCGTATTCAGGGACCCCCGAGGCATGGACTAGCACAGAAGGGAAGATTCTGCCGGGGTTCGAAATCTTCAATGATGTTGCCGACTGGGGCAAAGGAAAGGCGAGCTGCTTTATCGAGGAGATTATGATGCTGGATTTGAATGCCGAGGAGCAAGTCATCACCATTGAAGCAACTGCATGAGCGGGAGATGAGCCTAGTACCTCCAAAATTCATGAGAAGTCCGAAGACCCTGATGATGAAAATTGTATTACTGCTTTGTTTGAATCAGATGATGTAATCACCCATGCTATCAATGAAATGAATTCTGATTTTGCTTACTTGCTTGATGTTGATCATGATCATTCCATGCATTCTCATTCATATAACATGCCTACATTTGAAATCAATGCAATAGAAATGTCAACTTTCAATCTTGGTACGGATGAAAATCCTAAACTTATACAAATTGCTCAAGAATTAGCTATTGAAGAGAGAAAAGAATTCGAGAGAATAATTAAAAAATACGAAATTGTATTCGCATGGACATACGAAGACATGCCTGGAATTGATCAATCTATCGTAACTCACCGCATTCCAACTTACCCCGAAGCAAAGCCCGTAAGGCAGAAGCTCCGACGTATGAGACCAGAATGGGCAGATAAGATCAAAGAGGAGGTGAAGAAGCAGTTAGAAGCAGGATTCATCGAAGTGATCGACTATCCCCCTTGGGTCGCAAATATGGTGCCAATCGCAAAAAAGGACGGCAAAGTGAGGATGTGCGTTGATTACAGAGATCTTAACAAGGCATGCCCCAAGGATGAATCCGTGTTGCCTCATATTGACGTATTGATCGACAGTGCAGCATCAAGTGTCTTACACACGAATGTGGACAGTTTCATGGGCTACATGCAAGTTCAGATGGCTGAAAAACACAAAGCAAAAACCTCGTTCACAACCGAGTGGGGGACATACTGTTACAGAGTAATGCCGTTTGGTTTGAAAAATGTCGGGGCAACTTACCAACGAATGGCCACAGCACTGTTCCATGATATGATACACAAGGAGGTAGAAGTCTACGTGGACGATATGATGGTCAAATCAGAGATAAGAGAAGGGCATTTTGCCGCGCTCGAGAAGTTTTTGGCCCGAATTGCAGAATTCAAGCTAAGGTTAAACCCGAAGAAGTGCTTTTTCGGCATTTCGTCGGGGAAAATCTTAGGCTATGTAATCGGAAATAAGGGAATCGAGGTGGATCCTGATAAAGTGAAGGCTATACAGGAGATGCCGGCGCCGAGAAATGAGAAGGAAGTGAGAGGGTTTCTGGGGCAGGTTCAGTATATCAGTCGGTTCATAGCGAGACTCACCGCAATCTGCGAGCCAATCTTTAAGTTGCTAAGGAAAGACCAACCCGCTACTTGGAATGATAAGTGTCAGCAAGCTCTGGAGAGCGTCCGGAACTATTTGTCTAATCCGCCAGTGCTGAGACCGCCTAAACTGGGAAAGCCGCTTCTCCTCTATGTAGCAATTGAGGAGCGATCTATTGGGGAAATGTTGGCTCAAGAGAGAGACACCAGTGTGGAGCACGTGGTGTATTATTTGAGTAAGAAATTCCTGGAGTACGAGCTCAAGTACAACATGATCGAAAAGACATGTGTGGCAGTAGTATGGTTGACAAAGAAACTGCGGCACTATTTCCAATCGTATAAAGTGATCATTATTTCTCGGATGGACCCCGTGAAGTATCTATACGGAACTCCATCATTAACGGGGAAGTTAGCCAGATGGTTGTTGCTTTTGTCCGAGTTTGACATTGAATATGTGACGAAGAAGGTTATCAAAGGGAGGGCCGTGGCAGAATTTCTGGCCAACCAACCCCTGAATGCAGAGGAAGAAGAGATAAGCTATGATTTCCCCGATGAGCACTTGAACGCAATCGAAGTTATACCGTGGAAAATGTTCTTCGACGGAGCAGTTAATTCAAATGGAGCCGGAGTAGGAGTACTACTTACCTCACCGGAAGGAGAAAGGATCCCGATGGCCAAGAAGTTATCCTTCCCTCTCACCAATAATATGGCCGAGTATGAAGCGTGCATTTATGGTTTAGAGTCATTAGCGGCACTGGGAGCGTCATATGTCGAAATTTGGGGTGACTCAAAGTTGATCATCGAACAGGCACAAGGAAACTGGGAGGTAAGAGAAGAAAGACTACGTCCGTACCTCGATCAGCTAGAAGGGTTGGCACAAAGATTCAAGGAGTGTCATTTCTATCACATTCCTCGAGCACAGAACCAGGCGGCGGATGCCTTGGCCACTTTGGTGTCAGTTTGGGACAATCCCCGGAACCTTGCTTCGAAACCGTTGGTATTGAGAAGATCTCACAAACCGTGCTACGAAGACGTAATGCTGTTAGGGGCAGATGAAAAACCGTGGTATTTCGACACCATGAACTTCATGAAGAGTGGATCATATCTGGCAGAGTCAGAACCTAGGGATCAAGCTGTGGTTAGAAGGCTAGCTCGTCAGTTCGTCATCCATAACGACTTTCTTTACAAAAGGCACATTGACGGATTACAATTTAGATGCTTGGATGCGGGAGAAGCCCGCGAGGCAATGGAATCAGTACATTCAGGAATTTGTGGAGCCCATATGGGGGGAGCAGTACTAGCTAAGAAAATTATTAGGCAAGGCTTCTATTGGCTCACCATGGAAAGAGATTGTAACGAGTATGCAAAGAAATGCCATGATTGTCAAATCCACGGCGATTGCAGTCATCTTCCGGCCATGGAACTACATGTGCTAGCACCTATTTGGCCATTCGCTGCTTGGGGCATTGACATCATCGGCGAAGTAAGGCCTAACGCTTCAAATGGACATAAGTTTATTGTTGTCGCCATCGATTATTTCACCAAGTGGGTAGAAGCAGAGTCGTTTAGCAAACTGGGATCCAAGCAGATGAGAAAGTTCATTGAAAAACACTTGATCACCAGGTTTGGAGTGCCTCATCACATGATTACGGATAACGGGGTCCAGTTTCAGGGGGAAGTAAGAAATCTTTTCCGAGAATATGGCATTGAACATCACAGGTCTTCTCCGTACCGTCCACAGGCTAATGGAGCAGTAGAAGCAGCTAATAAGAACCTTAAGAGGATTCTCGTAAAAACGGTGGAATCACATCGGAATTGGCATGAGCACCTCCCACTCGCGTTGTGGGCTTATCGCACGACAATTAGAACCTCAACTGGGGCAACGCCATTCTCTTTGGTGTATGGAACAGAAGCGGTCTTGCCGATTGAGATCGAAAAGCGATCGTTGAGAATCGCAGTGGAGGCAGAAATTCCCAAGGCGGAATGGGTGAAGAGGCGATGTGAGCAGTTGGCTCTAGTTGACGAAAAAAGGATGGAAGCGCTTACCATGTATAGTTATACCAGAGAAGAATGGCTCGGGCTTTCAATAAAAAAGTCAAGACCAGCTCTATCAAAGAAGGAGATTTGGTGCTGAAACAGATCCATGTGATGCACACCGACCCAAGAGGGAAGTTTAGGCCTAACTGGGAAGGGCCATTCGTCGTGAAGAAGATACTAAGCAAAGGAGCGGTGAAGTTAACCACAATGGACGGCATGGAATTCTTCGAACCTACCAACCTGGATAGGCTTAAGAAATACTTTTCGTAAAAAAAAAAAAGAAAAAAAAAAGAAAAATTCCCGATAGGTTGAAAACCCGCAAAGGGCGACCTATGCAACAACGAGGGAAATCCCAATGGGTGAAAACCCGAAAGGGCACTCATTTAAAAATTCCGGGATAATAAAAGGAGAGAAGAAATATCGCCGGGATCCGAAAACCGAAAGGCGGGTCCTGGTAACAATAGTTATGACTTGAGCAGTTACAAAAAAAAATGTATAAGAGACTAAGTATTTCTGTTGTTTGTAAATAAATAAAGGGCATGAATATATTTGACGAGAATGATTGGAATCATCATAATCTACTAAATGCATGGTAATATGAATCATGAGTTATACATTTCCTATCTTACTTTTCATAAAAAGCCTACCTGATATCCACCCCACTCCCTATACATCAGCTATATATCGGAGAAAGTCTAATAAAAAACTACAAAGCAATACATAACGAGCCTAATACGGAGGGAAGTCCCAATAGTCCTCAAAATCTCTCAAGTGTGATGCCCGCTCCGCAGATAGTGCCTCCTCGGCAGCTCGCGCTCGCTCGTCAGCAACTCATGCTCTCTCATCGGCGACCCGTGCTCTCTCCTCGGCAGCGAGGCGTCCGATCGACTCATCGTGCGCCCTCTCCTCGACGGCAAGGCGATCCTCAGTCTCCCATCACATCATCCCTGACCAGTGGTCATTTCTCTCCTGATACACCTGACCGACCTGGGCGTCGGCCTCCCACACCAACTCGCTCTACCTCCGCTCGTGGGCATGCAGATCACTCTAAAGCAAAAGAAAGGAAAAACAGATAAAAATAAGAAGCAGCGTAGGCACAAACATAAATCATACATACATGCATACATTCCACTACACTAAAGTAAAGTAAGGATACATACCAGGTGATCGGCACAACGCAAGCTGAGGCAGTCTCGAAGGTAACCGGACAGTCCCACATAATCTGTACAGGTCTCTCTCGTAGTCAGAGAAGCGTCTGAGGGATCAAATGGGACCCTCGAGGAGAAGATGGGAGGAGCTGTCTCAAATCCCGCATAAGCTGCCCCGGACTCGTCATAACAAATCGTGGCAAAATCTCGCCTGTAGTCTGGTAGGGGCACACCTAGGGATGATCTCTCTGGTCGGGCAGCGCTGGAGGACTCGCCGACATAGTAGGGCTGCTCACACACAGGCGTCTGAGCTCGAGTGCCGTCAAAGAAATCGGATAAATGGGCACTCCTCCAGGATCCCTCCTGCAAAAAAAACACACAATAAAAACCTCTAAACATCTCATGAATGAAATGGTAAAATGAGAAAGGGGGCGGAACCACTTACCGGGACCTCCTCCTGACCAAAGACTGCCGCAACAGCCTCCCTCGAAAATACATCTGCCACCGGATCCACCTCCATCGCTGTCGTCGGGGCATCCCTCACGCTCAGCAGAGTAGATAAGTAAAGCTCGCGGCCCCCGGCGTGAATCCACACCGCTCTACCAACAAACCGATGGGTCAGGTCCTGACGAATGGTCGATAGGGGCATGGTCCGCACCGCGAACATAGAAATGGGAATCTCACCCGGTGTCCAGTGGGCGTCACTAACTCCGGTGATGCCTCGGTCCCCCAAATACCATGCCCGCACGCAGGGGCCGGTGAGCACACACTGCTGCTCCTGGATCATAGATACATACGTATAATCGGGACCGAAGTCGAGGTCGTCCCACCTGAACTTAATCTAAAAAATGCACAAAGAGAAAGTCAGAAAGGATCAAACAAGAATCTAACACGACTAGGCAAAATCTACCTGTCTGAGGGTCAGCGAGTTGATCCAATCTAGGAGCCGCGGCACCATCCGACTCCTCTCGGCGCCCAAGTCAAAATCTCTCCATCGGGTCATGAAAGGCGGCCTCGGTACTCTCAGTCGAGGTCGAGACCGGCTGGGAAGAATATGCCTCTCATACGCCCACACCTGCGGTAAAAACAAGGATTAGGAGTGTGAAAGACGCAAAGAAGATAAGACGGGCAAGTCAAAAAGGCGTCGCGTACCAGCAAAGCGAAGGTGTAACCACCGAAATCCTTGCGCTTCCGGCAAGTCAGATCCAGAAACTTGTAGAGAAAGGCTAAGCCTGCCCCCGCCCAATCATAGGAAGCCGCCGCATCCAGATCGCTGAGTGCCTGAATGAGACCCGCGTGTACCTTCCCGCCCTTCGTGCGGAAAATCGTCTCACTCAGAGTATATACCAAGAAGCTACGAACCGCCAAGTCGGTATCGTCGGTCTCACAAAAATCTCGCTGACTCAAAAGGCTCGCGGTGGAAATAAACTTCGCCGGAGTAGATTTGGCGCATGGGCGAACCCCCGATCCAATCAAGGCAGCGAGCCTAGCAAGGTCGACCCGTGGTCGCATCATATCTAAATAAAAGGGAACGGGAGTGCTGCTCCCTCGTAACCCTGTCAGCAGTGAAAAATCCCTGGGCGAGATGGTCATCTCCCCGAAAGAAAGGTGGAAAGTGTGGGTCGAGTCAACCCACCGCTCACATAAGGCGCGTAAGCCAAAGCGGTCGCATACCCCGTTGGTGCGGGGCAACGCTGCAATAAAAGGCTCGAAGCCCAACTCGCGCACGCGGGCTCTCGCCGCGGCGCCCAGCCTAGCATACCACGAGTGAATCTCGGTGGTGGTCCCAGAAATCTCAATAAACTAGAAAGAACAAGACAAGAAAATTTAAATACAGTTCCTAAAGCATGCAATTAGTGAGGACGCGTTAAGACTAGGCATTCTTTCATTATCTAACCTAGAGACATCTGGTCAATTAGGGCCAACTTTCTGTAAAAGTCTCTCCTTTAGGGTCGCTCATATCCACTCTCGTCCGCATTGACAAGGAGCATAGGTTAAGTTTATTATTCATGTGCATTAGTTAAGTTTTCACTATTCACGTTTTTTACTATTCACGTGTACTATTCACGTTTTTACTATTCACGTGCATTAGTTAAGTTTTCACTATTCACGTTTCTACTATTCACGTGCACTATTTACGTTTTTACTATTCACGTGCATTAGTTAAGTTTTACTATTCACATGCATTAGTTAAGTTCTCACTATTCACGTGCATTAGTTAAGTTGTCACTATTCACGTTTTTACTATTCACGTGCACTATTCACGTTTTTACTATTCACGTTATTTCTATTGTTAGCATGCATAAATTCGTAGGATTACTATTCACATGCATATAGCGCGCATTCTTACGCAGAAGTAAACAAGTGTTACTTGTAAGTGAAGAAATTCATGTTTTCTAGCTAAAGTCCTCTAAGGCAATCTAAAAGTTAGCATACAAATCATGTTCGGATAGGAATACTAAAGCCTAGAATTTGAATCAAACAAAAGTGAGAAATCACTTACCTCGTTGCAGCGTGTCCAGCTCAGATGCGTCGTAGGGTCGTGGAAAGGGTCCACTCTATATAGGTTCACGTAAACCTCATCCATGCCTCTCGTGCCATCGCATTCATCCAAATCCATCCCGAGGATAATCCAAATCAAAGTCTAGAGAGAGAAAGAAGAGAGAGAAGGTGTGGGGTTGAAATGAAACTCCACCACCTTATATAGGAAGAGGGAATGACATTCCCGTAAATAGTGAAAAAAGTACGATGTGACATAAAGGTAAAAAGTAAATAATTAATTACTAGGTGCACAGACCTCCAATTCGCAGTCCGTTTCAGCCTGCATTTCTCCCAGACAGCGACCAATATTGTCAAGACATGAACTCCAGACAACAGTCAATTTTTACAGAACAGTGACACCAGTCAAAGTACAGACGACAGTCAACAGAAAAACAATCATTAGTCTATATCATTTCAGACTAAAACACGTTCCCATTGAACCTTCGAGATGATAGCTCCAGTGAGAAAATACAGACAACAGTGTTGTACGAAAATCCGGAAACAATCCCCGCTTTTGAGCCATATGACTCATGGTCGCAGACCTGAGTTGCTTTTGAGCCATATCACCCGCGGTCGTGGACCAGGGTCGCTTTTGAGCCATATTACCCGCGGTCGTGGACCAGGGTTGCTTTTGAGCCATCTTACTCACGGTCGCAGACCAGAGTTGCTTTTGAGCCATCTGACTCACGTAGGGGTGAGCAAAATAACCGGTAACCGATTACCAAACCGATAACCGAACTGAAATCTTAGTTTGGTTCGTTTATTTTAACATTCTGGTTCGGTTCGGTTTTAATTTTAGCCTAATTTGGTAATCGGTTATCGGTTCGGTTATTAAAAAAAAATATCGGTGTAACCGATAACCGAACCGAACTTCATATATACATATAAAAAATATAATTTTATCTTTATATATATATATAAATAAAAAGTCCAACCCTAAAAAATACACTTTTATCTTTGTATATATATATTTTGGTTTAGTAGCCTTTAATTTATTCAATTGTAACTTTTGTACAAGGATATTATTTGAAAACTAATTAAATAAAAATGTATAAAAAATTAAATATTTTGAGTTTTCGGTTATTCGGTCGGTAACCGAACCGAAAATTTTCGGTTAAATCAAATTCGGTTACCAAACTTATTCGGTTCGGTTATGAAAATAGAGCAACTTTCGGTTCGGTTAACCGACAGTTCGGTTCGGTTAGTAACCGAACCGAACCGATGCTCACCCCTAGACTCATGGTCGCAGACCGGAGTTGCTTTTGAGCCATTTTACCCGCGGTCGTGGACCAGGGTCGCTTTTGAGCCATCTTACTCCCGATCGCAGACCGGAGTTGCTTTTGAGCCATTTTACCCGCGGTCGTGGACCAGTGTCGCTTTTGAGCCATCTTACTCACGGTCGCAGACCTGAGTTGCTTTTGAGCCATTTTACCCGCGGTCATGGACCAGGGTCGCTTTTGAGCCATCTTACTCCCGGTCGCAGACCGGAGTTGCTTTTGAGCCATTTTACCCGCGGTCGTGGACCAGGGTCGCTTTTGAGCCATCTTACTCACGGTCGCAGACCTGAGTTGCTTTTGAGCCATTTTACCCGCGGTCGTGGACCAGGGTCGCTTTTGAGCCATCTTACTCACGGTCGCAGACCTGAGTTGCTTTTGAGCCATCTGACTCACGGTCGCAGACCGGAGTTGCTTTTGAGCCATTTTACCCGCGGTCGTGGACCAGGGTCGCTTTTGAGCCATCTTACTCACGGTCGCAGACCTGAGTTGCCTTTGAGCCATTTTACCCGCAGTCGTGGACCAGGGTCGCTTTTGAGCCATCTTATTTACGGTTGCAGACCGGAGCTGCCTTTGAGCCATTTCACTTACGATCGTAGACCGAAATTGCTTTTGAGCCATTCTTACCCATAACCAACGTACGCTAAATTCCGAGAAAAGAACATTCGTCCACGGCCGCTCCAGAGGCGACGACGGAAGGAATCAGAGAACGACACCAGAGCGCGTAGCGCGAAGGTCAGGTATGCTTCCTCCTACTCTTTACGTGTCTTTTACTTTTATATGTTTTACATTACATGTGTTACGTTAGCAAAAAACGTTTTCAAAACACACACATCACTGTCAAAATAGAAAAGTAGGGGCAACTGTAGATACCGAGTCGGAGGACCTGTGACGAAAATCTAGAAACAAGACGGTTGAAGCGATTGATTCTGAAAGTTTCAAAAAAACGAAAAAATAATAAATAAATAAAATAAATAAGTTACGGTCGGTCGCTGTTGTCAATCGGACGGCCCGCAAATGCTTAACGGCACGGTGCGAGTGCTTAGCGGCGGCCGGCGCGCGTTCGACGACAGTCGGATGCCCGCTCGACGACGCAAAGCGCGCGCTCGATGTCTGTCGGACGCACGCATCCAACCATGAATGGTACGCGCTTGGTGTCCGAGCAAGATACGAGCTTGGCGGCACGGAACGTGCGCTCGTCAGCCACGAGGCGGGTGCGCCCGGCAGCGCGGAACACGCGTTCGGCGGTCACGACGCGTGAACGCCCGACGACGCTGAGCGCGAGCTCGACGGCCGCGGGGCGTGCACGCCCGACGACGTGGGACGCGCCCCGGTGGCCGTTGAGCGAGTGCCCGACCGCGTCGGGCGGAAGCCCAACGGTAGGCGGGCGCGAGCGCCCAACCGCGTCGGGCGGACGCCCAACGGCAGTTGGGCGCGCGCCCCCAACCTCGCGTTGGGCGCTCGCCCAACGCTGTTGGGCGACCGCCCAACAATGTTGGGCGGTAGCCCAGCGCAGTGTTGGGCGGCCGCCCAACAAGCCTTGGGTGGCCGCCCAACAGCTTTGGGCGACGCTCGATTTTGCTCGGGCGTCGCCCAAAGCTTCCGGGACCCGTTTCCCTATAAAAGGGGCACGGATCCCAATGAAGAGGGAGGAATTTTGGAGCCTTTCTCACTCTAAACATTTTTAGAGAGAGAAAGTGAATTTTTTTGAGAAAAATATTTTTTTTTCTCAAAAATTCCGAATTTCCTAAAGTTAAATTTTTACTAAAAAATATAAAAAACGGGAGAAGGCGACTCGTGGAATCAATCGGCTTCGACTGTCAGATACCGAATTTAAGGTATTATCCGAGGACTAGACTCTTTTATTTTATTTTATTTATCTTCTCCTTCTATTTACTTTTATGCTATAGTTTTTATTTATTTAGTTATTCATTTATCTTGTCGCGTTTTATTTAATTAGCGTATTTATTTAATTTTCGCTTCGTGTTGAATAAAATTTGGTTTTGTTTTAAAATAAAAAACCTCGTTTTGATATCCCAATACGAACCATGATCCGATAAAAAGGTAGTTCGGGTATCGAAAAACGTTGAGATTATAAGTTTTTTTTTTATCTAAAAGAAATTTCCAAATAATGTTTTTAAATAAAAAACATCGTTTTAGGAACTTCCGTTATTGACTATGATCCATTTTTGGTAGTTCGGAAATCCAAAGCGGTTGAATTAGATTTAATTTAAAGCTTTTGAAAAAATCTGGAAATAATTGGAGTGCTGCTGTAATTTGCCATTTCTGTCACTAATTGCTGTTTACCGACGGATTTTCCGTCGGTAAATCTGCCAAAACGTAAAAAATGCCATTTTAGTCCCTTTTTCTTAACTTTTAAGCTTTTAATCCTTAATATATATACGTATAGTTATGTAATATATGTTTTTCAAACTATTTTAGATATTTAGTGTATATAATTATTTAGGATGTTTGTATATCATTCTTTATTTAATTTTTAAACATAATTATATGTATATATATGTTCTTTTTATTCATTTGAGTTATATTAGATCCTATTTTAAAGGTTATTTACTTGGGTATTTTGGAAAATAATTAGTAGATATTGGTATATGTTATTTTTGATATTTAAAACTATATTAGTTGTGTATATATGTAGTTTTGGGGTATATGGGTTATGTTATTGATTATTATATGAAACTATTTTGGATAAAAGATTATTTTCTTATTTATGAGATTTGTTTACTATTTTCACCTTTTTAAAGTATAAATGTATTATATCTAGTATTTTCATACATGTATTATATAGTACCTTTTTTATTAACTTTCATTCTCATATTCTCTTTTTGATTTAAATGTATATATATATGCTTAAATTGTTTTCTTTATTCTTTTGGCCCATCCATGGGCCCGAGTTTCAAATGGGCTTTATTTGAGTGTGAATCTTGATTTAAATGGGTTTATTATTATAATCATAATAGGTAAAGAGTCCATTAAGTAAGAGGAGAAAATAAATCACAAAAAGAGAGTTTTCAATTTAATCATTTACACTAATGAATTTTTAGAGATTCCTAATGTAAATAAATGGAGTTATTTTTGTTAATATTTCTAAATTGGTTCCAAAACATCACGTTTTAAAACCTTAATCCGTTCCAAAGGCGGATTAAGCGAACATTGTAATTAAAATCGTTTTCTTTGTGAATAATAGAGTTTTTGAATTATTTTCTAAAAGGGTTTGTACAAAATAAAATTGACTTGTATGTTTAATCATGTTTTCCTATTAAAAGGTTTTTATCCTAACGTTTTCAAACACTCGAGTCGTTCCAACGGCGATTCGGGTGAACTTCATCAAGCGGGGTTTTAAAACGCTCCTAAATCGTTCCAACGGCGATTAAGGTGCGAACCATGTAAATGAACTCGTTTTGGGGAAATGAGTTAGCATAGAGTAAACACACAACATGACATTTAAACAAAGTCGTAAACCACTTCTTTCTTCCCCCTTCTCTGTGTATGTATAATATAAATGGGTGATTCTTTACTAATGTGGCTTTCCAATAATATATGCTCAAAACGGTTTCTAAAAAGAGAAAGAAAAGGTTTCAAATGAATTTTAAACTTAAAGAAGTATACGATTAGTCCGCTATCGCCTAACATGCTGAGTAGGAGGCCGGTGGTTCATAACCGGGCGATGTCGGGGTGCCTAGTAGCCTTTCTCCGGAAAGGAGCTAGCCTTCTCGGCTCGTACCTAAGTTTCCCGAACCCACACCGGTCTCCCGCAAGGGATCGGTGTTCATTTTCCCATTCGTGGGTGGCGACTCTTCCATATCTCCGAGCTCCGGTCCTGCCGAGCAGCTTGATTCCACGATTGGTTGCTTTCGGCGCCAATCACCGCTTACGTCGCCATGAGGTGTCCACCCCCCGGTCCGCCCGGGAGATTAGGCCGCGGCACCTCGTCTAACAACAACATATGAAAAAAATACTTTTAAATTTGACTTTTTCCTACATTGACAACTCATCAAAAATGCCTATAAAATAATTCTTCTCATTTCTCTCTGCTTCCGCTATTATATATAGTATAGATTTTATAATTAATAGTATAGGTTACAATATGACCTCAAATCAAAGCTGAAACTAAATTTGAGGGATACAAAACTCATGTTGCCACTAAACAGTAATTTACTCTTAATGGTTATAAATGATATAATTTATAGTGCCACAAATTGAGCTAATTTTAAAATGTTTAAATATGATTTCTAAAAAGTGATAGCTTGTACTTATGTAAGCTATTTTTCTTTACTTTTCTTGTTGTACTTGATGTTTTCTTATCTATAAAATGATGTACGTATTTTATAAAAAAAGGGTGTTGTTATACTCAGTCTTGAATTCCCACCCCTAGTCCCATGAAAGGACGAAAATGCCCTTTCAGGAGTTTTGGGTGGGAGAAGGCTTTTTTTGCCTTCCCGATACGCGGGCGTGTGGCTATCACGCCCCACCTTGCGGTCGGGCGTGATAGCCTCGCGCCTCACCGTATGGCCGGGCGTGATAGCCACACACTCGACCATACGGTGAGGCGTGTGGATATCACGCCCGACTACACGGTGGGGCGTGATATCCACACGCCCGTGTGTTGGAAGGGCAAAAAAATTAGCCCGTTATCTGATTAAACCCGTAAATACCTGTTAACACTACACAATTTTACTTAAAACCTGTAAATACCATACAATTTTAATTAAAACCTGTAACAATAATATAAGTTCATGAATAAATATTATTAATTAAAACACATAAATTCATATACATCAATCAATTTAATCTAGTCCAAGCCGCTCTCCTATCAGCATATATATTATCCAAGTGACGAACACTCGAATCATGAAATCTATGCCATTGGGTGGCAATAGAAGGCACTGGAAATCCAGCTCTTAAATAAAGACGTATGTAGTATTCATAACTACCCAAATGACAAATGACAATCTCTCGCTCCGATGGTCTGTCGTCGACCGAACACATCGGCAGTATAGTACAACATCCTAACTGTGGCGTAGTAAAAAGGAATATCACTACATTCAACACAGATGCATCAACATATAAGTCATCCGGACTCACCATCCAGTGGGATTGACCACACCCCGCTCCTATCCATCTAATACGCGTGAGGGCATCATCTACTCGATTCCAGAACACTGGCGCATACAGATCACGGTGGGCCCGCACCTTATTTTCTATAAGCACTCTCAACAGCTTCCACTCCTCCTGATTATTTGTGATGGCATCAGCTAAAACACGAAATCCGTAGTTACCATCTGATACAACATCTAGGTATCCAGTAATATATGGTACGATTAGTCCCTGAACCTTATGTAAATGTTGGTATCCGCTAATATTCGCATCAAATCCGGCTGCAAATATGAACATATGAAGTTCGTCAGTGATAATATATTTACTTTAACATGAACTTATTTATTACGAAAATAAAATATACCTGGCATCTCGTTATTATGTACAGAGGACGATGAGCTTCGGCCTCAACTACAACTACTCCTCGAAGTAGAAGACCAAGCACGACCAGTGCACCCTGATTGTACTCCCATGCACTCGGATTTCGCTTCATAGATGAATACCCTTTTGGTCTACCTCTAATTGTGTCTTTGACCTTGGGTTCTTTGTAACTACTTTGATCCAGGTTAATTTGATCATGGATGTAGACAGATATGCTACGCACCATTGCAGGATCTAATTTGTCAACGTTTTCCATAAAAGAGTGAAAAAAACCGGTGATCCTCAGACCCGTCACCATATACGGGACCAGTAACTGGTATGTCAATCAAACCATCAAATGCTAGAGCTCTCTAAAAAGGATGGATGCGCTCCACACTAACCGACGTACTCGACTCAATATATTTTTTAATTTCACATGCACAAGGAATACCATGAGTCATGGGCAACACACATCTGTATTGCTGAAACACATCCACACTCAATTCGCATATATGTACCATCTCATCATATAGTACCCGCAAACAGTAATGTGAAACATGTAAGTTGAGGTACGTGAAAGGAGCTATATAGTGAGACACCGCAGATCTTCGTCTCGACTCCTCAAGTGAGTATCCGGTTATATACAGTAAAACACATTACAAAACTAATTTGTTATAATTAAAAAGATGAAATTTAATAACAGAAAAAATGTCGTACTTGATCGCATCGATCTGAGCCTCAATGTCCTTGTGCACCTTCGCCCACACTGTATCGAGTGCACCAGTAGATGAATTCAACCATTGCTTCAATTGTGCATGTGAAATCTCCACTCGACAAGTTGTTGTGTTTCCTAAGTGCAACACCTTGTTCGTCCATGCTCGAAAGAACTTCTCCTTATCCACTAGCCATGTGGTCTCCACATACTGTATCACACGAGGCCATTTGCCAGAAGTATTCTTCATGCTTATCACTGCCTCCTCATATTCGGCTACTATCGAGGCATCAATTATATTTTTCCATTTGGTATTCTTAAAAATAACTCTAAAATCCTTAAATCCACACAACTTGCATACTCTATCCTCCACATCTTTATTAATATGCCATGTACACAATAAATAATGAGTTTTAGGAAAAACCTCACTAACCGGTCTCATCAAGCCTAATTCCCAGTCAGTAGCAATGGCTGTCAGATGCACATCAGCTCCAAGCAAAAGCCTCAATTTTCCTAAAACCCACATATAACTACCCTCAGTCTCATCCTTCATAATTGCATAGGCAATCAAGAAGTTCTTGTTTGAAGACGTCATTCCAATGATCTCAAAAATGACATTTTATACTTGTTTGTTTTATATATTGAATCCATACCAACAAACAAGTAGTAGGATCAGAACAGGGTGATCAAAGTAGGATGTGCCATAAAGAGGTGAGTCACAACATTGCTGCCCGACTCCGCTTGCGTCCAATGTATGTACTCCATATCTATAGCAAGCCGATAAAACTGATTGATTACATCCCGACCCTCAAAACTGATTGATTACATCCCGACCCTCAAAACTATTAGTCCTTATTTTTTCCCTGTAATTATACATATGTCTTTGGATCGGGCAATCCTTAGGGTGTTTTTCTTTAACTGCTGCAAAAATAGCACAAGGCTTTGCTTGAGCCGCACTCAAATGACGAACAATTTTTTTTTGATCCGGGACTTAGTCCGCTCACCTGTCGATAGCCCTGACGATATACAATCAATCCATGATTGTGTTGTCCTCTCTCACCAGCAACCCCATTCACCACCCAACCCCCTAATTCAGTTATTTCCAAAACCTTCACCTGGAATTTGCAATCACAGTATTTAGTTTTCGTATTCCTCCGTACTACTTCCTCCACATCCCTATCCCTAGTCCTTTGAGTATTATTTATACCACGTGCACATTTTACCAATATCCATTTTAACTTACCCCTTGTCTTGTGATAAGTTATAGTTAACTCGAACCCAAGCTGAATCGCCGTTTGTTTTGCCCAGTTAACAGTTTTCTGGTATGTTTCAAACGTCTATACAGGAAAAAATTCCGCATTATAATCTACACTGTTACCTCCAAAGTCTTTTAACGGAACCTGAAAATAATAAATAACGAACATTAGACTCCATTACGATCAATTTCATCAATTTTTCGGTGCCTAAACCCCTAAAATCTAATTTTCAGAGTACTGGACGTGTGAACATCACGCCCCACCATAAGGTGGGGCATGTGGCTATCACGCCCACCATGTGGTGGGGTGTGTGAACGTTATACCCCACCATGTGGTGGGGTGTATGAACATCACGCCCTACCACATGGTGGGGCATGATAGCCACACGCCCCACCTTGTGGTGGGCGTGATGTTCATACGTCCACCATATGGTGGGGCATAATGTTCACACGCCTGACATCAGAGATTCCGAATGTTTTCAAAAAATTTAACAGAAATCATTATATGCTCAATTGGAAAAATACATCGACTTGAGCAGCTTGGTCGTTCTCGTCTCTTCCCGCCATTATACGTGTAATCTTTGGTTTCGGAAAGAAATGAGTTTGGAAGAGTTTCAGAGAGTTTAGGGATTTCAAATTTTTGCTAAGGGGCGATTTTGTCTTTTTTGGGGATGAGGATGGGAAATTAGGGCTGGGTATAGTAATCCACACAAAAAATATGATTTCTGAAAACTTATTTAAATATTATATTTACATATTTTACATTTAGGAATGTTTGGTTGCTCCTTTTCAGGTTTCTATTTGCTTTTCATTTAAAAAAAATGAGAATTTTAGGTGTTTGGTTAGTGACCTCTTGTTTGCATTTTACATCTGAAAAGTAGTCTTTTACAAAAGTATGAAATTTCTGGTTTTTCAAAAAATGGCTTTTTTCAATAGCAAATAGTAAGTAAAACAAAAAGGGCCTTAGTGTACATAAATTGATTAAAAAAGTAATGATTTGAGTTTTTTGGCGATTTCACAATAAAATAAAAAATGAAATACCTTTAAATTTGAAAGAATATTTGAATTTTTTTTTGGTGTCCAACAAATGCAGTATGTAATAAGATTTCAGATAAAATTAGACTAATCACTAAATATCAGGGTAGAATATTAATCAAATCAAATTAGTATTTAATTTCAGTCACGTGAAGAGGAAAATATATTTCCTATAAATACAGACTCCATTTCTCGATCAAATATGTTACCTTTCAATTCTTTAACCTAGCAGCTAAAACTAGAGGTGTCAAAATGCGTCATAACCCATTTAATGCCTCACTTAACCTATAGAATAAATGGATTGAGTTGACCCATTTATAAATTGGGTCATTAACCTATATAATAAAGGGTTTTTTACATAAACATCACGAATGATGATAATATTTTAAGCTTTAATCAAATTGATAATTTTTATTTGTATTATATTAAATAGTTTCATTTTTATTTTAGAAATGTCATAAACTAAAAGGTAACCACCATCTTTTAACATTCTTCAAAATAATTAGTTATTGATAATTTTTCTAATGATAAAATTCAAAATAATGTTTGACATAACCATAAATTCTTCATGACATGTGCTTTTCTATGTAATTTCCGCTATAATAAATGGGTTGGATTGTGAGTTAGTAGGATTGACCTATTAACCCATTTAATAATTTCTGAAACATTAACAAAAAAAAACATGAAATTTGGGAAAACGTGAAAACATAAAAAAAATATGAAAAATAGAAAAGTGAATTTATATAAAACTTTAAGCTCATAAAATCAAGGGTTAAGTTAAAAAAAGCTCCATCATTTCATGTTTTCGTAGATCGTATCTGTGGTTTTTTTTGTCTCAAAAGCGTTGTGGTTTCTGTCATTAGCAAATTCGCGACAAATCTCTTAACACTGTTAAAATACAAGAGCATTTTCCTTCCCCTCCGATTTTTTTTTTCTTTTTTTTTTCTATAATCTCGAATTCCAAAATTAGAAAATTCCAGTATTTTCTAGAATCTAGAATTCTAGATTTCTAAAATTCATGAAACTACTAGAATTTCGGTATTTTCTGAAATTCTAGAATATACTAAAATTCTAGTATTTTCTGAAATTGCAGAATCTAGAATTTTAGAATTCTGGAATTTCATGATCTAGAATTCCAGTATTTTCTAAAATTTTGGAATTTTGGAATTACAAAACCTATAATCTCAGTATTTTCTGAAATTATAGAATTTTGGAATGTCAGAATTTCAGTATTTTTTAAAATTTTAAAATTCCAGTACTTTTTGAAATTTTAGAATAAATTTCAATATTTTTTGGAATTCCAAAATTTTCTAGAATTCCAAAAATACTAAGATTAATTTTAATATTTTTGAAATTCTAGAATCTGGAGTTCTAGTATTTTCTAAAATTTTAGAATTTTAGAATTCTAGAATTCTAGTATTTTCTAAAATTTTAGAATTCTGGAATTTCAAAATCTAGAACTTCAGATTTGTACGATTTCAGTATTTTATGGAATTCCAAATTGGAATTCCAAAAGTCTAGTATTTTCTGGAATTTCGGAATTTTTAATTTTGGAATCTAAAATTATAGATTTATAGAATTGCAAAATTATGAAATTCCACTGTAATTATAATTTTTCTTTCGTTTTTATACTTTTTTGTATTTTTGTATTTTTTCTAATTTTTAATTAGATTTTGTTAATTGGGTTAAATATGTTAACCCATGTAACTCATTTAATTAATGGATTGGGTCATATTGGCCCATATATAAATAGGTTGTCTCAACCTATTTATTAAATGGATTAGGTTGGGTTGACTGATTTATTAAATAAGTTGGGTCAACCTATTTACCCATTTTGACACCTAGCCAAAACCTGCCTCTGATATTTTCACCAATACACGATTGGACCTCCAAACTTTAAAGAGTTGGTATAATTGCGAATATCAAGAAAGCTTGCAATTAGTGCTCTTTGGATTCCATGAAATTTACCAAAAGATTATCCATTGGTTGTTAGAGATAGATTCCACGAAAGATTGAAAGATATAAAGGTGATAGAAAATCAACGTAGGACATAGAGACGAGACTAGACTGAGAGTGCTTCAGATAATCGATATAGGACATAAAGATTGAAAGCTTTGAAAGAGAGAAAGGGAAAGATAGAATGTCACACCCGACCCTAAACGACCTCAATCGGCATCGGGCGTGAAATAGAAAGATCATAATTAATACTTAAGAGTCTCCAAATTATCCAACGCCATTATATTACAATTGAACTACCAAAATTCTAACCATAATTCTCACAATAAGCAGCCAACTTCCAAACCCTGCCTAAACGGCCGGTAACCTTCTCTATATCCTGTACTTTCTCACCTAAAAACATTAAAACATTTAAAAACGTGAGACAAAAATCTCAGTAAGAATCTATCAGCTATAAAAACCAACTTTATTTAACATAGCTACATATATACATACTCAAAACGTAAGTTCATAATATAGTCAAAGTGGTAAACCAAAACCATAAAAATATATAATCTTGTATCGATTCTTGAGTTCAAAACCTTATAAAATATTGTAATCAAATAAGTGTTTTATCAAACCAACTCGTATTTAATCAAACGTAAAACCTTATATCAAAATCAATCATAACCAAAAACATAATCCAAATGAACTTAAAAGATTGTATCCATCCTCGAGTTTCTCCCCTTAAGTATCAATCCATAACCACATATATAGTCGAGACGTCTCTTAACATTGTCTATCCCATATGGTCTTACCCGACACTTCTTTGCCATATCCAATAGGTCTTTCAGACTGTGTACACAGGCCATGTCCCTCACTGAACATGGTCTTCAAATATAAAACCACCGATCCGGATAACTCTCGATGGATATAAAATCATAAAAGCATAACGTGCTCAAATTTCATTTCACAATCAAATTCCAAACTGTTTCATAATCATAAATCATTCGGCTTCAATTAGCCCATTTGTATCATAAAAATCATATTTGGACTTCAACCCAAAATAATAACAACAATAACCGCAACAGATTTCTCAATCCAAAAACAATTCGTAAGAAATCATCAAATTCATTTTGTTCAATATAGATATATATTGAAACCAAAAACATATATGTATATATGTAAATCAACCAAATTAAGTCTTAAATCAACATAATCAAGTAAAATCTGAAATTCACATAGAAGTATAATCAATAGCTTCATTTGAACCATAATTTCACAATAAAAAGCAAAATCATGAAAAACCCTAATTTTACAAAATTCGTGCATAACCCTAAAATATCAATTTCTGAAAATCTTTGATATATATTAATCTATATACATAAAACTCAAAACATAGTTGATAGTTACTTACCTTGGTCACTAATTGAACAAAATACACCCGATCGATTCGCCGCTAAATTCTATCTAAGACGTTTCCCTCCAAACACTTCCGAAATTCAAAAACTCTTCGGTTAGGACTTCGATCTATACATAAGGATACTATGGTTCCAATTTCGAGTGATTCGGACGGTCGAATATCCGTAAATCAAAGAAACGGTGGAGAAACGGTTCAGAGAAAATTGATGAATTTAAAAGGAAATAGAAAAAGAAAAAGAAATGAAAAAGAAGATAACAACGATCATGAATTCTCTGGAACAATAGAGATATATATCTCAAATTTGACAAATATCACGTTTGATCCTCTATCTTTATATAATCTTTTAAAAATTACTCTAAACTTTTAATTTACACATAAAATCATCGAATTACCTCCAAACTTTTCCTATAGCACCGAATTAATTTCACACACCCAAAATAATAACAATAATACATATTAATATTAAGATATAAATTCTAGAATTTTAGACACGGACGTGACATAGAAAGTAGTTGCAAAAAACAAACGAATGAGAGAGTGTGTATCTTTATTTATTTTTTTATTTGGAAGGGATAAAGGTATTTTAATAACTCTAGCATGTGTGTCCTTCAAAAAAAAAAATAACTCTAACATGTGTGGATTCCCTTTTATAAATGAGGAAGATAAAAACTATTAAGGTGGTGCGTTGTGTCACGGGGGTAAATAACTTTAAAAAAATTTCTACATATACTTTTACATTTGTAAAAGGTCGAAATCATTTATAATTTCTAATTACGAATCCTTTTCTCGTGTGTTTTACCAAAACGAGTTCGAAACATAGAAAATTACTCCAATTCTAACTTGTTAACTTTTAATTTGCCTAATCTCACAAATTAACACCATACTTGGACATTCAAACCAAAATCCGGCATACCACAACTTTATATTCGATTCAAAATGGGCGACGTAAGTTGCTACATATTCACAAGCACAAAAAAAAACGCCTATATCTACATGTACAAAATGGTATGCAATACCCTAGAAGACGACTTGGACAATCGTGGCCGTATCCAATCCTCGCCCTAGTGTCGAACACTTCCCTCAGTACCTCGTACTTCTTCGCCTAAAAACATTAAAACATTTGAAAATATGAGACAAAAATCTCAGTAAGCAACTATCAACTATAAAAACTAGTTTTTACGTAAAATAACTATATGTATATATTTGTGAAAACATTTAACCAAACCAAACCTTAAACTTATTAACTTGTAAACAACATCAAATTAAAATAGAATGTTAATCAATAACCTCAAATCAAACTTAATCAAAACACAACGATTCTTATATAAACATTTACTAAAAACCAAAGTTTGAATCAAATTCAATATCGTATCCATCACCGAGTATCCCCTCGTAAATCGATCCACAACACGTAAACATAATCGAGACGTCTCTTTAACCATGCCTAATCACGTATTGGTCTTACCCAACACTTCGCTGCCAATACCCGACTAGGTCTTTAGACTGTGTACACAGGCCATGTTCCTCACTGAACATGGTCTTCAAATATTAAACCACCCGTCCGGACTACTCTTGATGGATACAAACTTTAACCAAAATCCAACCAAACTTCAATTTCATCAAATAGATCCAACTTTACTACAATCATCAATAAATCGAAATCCAACATTTACTGAACCAAAATAGCAATTGAACCCTGAAGAAATCCAAAATATCATTAAAACCCTTAAAGAAATCCAATTGAACACTAATTGAACCAAAATAACGTTAAAACCCTTAAAGAATTCCAATTGAACACTAATTGAACCAAATTCCAATTTGAACACTAATTGAACCAAAATAACATTAAAACCCTTAAAGAATTCCAATTGAACACTAATTGAACCAAATTCCAATTTGAACACTAATTGAACCAAAATAACATTAAAAATCTTAAAGAAATTCAAATCAACATCAATTGAACCCAAATAGCACTTAAACCCTTAAGAAAACCAATTGAACTAAATATCCCTTAAGAAAACCAATTCAATATAAATTGAACTAAATAATAATCAAACTCTTAGGAAGAACCAATTCAACATCAAGGTAAAACCAATTCAACATCAAGTTAAAACCAATTCAACATCAAAATAGTTCAAAATTACCATTGTGAACTCATTTCCTTCAAACTTGAACACAATCTCAAATCAACAACCAATACTAAAATAATTTCTAAGAAAACCCTTAGGAGACAAATTCATGGAGATTTATAGCTTAATATACATGTATATTTATACATGCAAACCAAAAACTAGTTGATAGTTACTTACCTTAGCCTAAATTTGAGATTAACACCACAAAACCCTACATCTGTCCCAAAATCTGCCTAGCCCGTATTCTATTCTCACACCTCCAGATCAAAATCCCTCGGGTCAGAAGTTGATTCTATGTGTCTAGAGTCTCCAGTTAAAATTTGAGGTCATTTGGACGGTTAGATCTCCGACAACACCCAAAACGGTGGAGCTGCCCTGTTTTTGGTGGTGGTGGAAGGTGGAGGAGAATGGAGAGGGGTTACTTCGGATAGGTGTATAAGTATATCTTAAGCTAAAGTTCCTAAAGTCTCATTCCTAATTATATAATAAGAATGTGCATATGTGTGGAAGTAATTAGATAAGCTTCTATAAGGTATTATAGCTTTCCTAAGAGAATTCAATTTCTAAAAGAACAGGGTTGGAGCCGGGATGTAACTAAGAAATATAGAGGATAACAGACTAATTTGGATGAAGGTTATTGAGAAGGACCTTCAATTCATAGATTATTATATCTTTCCAAGGATAATGTAAGAAAAAGAAATAATGGGAAAGGAGGAATCCATATAGCAGATTCTAACTAGTTGGCTATTCAATTTTACTTATTCTTAATGGTACAAGTATAATTGATAAATAGTCGGTGTATTCTTGCATGGTTTTGGTTGCATTTGTTTTTTAGGGTCTAGTACTTCCCAATAAACATATATGATGATTGTAGCTTTTAGGAAGTTCATATCTATTAATAGATTTAATATGGATTTCAAATGAGTCTTTGTTTTATGCTAGTTAGTTTTCGTTTTGTTTCTAGTAGAACTACGTGGCTTTGAATCCCTAATTGAAATTACCGGGATACGTAGGAAGCTTGATTATATTATCAAGTCCAAGCCAAACAAACAAACAAACAAATAAATAAATAAATAAATTTTAGACAGTCCATGTAACTTTTATTTATTTGAAAATTAAATTAAGAATTTAACGAGTTAGAATTGATGAGTCAAATTCCTAGATCGTTATCTTATCTTCCCTTCATACCCGATGCCGTTAGGGCCGGGTGTGACAGCTGCTGCATCTGTTTTGAATGTAGTAATATTCCTTTTTACTACATCAGAGTTAGGATGTTGCACTATACTGCCGATGCGTTCGGACGATGGAAGACCACCAGAGCGAGAGATTGTGATTTGTCATTTGGGGAGTTATCATAACTACATACGTCTTTATTTACATCCTACATTTCCAGTGCCACCCAATGGCGTATATTTCATCATCCGAGTGTTCGTCACTTGGACAATCTATATGCTGAAAGGAGAGAGGCTTAGACTAGATTATATTAGTTTTATATGTTGTAATTAATAATATTTATTCATTAACTTATATTATTGTTACTGATTTTAGTTAAAATTGTATGGTATTTTTAGGTTTTAAGTACAATTTTGTAGTTACGGGTTTAACGGTCTATTTACGGGTTTAACGACCTATTTACGGGTTTAAAAAGCTATTTTTTTTGCCAATCCGACACACGGGTGTGTGGATATCACGCCTCACCACGTGGTCGGGCGTGATAGTCACATGCTTCACCGCGTGGTCGGATGTGATACTCACACGCCCGACCTTGCGGTGAGGCGTGTGGCTATCATGCCCGACCATGCGGTGAGGCGTGTGGCTATCACGCCCAACCACGCGGTGAGGCATGATATCCACACGCCCGCGTGTCAGATTGGCAAAAAAAAAGGTTTTCCCTCCCCAAAACCCATAAAAGGGCATTTTCGTCCTTTCACGGGACTAGTGGTGGGAATTTGGGGCTGGGTTTAACAACACCCTTGATTAATCATGCTAACATTATATTCAATTACACAATTTCTACCATTAGGAATAACCTCAATATTCTTTTTAGCTTGCAGTTTTTAAAGTCATGCAATTAAATTATGTGGCTCATGTATACTATATGTTAGCTACAAAAATTAATTCTATTTATTTTGGTTACATTCTCGAATGGGTGATTATTTGGTAAAATCAGGTTATAAGATTGTTGTTCGTTCGTTACAATTATCTCAATCCGTAGGTTCCTCTTCAATTGTTCACAAATTGTTCTAGAAGTTTCTATGGAATGTAAAAGCACCAGCAAAAATTTTACATACTGTTTGGTGTGTATCGAAAAACATTTTACCAAGTCTTCATAATCTTTCAAAAAAGGGTATTGATTTATGTGCTAGATGTATATTTTGTGGTTGGAATGAGGAGTCTCTAATTCATCTGTTTAAAAATTGTCCAATTACTAAGATGTACTGGAAAGCTGCTAATCCGTCTGTGAAGGCTTATAAAGTATATGGTACTGATTTCTATGACTGGTTTTCTATGGTTTTTAGTATATTATCACGGTCAGAATTGGCGTATTTTTGTGGTTTGATCTGGATGATATGGTATGAGCGGAACCAGGTTTGTCATGGTCGGTTTCGGAAAGGTCCACAACAGGCTATGGCATCTGTGTTGTCAGCTCTGAATGGGTCCATTGTTGTTGATCTTGTGTACAGTACAGGGGTTGATCAAGTTTTTTCTAGACAAGGTGTGGCTGGATCGATCCATTGGTCTCCACCACTGATTCACCAATATAAACTTAACTGTGATGCAGCTTACTCTTGCAGGTCTAATAAGGGCACTTTTGGTTTAATTGTTCGTGATTCTGCAGGTTATGTAGCACTATCGGGTGGAGGACCTTTGGGTGTGGTTATGTCTGCCTTGCATGCAGAATTATTGGCAATATAATCATCAATTCGTATTGTTCGGGAAGTTGGGTTTAATTCAGTTTAGATTGCATCAGATTCTCTATCGGCTATCCGTCTTCTTTGCAAACAAGAAATTATTCACAATTGGATGAGTGTGCTTGTTAATGATATTCTTGAAGAGATAAAGTCATTCTCATATATTGATTTTATTCATGAAAGGTGCCAATCGAATATGGTTACACATAACCTGACAGTCTGGACTATTTCTCTTTCATATGTAGAAATCCTTATTGAGGATTTTCATTTATATGTTTTACTTTGTATTCAAAATGATTGTAATTATTTGTATTAATGCGAGTGTTTTTTTTATCAAAAAAAAAAAACTAACTAGCTTTTTAATATAAAACGAGGAAGTAATTTATATATTCAACTCTACGGCAAAACTCATTTTCTTTTTTATTTATAAAAAAACCAATGCTTTAAAAATCGGACTGAAAGTCGAACCAAATTAACAACTGAGTCAGAAGTAAATTGGTTCAACTGATTGATTCGGATTTGTTGAATCAGATGACCTTATAAATAATATGGTTAATTACAAAAAAACTATTCTGTGGTTTGGCCAATTTGCGATGTGGTACCTGTGGTATTTTTTGTTACAAACAGGTACTCGTGGTTGACACCGTTAGCAAAATCGCGGAAACGGCAGTTTGACTGTTAAATCGCAGAGGTATTTTTGGAAACAATTTTTTTGACTTCTTTTTGACTTTTTTGTTGACTTTTCTTTCTCTCCTCCTCTCCTCTTCTTCCTCAGTATCGATTTTCTCTCTCTCTCTTCTTTTCTTCTTCTCTCTTCAATATCCATTTCACCATCCACTTCTCCTTCATCTTCCTTCATCTTCTTCTTCCTTTCTTCTCTTCTTCCCCATTTCTTTTTCTTTTTCTTCTTCTTCTTCTTCTACCTTTCTTCTCTTTTTCCCCATTTCTTTTTCTTTTTCTTCTTCTTCTTCCTCATTTCTTCTTTTTCCTTTCTTCTCTTCTTCCCCATCTTCTTCTTTTTTTTGTTTTTAATTTCTGGTAAATTCTAGAATTCTGGAATTTCCAGAAATTCCAGAATTTACCAGAAATTTAAAAAAAAAAAAGAGGAGAAGAAGAAGAAGAGATGAGGAAGAAGAAGAAAAGAAAAGAAAGGAGAAGAAGAAAAGAAAGAAGAAGAAAAGAAAAGAAAGGAGAAGAAGAAGAAGAAGAAATGAGAAGATGGAGAAGACGAAGAACAAGAGATCGATGGAGAAGAGAGAAGGGTGAGAGAGAGAGAAAGAAAAAATTAAAAAAAAATAAAAAATCAAATTTCCGAAATTACCCATGTGCCACGTCAGCTTTTTAACAGAATTCTGACCGTCTCCTTGATTTTGCTAACGGTGACAACCACGAGTACCTGTTTGTAACAAAAAATACCACAGGTACCACATCGCAAATCGGCCAAACCACAGGGTAGTTTTTTTGTAATTAACCCTAAATAATATATATATTTTTAATTTAATTTAAAATATAAACTTACTAACCGTTTCAAATTTTGTTTTATGTATATTTAAAATTTAAATTCTAAGCAAACTTTCTTTATTTATATTGTAAAGATGAATTAAGTTTTAAATAATATTTATCAAAATATATAAAAAGTAAATACTTTTCTCTAAAAAAAATAAAAATAAATACTAGATGATATTTTAAAATTTAAGTATTAGTATAATATAAGCAAACTTTCTTTATTTATATTGTAAAGATGAATTAAGTTTTAAATAATATTTATCAAAAATATATAAAAAGTAAATACTTTTCTCTAAAAAAAATAAAAATAAATATTAAATGATATTTTAAAATTTAAGTATTAGTATAATATATAAATGGTATAATATTCACTTGGATCCCTAAACTAAGGCTTCAAAGTTAATTAGAAACTTAAACTATCAAATTCATTAATCAGGTCCCTGAACTAAAAAAAAATCATTAATTGAGTCCCTATTCTAAACAAGAATCTTCAATTAAGGCCTCATCGATAATCATTCCGTTGAACAGTTTTAGACTGTCTTTCCTAAACCCATTTTGAACCAACATAGAGATTATTATAGTCTATATCAAATAGTCATAGCTTCTAATTTTAGGATATGATGAGGATTCAATTGATAATTTTTGCTTAGTTCAGGGACCTAATTGATGACTTTGATAGTTTATGGTCCTAATTAACTTTGAAACTTTAATTTGGGGATCTAAATGGATGTAATGCCTATATAAATGTATATAGTGTTGTTATTATTTATAAGTTAAAAGCTAGTTTAGTGGTAAGACGTATATAGCCATACCTAATGGCTTGAGTTTGAATTCCATTTTCAACATATTTTTTTTTAATTAAACATTTGTGAATGATTAACCGGACCGATCGTTGTGGTTTATTTATTATAGAGTCTCTTTTAACATTGGCTACATATTAAATCTTTTTATTCTAATTAAAATCTACTCAACATTTTTTTAATACAAACAATCATTATTGAAGATCTGAACGAGTATTGCACCACCTTCATGAGCATGATCAACCTATATTCCAAGGAAAACCACATCATGTGTAAAGTCTTCCTGACCATATTGGACGGTATAGTGCAAGAATGGTATAAGGGTTAGAGCTCGAGTTCGTCGACTCCTTCGACCTACTAAAGGACTTATTTATCGCCCGTATTGTGGGGTCCGTTAAAGCCAAGTGGATTAGCTCTGACCTTAACAATGCAAACTACGACCAAATGAACCCATTAAGGGATATTCGGCTCATTTCCACCACATGTTCTTATAAGTGAAGTCTATGAACGTAGAAGTGGCCATTGACACCATCGCAGAGGAGAAGACTCATGTCAACCCCTAAGACAAAGCTGTTACACTAATCCTCCCCACTTTCCAAGAACTTATGGTCGTGGGGCAGAGCTTTGACCGCTGTTAGACAAGGTGCCGAATGGCCTCGCCCGGGCGGACCGGGGGGTAGACACCTCGTGGCGACGTAAGCGGTGATTGGCGCCGAAAGCAACCAATCATGGAATCAAGCTGCTCGGCAGGACCGAGGCTCGGAGTATGGAAGAGTCGCCACCCACGAATGGGAAAATGAACACCGATCCCTTGCGGGAGACCGGTGAGGGTTCGGGAAACTTGGGTACGAGCCGAGAAGGCTAGCTCCTTTCCGGAGAAAGGCTACTAGGCACCTCGACATCGCCCGGTTATGAACCACCGGCCTCCTACTCAGCGTGTTAGGCGATAACGGACTAATCGCGTATCTCTTTAAGTTTAAAATTCATTTGAAACCTTTCATTCTCGCTTTGAAAACCGTTTTGAACATGTCATTAAAGGCCAAAGAATCACCCATTTTGCATAAATTTAAAATACAGAGGAGAGAGAGGGGGAGAAGGAAGAATTGATTTATTCACAGTGTGATTTAGGCTTTATGTCGTATATTACATCTACGCTAATCTCACTCCCAAAACAAGTTTATTTACACGGTTCGTACCTTAATCGCCGTTGGAACGATTTAGGTACGTTTCAACACCCCATTAATGATGTTCACTCGAATCGCCGTTGGAACGACTCGAGCGTTTGAAAACGTTTGAACAAACAGTTTTAATCTAAAAACGTGATTAAGCATACAAGTCAAATTATTTTGTACAAAACCATTTAGACAAGAAAACGATTCAAAACTCTATTATTTACAAATAGAAAACGATTTTAATTACAAGGTTCGCTTAATCCGCCGTTGGAACGGATTAAGGTTTCAACACGTGATATTTTGGAAACGGTTTAAAAATGACAAGAAAACGTATTTACACTTTAGGTATATCTAGAAAAGCTTTTAGTTTAAACAAACAACTTGAAATCTCTTTTTGTCTTTTATTTTTCCCCTTTTCACTCAATTAATCTTCATTTGAAAATAATTACAACAATTAATGAATTAAACCCAAATTCACCCAACCAAAACACTTTCAAAGCATATATGTATATATATATATATATATATATATATATAGGAAATTTAAAAGGAGAAGAAGAAAAAAATACATATATATTTTGATAGAAATGATAACTATACATATATATATATAAAAGGTAAACACTAAAGGGATTGTGGCTCTTAAGCTTGACCTGGAGAAAGCGTATGACCGCTTGAATTGGAGCTTTCTTATGGATATCTTAAATAGAGTTGGCATTCCTGAGAACTGGAGAAGGTTGATTGAAGATTGTATCTCTTCTCTTGTCTTCCAAGTCCTGATTAATGGAGATATGTCTGAGGAGTTCTCTCCTTCTAGGGGTATTCGGCAAGGTGATCCTATGAGCCCCTTTCTCTTTGTTATAGCTATGGAGAGGCTGGCCCTCCTTATTCAAGAAGCAGTGGATAATGGGACCCTCCATCCTGTGGCTATTAATAAGTTTTGCCCTCCTATTTCCCACTTGTTTTTTTGCAGACGATGTGATGCTTTTTGTGGAAGGGAATGAAGAGCAAATTAGTGTTATCATGAATATTCTTGATAGTTTCTGTGCTGCCTCGGGCCAGAAGATTAACATCCATAAGTCTCGGATGCTCTGTTCTAAGAATATGGACAGGAGTGTTTGCAAAAGGCTTAGTGATTTGTCTAGCATTCCCCTTACTCATTCCTTGGGGAAGTATTTGGGGGTTCCGCTACACAGTGATAGAATGTCCAAAGCTTCCTTTAAAGAGACTCTGGATAGAACTAATGGGTTATGTGCTAGTTGGAAAGCCAATTCTCTCTCCTTGGCTGGCCGCCTTACCTTAGTTCAATCTGTCAATTGTGCGGCTCCCAACCATATCATGCAAGCCTGTAAATTGCCTGAGCCGATTCTTAATGATCTGGATAAGATTAACCGATGCTTCCTTTGGGGAGAGTCTGGAGAAGGTAGGAAGATCCACTTGGTTCCCTGGAAGGAGGTGTGCCAACCTAAGACCATGGGTGGTCTCGGTATTAGACATGCTAAGGATAATAACAAAGTCTTATTGATGAAGCTCCTCTGGCGTATGTGGCAGTGCCCCTCTTCTCTTTGGGTGCGATTGCTCTGTGGTAAATACAGAAAGGATAAGATTTTTGGAGGTCCAAAAGATAGAGTGGCTAATTGTTCGTTTACTTGGAAAGGTCTTAGCGCTGTCTTTGCCGAGTTCTGCTCAGGCGTTGGTCTGGAAGTGGGGAATGGTAAATCCATTAGCTTTTGGTTTGACACCTGGATTGGGGATATACCTCTTATGGAAGTTTGTTGCTCCCCCCGCCTTCCAGTATCCATAATTGGAGGATTGCTGATGTGGTTGACTCTGATGGGGACTAGATGTGGCCTATGTTTGAGTCCTTCTTTAGCCTGGAGATTCTCCTTAAAATCAGGGGAGTCAAGATAAGCACTCAAGAGGAAGACATGGATAAACATTGTTGGGCCCTGTCTAATAATGGCATTTATTCATGTAAGTCTGCCTTTGAAGCGTTCTCCAGTAATGGGTCTGTTCATCCCTCGATTTCTTGGAAATCCATTTGGGCCATGAAGATCCCTTACAGAATTAGGAGCTTCCTTTGGCTGGGGGTGAAGGACAGATTGCTTACCAATGCTGATAGACACAAAAGGCATCTGGCGGTCTCAGGTGCCTGTAGTAGGTGTACTGGCCATATTGAAACCCTTTGCCATGCTCTTAGGGATTGTTCTAAGAGTATTGAGGTTTGGAAGAAAGTTCTCCCTCCTCACATTCTTCCTTCCTTCCTTGCCCATCCTGAGACTGATTGGTTCTACTTTGGGGTGAGTGGGAAGCTTCTGGCCAATTTGGAGCATGGGGATATTATCTTTGCTATTATTAGCCACCAAATCTGGAAGTGGAGGAATGAGGAAATCTTTGATGAGAGGAAGGTGTGTGTTCATAACCTATCTGAGTTTTTCTCGAAAAAGCTCTTTTCGGTTATTGATAGTTTTAAAGGGGATTCCCTGGCCAGAGCTACTCAAAAGAAAGAGGTTCATCTTGTCGGTTGGGTTAGGCCTAAGGAAGGGGTGGTGAAGCTTAATACGGATGGTTCTTGTCTTATTAGTGGGAGAATCGCGGTTGGAGGGGTTTTGAGGGATGGAGGGGGAGCTTGGTTGTCTGGTTTCTCTCATAACCTGGGTATGGGCTCATCCTTTTCGGCTGAGCTGTGGGGTATCCTTTCTGGTATCAAGCTTGTCAGGAGTCTGGGTGTCAAGAGGCTCTCTGTGGAGTCTGATAATAAGGAGGCCATTGATATGATCTCCGATAATCATGCTATTTGTTTTAATAGCCAAAACCTCATTAAAGCCATTAGGAGGCTTGTTTCCGTCTTTGAGTCTGTTGATTTCAGACATATCTACAGAGAGCAAAACCGAATTACTGATCACCTGGCTGCTGCTGGTCATGAGGGGATGTTGGGAGTTACCACTCTTTCTAGCCCTCCATCTTTTTTTTCTTCTCTTCTTCTTGAAGATAGGGTCGGGGTCAGCTTTCCTAGGCTGATCCCAGGTTAAGTTGTGCTTTGTTGTTTTCTTTCTTTTGTTTACCCAAAAAAAAAGGTAAACACTAAAGACTTTGATTGATAGATAAAAATGATAATAATATTCACAAATAATAAGAAATTAATTTTTAACCCCAAAACTATTATGATAAGTGTATATAGGAAATAACCCCCAATAACCCCAAAATGTCAACCATGTCTAGTTTAAATGAATTTAAGGAGAAAATCTATATATATACATATAACTTTATTAAATCAAATTAATGAAAAATAATATCCAAACACATTAAGTAAATATATACAAAATATTTAAAAATAGCTTGAATGCATATATTACATAATTATACATATGTATATAAAGGACCAAAAGTCTAAAAGTTGAGAAAGAGGGACCAAAACAGCATTTTTTACGTTTCAGCAGCTTTACCGATGGAAAATCCGCCGGTAAACAGCCTTTAGTGACAGAAAATAGAAAATTACAGAATTAGTCCAACAGTTTTCAGATTTATTCAAAAGCTTTAGATTAGATCTATTCTATCGTTTTGGACCTCCGAACTACCAAAATAGGATCATAGTCTATAACGGAGATTCCTAAAACGATGTTTTATTTCAAAACGTTATTTAGAAATATTTTCAAAACTTATAATTACAACGTTTTTTAATCCCGAACTACCTTTGAATCGGATCACGGTTCGTATTGGGATATTAAAACGAGGTTTTTATTTCAAAACAAAATCGAACGTTTATTTAATACGAGACAAAATTAAATAAATACGGAAAATTAAATAAGACGTGATAAATAAATGACTAAGTAAATAAAGATTATAACATAAAAATAAATAAATAAAGAAAATAAATTAAATAAAATAAAACGAGTCTAGTCCTCGGATAATACCTCAAGATCGGTATCTGACAGTCGAAGTTGGTTGATTCCACGAGTTGCCTTTTTTGTGTTTTTCGGGTTTTTTAGTAAAAATTTAACTTTTAGGAAATTCGGACTTTTTGAGAAAAAAAATATTTTCCTCAAAAAATTCACTTTCTCTCTCTAAAAATGTATAGAGTGAGAAAGCTCTCCAAAATTCCTCCCTTTAAATGCATGGGGATCCGTGCCTTATATAGGCGAGGATCCCCGGAAACTTTGGGCAACGCCCGATTCAAATTGGGCGTCGCCCAACACTAGTTGGGCGGACGCCTAAATTATGTTGGGCGAACGCCCAACATTAGTTGGGCGGACGCCCAACTTGGTTAGGCGGATGCCAAAGTTTGTTGGGCGTTCGCACCGAGGCTGTCGGGCGTGCGTCCCGCGCTGTCATGCGTGCGCGCCCAGCGACCGTCGGGCGTGCGCCCCGCGCTGTCGGGCGCGCGTCCAACTGTCATCGGGCGCGCACCGACTGCCGCTAGGCGCTCGCACCACGTCGCTGAGCACTCGCGAGCCATCCACTCGACGATCGCAACTCCTACTGACCTCCCATTTTTTTTATTATATTTTTTGCTTTAAAACTCCCGGAACCAACCGCTTCAACCGTCTTGTTACAGGTTTTCATCACAGGTCCTCCGACTCGTTGTTTACAACCGCTATGATGATAGCACATGACCAACGAATTACTAAGAACGCAAAAACGATAAGAAGGTTAAAAAGTAGGATAAGGGCAAAACCACCACTGAAAGGTGGGACGTTCGAGTTCGAAGGGACGAGGGGCCCATCATATATCGTCTTCAAGACAAAGGTATATGTGAGCCTTGAGAGGCTAAAGACTCACATCAAAGTGGGGCTAGGGAAATAAATTATTCTAAGGATGGTCATAACCTTCGAAATAACCCAAACGACCAAAACAAGTCATTTCGCCCCCATCCCCTAAGCATTCACCTAATGCCCCACATAGAAAGGACAAGTTTGTAAATTCCAAAAACACAGTGGCCACACAACTAAGGAATGTAAACCTTACTCCAGTGAAAGAGAAAAGATCCAAGGTCCAACTCCTTGAGGTTGACAACCTATGGAAGAACCACATGCGCGAGATGCACCTCCTTACTGGGAGGACCCAAAACATATGTGATATCAAGGGGAAATCCATGTCATCTACAAAGGAGCATCAACATACCTTGAAGGCTCCTAGGCCCAAAAAAGATCGAAGGGTGTGGTTAGCGAATCCTTGGAAGCCTGCCCTCTCCTCCATACAAATCACATCGAGGCTCTCATCGTCTTCTTACGTGTTAACAAATTTATGGTCCACCGCATCTTGGTAGGCAGTGGTAGCTAAGTGAACCTCCTTTCATGGCGAGCACTAGAGGCAATGGGAGTGTATAAAAATCATTTAAGGGAAGTTACCTTCCCTTTGGTGGGCCTCTCTAATATCAAAGTCCTAGTTTTGGGCAATGTGTCCCTCCAAGTCATCTTCGAGGAGAACGACAAGCTAGTCGAAGTCCCTTCCTCTCTAGCATTAACACCTCCATCAACATCCCATGAACTCACTTTGACCCTCCCAAGCTCACGGAGCGCAGTTACCATACAAGGTGACAGTCGGCTAGCTAGGGAGATCCATTATGCATCCACATAACCCTAAAATACCACACTAGTCATCGACACTATGGAGTACCCAATGACTTTTGAGGCTACACACTCCAACCATTGGAACCCCTAGCAGTCTTCAACATCGACAGCGACAGATCCTTCTAGATATGGAATCTCATGTCCACTAATCTCACTATCCATATGAAAGATGCCCTATGCAGCCACACTGGCATCTTCGTATGGACAATAACTGATATGACTGAAGTCCCATTTGAGCATACCAACCACCATCTCAACGTATACCCCATAATGGAGCTGTCTAGTAGAAGAAACGCCTACATGCAAGGGACAAGCAAGAGGTCATCAAAGATGAAATAGATAAGCTTTGGGCCATAGGTTTTATTCAGCCGATTCACTACCCATTATGGCTTTCTAATGTAGTACTTGTAAAGAAAGCCACAAAGAAGTATCACATGTGTATAGATTTCACCACCCTTAATAAAGCTTGCCCTAAGGATTATTACCTACTGCTTAATATTGACAAGCTCGTCGATCGGACAGCTGGCCATAAAATTTTATCTATTTTTGACGTTATAGCACGATATCAGCAGATACCCATTCATCTGACAGATGCAGAAAAAACTAGCTTCACCACTCACGTGGGCACCTTTTTCTATATATAATGCATTCCAGCCTTGAAAATGTCACCACGATCTATCAACAATTAATTAACAAAATATTCACTGAACACGTTGGTAAGACCATACAGGTCTACATCGACGATGGTCGTCATTAGCAAATACAAGACAATCACCCTTCATCAATGCCTTCAAAATCTTCCATCAATATCAACTCAAACTCAACCCCAAAAAATGGGAGTAATAAGAGAATCATCCAAAGTAAAGGGAGTAATAAGAGAATCATCCATATTAACAGAGAAACATGGTAACACACAATCAAGAATAAGCAACTCGTCATTTATTTTGATTATGTGTTAAATAGATAGTTTATTTTATTTTAATTTCAATTTTTTTTAGATAAAATTTTTGGGATTTTATTAGTTGTTAGATTTATATATATATATATATATATGTTTTTTTTAAAAAAAATTGCGCACAATGCGCTTACAATTAAAAAAGAAAGAAAAATCCTCTCAGATCCGGATGTGATTCGAACCCATGACCTCTCTAGTCATAGGTAAGCTCTCAACCACTAGGCTAAAATTGTTGGGATTTTATTAGTTGTTAGATTTTTATATTTAAAACTTAAGTTTTGATTCATATTTGGTTTATTGTTGAAGATTGTGACATCATATTCAATTGCTAATTCAAAAAGAGAGGGATTTGCATTTGATGTTTATAGTTGATGTTTATAATTTTTTACGAATTTATAGGAGAAATTATAGAATTTTCACGTGACCTAAACTTTTCTAAGTCTCTTTCCATTCCAAGTTAGATTTGCAGTATGCCAACTTATCAAAGTGTGTGTTAAGAGTTCAATATTTATAAGTTCAAGTGTGTACTAAGTGCAAACAGAAGTATAGGGTGCCGAAAGATAAAATTGAACAAATTTAGTTGTGCAATCATATATTAAGGCAAGAGTTTAACTTCGTATATCTCTTACTTTTTTTTTATAATATATCTACTTATTCAGTTTGAGACTACATGGATCGTGTTTCAATTAAAATTTGTGAAATTTACATTAAAACTCAATTTTACAAATTATCTATAATTAAATCAAGTAATAATTTAAATTATGTCAAACCAAATAAACCATCCGTTCTCTTATAAATTTCCGATTTTAATATATTTATTATTTAATATTTTGGATATTCCCACGTTTTTTTCTACATTTGTTTTAACAATAAACAAACTCTAAAATAAGAATTTCAAAATTTATACAATCATTTACTGCATAATATTTTTAAAATAAAGTTAACACCATTTTGACATATTATGGATAAATTTATTAAATTACTATTCTGATATATTTATTGTTTCATGACTCATATATAAAATGAGTTAAAATTTGTTCTCTTTGAACATTTCTAACAGTCTCTTAATTTAGCTTTGGCCTAATACATTACCAGTTCCTTGAACTTGTCCAAAATAGTAGATTGACTTTCTGAACTTTGCAAGTATCGCACCAGCTCTTTAAACTTTCTTATTTCGTATCACCATCTCCCTAAACTTGTCCATAAAAGTAGATTAGCTCACTGAACTTTGCAAGTGTCTCACCGACTCTCTAAACTTGTTTATTCTGTAACAATTAAATACAAAAACTTATTAAACCTAAATTCTAGAAATACTTCATCTATTCAAGAGGTAATTTTTTCGCTTCTCCTACATTTGAACCTATTGTAAGAGTTAGTGTTGCAGGTTTGAGAGATTGAATGGATGAAGATCGAGAGTTAGTATTATGGTTTTTGTATTTAGTTGTTACAGAATAAGCAAGTTTTGAGAGTTGGTGAAACACTTGCAAAGTTTAGGGAGCTAATCTACTTTTATGGACAAGTTTAGGGAGCTCGTGATCGAAATGAGCAAGTTTAGGGAGCTGGTGAGACACTTGCAAAGTTCAATGAGCCAATCTACTATTTTGGACAAGTTCAGAAAGCTGGTGATGTATTAGGCCTTTAGCTTTTAAGTTAGGATTTTATGATAGAAAGTTAAAAATAAGCTCCAATAGCATCTTAGGCCATGTTCTTTTTTTACTTAATTTCAGCATAAGTAAGTTCAATTCAGTTAATTCAGTTCAGTTCAGTAACATTCAGTTCAGTTCAATTAAATTCAATTAATTTAATTTCAGTAATTATTATTATTTATTATAATTATAATTATTTATATATATTATTGGTATATAATTTATAATTTATAATTTACTATTATTTATATATAATTTATCATTATTTAATATAATTATAACTATTTTTATATAATTTATTAATATTTATTATAATTTATAATTTAATATTATCATATTCATCACGATTTGTTATAATTATAATTATTTATATATAATTTATAATTTAGTATTATTTATATATAATTCATCATTATTTATTATAATTATAATTATTTATATATAATTTATCATTTTTTATTATAATTATAATTTTTTATATATAATATACCATTTATCATTATACATATAATTTATTATAATTAAAATTATTTATATAATTTATTATAATTATGAACTTAATCAATTTCAGTTAAGTTAATACAACCCAATAATACTAGCAAAGTCACTTAAAAATAGGGGTGGGCAAAAAAACCGATCAAACCGGCAAACCGAACCGGAAACCGGTGAACCGAACCGAAAAAACGGTTAACCGAACCGACGGTTTTCTTAATGGTTAAAAAATTTAATGGTTACCGGTTTCGGTTTCGCATGTTGAAAAACCGCGGTTAACGGTTAACCGAACCGTTTAATAAATATAAATTTAAAAAAGGGAAAAGTACAAAAATAAACCTTGTGGTTTGACCCATTTTCGAAGTGCACCCCTGTGGTTTAAAAGTTTGCAAGTCGGTGCCTTGAACTTCATTCCGTTAGCAAAGAGGGGTAAAATTGACTAACAGTGTTAAAAGTCAAAAGAAAAATAGTTAATTTGGTCCTTATATTTAATAATTTTATAAATTAAGCATCCTTATTATCTAACTATCACAAACAAACCCCAAAATAAAAAATAAAAATTCAATTATACCATCTTCTCCATTACTCTTTAATTTTTTTCTTTCTCTCTCATCTTTTTTAATTTTTCTCTCTCTAAAATCAAGTTTCTCTCTCTAGAATCATAGTTCAATAATTTCTTCCCATTTGATCCAATTGTCTTCCCATTTGATCCAATTTCTCTCTCCATTTTGAACACCCCCATCAAATTCTAATGGTTAACCGTTAGCAATTGTAGCAGCGTGAACGTCTTCTCTGCTAAATAGCTATCTATCAAGTCTCAGCTAGAAATGTCAAAGAGTTATTTCTTCAAACACCTAGCCTACACTCTGTATCGAGGCCCAGTTCATCCCTCATCACCACTTTCTCCAATTTCATGCTTTAAATCCAAATGTCAATATGGGAAGAAAACCATTTTTTCTCTCTTTTCCCCGGTTCAAACTTCTTATTTTTGCGTTCCTTATTGCACTTCACTTGCTGCTCCTCCTGATTCACCTGCTTACCTTTCTATTCGCATTCGCTGTCCCAGAGATGTCTCTGTGAGCACCTTTTTTTTTAATGTTTATCGATTGTTCCCTTTTTCTTCCTCCAACTTTTCTATTCACTGTAACATTTTGTTTTGTGTAATTATTGTTTTTGGATTGATTGAGTTGCTATGTTTCTATATATTTTGATAGTCATATGATTCAATTCAATGGCAATGAATATTTTGATAGTCATATGATTCAATTCAATGGCAATGAGCATCTCTTGCTACGATTACTTGCCTGAAATGAAGTTATTTTCAGTAGAAGTTTCTGCAGAAAAATCCCAAAACCTATACAATAAAGGAACGAAGCCTAGACAATTGGATCAAATGGGAAGAAATTATTGAACTGTGATTCTAGAGAGAGAAACTTGATTTTAGAGAGAGAAAAATTAAAAAAGATGAGAGAGAAAGAAAAAAATTAAAGAGTAATGGAAAAGATGGTATAATTGAATTTTTATTTTTTATTTTGGGGTTTGTTTGTGATAGTTAGATAATAAGGATGCTTAATTTATAAAATTATTAAATATAAGGACCAAATTAACTATTTTCCCTTTGACTTTTAACACCGTTAGTCAATTTTACCCCTCTTTGCTAACGGAATGAAGTTCAAGGCACCGACTTGCAAACTTTTAAACCACAGGGGTGCACTTCGAAAATGGACTAAACCACAAGGTTTATTTTTATACTTTTCCCTTTAAAAAATATATGTTATATAACATAATATTATTAAGATTTTCTAACAAAAAAACATGTATTATTAATGATTCAAAAACATATATTATTTATATATAACATAAGATTACTCAGTATTGATTCAAAAAAACAAAAAAGTACTCGGTATATTATACAATTGATTAAAAAGGAGAGTATATTATACAATTAAAGAAAGTAAAGGAAAGAAACAGCTAATTATCAAACCCTATTTCTCCTATTCTTCTATTCTTCACTCTCACCCACCCACCATCGTTTTCGTTTGGTAAACAAAAGAACAGCTGCCCGCCGCATCTCTTCCTCTCCTCCTCTCTCACACCGCCCTCCCGTCGTCTATCTTTCCGATCTCGCCGTCTCTCTTCCTCTCCTCCTCTCTCACACCGGCTGCCGTCTCTCTTCCGATCTCGCCGTCTCTCTTCCTCTCCTCCTCTCTCACATCACACCGCCCGCCGTCTCTCTTCCGATCTCACATCGTCGTTTCGATCTCTCACTGTTGGTGGTTGATTAAGGTATTTCTGCTCATTACTGTACTGTTTGTTTGTTTGCTTTACATAAACTGCTTGTTTGCTACTGTACTGTATATAAATAGTTTGTTTTTCTGTATATATAGTTTTAGAAATGCATCTTATGGCTGTACTCAAGTTTATGTTGCTTCAACTTTATTAGTTGTTTATGTTGCTTCAACTTTATTAGTCTACTAATTAGTTTAAGTGGATTGTTAAGGTTTAATAATAGTTTTTATAGTAATTTTTCACACATTATGTTACTTCAATTTTTTCCTTTTGCTGTTTGACTGTACTCTGCTTTGTAGAATAAGCAAAATAAGTAATCTTACTTTTTTTCCAGTCACTTACTTAGGTTAGGTTGCAGCTAATTGACCAAACGTTTACATAATTATAATTATGTTGAGTCACTAAAACCTGCACACACATTAAGAGTACAGTCTCAAATATTAGTAAGAGGAAAAGAATAATTATGTGTTACTGTTTTAGTGGTCCTATTTTGTAGTCGGTAAGCAAAATGGTCCTATTTTTTTTTTGTAACTGAGTAGTTGGAACATGATTTCTCTTCATAACTGAGTACTCTGCTTTGTCCTATTTTCAGATGTCTAGCACGGGAGATAATGATAAATCTAAAACTACCGGCGAGGGTACTTCAAATGCTCCGTTAATTTAACTATATGTATTTTTTTTTTGTTTTGTAGAGGATTCTTGTGTCACTGATAATCATTCTCACACAATTGATGATTGATGATCGAGAAGATGTGATGAATAGGATGATTGAAAAGATTTGATGAATTAATGTTGTATTACTTTGACGAAATATTATTTACGTTTCTTTATGTTTTAAATGTAAACTTGATGTATTGTTTTTTAGTTCGTTGTTTATGTTTGAATTTTGAACTTTTATATGAATTCGTTTTGTTTGAATTTTTGAAATTATGTATATTTTAATATTGTTTAAAAATTTAGGTGAATTCAAATCTAAACAGGTTGAACTGAGAACAGTGATGGCAGATCAAAGCTAAACAAAGCGAAGGAAAAAGTAAGAGCTTTAGCTATGTTGTGTTTGACTTTTTTTTTTTTTTTTATGCTTGATTAATAATTCTTTTTCTTTCTGTAAAAGTTCAATTTGGGAGATAATAAGATGCATACTTACTTAAAAAAAAAAAGAAAAAAAGATGCATACTTACTTTCTAATGTGAATTGGTTAATAAAAGGCTGAGGGAATTTATATTTCTAGCAACATTTGATTGTTTTGAATTAGTGTTGGTGGTACACGCTCTGTTTGACTACCAAGAAATGTATGTTAATGAGCACAAGAACTAATGTGTGTATGGCTCTGCTTGTTTTTCTGTTACTAATTCATCTAGTTATTGCATTTTCAATTAAACGTTCTTGAATTGGGCATTAACTGATACCAAAGAGAGCCTGCAAATTGTGTGAAATTTGAGCTTATTCATAGTAATTTTATTGAAGTTCTCTAGGTACAACAATGTGTATTGCATCCTTTTTGAGTCATTGATGATTTCCTACCTTGCGCTCCCACCCAACACTTATCAACTAAGCTATTCTACTCTATTGGAATTTAATCTCTACAAGCAACCCAACTTTACGGTTTCCACTTTTTCAATTGCAGATATAGTATTGACCAATTGATCTGTTGACATTTGTGTTAAGCAGGTGCATTGTCGTAATGGAAAATAAGGAAGAGTTTAAGATATACAATTCAATGACGAAAACATTGGAGGTATTCAAGCCAATAGTTCCTGGAAAGGTTAGCATGTATGTCTGTGGTGTCACTGCCTATGATCTCAGCCACATTGGTCATGCACGTGCTGCTGTTGTCTTCGATGTGCTCTTCAGGTCCATATATATTCTTTATAAATGAAAACATCCATGCTCTATGTGGTAGATATGCATCTCTTATGCAGTTCAGTATCTTTTTTTTTTTTTTTTTTTTTTATTGTTTCTATGTGAGGGCGAGCCTTGGCGCAACGGTAAACGTTGTTGTTGTGTGACCAAGAGGCCACGGGTTCGAGTCTTAGGAGCGGCCTCTTGCCAAAATAAATTGGCAGGGGACCATTTGACAATAGTTATATGACGAAAACACTATGACACACAGATAGAATCAAGTTTTTTCTTTTGAGTCTATAAAATATGATGTTCCTTTAATTGCACTTAAAAGAGAGAAGACGTTGTGCATCAACAACAAAACCCAAAAAAACCTGCAATTTCAAACGAGTGAAAGTATTAGATCAGACTTGAGAGAGGCTGTATGATTCCATTTGTAAAGTTTTGATCTGGTCCAAATGGAAGAAGGTTATGAATAGGATGTTAACTGGTTACTTACTGCTATTATGTACTGTTGTTATTGCAAGACAATCTAAAGGCTAACTATAAACGAAAGCTTTTGGGATTCAAGCTTGCTAGTTGGTGTTACAATAAATGCTGCTTGTTTTTACCAATTCATAGGGTCCGTGGTGTCAATACATATTTAAAATTGTACTTGCCTTAGACTGAGTGGCTCTTTCCCATTGTCTATAATTGGAAAACTATTGACACTATCAAGACGAGGACAGAATTAGAGGTAGAACGGAAAGCAACATATATATGAGTTTAAAGCCCTAACCATATTTACCTCCATTGCGAGTCCGTATTTAACATCTATGGAAGCTTGAAAAATGAAATCCATGTCTAACTGTTTGCAACTTTTTCAATGATAAATGTTCTTCTCCTCTTTATTCATATCTTATTTTTGATTGTTATTGGTGATTCTGATGTAATTACTTTATTTGGACTGCAATTTGCAGATACCTACAACACCTTAGTTATGAAGTTACTTACGTGCGGAATTTTACGGACGTTGATGACAAGGTGAGAATATCGTGATAATGCAGTTTAGGTCGTAACTTACTGCTAGATCCATTTAAGCAATTTTTTTGAGCTTGATTTCAAGGCGGTAAATCTGATATTTATGATGTATTAATTCTTTTTCAGTGTATTGCATTCATCCTTTTTGCAAGATGATGGAGTTACTTTCTTGATAAAAAATTAATAAGCATTGCTTTAGTAAATCTCTTTCACTGTCGTAATTTGGAAAACTGCATGAGACTCTTGTTAACAAAATATGAACAGTAAACAGTTTGCAGAAGATGCAAGTGTGTTTTGTTATTCAGAAACGTAAACAGTAGAGGCGTTAAATAGCCTTACAAAAACAGAAACGCTAAAAGAAAGCCAACGTCTCCCATAAACTAAGGAAACGTGATTACGAATAGATGACTAAGTCTACTCTTAAACAAACTCTAAGATATCCCTAAACATATAGGAACTTATTAAAACACTAACCAACAAACACTCCCCTAAACTAAACATGTCTGCTGCATGTTACTTTATACCATGACTACTCCTGACACCAAGAGCTTCTCTAAGTTTCTCAAATTAAGCTTCAAAGTTTTGGTCATAATATCAGCTACTTGCTCACCGCTATCACAATACTCCATTTTGATTGACCCACAAGGTTGTAAAAGACGCTAGATGCTAGTCGAGCGGATATGGCCCTTATTGATTAATCGGAGATTAATCAGGATTAATCGAATTTGTATTTTTTGTATTTATTTATTTTTTATTAAGTAACGTATTATACATAGTTATTAAAGGCGCAAGGCGCACTAAGGCGCAAGGGGGGTCCTGGAGCCTTGGCGCAACTTAAGGCGCGCGCGTGAGCGACTCGAGGCGAACACAAAAAAATATATCATAAATTCATAATACTAGTCACAAATAGTCAAATAGCAACAATAAAACCATAAAATGCATGAGTTAAGTTCTAGTTAACTACTAAGGCATGAGTTAACTGTTGCGATATGTGGAGTAAAAACTGTCGATCTTTGTCTATCCCTGCTTTTCTTTTATTTTCTGAATTTAAAAAACCCTAAAAAACCCTCAAAACCCTAAATACCCTCAACCCTAAAATACCCTAGGGTAGCTGAGGCGCGCCTTGCGCCTGGCTTAAGGCGCACTAAGGCGCGCGCCTGACTGACCGCGCCCGCCTTTGGGCTCCAGAGGCGCTAAGGCTGGAGCCTTAGCCGAGGCGCACCTTTAATAACTATGGTATTATATAAATACAATTAATACATGAATTATACTATATAAAAATAATAATACAAAATATTTAGGATAGAAAAACATACATATTTTAATATTATTTACATTAATGTCCTTAAAAAAATAACAAATAGATCGATAAAATAATATTTATAACAAAATGTGTTGAAATAAAATAAAATTAATATTCTTAAAAATACATTTGATAGTTTAAGTTTTTTTGTTATTTAATATTTTATTTAAAATTAAAAAAATTGACATAAAATTTAAGGGCCAATTTTTTCAAAAGGGTCGCCTGGGACCGCCTAGGACCGCCTGATACCGCATAGGAGGCTAAAAATTGGTCAACCGATTTATGCCGCCCGACTAGTAGAAATCGGGATGGTGTTCTAAAAATCCCCGCCTAGACGGCCGCTTTGACCGATTTTTAGAACACTGTTGACCCATCGCTCGTGAGATTTCTCAGAAATGAAATCTTACGTCAATATGATTGCTCCTTCTGTGAAAGACTGGATTCTTGGCAAGTTTAATGGTAGAGGAATTATCATATAAAAGTTTGACAAAATTGTGTTGAGTGCCTTCAACTTGGCTTAGAATCCGCTGCATCCAAATACTTTGACAAGCATACGAGGCAGCAACTACGTATTCTGCTTATGTGGTTGATAACATTACTATGAGTTGCTTTTTTGATGCCCAAGCTACTGCTCCACCACTCAACATGAAGACATAACCTGAAGTACTCTTTCGATCATCTAAATTACCGGTGTAGTCACTGTCCGTGTATCCCATCAGTTCTGTTGTGCAGTCCTTTTTGTAAAAGATGTTGAAATCAGTGGTAGCTTGAATGTATCTCAAGATTCTTTTGGTTGCTGACATGTGAGTTTCCATTGGATTTGTCATGAACCGACTTATAAAACATACACTGTACAGTGCCTGTCATATACATTAGGCTTCCCACAATCTGTTTAAACAATGTTTCATCAGCTCTTACTCCTTCCTTCTTGGACAACTTGTTTCCTGGAACCATTGGATTTCGAACTCCGTTGCAACTTTCCATTCCAAATCTTTCAAGTACTTCACTGGTATATTTTCTTTGGCAAATGAAGATTCCATTACTTCCTTGATTTACTTCTACTCCCAAAAAGTACCTCATCTCCCCTAAGTCGGTCATCTCAAACTCGTTTTTCATTGATTTTTTAAAATCTCGCACCATTAGCAAATCGTTACTCGTAAAGATAAAATCATCAACATAGAGACAATCAAAATCTTGTTGTTCTCACACTTTTTTACGAATAAAGTATGATCACACAGCTCCTTTCGAATCCTTCTTTGATAAAGTATCCTTCAATTCTACTGAACCATGCCACAAAGAGCTTTTTTAAGCTTGTAGACATTGTTCTCCTCTCCCTCTACTTCGTAGCCTTGTGGCTGAGCAACATATACATCTTCACTGATTTCGCCATGTAAAAAGACAATTTTTACATCAAGTTGAAAAACTTTCCAATGATTCCTTGCTGCAACAGCTAATACCATCCAAATGGTATCCCATCATGCTACCGAAGCAAAAACTTTGTCATAGTCTATCCCTTTTTAAGCTTGTAGACATTGTTCTCCTCTCCATTCTCGTTTTATTTTGTTCGATAAATCCATTTGACTCCTATCACCTTCACTTCAGAGGGAGCATTTACCAGCCTCCAAGTATCATTTTTTTAATTGCATTGATCTCAAGATCCATTGCCTTCATCAATAGATAAGAACAATGCAAAATTTTGTACCTCACTATCTAAGAGCCCTTCTCCACTAGTATAATCTTCTAGATATGCTGGAGTTTTTCTTTGTCGAGTATTCAAAACAGCAACAACAACATCACTTGAAGTTGTGTTAGAGGAGTTGTCTTCATCTGTTGCTTCTTGATCTTGTGGGGCTGCTGTCTCATTCGAAATGGTGTCATCATCTGCTGCATCTTCTTCATTTGGGGCTGTTTCATCTTCACTTTCCTTGATTGTATGTCTCTTTATAGGCTTCTCCCCAATCTAAAACATCAGTTCTTCCAGTCCCATCCTTCATTTTCTTCAAAAACTACATCTCTGCTGATAGTTACTTTCTTAGTACATGGATCAATCATTTTATACCCTTTTGACTCTTCACTGTATCCGATCAAGACTTGTCTTTGGCTTTGTTCATCCAACTTTTGTCTCTGTGCATAAGGTATATGAACATTCCCAATACATCCAAAAAACCTGAAATAAGCAACGTTAGGTTTAAAACCACTCCAACATTCTTGTGGACTTTTATTTTTCAATGGAGCAGTGGGACTCCGGTTCAGAACATGGCAGGTCCACTTTATAGCGTCTGGCCAGAGCATCTTTGGCATTTTGTTTTCTTCGAGAAGGCATCTTACCATGTTGAGGATCGTACGGTTTTTGCATTCGGTAACTCCATTTTGTTGAGGCGTATAAGTCGTAGTCAGTTGTCTTCGGATTCCTTGTGACTTGCAAAAATCTGAGAATTCTTCGGAATTGAATTCTCCTCTATCTGTTCTCAAGCTGCACATGGATAGACAAGACTCCTTTTCTACCAACAACAACAACAACAACAAAGCCTTAGTCCCGAAATGATTCGGGGTCGGCTAACATGAACCATCATATAAAACCGTGAAAATCAAGTCGTGTCAGCGACACAGATTCGCTCCCTCCACTCCGTCCTATCCACTACCATATTTTCCTCAATTCCCAATAAACTCATATCACTCTCGATCACCCTCCTCCAAGTTTGCTTAGGTCTTCCCCTACCCCTCACCACTACATCCCTTTGCCACTCTTCGGTTCTCCTAACCGGCGCATCAAGCGCTCTACGTCTCACATGGCCAAACCACCTTAGTCGGTTTTCTCTCATTTTATTCTCAATAGATGTGACCCCTACTTTTGTCCTAATTATTTCATTACGCACCCGGTCCTTTCTCGTGTGACCACACATCCATCTCAACATACGCATCTCCGCCACCGACATCTTATGGATGTGGCAGTGTTTCACTGCCCAACACTCCGTACCATATAACAATGCTGGTCTAATTGCCGTCCGGTAGAATTTTCCCTTCAATCTATTAGGCATGCCGGGATCACAAAGGAAACCCGTAGCACTCTTCCACTTCGACCAACCAGCTTTAATCCTATGGGCAACATCTCCATCTACTTCTCCATCCGTTTGGATAATAGATCCTAAATACCGGAAGCAATCCGAGGCCTGAACAACTCTCCCATCTAGGGTGATTGTCCCTGCCTCCCTACTCCTACGGCCGCTAAACTTACACTCCAAATATTCTGTCTTACTTCGACTCAACTTAAAGCCTCTAGATTCTAGAGTTTGCCTCCATAGTTCCAACTTCATCTCCACTCCTTCTTTCGTCTCATCAACCAACACAATATCATCTGCAAACAGCATGCACCATGGTATACCATCTTGAAGTGAACTTGTTAGTTCATCCATAACGATGGCAAATTGAAATGGGCTTAGTGCGGAACCTTGATGCACTCCAATCGTAATAGGAAACTCTTCAGTTTTCCCAACACTAGTACGTACACTCGTGCATACTCCCTCATACATGTCCTTTATGATGTCAATATATTTCCGCGAAATGCCTTTCCTTATCAAGGCCCACCAAAGTACTTCCCTTGGTACCTTATCATATGCTTTCTCCAAGTCAATGAAAACCATATGCAAGTCTTTCTTCTTATTTCGATAGTGCTCCATTAATTCTCTCATTAGATGGATGACTTCCATAGTTGATCTTCCCGGCATAAAGCCAAACTGGTTTTCCGAGATCTTCACCGTCCTCCTTAGCCTTTGTTCAATCACTCGCTCCCAAAGTTTCATAGTGTGACTCATTAATTTGATTCTCCGATAGTTGGCACAATCTTGGACATCGCCTTTGTTCTTATACAAAGGGATTAAGGTACTTTTCCTCCATTCTGATGGCATCTTATTGTTTTTTCCAAATTTTGTTGAAGAACGTCGTCAACCATTCGATTCCTCTTTCTCCCAAACATCTCCAAATCTCAATAGGGATGCCATCAGGTCCTACTGCTTTCTTCAACTTCATCTTACTTAATGCCATTTTGACTTCACCCTTTTGAATTCTCCGCAGGCATTCATGATTTATCATATCGTGATGGATACTTATATCTCCAACATCTTGTTGGCGATCTCCATTAAATAAGTCATCAAAATAGGACCTCCATCGTTCCTTGATATCCTTATCTCCAACTAGGACTTTCTGGTCCACATCCTTCACACATTTAACTTTTCCGAGATCTCGCGTCTTCCTATCTCTCATCCGAGCAATTCTATATATGTCTCTTTCCCCTTCTTTCGTATCCAATCTTGTATACAGATCCCGATTCACCTTTGCTCTAGCATCTCGTATGACCTTCTTTACTTCCCTTTTAGCCTCTTTGTATTTTTCGTAGTTCTCGTCACTCCTACATTTCCCCAATAGTTTATAGGATTCTCTCTTACTCTTTACTGCTTGTCGTACTTCTTCTGTCCACCAAGATGTGTCCTTACCCGGTGGCATGCTACCTTTAGATTCCCCTAGAACTTCCTTCGCTACTTCCCTTATACTATGCTCCATCTTATTCCATATCGAATCTATATCTGAATCCATATTGCAAGTCCAAATATCTTTTTTGGTCATCTCATCCACAAATTTTTGTTGATTCTCCCCTTGCAATTTCCACCACTTAATCTTAGTCTCTACTTGAGGTGTTTGTTTTCTTATACATTTCCTACTTTGAAAATCTAGCACCACTACTCTATGTTGGGTTGTCGTACTCTCACCAGGGATCACCTTACAATCAATATAACTCTTTCTCCAAGCACTCCTTACTAAGAAGAAGTCAATTTGGCTCGCATTACCGCCACTCCGATAAGTCACTAAGTGGGATGTTCTCTTCATAAACCATGTGTTCATGATACTCAAGTCATAGGCTGATGCGAATTCCAAAATATCATTTCCTGCTTCATTCTTATCTCCAAAACCATACCCTCCATGAACACTCTCAAACCCATCTCGCCTAGAACCCACGTGTCCATTGAGATCACCCCCTAGTACCATTTTTTCATCCCTAGGAACCTGTTGCACCACTTCCTCTAAGTCATCCCAAAAAGCTTGTCTTATAGACACATCTAATCCTATTTGTGGCGCATATGCACTAATGACATTCACAACCTCATCCCCTATCACTAGCTTAACACTCATAATTCTATCGCTCTTCCTAGACACCGCTACTACCTCATCAATATACTCCCTATCAATAAGAATACCTACTCCATTTCTACCCTTATCCTTTCCTGAGTACCAAAGCTTATAACCCCAAGGAGCTATCTCTCTAGCCTTGGCTCCAACCCACTTGGTTTCTTGTAGGCATAATATATTTATTCTCCTCCTCTTCATAACATCTACAATTTCAGCTAATCTTCCTGTCAAAGAACCTATGTTCCATGTCCCAAAGCGTAACCTACTACCCTTACCCCTACCCCTACCATTACCGTGGACTAGCTTATTTACCCGCAACCCTTGCATATTTGACACCACCCCCGGGTCCTGGGGTGGCGCGCCGCTTCGGGGCGACGACCTAGCAACCCTTGCACATTTATCACTACACCCGGGTCTAAGAAGTGCAGCGCGTCGCTGAGTAGGGAACGCCCAACGGTATTTATATTATGGTTCATGTCATAAGATGTGGCTAAGTTTTACGCTGGCCGCCACAAACCTACCGCAACCCTCCTCCTTTGTCCGGGCTTGGGACCGGCTGTAAAGGCCACCAAGTGACCCTCACAGGCGGAGTTACTCCTTTTCTACCATTATTTTGAAATTTTTAAAAGTTGTAAACGCCTCACTTTTCTCATTCACGAAGTATACCCACAATTTTTTGCTAAAATCATCTATGAAAGTCAGCAAGTACCTCCTTTTACTATAAGATGCTGATGAGATAGGGCCACAAATGTCGGAGTGAACAAGTTGTAGTTGTCTTGTAGCTCCCCACTTGCTCTTCTTTGATATAATTTCTCTATGTTGTTTTCCCAACATGCAACTCGTGCACTTCTTTGTTGGTGTTTTGATGTTTGGAAGCCCACTAACCATCTCCTTATTGTGCAGCAACAATAGACTTTTGTAGCTCAGATGCCCTTATCTCTTATGTCAAATCTCACTTGGTTCTTCATTGTATGCATTAAAATAGGAGGATGATTCCATGAGTGTGTTTGCAATGACTACAAACATCCTATTTGCAGTCATTATACTCTCCATTATGAGCCCACGAGTTGGATGAAACAGCTTGCAAGTTCCATGTTTGATCAGAATAGTAATTCCTCGATCTTTAGTTGACCTACACTGAGCAAATTGTTACATAATTTGGGTATAAAATACACATCACTCACAGTTTGAACTTGGCCTCCAGTCTCCAGCTTTATACTTCCTTTACCCATCACCACCAGTTTAGAATTATTCCCAAGTTTCACAGAATGTTTGAAATCCTCATCAAGATTCATGAACCAATCTTTGTTTCTAGACATGTGGTTTGAGCATTCGGAATCAAGAAACCAGATTCCTTCCTTTTTGTTTTGTTTTAGACCTACATGTGCCATTAGAAGCATCTCATCTTCATCATTGATTTTAGCATAGTGTGCTCTCTTATCCCAATTGGGAAATTCAAACTGATAGTGCCCAAAATTGCTGCACTTATAGCATTGCACAGTTGCCTTATCAATAGGTTGTCTTCCTCTTCCTGTGCCTCGGCCCTTGGTTGAGCCTTTGCCTCTTCCTCCTCGAACTTCATATGTGACCTTCAACGCCTGTTCTTTTTCAAAAGGGCCTTTCATTCTCTGTTCATGAATTAATAGACTACTTTGGAGTTGATCCACAGTAAGAGTATCAACATTATTTGATTCCCCAATAGAGCACACTACATAATTGAATTTTGTAACTAAAGAACATATGATCTTTCCTGTAATATCAGCTTCTTTGATATTCTCGCCACACGCTTTCATCTTCTTAGCAATAGAGAGCGTTCTTCCAAAGTAAGCATTGACCGTTTCTCCTTCCTTCATTCTTAATGTTTTGAATTCAGTCTTGAGAGCATGGAGTTATGCTCGCTTGACTCTTGTTGATCCCTTGAATTTCTGCTTCATTGAATTCCATATCTGTTTGGAGGTATCGTCATTGAGAATGGTCTCCATGATTTCTCTATCAATGGCTTGATAGAGGTAATTCTTCACCTTCTTGTCCTTCAATTGTTGTTCTCCGATCACCTTCGTCTCTGGTTCGGTTGGCTCTCTTCTTGCTGGAATCACAGTTATTCCATCTTCTACTAGGGTCCATAATTCCTTTGCTCGAAGGAAATTCTCCATCAGCTTTGCCCAGTGTTCATAGTAGCCATCAAATTTGGGGATAGCAGGTTGTACAAACGTGTTGTTGTTGGCACTGCTCTCTGCCATTCTTTCTCACCTTCCTCTCGTGTTTCACTCAATGAAACTCTCTTCATCCTTTTCTCCCAGTGTTCATAGTAGCCATCAAATTTGGGGATAGCAGGTTGTACAAACGTGTTGTTGTTGGCACTGCTCTCTGCCATTCTTTCTCACCTTCCTCTCGTGTTTCACTCAATGAAACTCTCTTCATCCTTTTCTAACTCAGGCCTGATGTGGCTCTGATACCAAATGTTAGCAAAATATGAACAGTAAACAGTTTGCAGAAGATGCAAGTGTCTTTTGTTATTCAGGAATGTAAATAGTAGAGGCGTTAAATAGCCTTACAAAAACAGAAACCCTAAAAAAAAGCCAACGTCTCCCATAAACTAAGGAAACGTGATTACAAATAGATGACTAAGTCTACTTTTAAACAAACTCGAAGATATCCCTAACAAATAGGAACTTATTAAAATACTAACCGGCAACTCTTGGCCCTTTTGATTTAAACATGTCATTCTCGCTGTTTTAACTAAATTGGTGGAGTGTAACATGACATAGTTGTAGTTTTATGGTACGGCAGATTTACTTCAAATATAGGCCTATTGGTTTGAAATTGGATGCTTCACAATATCAATTTCTGTAATCACCAATTGCTGGCTGCTTTTTCACCTTCCTATCTCTTTTTCGGAAGAGAGCTGGGAGAAAATATGATTTCAGTTAATATTTTCGACTTCTTGGATATGAAAATTTCATTTGCACTTTAATGCAACATTCCTTCTAAATGTTGCTACGGTCGAATTATTTGCCTTGCTAATGAATTATAACTAGAAAATCATTACTGCTTTCCAGTTTATTGGTAATATTCATATAGCAGAAGTGAAGTTATTATTTTGAAATTTGACCAAAGATATTTGAATATTGTGTTTCTAAGGCTTGTCACTTATTCCTAGGAGCTCTGTGAGGTTACTAGATAACAGTTAATCAACATTTACACCCCACCAGAAAAAAAAAAGAAAAAAAAAGAAAGAAAGAAAATAAAGATGAAGTTTGTTGGCTACTCTTCTTGGGTGGCAACAGCTGTTTGTCTGTTGTGTCTTCTAAATTGTGAAAATTACTGTCTCACAGATGGCCGCATTCCTTCATTGAGGCTCTCTTGCTTGTATGTTTGCACCCTTCATAATGTTATTGAATTTTTTCAATGCAATTGAATTTCTCAAATAGCTAGGCGTGTGGTGTTGGAGGTCCAAGAAATATGTCCCAGAATAGATTTTTTTTAGGATATAACTTAATTTTCTGGATATTGTCTTTCTGAATGTATACTTGGTGTGCCAATGTGTTAACAAAAGATTATTTGTGGACTAGATGAAAATATAATGTATAATTTATCTCCAAGTGTGACAGAAGATAACTTTTCTAACTGGCTTAGATGAAGGCATGATATGTTAATTTGGGAGTTCCATATTAAATATCTGGCTTGATTTTTTTTTTCTCTATATATTTTTACAATGGCAGTATAGAATATGATCACTAGACCACCTCCTTTTATGTAATTTCTGTGCTTCTTTGAAACTTTGGTGCGGAACAAGTCAACTGAACATGTGAAGCTCTTAAGCAATGCTTAAGATGTAGTGTAAGGCTTCCAGTTTTTTGTGTAAAACATATTTCTGACTATGATAAGATGTAAAAGTGGCTTTTAGTTCCATTTCAGTGCATTAACATATAGGATGACTATCTGTGAATTTCACAACTGCTTATGTCTATTTCTTTTTGCAGATAATTCGCAGAGCGAATGAACGTGGTGAGGATCCATTTTCTTTAAGTAGCCGGTTTTGTGAGGAATATCTTGTTGACATGGACAGCTTGCACTGCCTCCGTCCTACACATCAACCACGAGTGACTGAACACATAGAACAGATCAAGGACATGATCACACAGGTTTGTTCTTGTAAATAACTTGAATATGGAGTCTGAAGCTTGTGCTTTCTGTTGGTAAAGAAAGAGGAACCTGTCCCGAACTGATGTACTTTGATTTTAATTAATGAAAGAAGGAAAGGTTTTTACTATTATACTTTGTCATCTCTCTGATGCCTAGTGGAAAGAAACAAAGAAAGTCCTAGGATATGTAAGTAGCTTATGCATAGTGCTGTATTGCGAATTTGTGAATAATCTATTTCTACTGTGATAAATTTATTGGGTAGGAAATCATAGCTTAGTTATGATTATGAATGCCATAAGTTAGATGGTTTAGTTATTGGTTTGTGGTATTTTTTTTTAGTTGCATTCTGATCTTATTGGATGACAGGCGTCATTTCTGTAGCTTTCTTGTCCACAGTAGATTTTATTTGAGAGTTTTATTGTTTAATTTTGTGGTTAAAATAGGTGGCAATGTTTTCTGCAGATTATCAACAATGGATTTGCGTATGAAGTCGAGGGTGATGTCTTCTTTGCTGTTGATAAATATCCGAAGTACGGTCAGTTATCAGGGCAGAAACTGGAAAATAATAGAGCTGGTGAACGTGTTGCTGTTGACTCAAGAAAACATAATCCTGCTGACTTTGCATTATGGAAGGTAGAATTATTGTCAATATTAGCTGGAATTTGTATTTTTGACAACACTATGAGAACCTATCTTTTATTCATTTTTGCAGGCTGCAAAACCCGGTGAACCAAGTTGGGAAAGCCCTTGGGGTCCTGGACGACCAGGTTGGCATATAGAGTGCAGTGCAATGAGTGCTCACTATCTGACCTTCAAATTTGACATTCATGGTGGTGGAAGTGATTTAACATTTCCCCACCATGAGAATGAGATTACACAGAGTGCTGCTGCATGCCAAGAAAGCAATGTCAATTACTGGATGCATAATGGACATGTCACCAATAACAATGAGAAAATGTCAAAGTCTTTGGGCAACTTCTTCACAATACGCCAGGTAAATTAGTTATCAGTTTGGTGTATTTGTTCCACTCCATTCATCATTTATATCTATTTCTAGTCTGTACTTTCTTTTCCAGATTTTATTTTCAGCCCACAAATACATGTAGATAACCTGTTCAATTCTTTTAGGTAACAGAAAGATACCATCCATTGGCTGTGAGACACTTTCTGATGAGTGCACACTACCGCTCTCCCCTCAATTACACTGTTTTGCAGCTGGAGAGTGCATCTGATGCCATCTTTTACATTTATCAGGTTTAAAAGCTCATTCTTGTTCTACTGGATTTTTTTTTTTATATTGTGTGTAGATCTTAGCCAATTAGTAGTGTGTAGTTTAGTTTTCAAAGTAGAAGGTATTTATAACTGGGATGTGTGTTTGTTGAATCATTTACTTACCAGATTAGGTCTTATCAGCTCTGTTGTTTCTTCTAGAATTTGAGCAATTTTTAGCTTTATGGCCCTTTCCTTGTTTTTGCAGGATGTGTCCTGTGTAGTTGGATCTGATCTTGTCATTTATTGTACTTGTGTGTGAAATCAATTTTGTGCCATATGTTGTTTGATTCAATGATAACTATCTAGTATTGCAAACATAAGCATTAGTTTGATGTGATTAATTTCACAGCTTTCTAACGTTTTCATGCTTTACTAAGATGACACAAATTGCAAAAGAAACAAGTGCTTGCTTTCATCACACCTAAAAACAATATATATTCGTACTTTGGCAAACATCGTGATCAAGTCCCTGAGTTATTTGATTTTATTTTATTGAGTGATTCAAATTTATTTTGTTCTAGCTCTTTCAGTTTTATCTTCAAGTCACATTTAGACCTTTGACTTTTTATTTTACATTTTCTGGTGAAGAATTGCTGTTAGATAAGTCCTGAATGTAACCTAAAATAAAATAAGTGCTCAAAGAGAGGTAAAATAATATTTTGAGTGTAGAGCTCAATTAGACTTCAAAACAAAAAGCTAGGAAATTGAATAGAAAAGAATAAAATAGTTTAGGGGTGTTTAACGAATTTTTTTTTTGTAGACATTGCAAGATTTTGAGGAGGCTTTATCGTCGTTTCAAGATGGAAACTCGAAGGAGGGAGCGGGGAAGAATGGGAAAATGGGTGGGGTTAATGCTGATGCTGAGAAATGCATGAATAGATTGCGTGATGAGTTTGAGACTAAAATGTCAGATGATTTAAGCACTTCACATATACTGACTGGTGCTTTTCAAGAAGCCTTGAAGTTCATAAACGGTTCTCTGACCACACTCAAGGTATAGTTCTATATTCTTTTTAAGATCCTTAACTATGTTTTTCTGTTTACCTTGAGGAATATGGCAAATTATTGTTTCCTTGAGTTTTGGCAGAAGAAAAAGCAAAAACAAGCATCATTGATTCAATCCCTTAAAGAAATAGAGAAAGAAGTTAAGTTGGTTCTGGATGTCCTTGGTTTACTTCCTTCATTCACATATGCTGAGGTGACACTTGTCATTTATTTCAAAACATTTCTTTTGAATAATCTAGTTCGTTTGTCCAAGACTTAAAAAGTAAAAAAATGGACAGGTTTTGCAGCAGTTAAAAGAGAAGGCATTGAAGAGGGCGGAGTTAACGGAGGATGATGTGCTGCGATGTATCGAGGAAAGAACAGTAGCAAGGAAAAACAAGGATTTTTCAAAAAGTGATGAGATTAGAGCAGAGTTGAGTTCAAAGGGTATTGCACTTATGGATGTGGGTAAGGAAACTGTATGGAGACCATGTGTGCCTGTTGAACAAGAACAAAAACAAGAACAGGAAGAAGCACCATCTGTTGTACAAGACCCAAAAAACTCTTTACCATCTGTATCCAGTTGATGTCCTGTTTTTTTTCTCTGGCCCAGAAGAGCAAAACCCATATTACAAAAAATCCCATTTATGTTATTCCAACACTTGGGAAGTTTTACATGTAACAGCATTATGACAAAACATGATATAGGGTTAACCATCATAACTACGGGAATATGAAGGTTAACTTAGCATTGTATTATCTACAATTTAATGGATTTGAAGTCGATCATAAACCTAATATAGTTACATTCTACCCTTTCTTCTTATGCTTAGGTAAAGTTCGCTGAGAATTGATATAACAGTAGTTTTGATACGATATGCATATCTTGCATAGGGGTGATAATGAGCCATGTTAGCTCGTAAACTATTCGAGCTCGGTTTGGTCAAATCTCGGTTTGAGAGAGATCAGACCAACATTAACATGCTGAGCCTGAGCCTGAGCCTCTTTAATATTTTGCCGCGCGCTAATTAATATACTAATGCCCTTGTAGCTTCTATTGTTTAATATTTGATGCATGCACTTATTAATATTGATTAAATTCGTATAATAATTATTAATAGAAAAAAACAAATGTGCATAATAATTAATTATTAAAAGAAAAAAACCAAGAAAATGCTCTAATTTCTTATTTATTTAATTCCTCTATATTTTTGTAATTTATGTTTTAAATTGTTAAAGACGATGTTCTAAATATTGTCACATATGTTCTAAACTTTATAATTTGTGTTCTAAAAATTAAGATAATGTTTTAAAAAAATAGTAATTATATGGGTCATTTTTTTGTTCAAAAAAAAAAAACTCAAATTCTAAATAACATAACGTATGTTCTAAAAAACATAACATATGTTCTAAAGTTTATAGTTTGTGTTTCAAAAATTAAGTATAATTTTCTAAAAAAAGCAGTAGATATCTGGATCGTTTTTTCATTTGTTCTATAATATAATTTATAACTCATGTTCGAAAAAACATAACACGTGTTCTAAAAAAACATAACGTATGTTCTAAAAAATATGTCGTACGTTCTAACTTCATAATTCGTGTTTTAAAAGTTAAAATATATGTTATAACGTATGTTTTAAAAAATATATAGTTTGTGTTGTAAAAATTAAGTATAATGTTCTAAAAAATCAGTAGATATCTGGATCGTTTTCTCATTTGTTCTATAATATAATTTATAACTCATGTTCGAAAAAACATAACACATGTTCTAAAAAATATAACGTATGTTCTAAAAAATATGTTGTACGTTCTAAACTTCATAGTTCGTGTTTTAAAAGTTTAAAATATATGTTTAACGTATGTTTTAAAAAATATATTTTCTTATATAACATAAATTACAAAAATATAAAGGAATTAAATAAATAAGAAATTGGAGCATGTTTTTGGATTTTTTTATTAATAATTCATTATTATGGACATTTTATTTCTATTAATAATTCATTATTATGCAAATTTCTTTTTTTTTCTATTAATAATTTATTATTATGCACATTTAATCAATATTAATAAGTGAATGCATCAAATATTAAATAATAGAAGCTAAAAGAGCATTGGTTTATTAAGCAGTGCACAACATAATACACAAGAAAAGCAAATGATTCAATGGTAAGGAGTGTGGAGTGGAAGGGAGGAGGCCAGGGTTCGACCCCCCAAGCAGTAGCATTTTTCAACGTTTTTTTTTAAATTTTCTACCCAAAACGGCTCGAGTCGAGTTCATATTTTCGAGCTTCGAGCTTTGCTTAAACAGACGATTCAAGTTCAACTGATATTTGTTTAGAAACTATTCAGGCTTGGTTTCGGTTCGTCTTGTTAACATCTGATTCTTGCATGAATTGATTAATATTTTTTAAGTAATTTATATTTTTTTAGGGTAATTAATTTATTAGTCCCAAGCAGTAGCGTTTTTCAGCGTTTTTTTTTAAATTTTCTACCCAAAACGGCTCGAGTCGAGTTCATATTTTCGAGCTTCGAGCTTTGCTTAAACAGACGATTCAAGTTCAACTGATATTTGTTTAGAAACTATTCAGGCTTGGTTTCGGTTCGTCTTGTTAACATCTGATTCTTGCATGAATTGATTAATATTTTTTAAGTAATTTTATATTTTTTTAGGGTAATTAATTTATTAGTCCCTATATTTTGACAAAACACACTGTTTAATCCATAACATTTTTCTCGATGAATTGTTTAGTCCCTAACGTTATTCTCGGTGAACTGTTTAGTCACTGCCGTTAGACTCTCATGAAGATTTTGTTAGTCAATTTGGATTTGCGTTCTTCTTTTCCTTTATTTTCCTTTCCTTTAAACTCCAATGCATCTGAAATCAACTTTGAGTGTTCTTCTTCTTGATTTTCTTCTTAATCGTTCAAATTCGTAAGCATTGGGGTTGTTCTTTTTATCGTTCTCCATACAAATAGCTTCTTCTAAATTGGATTTCCTTTTCTAAAGTTTGAAGGTAAATAGTAAAGGGTAATTTAGTCATTTTCGAAGTCATAAACGGTAAAAAATCTAACAAACAGACGGAATGACTAAATAGTTCACTGAGAAAAGGTTAGAGACCTTATCATGTGTTTTTGAAAATATAGAACTAAACAGTGTGTTTTATCAAAATATAGAGACTAATAAATTAATTACTTTTTTTATGGTAGTAATTCTATATTCTTGTAATATGAAGAATTATAAGAGATTATTAATAATTATATGGCGAATTCTATAATAAAAAATTTAGTTGGAGAGAAGATATAAGTTTATATACATAATAGGTTTATATCCTCACTATGTTTGAAAACAAAGTATATGGACACTTTGTTTTCTAAACCGATAATATAAGTACTCATAAATCGTCTGCAGTATTCCGACAAAAAAAAACTCATTTCTTTCTCCTTTCTTTTTCACATTTTTCTTTTTAATCTTCCTATTTTATTGATCTATTTTGAGGAGGATGAATGATCTTCCTTTTTCCTCTTCACACTGAGTTAGATTTCTGTAATTTTTTTATTGCCTTTTTAGTCTGTGTACATATATTTCACCGGAACTATTTATCCATCTGATTGTATCTGCTCTCTATTATTCTGTAGTTTATGCTTTTTTTTTGGATTTAGCAAGAGCGAAAATAGTTCATTTTATCCGTAGATCAATAAATCTACGTGGTTGGAACAAAAAAAAAAAGATTAAGATCTGAATATTCAGAATGGTCTAAAGGATGGAGTTTGGATTTTAGATGTCTTTCTACAGATTTGGATTAACGAGAAATATATTGTTCTTTTGTGTTTTTTGTGCTTTTTATGGGTTCTTTTTGCTCTTTGTAGTCATTTTTATCCCATCGTGGACATTGTATTTGCTTTAGTACGTGAGGTTTTATTCCTTACAATTTGCTTGTTGTACTTTTTCATTTTTTATCTAATGAAATTACAAGCATTTTTCTCAAAAAAAAAGTACTCATTAAATTCAGGGAGAGTTTGGATCACAAAGGGTAAAGGAAATGGAATCAAGAAAGGGAAACTAAAGGAAAGAAGGAATAAGCATTAATTCCCCTATATGTTTGGATATGTTTAGAAAAGAGAATGAGGTAAAGCGAATCATTATTGTTTAGTTCGGTTAAGTTCGGTAGCATTCAGTTAAGTTCAGTAGTATTCAATTAAATTCAGTCCAGTTCAGTATTCAGTAGCATTCAGTTCAATTCAGTTCAGTTCAGTTCAGTTTTTTTCAGAGATAAAGAACAGAGCCTAAATCCTTATTTTTAATATATTTTAAGAATTAAGATTTATGAATTAGATATTAAGATTTATTTTTTAGGATTTAGAATTTATGAATTGGAGCTTAGAATTCTTGAATTGGAGTCTAGAATTCTTAAATTGAAGTATAAAATCATACCTTATTTATGATATATATAAAAGAAAGTGACATATTTCGAATTAATTTTGGTAATATGATTTAGTTGTAATTTTGTATTTAAATATATTATTTCATTTTCAAAAAACTATTTACAATCATATCAAATCATAATTTTGAATTATATCAAGTTAATAAAATCATTATTTTTAATCTATTTTAAGAATTATAGAGTTTATGAATTGAGGATCTAGAACATATTATCTAGAGTTTATGATTATGAATTTAAGTTTAGAATTTTTAAATTAGGGATAAAAGTATATTTTATTTTGATAGATAATCTAATTTAGTTGTAATTCTAAATTTAATTACGATAAGCTAGTTACTTACTAGCCTCTCTACCGGGGTCACTTCCAATTTCTCTTTCTCTTCTCTCAATCATAGCTGTATACAAAGTTACAATTCTTGCGTCTCTGTCATCGACCTCTATTCCACTGGGCTTCTCTTCTTTTTTTCTCCTTTACACACATCTTCGACTTCAACATCTTTTACATTCAGACTCCATAGCCAATTTCAATAATTCTCAAGTTTGGGCACCAGTTTGAAGGATTGAAGGAAGAAGAACTGGGCTTCTCTTTCTTCTTCTCCTCTACACATCCATCTTTGACTTCAACACCTAAACCTCCCTCTTTTACATTCAGATTCCATATTTACATTCAGATTCAATCGTCAATTTCAGTAATTCTCAAGTTTGGGCACTAGTTTAAGACTTAAAAGAAGAAGAGAAGGGTTGCGTTCATGATTTCAACCACCCACGTGTAAACAGCCAGAAAAGGTGAGCAATCTGAGCAATTGATTTTAAGCCTATGGAGTTCATTTACATTGAAATTGAATGTACAATCAGTCTTTTTTTTTTGGGAGAACAAACTTAGTAGGTTCTACATGGCTTAATTTAGATTGGAATTGGATGTTTAATAGGGGTCATTTAGATTGAAATTGAAGGTTTAGTAGGTTCAACAGGAATTTCAAATAATATGCATGCTCTATCCTTGATATTAAATTGCTCCAGAACTTGGCCCAGATGAAATTTTGTTCATTTTCATTTTCTTCTTCTTCTTTTGTATTGGTGGTTATAGTTTTTTTTACCAGTATATTCTTTTTCACAAGCTCTGATTTTGTAAAATTATCTCTTACATCAAATAAAAACTTTCATATTCCCATGCCTAAATTGTACTCATGCTTTCACCAGTGTCTGACTTTGTAGCCCCCATTCTATATAGTATATTATTGCACTTAATTCAAATTTTTTGATTAGTACTTGTTTCAATTTATATCTCTTATTTTCTATGGAGAATCTATGTTTCCAATTCAGTTTGTTAAACTAGTATAGACTTCTAAGCCCTCAATATAAATCTTGTCCCCTAAACTTCCCGGACGGTTTGATTAATATTTTTTTTCACATTATGGTCTAAATCTAAAGGGAATAGATGCAATTTAATTAATGTTGAAGCTGATTTCAAATATTAAAAACAATAATAGTCTTGAAGTCAGTCAAATTGCATTGAAATCTAGTCTTTACCTCTCTAGAAACGAATTACATTTTTCCTTTTTCTTATGGCCGAGATTCTAGTTTTCAATACAATGTTGAACTAATACATTGGTTTTGAATGTGAGCAACTAACTAGCCATATGTATTTGTGTATTTACTCAGGTGTTTATCATTTTAGTTATTTCAACATATGCAAATTTCTCTGGTTTTGAGTTATTCATAACAAACTTTTGCTCTGTTGAGGTAATTTGCTAGTTATTCTAATTCCTTGAATGGTGGATATATTTAGATGCTCTCTATTTCAATGTGTGTTGATTACAAGGAATAGAAGAAACTTGATTAGATGCTTCACATTCACATTTGGAATAAATGTTATGACATTAAGCTAAGCCTTGAGTATAGAGCTAAACAAGTTGCATGAACTTCCTATAAAATACTGAATTGCAGCTCAAAATTTTGATCTTCAGTGTTGATGACCATGGCTCAAACAACTTTATAAGACACTTCTTCGTAAGGATGAACTTTGCAAGATCAAGTTCAACCTTAAATCTTTCTTATAGGACCATTCTTATAAATTCAAAGTTTAGCTCTCTTTTGCCTTCATCAGACCAAGTGAAAAGTCTTGGTAGCTAATATTAAATCAAGAAGTTATTATTAGAAACCATTTGTATGAGTATCTAGTTGAAATTTATACATCAAATTAATACTTTTCTAGATAGAGATAGGAGGTGCATCGATTTTTCTTGAAATGACTAGCGATTACTGCTTCTATATTTTTGTCCTCTTTTCTAATAACTATCCAAAATTACGGTTTCACCTGTTTGATTTTTGTAATATATTGTGTACATGTGCTGAAGTCTATGGATACTCTCTTAATTACATAATTTTGAAGTTAAATTTTTTATTGTCATAGTAAAAGACTCTAGCTAGTTAAACATGAATTATGTGTAACCACAAAATAATAGAGTTGCAAAGCTATGAAAATGATAGCTAATACATTTAAAATAGCACGGGTAATTTTGAGGATCCCCACTGGAGTTAATGTTTGCGTCTTAATGCCCCAAGTTGAATAGTTCGAGTGGTGTATACTATGTTCTTTGCTGTGTAGTTATTGACAATATAGTTGATCTGACTTTTACTTGCCTTATGTGGTTTAAGTTCCTTAAGATTAGGCATTGTTTGTTCATCTTCTCCTTTTCCTAGTTTCATATAATGATTTAGCATATTTCGATCTCCTTTTAATATGTAATTTCTTAAAATGGGCCCAGGATCCAGAATAACGAAGACTTTGAGGAAGTTTTGTCACAATTTATGGTGAACTTTTGGAACCAAATTGAAAATTGTGTGGCTTTCAGCAGTGCAGTACTGGAAAAGTAATGGCCCCATTATGATAGAAAATAATTTAGTTTTTGTATCTTAGGGTACTGATAATCACTATATCCTTTTTCCAGAAGGACCTTCTTAATGAAACAATGAAGACTATGAAGATTGTTGTTGCCTATAGTTCAGTGGAAAGCTAGAACTTAATAATTCATAAAGCTTACTGTGTACTTTCATCAAGCACTTGTATAGAATTGAAGGAAATCAGATTAGGGTCGGTTGTAGCAATTAATCGACCCTAATACCTGGCATTGGGGTCAGTTGTTTACAATCAACTAATCCTTTAGTTTTATACTATGTTTTCGTGTACTTGAGAGTGGAGATTTGAGAAGAAAGAATATGAGGCCGGTGAAACTCATTACCACTGGCTCCAAAATAGTTCCAAGACAAGATCATCAAAAATAATAAAACGAACCAAGCCGCAAGGAGTAAGCCTAGAGTGCCAGAGCAGGCGATTGTCCTACCCCCAACATGCAACAAATTGATATCCCGGTTTGATAATTGTTCACGGGAGGGCGGTTCCGGATGGCTGCGCTTATTTTTGCTAGGTGAATCTGCACGAATAATAGTATTTTCCTTATCTTTTGTCACTTTATCCACGCCCATAGACACATCAGTGGCATTGCTGTCCCTATTGTATTCTTATAAGCCTGATGGCTTCCGGAACAAGTTCCCAATCAACATTAGAGCATATTCCTGATAGTATTGCATAGGAAATTCTAGAAATTTTGCCAAAACCAGAGCCGAGTCCAGTGAAGAAGTCGTGGGAACAAACAAGGGTGACCATGTACGAACCATCAAGTAGTGCCCTTGTACTAACCACAGACTATCCTGAATGACATGGTCCCCATCAGAAGCATTATCAAAATTCACCAAGTGAAATCCATGCCCAAGATCAATCATTGTGAAACCCTCTTCGGTCTTCCAAATTTCAGTTGCACAGTTTCGAAGTGCAATGTAGCCCACATTATGTCCCAATATCTTAACAATCAAGGCATTAGACCAAACTTAGGACCACTCATCAACAAGTTTTCTGATGCAATAGTGATATTTGGGGATAATGGATTGCCATTCACATGTCCAATTGTCCCCTGTCTAGAAATGCGTAAATCCTTCAGAATTCAATGTGGCTCTTTCATAGGGGCATCTCCTTGAAGGAGCGAATGAGACTGGAGGAGCTAGATGGATAGGGAATTCCAGCATTATGGGGGGGTGGCGGCATCAGCGGAGGATATTCTCTGTGAGGGAGGGTTTGCGGCTGGAAAGATTGCACCATGACTTCTTCATAATTATATATTAGTCTTGATGTAAATAAAATCAAATAACAATAAATTAAAGTGAAGCCGAAGTTAATTTTCCTCTCGTTTTTTATGTGAAAAATCTCTAATGTTGATAACGCTTGATTATAGTTGTTTACGATGAACCTCAATTCTTATATAAAAGAAAATTGTATCCGGAAAAATCTAAAACATAGACTAATTACTTAATTAATTGCGAAAACAAATAAATCTTTAAGACAAATCCAAATAATTCTAGAAACTTAATTATTTTAGAAACCAAATAATCCAAATCCAAAACTCATTCTTTAAGTTAAAAAGAATCTTTACTCTATACTAATTAATTAATTAGTTAATTCTGAACTATATTAAAAACAACTAAATAAAAAACCATGGGGTTGTGGTTGAGTGGTAAAGACTCTTCCTCCCTTAAGATAAACTCAGGAGGTGAGATAAACTCCTGCGATTTTAATAGGATAGAAAAGTCCATCTTATCCCTCAAATTAATATTATGTAGTTTAAATAAGGTTAAAATAGTAAAATGTATTATTTTATCCATATCTCTATCCCACGTACCAAATATTGAATAATAATTCTCGAATTATATTTTTATTCTTATCTCAACTATTTATCCTTGTCCATATCCCAACCTTTATCCTTATCCCTATCCCAATAGAATACCAAACGTCTCGTATCGGTTTCATATCAAACTATAATCCTATTTCTGTCAGGTTCAAGGCATTAAGCACATATACTTCAGACTAGATAATCTTCATCGAATCATATCTAGCAATAATCCTATTCCTGTCAGTTTTAAGGCATTAAGCATGCATAATCTGATCAATCAAAGAAAAAGGAATTGCTGAAAAGTAAAATCTATTTTATAAAGCTGAAAACTAAAAGTGTCGATCCCCCTCGGGATAGCCGCTATAGAAGAGATATCTTCCTATTTATAGAGTTAGGAAGAGATATCTTCAATTAATTATAAAGGTCAAAGATAAAAGGGGAAGAGAGAAATCTAAAACCTGTTTTGTCGATTCCGATTATAAAATAGAAGATATAGTGCTTCTCCCGTCAATTGTTCTTTAAAAAGAAAAGAATTGAAAGCTGATCTAGAAAGCTGGGAAAAATCAAAGAAAAAGGAATTGCTGAAAAGTAAAATCTATTTTATAAAGCTGAAAACTAAAAGTGTCGATCCCCCTCGGGATAGCCGCTACAGAAGAGATATCTTCCTATTTATAGAGTTAGGAAGGAAACCCTAATGTCACAGGGGTAGAACAGAAAATTTCACAGTGTTTTCATGGATCCTAGGGCTTAGTTTCGCACATCTCAGCAAGGGCAAGGTGCTGGGAACGCCTTCCCCCACCTCGTCTCGCCAAGACAAGGGATGTCTCGGTGAGATGAATAGTGTCTCACCGAGACAGGCTTCCCAAAGGGGCAGCTTGCTCAAGGTTTCTCCTTTTTAGTCCCTGATGAGTCCGAAATATGATCTAATGGTCCCTGATGAGTCCAAAAGTGCTCCAATGATCACTAGATAGTCCAGAAATGCTCCAATGGTCCCCAAGGATCACTGAAAACACTGATAATGCCATAAGAAGTGGAAAATACTGAAATTAACTAAAAATATCAAACTAATACCAAAATTAACCAAAAACTAAATTAAAAACAATCTAAATTACTCCTAAAAATACTATAAATTAGGGGGTTATCAACCACCTTCCAGACTAAGAAGAAGGATAGTTTTAAGCGGTTCAAGATGAAGTGTTTTTTGGTTGGCCCCAACAAGGATGATCCAGATAGCCCTTATTTCATCGACTTTCCCTTCCACATGGGTTGGAATCTTGTTCTTGGAGAATGGAGTGGGTGGAGGGAGGAGAGGTAACTATCTGAAGTTGAGAAGGAGGTTATGGATCTGTTCATTGATTTTTATCTAGCTTCAGATTGTACGGACATGATTCGAATGATGGAGAAAGACATACCATATTGTCCGAAGGGTCCGAACAGAGTGTTGTATGCCACTGGCACGCCCGAGTATGTTGAGCTTCTTCGAGGGGAATTTTATATGCTTTTTTATTCTATTGGTTTGTGTTACAGGTGTTTATCATGTCTAACCTAGATATTCGTGCGTGCATGTTAGCAAGGAGGCATATGGAATAGAATACTAGAGTTGTAGTAAGGATTGTTGCTACTCCTAGAGGCGAGTCCGCCTCGGGAGGAAATGCGGCATTAGGGGATGCACCAAATCCTACCATCTTACAGTGGGGAAATCAGCCTTCTTGGCATGGTGGTATTAGAACAGACCTAGTATTAAGGGTTAGGGTGCTAGGGCACAGTTTAGGCTTGATGTGTCTTTGTCCAGCCGTGTTGTGGCTACTTTGGCTTTTGGACCTTTGGTCCTAGAAGCTTCTCTTCTACAGCTAGAGTGGGCTCATATCAAGACTAAAATTATGGTTCATGCTCTTGAGGAAGAGGTAAGGATTTGTGTGGCCATGGCAGATATAGCTGTTATGTCGCCTGTTATAGAGCCAAGTGTGGGAGTTTTGGCTCGGGATGGTGGGATGGCCATCGAAGAAGTTAATATAGTCATGCTATCTAATTCAGGCATGGCTCTAAAGGATGCTACTGGAAAATGTTTGTTGGAGACAGACTCAAATCCTCCAACTTTTATAAGGGAAGATGAGATACCTGTTACGAGGGGGGAGTCATACGAAGATTGGACCTAAAGCTCGGGTTCCTGCGGGGGAAGAGGAGAGAGAGGTTTCTATGGATCCAACTTCTGAGGAGATTGATGCCGATATTCAGGTTCGTGCTACCGAGCTGAAGGTTCACAGGAGCAATAAAAGGTCATCGGCCCTTGACAATGCTTTTCCCAATTCCCGTAGAAAACATATAGAAAAGGGAAGGAGCCGCTAACGGATGAAGTGGAGGCAATCCTAGACAATATGCCTTTGTCAACTAAGGAGCTTCTTTTTGCCACTTTTTGTGCATCTCAGGTTTGTAACTCTTTTGTTGTTTAGCTTTAGTCCGATGTTATAGGGGGTCATTTTTCATTGAGTGATCCCAAGATCTCACATGATCTTGGCCACCTTTCCCTCTTACCTTTTGAGTGTAATGTGTTTAAGAAGTTGGGGGTGCAGCCACTATGTGATGTGCATTCCACCTGAATGGCCAAAGTGAGTTTCTATCTTATTTATACACTTGTATATCATGAAATCCTAACTTATTGATGCTCCTGTAGGTGTTGTCCATAGCAGAGGAGGTTAACCATCATTACAACTACCTAGCCGAGGAGTATGTGCAACTTGAGGTGAGATTGAACAAGACACATCATGACCAAGGAACTTCTGCTCTCCAGGTCATATAGTTGGAGGAGGAGCTGGATTGGGCCCGAGCAAGTGCTAATCTTAGTGAAGAGATGATGAGGTAGCAAGCTCATATAGATGACGTTGAGGCCAGGAATGAGGAGGCATATGTATTAGCAATTTGGGCTCGAAGAGTTAAGGAGGAAGCTTAAAGATGGGAGCAAGAAGCTCTAGGATGTGATGGTCAAGTTGCAGAGCTAGATAAGAAGGTGTGAGGAGTAGAGAAGTCGGTTGCCTCATTGTTTGTTACCTTGAGGAGAAATGATGTTGACATCAAGTACATGAAGGAGGAGGCTATCGGTGGCCATATCGAGATTAAATGATTGAAGGAAGAGGCTATTAGTGGCCGTGCTAGGATTGGGCGACTAAAGAGGGGAATTGGTGGAAGAGCATCAGAATTTCCTATGGAGGAAGGCTGCTCATTCTTTGATGGAGGAGAAAGTCTAGAGGTAGGAGGAGGATTTGTGCAATGAGAGTCACTCGCATGCATTTATGCAGCAAGTGTTGGATGAAGAGTTTTTGAAGTCCGGGTGTCCTCAGCGCTCCAAGGCTTATCTTGCTCAGTGCTGAGGAGTCTAAGGGGAAGTTAGTGGAGGATCCGGCCCTTCTAATTGAAGCTGTAGTGTAGCTTACTAAAGAATATGACTATCACTATTTAAACAGTTCCCATAGTCTTGCCCTACTAGCTTCACGCCAGAGGTATCCTATTGCGACCAACCGTGGGCCGTCTACGGAACTCACCCTGTAGCGACTTGTTGATGGCAAGACGAGGGGAGCTTCGCGACACAAGTAAAGGAGGGACAAAAGCACTCGGGGTTAATTCTTTACCCTGCTCCCAATAACGAGCTTGCTTATGAGTTCCCTAAACCGGAAGAATTTCCATCCCCAGATTTTGGAGCATTTGCACAATGATGAGTCGAGTGATGATGATCATCCTAGAGATAGCTTTACTTTTGTTGTCTTTTCTTTTTTTTTTGTAAAGAAATGTTATGTTCAATGAAAAACTTTTGGTTCAGATGTCTCTCTTGTCAATTTTTTTTACTGAATCATTTTTTAGTTTTTAATTTCGATCTTTTGTGCAATGATTTTTTTAATCGAATAGACATAAATGCGAGCCTTGGAGAGTTCAAAGTCGTTTATATGTTCAAGAGGGTTTTGTTAAAAGTTTTTTTGACCAGAGATTGTGATCGAAATCCTTGTAGCATGCAAAAGATTGACCTTTAATATAATATAAGAGAACTTTAACAAACATACTAGTAAAGCTGAACTGATTATATGTATAGATAGGGAATAAAAATAATAACTATAATCATAAGTCTTTATTCGAGGAACTGAGTGTCGCTAATTCCTATTAAGAGCTGTCATGGGAACCAACCTTCCCGGTCGAGGCGAAGTGCCTCATAAGACTTCCACTGTCTACCAACACCCCCACATACCTTGAAGCTATTGATCTGGATTTTGGTTACTAGTGCATCATTATGTTCTACCCTTAGGGTATGCCTCAATCCACCGAACGAGAATCTCGATGCTAAGGTGATGGGTGTCGAATCCACCAAAGATAATTATAACTTCACTTAGCCGAAAATAAATTGTAAAAGAGCAAGTAAAGGTCGTACCCAAAGGATTAATACTGATCTAATCACAAATATAACCAAGCAATTAACAAAAAGTAAATAGGGGGGATTGAAATTGTTGATTAATGAATAAATAAAATTGCAGAATCAAATTGAAATTGAATGTAAAATTATATGTTGGAATTTCAGTTAAGGGAGATTCCGCAGGCCAAACAATTATTTCCCATCGATCATTGACGGTGAGACATTATCTTAATTAACATGATCTGGATTGGTTATAGTCGTTCCTTATTCATTCCCGACCTAATCCTTCCTTAATTGTAAAGCAAATCCTAGAGCGCCTAAAGATAAGCTCCTATTCGACAGACAGTTCTAGCTTAGCGCTTAGAATTTAATCTGTCGAAAGCATTAGGAATTAGAAGGACCCAACCTAAGTTAACCGAATTCTTAGCGATTCCGATTCAAACCAAATTACATATTCATACGCTTGATAATAGTTAGGATTTCAGATGATTACAAATCCTATTTCCTAACATTGTTCGATGAATGAAAAAGCAAAAGTCTGGCCAAACCTTCACCTGAACTTTCATTGAAGGTATGATTTCATAGATCAATAAATATGTAAACAGATCACATAAAATTAGATTACTGAAATTAAGAACAATAATCTCACAATTGAAAATAATGCTCGCCTTTGATTAATCCCTTAACCGAATAAAGTGTTTAGCTACACATAGTCATGAAATCGACTATGATAGCCATTAAAGATGATGATAAATAAAGCTAACTAAGAAACCAAAAAGAGAAAAAAACCTAAAAAGAACTTCCCCCCCAAGGTGTAAATTCTCATATATTTATAGAGAAAACCCCCTCCTAAAAGTTGGGTAACAAAATAATATCTATCTAAATCATCAACCTCTTTTACAAATTTCAAATCCCTGATTTTCTGCCTTCTATTTCGAGTTAGAAAAGGTCCTGGTCAATTTGAACATCAGAAGATTCGGAGGTCCTTAGTCTTGGGCAAGACTAACTCCATTTTCGCTTCAGCTCCTTTAATTCAGCACCAAATTCCTTTCTGGTCCAAAGTTTCTCCAATTAAGCCCAATTCTGCTCCTTTTAATCATTTGAGTCATGTGGAGGCAAACTAAACCAAAACAAGCAATAATACCCAAAATAACACCAAATTAATTAAATAACCTAGCACTAAAGTGGATATTTGAACGTTGAATTGGAGACTTATCATAAGGTATCTGATTTTTTGTCCTCAGCGGGCCTTCTTTTGGGCGGTGTTCTTGCCTCTAGACCTCTAGAGATGATGTTGATGGCTCCTCATGGGTTTTATCTCCCCCCCCATATCTCTTCGGATGTCGAACCTCACCTTACTTTCTTCAAAAAATGGTATAGATTTCCTTCAGCCGGTGGTTTTTCTAGCTCAGTAATAAGTTTCTTACAGTCTTCTATATCATGACTTCACTTTTATGAAAGTTGAAAAAAGTTCCATTACCGCACGAGGTTGTTTTGTTCATCTTGGGACGATAGGTGATGGGTGATGCGTCCCCACCCAGGTTAGAGATGGGAACTCACTAAGGGATAAGTGTACCCCGTCGTTATCAAGTAATAAATTTCTGGTTTAAGTCCAGGTTATCATCCACAGGATTTATTTCTGCAAGTACCGAGCTACTCGATCTCGGATGTTATCTAGGCTTAGGGGGTTTTGAGTTTGTTTGATTAAATTAGTCTACTCCTAGGTTGAATTACGCTACTCCTAGCTAAGTTATCCAATTCTAACTAAGTTATTCTACGCCTAATTAAGTTACTCTACCCCTAATTAAGTTAAACTACTCCTAAGTGATCTTTTACCAATGCAATTAACCGAAGAAACATGAAGGGATACGATGATAATGAAAATAGAATGTTTAAACAGTTGAATTGAAACCTAAGTCACTTGTGTCCAAGGCGATTAACCCGACCTATCCTCCTAAAGTCCCTAGTTCGTGATTCCCTTGTAAGGCCGAAACTAGCTCTAAGGCTCAGTAATTTGGGCTTAATCTTCTATAGGGTCGTCAATCCTATAGGCACTGACTAGGTCAGATTCAGCTCGCAATATGTGCCAACCTAATTTTGGGATTATCGAATGAGTTAAACCAATCAGACAAAGCGTAAGACAAAGATTAAAACATCAAAACAATTGAATAAACAAGAACTATAATATATATCAAAGATGGAAACATTGTCACGAAGTTACAATAAACCTAGAATTCATAGCATGTATCAGAGGCTAGACAGAATGTAAAAGAAGAAAAATCCCTTTCAGGGAACCTGTCTACCAATGCAGGCATCTTTCTAGGATTTAAGGATGAAGCTTGAGCAATCCTCGGCGAATGGAGCTTTGGAGGTGTCTTCAATGGAGGTTTGAAGGATATGGAGGAGGTGGAGAGGATTTCTCAAGGTGAAAAGCTAAGAAAATTACAAAGAAAAAAGATATCTAAATTACAATGGAAAAATCCTATTTATAGACGCGTCTCGGGCCTCGTTTTGACCTATTTTCGTGTCCTTGTTGGTGTAGGAAGAGGTGGGGCCGAACGTGGCTTCGTGGGGGCGGAATTGGTCTTTTTGACCAATTCCCGCAGGGCTGCTCGCGCCGAGCAACCCCCTGCTCGTCGAGCAGGCGCCTGGCGCCCTGCTCGGCGAGCAGGCCTCTGGCGGCCTGCTCGGCGAGCAGGCCACCAGGGGCCTGCTCAGCGAGCAGAAATGGCCCGTGGGGCCCTGCTCGCCGAGCGTTTTCGCCCGAAGCGTGCTCGATTCAAGCTTGATGAGTTCCATGCCCTTTTTCGTCCGAACTTACACCTGCACACACATAAAAACTCCGGAAAACATTAGTCCAAAAGCCAAATTCATCCTTCAATCGCTTATTTTAAGCAAACGCTTCGTTTGGTGCGACTTTTGACGGACCAATTAGCTCCAAAAGATAACGGAATTCTATTATGCATGCTATTTCGGCCGTATTTGCCTAAATTGATCATAAAACGAGCCTAAACGACGAAAAGTAAATAGAACGTTTCCAATTCCTAACTAACTCACACAAAAGCATTTAAATGCGAGAATTGCTCGCTTATTAACCAAATAACTCTAAAACCCGTCCTAAAACCGTACCCAAAGATAGGGGTTTTTGACCCCTATCAAACCTCCTCGCACTTAAAACTTTACTTGTCCCCAAGTAAACTAAAAACTAAACCCGCCATCACAAGCAAGCTAGAAAACCTCCCGGTTTGACTAGGTGCTTGACACAACTTCGAGCATCTGTAATTACATGCATTCGGAAATACAAAGTAGAGACACGATATCCAAAAGCCGCATTTCAATTATCATGGGTCATAGTTTTAAGCAAATGGACACATGTTCAATTAAACGAGTTTAAGGGGATCGCTAAGTAAAACACCTCACCATAGGTAGTTCACTCATTCACACAATTTTGGTGGCTAAAGTGTTTACTCTCGGCTTATGTTCTTGCTTAGGATTACGTTGATTTTGCACGTTCATCCGAGTTCCTCTACTATGCTATATCACTCCGATGATATCAAAAACAGCCTCTAATTGGGGTTGTAATGTGGTTAGAGGGTTAAAGGTACAACAAGGGTTAAAAGTTCTAGCGCTACAAAAACAAAGTTAAAATGGCTTTAGCAAATACGAAGTGACTGAGCTTTTTATTCATCCCTTATTTTTTTTTTCTTTTGGGATGTTTTCTTGAGACGTTTTTTATTTTTAGGAACTGGGGAATGAAGTTTTTCCCCTTTTGTTCGTCTCTTTTCTTTTCTTTTTCTGTTTCTGTTTTTCTCTTTTTCTTTTTGGGGTAGTGATGCTCATTCACTTCTTAGCCTTTTGGCTTGCTACTGAAATGCCATAAACAAAGGTAAAGCGCTAGAGGAAAGAAAATGCTCAATTTCGAGCTTTGCAAAAACAAAGGTTAAATAGCGAACCAAGTTGTGGTTTGCAAAAACGGGTTAGAACGAAAGAAAAATCTACAAACTACAAAAATGTCGGCTCAAAGGGGCTTCCTAGAGTGGATGAAAAAGAAAAAATAAGATAAAGAAAAGGATTAATTCTAATGAGGCTGATTCATCGTTTATCATCTCAAATCATTGCATGTAGGTTCAACACAGTATTAGGTGCAAAATATGTAATCTTCCACAAGTCAAAGCATTCACACAAAAATGTCAAGAAAAAGAGCTTTTTGATGTTCGCTCTTAGGCTCAAATTCAGCTCACAATTCTTTGGGTTTCAATTTTGTGTTTACTAGTTTTCCCCAAAATCAAGTTTAATATCACATGCCTTCAATTCTTAAGTTATCTACCTAAGTAATGATTTTAGCATTTCTTCAAAAGTATGGTCTAAATGCAAACTGTAGCTCATGCTTTTACAGATACAAGAGTTGTGTCCTACGCCTAAACTAGTTGTCATGCAATTTTAGATTCGGTTCTCAGCCCTCAAAGACAAATAACGAAGTTTAGATTCGAAGGAGGTTCACGGTTTTAGGTCCTAAACATGCAAAAACATAAACAAAACCTAAAAACGCTAAACTAAACTAGACACGACGCAACAAAAATTTAAAATTTATACAATTTTTGTAAGTTTGTCTACCCCTCCTCCTCACACTAAAACATGCAATAAGTTCCAACATTGCATCACAAATCATGAAGTACGAGTGTAAAGAGTTAGGGTGGAGAAGACAACTTACTGATCGGCCGGGGGGTATGGCCAAGGAATGTTGTAGCGCTCGCAGTAGTCTGCTGCTACGTATTCAAGACCCGAAAGCCTTCGGTCCATGTTCTGCTCAAAGTTGGTGAACCGTTGGTCCATCTGCTGAACAGTGTTAAAGGTCCGTAGGTTAAGATCTCGCATTTCTGCCATCATAGTGTTGATGGCTTGGAACTGGGCCTCCGTCCCCGACGCTTGGTGTTCCCTTTGGTCTCCTGCTGTCGCAGGTTCTTCTTCCTCAGGTTCTTCATCCCTTTGCTGTTGTGGAACTCGTGCTCTTTTTCTTCCCCCTGTGCTAGAGCTTGCTCCTCCGGTTGGGTTCCTGTTTAAAACTTCTTGAAAAGTAGATTTCCCCAAAAACTTGGAGTTGAGCAAAGTGGGGTAAATAGCAATTTCGGGATTGTCCAAATTTTTGAATTGGCTCTCAAGTAGGTTGGTAACTAAGTGCCCAAGGCCTAGGGAACCGCGTTTTCTACTTATTTGGCTTGAGAAGCCTTCAAATATGGTCTTGATATTGTCCACGTGTTTGTGGTTGGCCACGCACCATAGTATGAGCAATTCCGTCTTTGAGACTTTATTGCTCTCATTTTTGCCCAATAAGTTGTGGGCCATAAATTTGTGAACAAGATTGAGAAGTGGGTCTAGGAGAGCGACTGGGCTAGCAGTCTGGGAGTTAAAGTCTGATATGCTTGTGAGTTGTTCCCAAGCTATATCTTTTGTTATAGGCTTCTCAAAGTCTGAGATTGCCTCTGGGTCGTTATAAACTCCCATTAGGGCTGCTAGTGTGGTGCCATCGAGACGGTAGGGTTTACCGTTTAGTCTAAAAGAGTGTTTCCCACCGTCCAAGGGTAGCTCTTTTTTCCAAGTGGTCAAGAATTCCATGGTAAAGTTGTGATAAACTGGAGTATGTTTGGTGGCTAGTCTATACCAGCCGTGGAATTTGAGGATTTCATTGAAATCCTTCTTTAAACCTATACTCGATAAATAAGTTTGATCAATAACTATGTGTGTGGCAAGGTCTTGCTTGGAAAACCTATCGTACAAAATTCCCTCACGTTCATCAATAAGACCAAAGGGTGGATCATACTTAGCTTGGAGGCTTTCGTCGAACTCGACCTCAGATTCGGCTTCATTCTCGACGACGACCTTAGCTTTGCCTTTCCGTCCCATAGTTCCTGAGGAATAGACCAAAAATGGAAGAGTTAGAACATATTTACAAGTTTCAACATAAACCCCCAAACAACCATTCATAGGCAAAAAATCATAGCTTTAGGAACTTAGGGACTAAACCATAAGTATTTGGTCCCTAAGTGTTTCACCCGAAATTCACAAATTCATGCAAAATTGGAGATACCCAATGACTAAAACATTAAAAAGAATGCAATTCACAACTCCATTGGTACGTTTCTAACTATAATTTGAATAGTTGAACTTTGAGCTAAAATGGGGATTTTACCCAAATTGAGCAATTTCTCCAGAAATTTAAAACTTGATGCGTCCCCACCCAGGTTAGAGATGGGAACTCACTAAGGGATAAGTGTACCCCGTCGTTATCAAGTAATAAATTTCTGGTTTAAGTCCAGGTTATCATCCACAGGATTTATTTCTGCAAGTACCGAGCTACTCGATCTCGGATGTTATCTAGGCTTAGGGGGTTTTGAGTTTGTTTGATTAAATTAGTCTACTCCTAGGTTGAATTACGCTACTCCTAGCTAAGTTATCCAATTCTAACTAAGTTATTCTACGCCTAATTAAGTTACTCTACCCCTAATTAAGTTAAACTACTCCTAAGTGATCTTTTACCAATGCAATTAACCGAAGAAACATGAAGGGATACGATGATAATGAAAATAGAATGTTTAAACAGTTGAATTGAAACCTAAGTCACTTGTGTCCAAGGCGATTAACCCGACCTATCCTCCTAAAGTCCCTAGTTCGTGATTCCCTTGTAAGGCCGAAACTAGCTCTAAGGCTCAGTAATTTGGGCTTAATCTTCTATAGGGTCGTCAATCCTATAGGCACTGACTAGGTCAGATTCAGCTCGCAATATGTGCCAACCTAATTTTGGGATTATCGAATGAGTTAAACCAATCAGACAAAGCGTAAGACAAAGATTAAAACATCAAAACAATTGAATAAACAAGAACTATAATATATATCAAAGATGGAAACATTGTCACGAAGTTACAATAAACCTAGAATTCATAGCATGTATCAGAGGCTAGACAGAATGTAAAAGAAGAAAAATCCCTTTCAGGGAACCTGTCTACCAATGCAGGCATCTTTCTAGGATTTAAGGATGAAGCTTGAGCAATCCTCGGTGAATGGAGCTTCGGAGGTGTCTTCAATGGAGGTTTGAAGGATATGGAGGAGGTGGAGAGGATTTCTCAAGGTGAAAAGCTAAGAAAATTACAAAGGAAAAAGATATCTAAATTACAATGGAAAAATCCTATTTATAGACGCGTCTCGGGCCTCGTTTTGACCTATTTTCGTGTCCTTGTTGGTGTAGGAAGACGTGGGGCCGAACGTGGCTTCGTGGGGGCGGAACTGGTCTTTTTGACCAATTCCCGCAGGGCTGCTCGCCGAGCAGGGAAGGCTGCTCGGCGAGCAGGGCTGCTCGCGCCGAGCAGCCCCCTGCTCGCCGAGCAGGCGCCTGGTGGCCTGCTCGGTGAGCAGGCGCCTGGCGCCCTGCTCGGCGAGCAGGCCTCTGGCGGCCTGCTCGGCGAGCAGAAATGGCCCGTGGGGCCCTACTCGCCGAGCGTTTTTGCCCGAAGCGTGCTCGATTCAAGCTTGATGAGTTCCATGCCCTTTTTCGTCCGAACTTACACCTGCACACGCATAAAAACTCCGGAAAACATTAGTCCAAAAGCCAAATTGATCCGTCAATCGCTTATTTTAAGCAAACGCTTCGTTTGGTGCGACTTTTGACGGACCAATTAGCTTCAAAAGATAACGGAATTCTATTATGCATGCATGCTATTTCGGCCGTATTTGCCTAAATTGATCATAAAACGAGCCTAAACGATGAAAAGTAAATAGAACGTTTCCAATTCCTAACTAACTCACACAAAAGCATTTAAATACGAGAATTGCTCGCTTATTAACCAAATAACTCTAAAACCCGTCCTAAAACCGTACCCAAAGATAGGGGTTTTTGACCCCTATCAATGGGTACCATTTTTTTCTCCACCTAGTAAAGGATGTCATCTCAGGGGGTGTTTAAGGAGATTGGTGACCTCTTCGAGTGCTCTCGTGGCCTCTTCCTCTTCTGGTCCCTATCATTCTTGGCTAGCCTGATGGGGGCAGATTTCTCGCTTAGTAAAGCATTTAGCCTGTGGGCCTACCACCTATAGAAATCGCTTGCTCGGGTCATCATATCTTTAAAGGTCTAGGGTTTGTTGGTGATTAGCTTCCGGGATAATTCCTTACTAAGGCAATTGGCTTCCATAGTACCGATCGCTCCCTCAATGTTCAGTACCTTGACTTGAATAGCTTCTTGGGATCTTTCCACATAGTCCTTCAGAGTTTCTTTCTCGTGTTGGACCAAGTAGTTGAGATCCTTCATGGTCTTGCATTTTGGAATGGATGTTACGAAATGATCAATGAAGAGTTTAGACATCTACTTAAAGCTGGTGATGATCTCGGTCACTAGGGACTTATACCAATAGGAAGGAGCGCCTTTTAGGGTGGTAAGTAATAGACGGCATATCATAGCGTCAATTTTTGTGGTAGTATCCATAGCTCACCTAAAGTTTTTAATATGAGTAGTGAGGTCCGTTGTCCCATTGTACTACTTCAACAATGGGTATTTAAACCCTTGGGCAATCGGCTCGCTCATGATTTTCTTACATAGGGGTATTTCTACCTCTATGACGTGAAGATGCATGTCATTGATCCCTACCTCGATAATGGTACTCCTGAGCTTGTAGAGCTCCTTTTGCATTTCCTCGAGTTTAGCCTCGACAGCCTCGCCTTTGATCGAGAGGTCCCTTTCTTTCGGCGCCCAACGCTCCCTGTTCAGTGATTGGCTGCGTTTTCTTGGTTGACCAACTGGGATATTATCAACTGATGATGTGTCTGAGGGTTGGAGTCTGGTGTCCTCCTACCCGAGGAGGGTGGTCTTTATTCTCTTTCCTGGATTGATCTCGAGGGGATTGATCAGTGTCTTTCATGTTGCTTGGAGGGGGAAATTCTGGTCTAGTCGCACCGCACCAGGGAGACTCTTTTCTCCATTGATTAGGTGTCCAGATCTTTCATTCAGCTCTTCGGGGAACGATCTTACCAGCGATAGCAGCTTAAGATAGTGTGGTCCGGTCGAGCATTTAGTGTTTTTAGGTTTATTCACATTCTTGAATGTTTCCTTTACTATCACCATCTTTTCTTTTACTTCAGTCATTTGGATGGCATGTTCTTGTCTCATGATGCTGACGACCTGTTGGACAGAATCAAAGTTTTCTGCTAGGCACCGTAAGATTGTGCGCAAGAGCCTTTACTGCTGAGGCTCTAGGATTTCCCTTTCTTCCACCATTTCCAGGATTGGATCATCACCAAACCGATGGATTCAACATGCTTCTTCTTCGGTGGTTCTCTGGATCTCTACTGTGGGGAGAGCACTGGTCGAAGGAATTTTGATGGAACTACTTAAACGAGCCATCAATGTATCACTCCACGCTCACTCCACCAATTTGATGTGGTTCAATCTTGAAAGTCCACAATCACTAAATTAAAGTTGTAATGTAAGTTTAATGTAAAGATGAATGATTTTGTCTACCTCGAGCTGAGCTTACTCTATTTATATTGATGTTATGCTGTAGAAGATGGGTACAGATTGTGCCACATGTCTCATGTTGATATGAAGGAGTGAGATTAGATATTGGGGCCTGATATCTCTCAAGGCTACTAGGCCTACGATTTCCGGGATCGGGTGTGACTGTGGAAGATTGGATCTTTGATTGCGTCAAGCGCGACTTCCCAAGTGAAGCTTCTAGTATATAGTTGTTTTGATGTATTTTAGACGAGAAGACGATATGTTCTATCTTTAAAGAGTAGGTTCGAGCTTTTGCAGTTCCACGTGACATCTTTCTTGATATCAGTAGGGAAAGAGAATAGAAAACTTTAGGGAGTATTAGGTAATGAGATTAAATGAGTATGGGGTAAACCCAAAACACCAAAAAAAAAAAAAAAAAAAAAAAAAAAAAAAAAAAAAAAGTCATCTTTTTCCACAACCTTTCATGAAACCCAAAATAAACAGTGGTAAGTGAGTTATAACAAAATCTCAATTAATAGTAAGAATGTCCATAAGCAGAATTGCAGCAGCAGGACATATGCATGTTAAATTAAGTTAAAATTTGTAAATATTGTAAAATATGGAATGGTAAAGTTATATTGGGGGTATGAAGAAGTAAAGAGTTGTAGGGACAGTTTGTATAAAGGGAGAGAGTCCTGTAAAAGGGTCATTTAATAATTTGTATACAGCTCCCTTCCATATTAATATTACTACTTGTACAACATTTACTTGTTTTTATTTTCCTGGACAAGGGAAGGGAAGGGATCCTATCCCAATCCTAATCCTATCTATCTGGTCACATACCCTATTTAATATAGTATAGGTATATTTATCCAACCAGAACCAATTATTGGATGTACAACTCTTTTTCATATCCTAGTATCAATATGCAAAATTCCTTTCCTTTACATTTCAAAATTCAGCTCATGACTAAAACATTAATTTCCAAGGAATAATATTCAATATTTTTTATTCGGGAATGATAGTCTCTTTGCACATTATATAGATTGGGATTGATAGAGACAATGGGAGGAAAAAACATACTTGATCATATTCTTTATGAAAAAACAAGTCGGCCAAAGCTATAAAATTGGAAACACTTGTTTCAAATAATAAAAATTATTTTTGAAAGGGACAATTTATTCTTCTTAATTAGATTTGTCTAAAATTCGACCATTTAAATTCCATGATTGGATTGGAGATGTTTGTACTACTTTTACTTTTGACTAAAGTTTGGAACCTAATTTCAGTTCAATTCAAACTAATATAAACTTGAATAAACATTAAAATATAAAGTAATATCATGATCCTTGCTTTTTGAATTTAAGCACCGTAAAGTTGAAAGAAACAAGTAATTTATTAAACCTAACATGTATGTATGTATATGTTTAGTTATTTGGGATCGAAAGTTCAAAATTGCTGTCGTATTATAGGTTTCAGGTCCCACATCTTATGTATAATTTATAGTTGATGGTTTGACCAACTTATAAAGATGGTTTTTGTGATTTAAAAGTTCACAAAAATAAGTTTATACTTTGTGAATTTTGCAATTAAAAGATATATGAGTCCATTTTTTTTATCAAACAATACTTGTGTTTTAATTAATTTGCAAAATTATACCGTGTGTTTTGGATAATTTGTAAAATCGGTTTTTTTAATTGCTCCAAATCGCTCAGCTTTGTGATAAATACTCACGACAACAATTTTTGTAAGAATGAGTTTGCAAACTGTAAAAAAGTACGGACTTACAAACTTTTAAACCATAGGGATTATTTTCACAAATCAGCCAAACTACAAAATTTATTTTTATATTTTTCTTTTATAGTTTCTTCACATTCTTTTATCATTTTAATAGTTTTCTAATAAAAAATATACATAATTTATAATACATATCTGTTTTTTTTTAATAATTTTTTTTTTTGTGTTTTATAAATTTTAATTTTGATTAATATTTTGTTATATAAGCAAAAATCAACATTGCAAGATCAATCTTGAGAATGTTATTTTTATTTTAGACAATTTATGTTAGTAATAATCTATTTCATTTTAGACTATATGTTTGTCATGTTATTTTTTTTTTAATAACTTATTATGTTTGTGACTTGTGATATATAGTGCTATGTCATTCTGTTAATGTGTGAATTTATTTATATAATTATATACTTTTAGCTATTAAAAAAAAGTAAAGAATATAATTAATGGTTAAAAATCAAAATAAAGAGTTAACAGATAAAACAAAATCAAAGAGCAAAAAACATAATTAAATCCTCTGAACTTTAGTTGTTTTAAGGATTAAGTTTCTGGACAATTATTTTTCTACATTGAGCCCCTCATTTTATTATGGATTTGGCCTTTATTTAACTTTTTCGTAAAGTTTAGATTGCATATATTGTTAGGGTGATTCGGCTTGTTGACATGGACAAATAAAAATAAGAATTCCTTGACTAGGAGTGATAAACATTAAAAAACTAAAACGAAATTATAGAAATTAATTTCCAGTATATTCTTCCAAACTCGATTTTCTCTTCTTCCATTTTGTGATTTTTAACATTAGAATCGCCAAATCAATCTTTTTATCTCCTAAACTCGACGGAAAAGTTAAATAAGGACCAAATCCATAACAAAATCAATGATCAGGGGCTCAATGTGAAAAAATAATTGATCAGAGGTTTGATCCTTAAAACAGGTAAAATGTAAAATTCAGAACTTAATTATGTTTTTTTGCCAAATCAAAATAAAGAGTTAACTGGCTAAAATAATTAGTTAATCGATTAGGGATTAGCCAAAATCTAATAGATTATTGTACGTTATCATTTTCTAAAACCTAAAAAAAAAAAAAACTAAAAAAATAATTAACCGACCAAATTTAATTTAATAAACTGATTAACCAGTTATGTGCATCCCTAGAAAAAAAAGGAAAAGGTAATGCATTAAAGCAACTTTAAGTCTAATATTTACATTGGGGTTTCATATTATATACCTATATATATGTATTCTGTTTTAGGTTATTGATATGTATTGGTTTAGTTATTCATATAGGGATCAAGAAACTTGTTTGTATTAAACATATAATATCCAAATTGTAGTATGATTATAATAGACTTATATTTTCATATTTGATGATGAAAGCCAAGAAATTATGCTACAAAGTTTGACTAATATGTATACATCTGTTGAGTTGAGGGCATACACATTTCGAAGCCTTTATTCCTAAAATGTAGGATGTTTTACTTCATTTTAATGCTTTATGTGTTAAAATTAAGTACATGAAAACATATAGATAGAGAAGATGCTATTAATATCTTATTGAATTGAGAAAACAATTGGCTCTTTATAGTCTTACAAAAGCCACATTTTACCTTGTTATTAATGTTGCAACTAAATAATAAATTGGAGAATATATTCCTATTAAGTAGGGATTTATTAAACATACTAAGAAACAAACTAGGACTACTTCAACCCAAACTCTAATTGACTAAATCAACAATATTTAACAGCTCAACATCATCTCTTAAACTGAACATCTTATATATCAGTTTATATTTAAAACACTGTAGACTCCCAACAAATTTCGAAGCCTCTCAAACACATCTAGCTTTAATGGCTTAGTCATGATATTTGTAATCTGGTTACTTTTACTATTGCATTTACTTTTTTTTGTTTTGCTTACTTTTACATAAATCTCAAATTTTAAGCTCCAATCGAACTACTTATATTAATGCTTCTTTTGCTCTTTTTTTTGTTTCTTTACCTATCTATACTCCAAAAACTTATTGATATTAGATGAATATAAACACACACACGTGGAACTTATGGAGTCTAAACCACCACCCGGGGAAGAGACCATCTGGATTCACGACAAAGAACATATTCTTGGTACGACCTAGTTTGGTAGTATTGGCTCGGGAAGTCTCTATAGACCCCGTCAAGGATCAGCATGTTATAGCAATCACGTCTAATCATGTGAATCATGAAACAAGTGGGCTTGAGGGATAATAAACTCTGATCTACGGGCACATATTAACCTATCAACAAGTGACGTGTAGCATGACCAGCTCCAAAGCTTATAACCACCACTCATAGCTTAATCACAGTGTAAATAGAGTATGACATTCCCCCAAGATATATTATTTCATTAATTCATTAAGGTTACATTGTAACTTTGATTTACTATTGTGTTCATCCTCAAGTCGTTCGACAAAGCCGACTTAAGCATCAGAGCGGGTTAACCGGATTACGACCCTTGTTTGACCTTATTTCCGTCTTATTGTATGCTTACAAGAGGACCTACAAGATTTAGCCGCATCAAATTAGTGTGGTAAGCATGGAAAAAACATAGTAATGAATCGCTTAAACAATATTCAGTTCCCTTCCTCCAGCACATTGCCTGCATCTAAAGTCTAGAGAACGGTGGAAGAAAAAGTGTGCCGACTGGAACAAGTCAACAACGGTATAGCTCTGGAAATGGTGGAAGATGCTAAAGCTTTAGAGCCACAACAACAAAGGCTCTTAGGCGTAATCTCTATACAATTGGCAGAAACCTCAAATCAGTAGAGGATGATGTCAACATAATGCGACAAAAGCATGCCATCGAAATGGAAGAGGTTAAAGAGAAATTAGAGATATCATAAGAGGCAGGGATGAGGCAGGTATCGACTTAAAGCAAACTAATATAACAGAAGTTGAAATGATGTTATGTAAAAATATTATAACCGACAAGGGGGTTCAAATACCATTATAAAGAACTCCAGGCGCGCTAAAGATACTACAACAACCATAGATGACGTAATGTTCCGCCTCTTCCACACAACCTTAATGGATGTCGCCTCTTACTAGTATCAGCAGCTCGACATGGATCAATCACCAATTTCAAGCAAATGGCAAGACTATTTACGGACCACTTGACGAAGTCCATCCTTCAAAGCAAAACAATGCAGGACCTCAGCTACCTCGTCTAGTATGAAAATAAAACATTAAAAGACTACATGGAGCGATTCCATCAATAAGCCAACCAGGTCATGGTACTGAACATAGAAGAGAAAAAATGCATCATGGCTGCCAATTGCCTCAATAAGGAGTTGTCCCAAAAGTTGACAACCAACAAACCTCAAACCTTCAAAGACATGATGACTCGGTTAAGAGACTTTTGTAAATGGGAGGCCCACATGTTAAATACTCTATTAAAAGATAAGGTTATCTCTACCAGCGCATACAGACAGCCTAGGAACGATAGAGAACGAGACTGGAGAACACTTAAAGAGAACAATATTCTCATTGAGCACTCACGGGAAAGAGGTCATGTATTATAAGAAAATGACTTGGTGAAATTTATGATACCATTGATGGGATGCCTGCTTGAGCCCATAAATATATTTCTTTAATTTTCACATCATTTTCTTTGGATCACCAAAGACAGAGTTTTCTAGCTGTAACATATAGATAGTTTCATCAATGTCACTATTGAGAAACACGATCTTAACATCCATTTGATAAAGTTCAATATCAAAATATGTCATCCTAAAAAAGTCTTTTGAAGAAACTAGAGAGAAACTCTCTTTATAATCAAATCCTTCCTTTTGGGTGAAGCCTTTAGAAACAAAGCATGCCTTATATCTTTCCATATTGCCCTTTAAATCCTTTTTTGTCTTAAATATCCATTTGTAACCAACAGGTTTCACACCTTCTAATAACGAGACAATATCCCAAACCTCATTGTCTCTTATATACTTTATTTCTCAGTCATGGCATCAATTCACTTATGAGAATTAGAACTTTGCAATGCTTATTGGAAGTTGATTGGGTCTTCTTCCATTAAGCCAATGCTTTCCTCATGTTCTTGGAAAAATACAATATAATCATCTGGAATTGCATTTCTCTTTTCTCTAGTGGATCTTGATATAGCTCTCTATTTTATAGTGTTTTTAGGATTAATTTAGTTTGTTTTAATTAGCTTTTAGTTAAGTTTCTGTATTAATTTGATAGTTTTTAATTAAAATTAGTATTTTCCATTATTTATGGCATTATTAGTGTTTTTAGGGATTTTCAGGGACTATTCGAGCATTTTCGAATCGGATCCAAGCCCGTTGGAGCATTTCTGGACTATTTAGGGACCGTCAGAGCACATTTGGGATTCATCATGGACCATTAGAGCACTTTTTGAAAGCCCATGGACCTAAACAGATAAAAATCGGAGCAAAATCGCCTCAATTAGGACATGTCTCGTCGAGACATTACCTGTCTCGTCGAGACAGGACCTCATCTCGTCGAGACACTCCTTGTCTCGACGAGATGAGGCGGGGAAAAGCGCACCAGCGCCTTCCCCCTTGCTAAAATCGCGGATTTGGACCCTAAAGCCCATTAAAACATTATGTAAATGTCTTTTTCACCCTTGATGCATTAGGGTTTTCTCCATAAATCTATAAATAGGGAGTTAATTCTAATCTTTGAGGGGGAATTCATTCTGCCTCCTTTCACAATGTAGACAATTAATTTTAGTTTTTTAGATTAGATTTTCAGCTTTCTAGGTTAGATTTATTTCAGTTTTTATTTCTTTTATTGAAGAACAATTGATGGGAGAAGCACTTCATCTTCTATTTTTGTAATCGGATCAGACAAACGGGTTCTAGATTTCTCTCTTTCCCTTTTATCTTTTACCTTGATATTTAATTGAAGCTTTTTCCATTATTCCTATTGTCCTATTGCTATGATTAGTTTGTCTATGAACTGATCCCCATCCAATATGAGATGGGGATGAAATTGATTGTATGAATATGTATGGTTAGGGATCTAGGGCCTTTGATTGATCAGTTTATGCATGCTTAATGCCTTAAAATTGTCAGGAATAGGATTATTGCTAGAATGAGACTCGATGACGATCAACTAGCCTGCTTTGTATATATGATTGTGCCTAATGCCTATAAACCTGACAAACATAGGATTATAGATAGATAAGAACCTGACCATGGAATTATCTATGCTGAACCTGTGTAAACCTGACCTCGCTAGAGACCACTAGGAGTATGGCTTTGTGGCTGGGCTACGACTTTAGCCTTAGTTGCTAAAGAACCTAATGCTTTGCATGCCCTAAGTTATATGCCTAATCAAGCCGCTAGCTAAATGCATGTGAATAGGTTAGATGAATCTTGATCACATTTGTCTTTCTTATTAGGGTAATTATTGGAGTTTAGTGTTATAAAGACAATTGTATTAGGATACTAATATTAATGAATAAATTGTTTATTTGATCATTTTTTTAATCAGATATATATAGCATTGAAATGTAACTATATATATAAAGGCACAAATCTTTCATAAAGAAAGTAACCCTAAGTTTATTTAAGTAGTTATAAAGTGTTCATACAAGCATGAAGTGAGACTGCACTTTATAATAGACCAATAGACTTAAAGTAAACCCAAGTCAAATAATACGTTATAGGGGTTAGCATATTACTGTTGAGACTTGCATGTAACAGTGTTTTCTGTCGAGACAGAAAGCTGATCTCACAAACTTTAGATATTCAGATATCTAGACAGTTACATGGATCCGGTGAAGGAGTTCATTAGGATTGGGAACCGACTTGAGATAACAGCATGGATTAATTTATCTAAAAGTGTCAATTGTTCATCTCATTGGTATTAGTAGGTATAACTAATCCTCAGACTCAAATATTCGTTAATTAGTGATTCTGGAGTCTGATATTTTGACTCTGTGCGATCACGATCCAACAGGTGAGAGCCTGGGGTGTGTGAGAGCAGGGTTGGGTATCACACAAAGTAATTGCAAAATAGTTAATGTCAGATTGAGCATTCGTCACTCCTGATAAATGGGAGATATATCCAAATGGCCGCTTGTGGTGAATTAACTGAAATCCTTGCAAGGTGATAGAGTTATGAGTAGAAATGGATATTTCACTTAACTTATCTTTCAGAGTGAATTCAACCTGTACAAGTAAAACAGACTCTTCGTTATATGTAACCTTGACACGCTCCATGGTATAAGGAATTGACCAACGGGATATAGTTGATGAAGGATCGTATTATATTGTACCTAATGCAGAAAGGTTAACGTTAGTTATCAACCTGACTTCTTAATTGCTCTGGGGGAATATCATAGGTTCTGCTAGTAACAGCTCGTGACGGTATTCCGTTATATATATGTTGGAATTAATCGTGATGAATAATTTCAAAGGATATATACGGCTAGTGGCAATAAAGAACCTAATGGGTCGCATATAAGACTTGGAATCAGATGACGAAAATGTAAATTAGTGAGACATAGTACATGGGCCGAAATTTATATATTAAATAGAGATATTAGTTTGATTTAATAATTATAATTAGATTATAATTATAAATTAAACTAAAAGATTATCTGATAATATTAATTAGAAGTTTTTATGTGATTGAAACTCTAATTAATTATCCCTAACATTAATTAATTATTACTTTGATTAATAATAATTATCTAGATATAATTAGTTATTATTTAGATAATATTAAAGTGTTTATTTAATTATCTAATTAGTAATCTTATTCCGAATAAGATTCTAATTAATTAATTACCTAACACAACTAGAACTAGGGTTTAGAGAAGTCTATAAATAGACTCCCTAGCCTAGTAAATTTGGCCAACTCAAGAAAAGGAGGAGAGGATTTGTTTCGTCTTTCGTCTCGGCTAATTTACTTTATTTGTTACTTCCTCTTTGATCTGGTGTCGATTTCTGTTAGAGGCAATCATTGCGATTGCTATACTTTAAAGGTTGATTACTGATTAGTTTGTTTTTCTGTGTTGAACAAAAACGTTCGTTGCTCACGAGTTGATAAGAAGAAGTTGTGGGCACTTCGTTTGCAACCGTAGATAGTTCTTCACTAAAGGTATTACTTTCTATCCCTCTTTATATGAAATAACGATTAACAGATCTTGGAAAAGGGAAATAGATAAAATAGATAAAATTTTATTATTCCGCTACGTCTAGGCTTGTCTATTTTCCTACATTGGTATCAGAGCCTATGTTAATCTGTTATTTCATATATGTAAATAAAAGGGTTTTTCAATCGGATTGAATAGATTTATTGTTAGGTTAATTAATTAATCAGTTAGTTTAATTAATCTAAAGATAAATAAGTTTTGATTACTTGATAATTAAAACTGATTATGCATAGTTTCTAATTATTTCGGTTGATAATCGTTTAAACAAAAGATTAAAGGTTTTATAGTTAGATAATTAAAACGTTTTGTTTTATTAAATCTAAAAGATAAAAAAAACTGATTATGGATATTCTGAAAATTGTTTTGAAACCGTTTTAAAACAATTATATGTATATATGTATTTAAAAATAAATAAAAACAGTAGCGTTTCGGGGTCGCTGCCGCGAGGCAGCCACCCCGCGCTACTGCGTCTAGTTGCTGCCATACAGCAGTAACCAGCTGCAGTGTGACGCTGATGTTGCCCTACGGTAGCAGGTGTTGCAATAAGGGTCGTGCCGATTGAATCGGCCCGGTCCGATTGGTGGTACCGTTTTAAAAGTGTTTTAAACAGACCCGTTATATATATATATATATATATATATATATATATATATATATATCAGAATATAATAATTTGTTTTGGTTATCAAAATCAATTTATTTAAAAGTTTGTTTTACCTAAATATTTGATATAAGTAATTCAAATTGTTAAATGAATTATACAAATTAATTAGTATATGCATGATACTGATTTTGTACATGTTATATTAATCTAATATGTACTTGCTACAATTTGATTAAATTAAATATAAAGGATACAAAATTGACAAGATTAAAATTGGATGTAAATTAATTTAAGTTGTTAATTTTGATTAACTCAAATACTACATAAATAGTTTATGTAATCAATCAATTAAATTTAATTTAATTGAGCCTTTGCATGTTTGGCGTTATGGATATATTAGACCCTCTATAATAGTTATTCAGTCTTTTGGTATTTTAAATAGGACTTGCGTGTCCTGCATTCTCTTACTCTCTATTGTATTTCTCTTCTCATCCAAATCCCTTCAAATAAATTGAAGTTTCTTAGAAATTGAATATTGTTGTAATTCAAGGCGCCAAGGAGAAGACGGAGGATCCAAAGAGAAATATGTAATAGTTAGTATTTCCCTAAGGTGACCCTTTATTCCGTTTCTGGTTCAACGGAATAAACTTAGAGATATATCCATAATTGTCAATGTTGAATGTATGAGTGTCTGATGAATGCTAAAGCAAATCAAGACTATGTTAGATTATGAGACTAATTAAAACCCCTCACTAATCAAAAGTCAAGTCAATAAACGAGTTATTGTAAAAATCGGTTGCCCCTCCCTAATATTATAATTCAGCCGGCAGTATGGGGGCCTTAGGGTTGTTGAGTAAACTCAAGCTCGGGGTCTTATGGTAACACCTGAATTATTGAAAATCGTTTTCACGAATATAGGGTAACGACTTGGATTAGGTTAGAATAATTGGATGAGTAAACTCATGTTGTTCTAACCTAATGGGCAATATGGTTGGGATTGATAAACGACGCATATCAGTTACTAATGTGGTTAGTAACCCAATAACCTAGAAGTCACATTGTTGATGTGATTGATTGCATGAATCTACCTAATAAATAAAACTTAGCTTGTTGAGTAAACTCAAGGTGAAATTTTAGGAGTTAGGATTCTAGCTCACTAAAGGGTTTTGAATATCCTTCGAATTAATATGGAGGGTTATTAATTTGGTAAAATAGTGGGAGCAATTTAAAAACATAAAAGTCCAACGTATTTAAATTGTAAATGAATTAAACAAATGAATAACATCCGTCACTTTTCTCACTCTCAGGTTATAAACAAATCGCACTCTAAAACAATCATGTCGAAAACCGATCTAAGAAATATCCTTACCGATAACAAATTGAATGGTTCAAACTTCACCGACTGGTTTCGTAACCTCAAAATTGTTTTTGAAGTTCGAAAAGATAGGGTATTATTGGATACGTCGATACCCTCTCTTCCGGCCGATGACGCACCCATTGAAGAGATTGATGCCTATCAGAAGCATAAATCTAATGATGAACACGCAGAGTGCATCATACTTGCATCAATGACACCAGATCTGCAAAGGCAACATGAGGAGATGGATGCCTTTTCTATTGTCATGCACTTGAAAGAGCTGTTCGGGAAACATACTCATTGTGAACGTTTTGAAATATCAAAACTATTGTTTCGCTACAGGATGCAAGAGGGCACATCTGTTATTACACATTGTGTCAAGATGATTGGCTATATCACCAAACTTTCTAGTATTGGCTTCGCGATGGATCATGAACTAAGTGTGGACTTACTTCTTACATCCATCCCAGAAAGTTATTCACAGTTCACCATGAACTACCAGATGAATGACTTACAGACCTCTCTTGATGAGCTCGCCAATATGCTCAAGACTGTTGAGCCCAACTTGAAGAAAGATAAGGTGATACCCGCTCTTGTGATTGAGGGATCAAAGAAGAGGAAAGGGAATTTTCCCAATCCAAAATATCCCAAGAAGAACAAGGGAGGCAAGCCCGCCCAGGCCAAAGGAAAGTAAGTCAAGAAGCCCAAAGGGGAATGCCACTTTTGTGGTAAAGATGGGAATTGGAGGAGAAATTGAAATGAGTACCTAGCTTCTCTCAAGAAGGGAAAGAACGGTGCTTCAACTTCTGGTATGTTCTATATTGAAATTAACTCAATTTCACAGTCTGAATCTTGGGTATTGGATACCGGATGTGGATCTCATATTTGTATGAATATGCAGGAACTAAAGCAGACTAGGGAATTGAAGAAAGGAGACGTGAATCTGCGAGTTGGAAATGGTGCAAGGGTTGTCGCACTCGCGATTGGAGATTATGATCTACATCTACCATCAAGACTTGTAATAAAATTAAGGAACTATTTGTATGTTCCAGAGATGTCTCGTAACATTATTTCTATTAGTTGTCTAGTCAATAATGGCTTTCATATTTCAATTAAGAACAATAGTTGTGAATTTTCTAGAAACAACATTTTCTATTTTTCAGGAATATCATTGAATGGGATTTATATTTTGAATGATAAGATTTCTGCTTTCACAATTGATACCAAAATACTTAGACTAGATAATTCAACTTACTTGTGGCATTGTCGTTTAGGCCATATAAACCAGAGACGCATGCTTAAGCTACATCAAGATGGGCTTATAGATTCGATTGATTGTGAATCAATGGGAACATATGAGTCATGTTTAAAAGGAAAAATGACAAAGACACCCTTTAGCAATAAAGGTGAGCGTGTATCAGAGACTCTATGATTAATACATTCGGATGTATGTGGTCCTATGTCAGTCCAAGTAAGAGGAGGATTCAGATACTTCATTAGCTTCATAGATGGCCATACTAGATATGGCTATGTCTATTTGATGAAGCACAAATCAGAAGCTTTTGAGAAATTCAAATGCTTTAAGAATGAAGTTGAAAATCAAACAGGAAAGACTATTAAGATACTTCGATCGAGGTGGGGAATATCTTTTTGAAGAATTTATGAATTATCTAAATGAATGTGGAATATGCTCACAATGGATGGCTCCTTATACACCACAACACAATGGTGTATCAGAAAGGAGAAATCAGACCATACTAGATATGGTACGATCCATGATGAGCACCGCTTCTCTTCCAAAATCATTCTGGGGCTATGCCTTAGAAACTGCCCTATTTACCTTAAACCGAGTTCCAACCAAATCCGCCAGTTCCACACCATTCGAACTGTTCGTTGGTAGAAAACCCATCTTCTCCTTCATGAGAATATGGGGATGTTTAGCATACGTCAAGCGTATTGTGTCAGATAAATTAGATCCCAAATCTGACAAGTGTTTCTTCATTGGATACCCAAAAGAAACCATGGGATATTACTTTTATCATCCAGATGAACAGAAAGTAATTGTATCCAAACACGCAGTGTTTCTAGAGAAAGAGTTTCTAGAGGAAACACAAAATGGAAGCCTAGTTGAGCTTGAGGAAGTTCAAGAGGAATGACATGCTGAAACAGCGGAAGAGGAAGTCGAGCTCGAAGCTGTTTCACTAGATGAAACACAAGTGTCATATCCCACTCGTAGATCTCAAAGAGTTCGTGAACTCCCAATTAGATATGGTTTTCTAGTGGGAGATAACGAACTGGTTCCCATGTTAGACGATGGACCCGAAACCTACGAAGAAGCTCTTACTAGTCCAGAATCTAAAGCATGGCTTGAAGCCATGAATTCTGAAATGGACTCCATGTATACTAACCAAGTGTGGACTTTGGTTGATCCACCCGAAGGGATAAAACCCATTGGGTGTAGGTGGATCTTCAAGAAGAAGACGGAAATGGATGGAAAGGTTAGTACCTATAAAGCTAGGTTAGTAGCGAAAGGATATCGTCAAAAGCAATAAGTTGACTATGACGAGACTTTCTCTCCAGTATCCCTGTTCAAATCCATCAGAATATTGCTTGCAATTGCTGCTCATTTTGATTATGAGATTTGGCAAATGGATGTGAACACAACTTTCCTAAATGGAAACCTGCTTGAGGATGTATACATGATGCAACCTGAAGGTTTCACGTCAAAGGATGCAACCAAGGTTTGCAAACTTCAAAGGTCCATTTATGGACTTAAGCAAGCATCTAGAAGCTGGAACAAGCGTTTTGATGAAACCATAAAACAATTTGGTTTCGAACAAAACTCTAAAGAGGCTTGTGTTTACAAGAAGATAAGTGGGAGCTCAGTCGTTTTCTTAGTACTATATTGATAACATAGTGATATTATCCCGAGGACTGAAAGAGATATTGACCTTGGGACCGCCACGTATCATTCTCCAAAGGAGAGTTAGAAGGCGGATCTCCATGGTCCCATTCAGAGAGATCCGCTGGCGAACCTACGAGGGCGAATCTCCTCTCTCACTTGATTCGCCACTGTAACGGCTGGGCGCCGACTCGGCCATAAAGATCATTAAATAAGCTATCAATTAGCTAACCGCCAGGTTAAAGATAACTTGTAACCGCCAATTAATGGAGCATTAATGGAGACTCTCTAGTTGCCAAAGGTTACAACTTCTAAGCTATATATAGCCTACATCTCTAGGCTATCAAGGTACACATTCATACATCCCTTGTCAATTCAGTTTGCTTTCCCAATTCCTCTTACTGACTTTGGCATCGTAGCTTCCCCCCGTCGAACCCAACGACGCCCCCACAGGGACGGAAGCTAATCAGAATTTCTCTACTTGTCATCAATTGGTGCGGTGATCGTGGAACCCTTAATCAAACAAAGGGTTTTTTGTTCACATTAAGAAACTATGACAAATGAAGATCAAAATCCCTCCTCAGGGATTGAAACACCATTAGTTACACCATCTAGTGCTGGTCGCACCGATTCCACTGCTCCTACAACACACGCCGACAGTAGCATGCCCCCAGATGCTTTCATCAACATGTGTGCTCGAGATATTGGAGAGCGATACGGACCTGAGATGGGGAATCACCTCCGCTCATTTATGACCCTTCCTCCACATTGGAGCATGACATCCACATCGGCCGTTTCATCTTGGCCGTTGTTAAATTTCGGACCGGGTGCCCAAAGTTCTTCGTTTCTCCAAGCTCACAGCACGGATTCTATGGTAACCACCACGGCACCGATTGGCGAGCGACCAATCAATCGAGAGTTATTTCCTGGTGGCGCAGAAGGAAGTCAAAGAAATGATTCAACCCTTCCTGGCGGATCTACAGGTCCTGGGTTGAATCTTGGGGGCGGATCCGAGGTCCCAAGCCGTCCACGAACGAATTTATCCCTTGGCGGATCCAAAGGGCGAACACACAAAAAGTAGAGAAAGGAGAAAGGAAGGCGGTCAAGGTCACCTTCACCCCGACGAGCGAGATCCTCCCGTCGTGGCAGATCGCCCCCATCTACTAGCCGTAGACGGAGTAAAAGGCCAGAAAAGACACCCCATTCAGGCGGACCACCACCACCGCCACCTCTAGGAACTGTTGGACACATCCCGTCGGGAAGCCAGGGAGGAGGTAACGGGCCAGCTCCCCCAGGCGGAGGAAATGGAGGAGGAGGTGGCGGAGGAGGAGGAAGTGGAGGAGGAGGCGGACGCAACAATGGAGGAGGACGTTCGCCGTCAGATCCATCGTCTGACTCAAGTTCTTCCTCTTCTTCTCCAAGCAGATCGCCACGCAGAGACCGTCCTAGAGCGGATCCGGAAAATTTTGATGATAGAGTTAGGGCCCTGGTGCTTCGTATGAATGAAGAAAATGCCAGGCATAACCCGTTCGCCAATAGGGATTCGCCTTTCGCAGCTTGGATTGAGGCGGAGGAGACGGAAAGAGCTTTTAAGATTCCCAATCTCGCAATATACACAGGCAAGGACAATCCAGAAGCTCACGTCCGAAAGTATCGAATACTGGCCAGGCTCAACCGTGCTACTGAGCCCGTGCTCTGCAAAATGTTTGTCACCACGCTGGGGGGCCCAGCCTATTTGTGGTTTCAATCTCTACCTCCAGGCTCGATAAACAGCTTTGATCAATTGAGCAGCGAATTTTGCGCTAAATTCGCTGGTTGTATTCCTGCAGTGGTGAAATCTGGGAAGCTTTTTGAGTTAAAGCAGAGAGCGAATGAATCCCTTCGGGAGTATGTGGACACTTTCAACCAGTTGTGCATACAAATCGTTGATGTGGATATCTCCGTAGCTGTGGAATGTTTCGTAAGAAACACTACCTGCAAGAGTTTGCAGGAAGATCTCATCCGAAAGAAACCCACCAGCATGGCAGAGTTGATGGAGCGTTGTAAAGACTTTATAAAGGTAGATGACATTCACTGAGGTTCACCATCATCGCCAAAAAGGGACAAGGGCGAATCTCGTCCTCGAGATCGGGACAGAGACAAGCGTCAGGATTCTTCCTCCAGAAACAAGCGAAGAGATTCCAGGAATAAATCAACGTTTGTCACCTCCTTCACACCTCCGAGAACAGCCAGCACAAATGGAGCATTTCATACCCCGAACCAAAGGGGGGGGGGGAGTACACCAATAATGGTAAAAATCCTAAAAACTATTGTAAATATCACAGGAAAAATGGCCATGACACTGATTCATGCTGGGAGTTGGCTCGGGAAATTGAGCGACTCATCAAGAGGGGCAAATTGGATCTGTTCATCCAAACTGAAGATAAGAGGGGAAATGGTGATAGATCCAAGGAGGACCCAAAGAAGAAAGGAAAGGGTACCATTAATGTCATAGCAGGCGGACCTGGATATCAACCAGTACTGAAAAAAGCAAAAACCTCTGCTCTTGACAGAGCAACATTGAATCGCCCCTTCGCCGATGCAGGTCCGATAGTCTCCCCTCATGCGGATGCGTTAGTCGTTACTATGATGGTGGAAGGCTGGGAGATGAAGAGAGTAATGATCGATACTGGCGAACTCCAAAAGGCAGACGCCATTGAGGAAGTGCTCTATACTCAGTGGCTGGCGAACGTTGTTTTGGTAAAGAAGGCGGGCGGATCTTACCGTATGTGCATTGACTTCACAGATCTTAATAAAGCTTGTCCCAAAGACAACTATCTTCTGTCGTGTATTGATATACTTGTGGACGGAACCGTTGGACATGCCATGTACTCCTTTACGGATGTAAAGTCAAGTTATCATCAGATCCCCATGGAGCCCTCAGATAGAATCAAAACCTCGTTCGTGACTCACCAAGCCACTTACTGCTTTAAGGTCATGCCCTTTGGGCTTAAGAATGCAGGAGCCACCTATCAAAGGATGATGAACAAAATATTCGCCGAAAGTAGAGGTGATAACTACTCAGTCTATGTGGATGATATGATCATTAAAAGTACAACTGTGGAAAAGCATGCAGATGATGTAAAAGAAGTACTGGACGTACTCCGACGCCACAATATCAAGCTAAATCCGGAGAAGTGTACTTTTGGCGCAACTTATGGAAAATTCCTGGGGTTCATGATTAGCAAAAAAGGGGTTAGCCCGAATCCTGATAAGGTCAAAGCTGTTCTAGAAATGCAAGCACCACGAAATATCAGAGAGGTTCAGCGCCTTAACGGGCGAATTGTTGCCTTGGGCAGGTTTATCTCCTGTTTAGCTCACTGATGTCAACCCTTTTACGAGGTTATCAAGAAGCAGAAGGCGTTCGAATGGAATGAGGATTGTGAGAAAGCTTTTGATGGGATAAAACAGTTTCTTGCGGAGCCGCCCATGATGAGTCGGTCGGAAAAGGGAGAAGATCTCTATATGTACATATCAGTTACGGATAAAGATGTGTGCACGGTCATGATACGAGAGGAGGATGGCCAACAGTTTCCGATTTATTATGTGAGCAAGGTTCTGAAAGATGCAGAAACAAGGTATTCCAAGTTAGATAAAATGGCGTTGGCCGTTGTCACCACAGCTATTCGCCTTAGGCCATATTTTCAGGCTCATACTGTGGTGGTTCGAACGTGCATACCCATGAGAAAAGTGTTGCAGAAGCTGGACACTTCTGGAAGGTTGATGGAGTGGGCAATCCGTCTTGGTGAATTCGACGTAAGGTATGAAAGCAGGTCGGCTCTGAAGAGTCAGGTCTGGGCAGACTTTGTGAATGAATTCACTGAAGAGGGGATAGATCATCCCAAGCCTCCAGTGGAAGAGTGGACGATGTATACCGATGGCGCCTCTTCGGCGGATGGAGCAGGCATAGGCGTGGTGATCAAAGGTCCTCAATACATAAAGTTACGGTACGCCGTAAAATTGAATTTTCATGCAACTAATAATGCCGCTGAATATGAAGCTCTAGTATTGGGACTGCGCCTACTCCAGGAGATCACTCCTGGGCGGATCGTGATCTACAGTGACTCCAAACTAATGGTTAACTAGGTGATCAAGAATTACGAGGTGAAAGATGATGTTTTGGCCAAATATGTAGCAGAAGTCAAGAAGTTGTTAGATCGCCTCGAGGTAAAAGAAACCAAATGGGAGCTGGTTCATGTACCCCGTGGATCAAACACTGAGGTGGATCATTTGGCCAAACTAGCCTCCAATGAAGAGAACTGGACAGATCCAGATTGTCCCTTCGAAGTTAAAATAGCTCCAGCCTTCGCCTCAGAGGAAATATCCCTACTCACAGCGGTAGAGGATGATTGGAGATCGGTCATCCGCCAATATCTGTTAAATGGAACTTTACCTGAGGACAAGGAAGAGGCACGGCGGATAGTGAGGAGAGCTGCTTATTTCTCCATGATCAATGACTGCCTTTACAGAAAATCTTTTAGCCATCCTTGGCTGAAGTGCATTCTGCCGGAGGAGGGACAACAAATCCTCAAGGAGCTACATGAGGGATCATGTGGGGCACATGAAGCATCCGCCATGATCTTGAAGAAAACAAGGTTAGCAGGTTTCTATTGGCCCACGGCCGAATTAGATGCCCAAAAATTGGTAGAATCTTGTCATAGTTGCCAGATTCATGCGAATGAGTCACATACTGCCAAACATATCCAGAGGCCCATCATAGAAGGACGGCCATTTTCCCTCTGGGGCATCGACATTGTTGGCCCATTTCCTCCGACTCGCCGACAAAGGAGGTACGTGGTAGTGGCAGTTGACCATTTCACCAAATGGGTAGAAGCTGAAGCTGTTTCCTCCATCACAGCAGAACGAATGGTGGAGTTCGTCAAAGACAATATTGTGGGGAGATACGGTGTTCCACATACCATCATCACTGATAATGGAACACAGTTCAACTGTAGCGAATTCAAAGCTTTCTGTGAAGGGTTGGGCATCCTGAACAGATTTGCCTTCGTTTATTATCCCCAATCCAACGGAATGACCGAAGTTACGAATTGCACGATCGTAAAGGGAATAAAGAAGAGACTGGGAGAACATGATAAGAAGTGGGCGGATCAGCTGACGAGCGTTCTATGGGCTTATCGCACCACTCCTCGGACGGCCACAGGAGAAACACCATTCGCCCTATCACATGGGGTCGAGGCCGTGATCCCGGTGGAAATACAGGTCCCAAGTGATAGAGTGGCCTTTTATTGTGAAGAGGACAATGACAAAAGACTAAGGGAACGTCTGGATCAAGTAGGCAATCAAAGAGACCAAGCCTATGTACGCCTGGCGGCGTATAAGCAGCGGATCGCCACTTACCATGATAGAAATGCTAAACTTGTAGATTTGAACTTGGGGGACCTTGTACTCCGAAAGGCCGATAAAATCCAGTCTCGAGAAGGCAAGGGCAAGTTAGGGCTCAATTGGACGGGTCCATATCAGATAGTGGAGAAAATTGGATTCGCCACGTTTAAAATTCAAGACATGGAGGGTAATATATTGCCGCGCACATGGAACCTCCAAAATCTCCGCAAATATTTTGTCAGAAAATGAAGTGTACACATGGTCTTGAGTACTCTTTTTCCTTTAATAAGCTTTTTCCCATGTGGTTTTTCTTATTAAAGGTTTTAATGAGGCTCACCTATAAGACCTGCTTGCTGTAATAAAACATTTCTCCCATTAATAAACATCATTTGTTTTATTATATATGTTCTTTTTAAAGTTTATTGCAACAATATCAATATTCCCATCTTAAAAAGAAGGGGGGCATCCAACGCTCTTCACATATCGCTATCTCATAGCTACTTTTTTCGGCCATTCGCCATAAGAGAATGAATCTTATGGGCGGATCCGTCTCTGGGCGGATCCCAATCTCCAATAGAGTTAAAACGATCCTTGGATGCAAGGTCTCTACACTCTCTTACATGTCCTTCCCAAAAAAGGAATTCACAAGTCGTACGGGCGGATCATTTCACCTCAAAGATAGGTAGCAAATAGATTCCCTGGGCAAGCTTTACTTCCTCTAAGAAGGAATAGAACAGCTTCAAACCTTCACAAAGGTTCATACAATGGAGTATGGCTGGCCACCTACTCCAACATAAATCCTAAATATGCCTATATATTTCCTTACGCAAACGTAATGGTAAAATAAAATAGCTGTCATAAAGGATCAACCAAATTGTACTTAAAAGGTTTTTTACAAAAATCACAAGTAGAATAAACTAAATAACAATGGGAGCATCCTCCTTTGCACCATCCTTGCTTACGGGGCTTGCCTGCGAGGTCTCCTTCTCCACATCCCCAGATACGCCGGTGTAGATACCGAGTCGGAGGACCTGTGACGAAAACCTGAAAACAAGACGGTTAAAGCGATTGATTCCGGAAGTTTCGAAAAAATAAAATAAATAGTTACAGTGGGTCGCTGCTGTGATGTGCGTAGTGCGAGTGCTTAGCGGCGGCCGACGCGTGTTCGACGACAGTCGGACACCCGCTCGACGCTCGGCGGTCACAACGCGTGGACGCCCGACGGCGCAGAACGCGATCCCGACGGTCACGACGCGTGAGCGCCCGACGGCGCGGAACACGAGCTCGACGGCCGCGGGGGCATGCACGCCCGACGGTGTGAGACGCGCCCAACCTCGCGTTGGGCGCTCGCCCAACGCTGTTGGGCGACCGCCCAACAATCGTTGGGCGGCCGCCCAACAATGTTGGGCGGTAGCCCAACGCGAGGTTGGGCGGCCGCCCAACATGCTTTGGGCGACGCCCGATTTTACTCGGGCGTCGCCCATTGGTCCGGGGACCCGTTTGCCTATAAAAGGCATGGATCCCCATGCATAAGAGGGGAGAATTTTGGAGCCTTTCTCACTCTAAACATTTTTAGAGAGAGAAAGTGATTTTTTTTTGAGAAAAATATTTTTTTTCTCAAAAATTCCGAATTTCCCAAAGTTAAATTTTTACTAAAAAACACAAAAAACCGGAAAATCACGACTCGTGGAATCAATCGGCTTCGACTGTCAGATACCGAACTTGAGGTATTATCTGAGGACTAGACTCGTTTTATTTTATTTAATTTATTTCTTTTCCTTTATTTATTTTTATGTTATAATTTTATTTATTTTGTCATTTATTTATTTATCACGTTTTATTGAATTTTTCGTATTTATTTAATTCCCGTCTCGTGTTGAATAAAATTCGGTTTTGCTTTAAAATAAAAAACCTCGTTTTGATATCCCAATACGAACCGTGATCCGATAAAAAGGTAGTTCGGGTGTTAGAAACGTTGTAATTATAAGTTTTAATTTAAAAGAATTTCCGAATAATGTTTTAAAATAAAAACGTTGTTTTAGGAATTTCCGTTATTGACTATGATCCATTTTTGGTAGTTCGGAAATCCAAAACGATTGAATTAGACTTAATTTAAAGCTTTTGAATAAATCTGGAAACAATTGGAGTGCTGCTGTAGTTTTCTGTTTCTGTCACTAATTGCTGTTTACCGACGAATGTTTCGTCGGTAAATCTGCCAAAACGTAAAAAATGCCATTTCAGTCCATTTTTCTTAACTTTTAAGCTTTTAATCCTTAATATATATATGTATAGTTATGTAATATATATTTTCAAACCATTTTAGATATTTAGTGTATATAATTATTTAGGATGTTTGTATATCATTTTTTATTCAATTTTTTAAGCATAGGTATATGTATATATATATTCTCCTTTTTTATTCATTTGAGTTATATTAGATTCTATTTTAAAAGGTTATTTATTTGGGCATTTTGGGAACTAATTAGTAAGTATTAGTATATGGATATATGTTATTTTTGGTATTTAAAACTATATTAGTTATGTATATATATAGTTTTGGGATATTTGGGTTATGTTATTGTTTATTATATGAAACTATTTTGGGATAAATGTTATTTTCTTATCTAATGAGATATTTACTATTTCCAACTCTTTAAAGTATAAATGTATTATATCTAGTATTTTCATATATGTATTATATAGTTTCTTTTTATTAACTTTTATTTTCATATTCTCTTTTTGATTTGAATGTATATATATATATGCTTAAATTATTTTCTTTATTCTTTTGGACCATTTATGGATCCATGTTTCAAATGGGCTTTATTTGGGAGTGAATCTTGGTTTAAATGGGTTTATTATTGTAATTATAATAGGTAAAGAGTCCATTAAATAAAAGGAGAAAATAAATCACAAAAAGAGAGTTTTCAATTTAATTATTTAAACTAATGAATTTTTAGAGGTTCCTAATGTAAATAAATATAGTTGTTTTGTTAATATTTCAAATCGTTTTCAAAACACCACGTTTTAAAACCTTAATCCGTTCCAAAGGCGGATTAAGTGAACCTTGTAATTAAAATCATTTTCATTGTGAATAATCGAATATTTTGAACCATTTTCTCAAAAGAATTTGTACAAAATAAAATGGACTTGTATGTTTAACCACGTTTTCTTACTAAAGATTTTTATCTCAAACGTTTTTCAAACACTTGAGTCGTTCCAACGGCGATTCGAGTAAACTTCACCAATCGGGGTTTTAAAACGCACCTAAATCGTTCCAACGGCGATTAAGGTGCGAACCACGTAAATAAACTCGTTTTGGGGGGAAATAAGTTAGCATAGAATAAACACACAGCATGACATTTAAATAAAGTTGTAAATAAATCACTTCTTTCTTCCCCCTTCTCTGTGTATGTATAATATAAATGGGTGATTCTTTACTAATGTGGCTTTTCAATAATATATGCTCAAAACGGTTTCCAAAAAGAGAAAGAAAAGGTTTCAAATGAATTTTAAACTTAAAGAAGTATACGATTAGTCCGTTATCGCCTAACATGCTGAGTAGGAGGCCGGTGGTTCATAACCGGGCGATGTCGGGGTGCCTAGTAGCCTTTCTCCGGAAAGGAGCTAGCCTTCTCGGCTCGTACCTAAGTTTTCCGAACCCACACCGGTCTCCCGCAAGGGATCGGTGTTCATTTTCCCATTCGTGGGTGGCGACTCTTCCATATCTCCGAGCTCCGGTCCTACCGAGCAGCTTGATTCCACGATTGGTTGCTTTCGGCGCCAATCACCGCTTACGTCGCCATGAGGTGTCCACCCCCCGGTCCGCCCGGGAGATTAGGCCGCGGCACCTCGTCTAACAGCCGGCCAGAGATGCATCCTTCTTCGTAGAAGATGCAGGATCTTGAGGAAGAGTGTGCTCAGGAATTGGCTCTTCATCCGCCTTCGGGGGCACTTCTACGGTTTCCTCAACCAAGATAGTGGTGGGCGGCTTGGTTTCCTCCACGGGTCCCTTCATCCACTTCCGAACATATCCGTAGATGTATTCCTTGGCGTCCGTCATCTTGTTAAATTTGGCCACATCCTCTGGTTCGGGAACGGCGAACTGAGGATCTGTGAAATCAATATCGGGATGCGCCAAGGAGAAGTACGCCATAAGCAATTCGCCATAATAGAAGGCTTGCTCGCCAGCCATATATTCAGCTTCGCCTAAAGCATCCTCAAGATTTTTGGCGTCTGTCGCAATCTTTTCCTTCAGCTTCCCAATCTTCGCATCTCTGAGGACTAAGGCGGCAGTGGCAGAGGCAAGATTCGCGTTAGTAGAAGCGATGCGCGCATTGGCATCCGCTATATCTTTTTCCAGCTTTTCAATGGTTGCCTTGTCAGCCACATTTTGGAGGAGCTCGGCCTCCATAGCACGCATGCGAGTGTACAACTGACAAAAACAGACAGTTCAGTCAAGAGGCAAAAAGGAGTAAGGGATCAATATCTTTTACGAAATCCTTACTAAAAGAACTTACCATAAGGAGCTCTGTTTTCCCCTTTTGTGCGTGGATGGAGCCCGGAATTTGGTTCTGGCTCCTCTGCACTTCGCCCACCTGGCCCAGGGCTTCATCCAAATCATTTAGGATGGCTTCATTCTCGAAGGATCCTTGGGCTCCAAATTTGGCGGACCAGTATCCACCAATATCAGGCTTCGTCATCTAGGCAAATGTTCAATAGTCAAAACTCAAAGTTCAAAACTCAGTAAACGGATAAAAGTAAAAGATAACCTACCTGTGCTATCTCACCAACAGGCTTGGCGGACCTCATGGCATCCGCCATAAGCTTCGGACCACCAGTGGTTGTGGGCTTCCTTCTCTTTAGTGGCGGATCAGCCGCTATCTCCGCAAGGCGTTTCTCGGAATCCGTTGGGGGATTCGCCGTTTGGTCCTTCTTACGTGCTTTCGCCTCTAAAAACTTCCTACGCTTCTCTGCAATAGCGTGATTGGCCTTAGATAAACCCCTGCCAAAGCAAACATTAAAGTAATCAAGGTTCATGAAGAAATAAAAGGTACCTTGGTCAAATTGCGTAATCTTTGAGTAAACAAATTGATCCCCTTCTCAGCGAATCAACGGGAGATCACTCATCATGAAAGCTAAGGCATCTGCATATGACCATGCATCCGCCTTAATCTGCTTCATGAGCTCCGCCACCTTCTCATCACTGTTAGTTAAAATCCGCATATCGCCCGCCATATGTAACGGCCTAGGGTTCCAAAACGAAGGAAAGCCTAATGGCTCGTCCTCTTTTATCTTCACGTAGAAGAATCTCTCATCCCAGCAATGGACATTAGACATTTTGTCACAGAAGGGCGAATATACTCCGAATTTGGCGAACGTAAGATAGGATTCGGACTTCCGTTTTGATGGTTTGTGAAAAGCTCTAAAAATACGACCCGTATACACCACTCCTAAATTTGAGGCGAGGTAGCAGTCTAAAGCGATATCTAACCAACAGTTCGGGTGTAGTTGGCTAACTGTGATATCGAAGTAAGAGAGGATGTCCGCCATCATTTTTGGAAGAGGAAGTCGGAACGCTCTCTCCACATGACTACAGTATACAGTAAGAAAACCATTGGGCGGACAGGAAGGACGTTGATGAGTTACGAGAAGCATAGTCTCATAGTTCTTGATCCATGGAAAGCGATTCGCCAGATCCATTAGATCCGCGGCACTCATACGAGACGGAGTGGACTCCGCTCGGGGGTTCTTTTTTCTAGGAAAGACTGAGGAAGAGGCCATTGTCCCCGGAAACCACCTAGACGCTCTAGCCGGAGCGGCGACAGAAACAAAATTAGAAAGAACTGGGTTCCTAGTAGAACGAGTTTGATAGGGATTACGCGCCGAGTTACTCAACCCGGTTAAATCAGCGCTAACTGTGTCCTCGGAGGAAGATGAGTTCTCCGATGAAGAAGTGGTCCAGCTAAAATCAACTACAATTTCTGAGGGAGAAGCCAAATTAAAAAGTTCCAACGTTGATCTAGAGGATGAGGACGAACTCCTAAACATTCAGAGAAAATTAAAGAGAAGAAGGTGCACTTACATGTGAAATCGAAAGCTTCTAAAAACTCTGAAAAATCCGGGAGAAAGCTTCGCGCAGAAGAATGAAAGGGAAGGCGAAATGATGAGGAGAGAAGAAGAGGAAGGAAAGAAAGAAGTCTTTACTCGCCTAGGACAGTGTGTCCGTCACACGTGTCATTCATCGATTGGCCTCGAACAGAGTGCTCATTAATGCAGGTATATATGACGGCACGCAGAAGCTCAAAAGCCCTAAAGGACTTTAAAGGCATTTGGGGGGGAGGGGGGGGGCTTCTGATAACATAGTGATATTATCCCGAGGACTGAAAGAGATATTGACATTGGGACCGCCGCGTATCATTCTCCAAAGGAGAGTTAGAAGGCGGATCTCCATGGTCCCATTCAGAGAGATCCGCTGGTGAACCTACGAGGGCGAATCTCCTCTCTCACCTGATTCGCCACTGTAACGGCTGGGCGCCGACTCGGCCATAAAGATCATTAAATAAGCTATCAATTAGCTAACTGCCAGGTTAAAGATAACTTGTAACCGCCAATTAATGGAGCATTAATGGAGACTCTCTAGTTGCCAAAGGTTACAACTTCTAAGCTATATATAGCCTACATCTCTAGGCTATCAAGGTACACATTCATACATCCCTTGTCAATTCAGTTTGCTTTCCCGATTCCTCTTACTGACTTTGGCATCGGAGCTTCCCCCCGTCGAACCCAACGACGCCCCCACAGGGACGGAAGATAATCAGAATTTCTCTACTTGTCATCATATATGTTGATGATATACTACTTATGGGAAACGATGTTGCAATGTTGCAAACAGTAAAAGTTTGGTTATTGGGTAATTTCTCCATGAAAGACTTGGGAGAAGCAGCTTATATATTGGGGATTAAGATCTATCGGGATAGATAGAAAAGGCTGATTGGACTATCCCAGTCTACATATATTGACAAAGTCCTAAAGCGTTTCGGCATGTATAAATCGAAAAGGGGTAACTTACCAATGGTCTATGGTGTCAAGTTATCAAATGATCAGTGTCCTAAAACAGACAGTGATAAGGATCGCATGGCTGTAATTCCGTACTCTAGTGCGGTTGGTTCGATCATGTATGCCATGCTTTGCACTAGACCTGATGTGGCGTTCGCATTGAGTATGAGGAGCCGCTATCAAGGGAATCCAGGATTTGATCACTGGATTGCTGTCAAGAACATTCTTAAGTACCTTAGAAGGACCAAAGACACGTTCCTCGTATATGGACACGGAGAATTGAAAATTGAAGGATATTTAGATGCTAGTCATCTGACTGATGAAAATGATTATAGATCCCAATCAGGATACCAGTTTATCCTAAATGGTGGTTCAGTTAGTTGGAAGAGGTCCAAGCAAGGAAGTGTTGCTTTCTCGTCGACTGAATCAGAGTACATCGCAGCTGCTGAAGCAGCAAAGGAGGCTGTTTGGATTAGGAAGTTCATAACAGAACTAGGAGTGGTGCCTGACATTGTGAATCCCATTACTCTGTACTGTGATAACAATGGAGCCATTGCATAAGCAAAGGAACCACGATCTCATAATGCATCCAAACATTATCTTAAGCGATATCATCTCATTAGGGAGATTATAGCCAGGGGAGATGTGAGAATCGAAAAGGTGCCTACTGAGGACAACGTTGCAGATCTGTTGACCAAGCCATTACCATAAAGAGCTCACGATAAACATCTTAGTTCTTTTGGTATTAGTTTCAGGAACAATTGGCTTTAGTCCAAGTGGGAGAATGTTGGAGTTTAGTGTCCTAAAGACAATTGTATTAGGATACTAATATTAATGAATAAATTGTTTATTTGATCATTTGTTTAATCAGATATATATAGCATTGAAATGTAACTATATATATAAAGGCACAAATCGTTCATAAAGAAAGTAACCCTAAGTTTATTTAAGTAGTTATAAAGTGTTCATACAAGCATGAAGTGAGACTGTACTTTATAATAGACCAATACACTTAGGGCTCGTTTGGTTCGCGGAATAGAGGGGGAATAGAATAGCCTATTCCTAAAGAATTGATATTCCCACCTTTGGTTGATTTTTTTTTTATGGAATAGCTATTCCATGGAATCCCTATTCCTTGATTTCATGGAATAGCTATTCTTCAATTTAGGTTAGGAATAGCTTATTCCTAATATTATATTTTTGTAATTTACAAAATTATCCTCCATTAAATCCTCAATCTTCTCTCTAATCACTTTCCCAAATCTTATAAATTTTAGTCAATCCATAATTTATATCATATAAAACGTAAAAAAATGGAAAAATGACGAAAACGTTAAAAAATGTAAAAATACGAAAAATGTGAAAATGTTACAAACACGAGAATATGCAAAAAATAAAAAAAGCGAAAAACATGAAAACGTGAACAAATGCGAAAAACACGAAGACGCAAAAAAAAAAAGCAAACACACGAAAAACACAAAATAGGAATAACGCGAAAAAGTGACAAAACACGAAATATTAAAAAACGTGAAAAATAAAAACACGAAAATGCGAAAAAATACGAAAAATGCTAAAACACAAAAACGTGACAATATGTGAAAACATGAAAATGCGAAAAACGCAAACAAAATACGAAAACGTTAAAAACACAAAAATATGAAAAAATACGAAAAACATGGAAAAACGTGAATAACACGAAAAAGTAACAAAATACGAAAAATAAAAAAACGCGAAAAAAGGGGAAAACCCGAAAAACTAAAACGTGAAAAATAAAAAAAAATGCAAAATAAAACACAATAACATGACAAAACGTGAAAAATACGAAAACGTGAACAAACGGAAAAAACAAGAAAACTTGGGAAACACGAAAAAACATAAAAAAACGTTATAAACGCATTTTTCATGTTTTTCGATTTTTTCACGTTTTTCATTTTTTTTTCACATTTTCGTGTTTTCCACTTTTTTCATGTTTTTGTGTTTTTTACGGTTTGCACATTTTTTTGTGTTTTTTCATATTTTGCGTGTGTGTTTATATGTTTTCGCGTTTTCACCCTTTTCCACTTTTATTTCATTTTTTTCTTTTGTTTTTGTGTTTTTAATGTTTTTTTTGCGCTGTTACATTTTGTTTTTTTACCTTTCTTTTTTCGTGTTTTTACAATTTTTCCGTTTTCATGTTCTTATTGTTTTTTCGTTTTTAATGTATTTTTCGTGTTTCCCATTTTTCTATTTTTTATATATATATTTAAAATAATATATATTAAATATTTGAACAATTTATAGTAAAAAATTAAAATTTTAAAAGAAATAAGAAATTGCATTTGAGGATAATATTGTCTTTTTAATAAAAAAATTATCTATTCCATTCTACCTTATTCCACCAACCAAACATAGGAATAGTAATTCCTAAGAATTTCTATTCCATTCTTTGCTATTCTATTCCTTTGGAATAACCATTCTATTCCATTCCATTCTATTCCGCGAACCAAACGACACCTTAAAGTAAACCCAAGTCAAGTAATATGTTATAGGGGTTGTCATATTAATGTTGAGACTTGCATGTAACAGTGTTTTCTGTCGAGACAGAAAGCTGATCTCACAAGCTTTAGATATTCAGAGAGTTCATTAGGATTGGGACCCGACTTGAGATAACAGCATGGATTAATTTATCTAAAAGTGTCAACTGTTCATCTCATTGGTATTAGTAGGTATAACTAATCCTCAAACTCAAATATTCGTTAATTAGTGATTCTGGATTATGGAGTCTGATACTTTGATTCTGTGCGAGCACGATCCAACAGGTGAGAGCCTGGGGTGTGTGAGAGTAGGGATGGGTATCACACAAAGTAATTGCAGAATGGTGTCAGATTGAGCATTCTTCACTCCCGATAAATGGGAGATATATCCAAATGGCCGCTTGTGGTGAATTGACTGAAATCCTTGCAAGGTGATAGAGTTAAGAGTAGAAATGGATATTTCACTTAACTTATCTTTCAGAGTGAATTCAACCTGTACAAGTAAAACAGACTCTTCGTTATATGTAACCTTGACACGCTCCATGGTTATAAGGAATTGACCAACAAGATATAGTTGATGAAAGATCGTATTATATTGTACCTAATGTAGAAAGGTTAACGTCAGTTATCAACCTGACTTCTTAATTGCTCTGGGGGAATATCATAGGTTCTGCTAGTAACAGCTCGCGACGGTATTCCGTTATATATATGTTGGAATTAATCGTGATGAATAATTTCAAAGGATATATACGGCTAGTGGCAATAAAGAACCTAATGGGTCGCATATGGGACTTGGAATCGGATGACGAAAATATAAATTAGTGAGACATAGTACATGGAACGAAATTTATATTAAATAGGGATATTAGTTTATTTAATAATTATAATTAGATTATAGTTATAAATTAAACTAAAGGATTATCTGATAATATTAATTAGAAGTTTTTATGTGATTGAAACTCTAATTAATTATCCCTAACATTAATTAATTATTAATTTGATTAATAATAATTATCTAGATATGATTAGTTATTATTTAGATAATATTAAAGTGTTTATTTAATTATCTAATTAGTAATCTTATTCCGAATAAGATTCTAATTAATTAATTACCTAACACAACTAGGACTAGGGTTTAGAGAAGTCTATAAATAGACTCCCTAGCCTAGGAAATTTGGCCAACTCAAGAAAAGGAGGAGATGAATTGTTCCGTCTTTCGTCTCGGCTAATTTACTTTATTTCTTACTCCCTCTTTGATCTCGTATCGATTTCTGTTAGAGGCAATCATTGTGATTGATATACTTTAAAGGTTGATTACTGATTAGTTTGTTTTTCTGTGTTGAACAAAAACGTTCGTTGCTCACGAGTTGATAAGAAGAAGTTGTGGGCACTTCGTTTGCAACCGTAGATAGTTCTTTACTAAAGGTATTACTTTCTATCCCTCTTTATATGAAATAACGATTAACAGATCTTGGAAAAGGGAAATAGATAAAATTTTATTATTCCGCTACGTCTAGGCTTGTCTATTCTCCTACAATAATTACCGTCAATCACTGGTAAAACATAAATCTGAACTCCCTAAACCCATACATATGATTTAATCAAAGGATTCCTCATCCTGGATTGTACCATCCGTCAATTCACCTTCTACCCTGTCAATTGTTCACTTTATTTTGTTATGTTATTGCTTTCAATTCATTTAATTAACTATTGAAAACTCAAACCTTTATTCAACCCCCTAAATGATTAGATCACTCTAGGTAGATTTACTAATTATCACAAATAGTCTTTGTGGTTCGATCTCGTGCTTAGCACAATATTACTTATTGCAATAGGATACACTTGTCCTATTAACTGCTATATATTTTACGAGCATCAGATCTCCATAAAGGCATATGTTCTTGATGTTGTTCTTCTTGAAGAGGAGGAAGGATATTGTCTTGATCTAGATCTACTTCTGCGACAATGTCAAGAACACTATTTGTAGCATGATCATTGTCAAAAGCAATAAGAGGAATATCCTTAACCAATTCCCTTCCCCCCCCCTCCCCACAAACTCAACGTCCTCAAAGAATATTGCATTGCCCGTCTCAACAATTGCCTCATTAGTAGGATTATAAAACTTAAAAGCCCATGACTTTTCATTATAGCCAAAAAAATAACAATTAATTATCCTAGAGTCCAATTTCTTTTCATTCAGCCTATATGGCATAGCCTCAACAGCACAACCCCACACATACAAGTGTTTTAAACTAGGCTTTCTACCTGTCCAATGCTCATAACGGGTTTTAGATGTTGCGTTTATTGGTACTCTGTTAAGGATATAAGTTATAGCCTTTAAAACCTCACCTAGAGGAATTCTGGTAGAGTAGAGTGGATAATCATACTGTAACACCCTGGTCCAATACCATGTACATATTGTCCGCTCTAGCCCAAATCCAACACCTTGGGCCTCACGGCCTTAAAACGCGTCTACATGTATTGGATTTTCATCTTACTAATAAACCACAATCACTCTCTCTCTCTTTCTGATGTGGGATTTAGTTCATTCCTGCCCTCGTCGCCATCCCTTAGAGCCGCTCCTTGCTCGGGCCTTCTACCCCGGCACCACTCTCTCCGGACCGGATCGTTACACATACTCCTTCTCATATCCTTTTGTTTCGTCTTTCAGCTACACCATTCATTTTAGGAGGACCATGCATGGTGTAATGTGAGATGATTCCATATTCCTCTAGGTATTTTGCAAAATGTCCTTGATGTTGTTCACGTGATACACCATATCTACCACAGTATTCTCCACCACTGTCAACCAAGTCGATTTTCAACTTTAGCCTTAAAAATTTTGAACACATCTCAGACTTATTTTATATATATATATATATATATATATATTTCATTTTTTAATATGCTACTTCATTATTAGAAAAGATATTTAGAAGGGATGTTTAAAGGTTGGCCATTTTGTTTGAAATAATGACCATGACCACATATAACCAAAAACATTCATTTTATAACATGTGATATCATTTATGTTAAGTAGAGGTCCAAACATTTATATGTTTAATTTGTCGGATTGTAACTTCCTCTCTATTAATTAATTAATGAGCATAAATACAACAAGTTATTTGAATTTTCTTTCTCGCATATCACCTAGATTTGCTTGTTACATAATTAAATTGTTTTTTTATCAACTTAAAATTTTAAATTATTAATTGGCTCATGAATGTATGAAAGCCTCTTAAATCAATCATTTTGAGAGTTTAAACTTTAATACAAAAAAATTATTAATAAATTTCAATGTATAACTAAAATGCAGGACTAATAAAAAAAAATTAACGTCTAAAAATCCCGGATGTTGTGTTCTAATAATATAGAACATGGTTTCTATAAATAGTTAAGTGAGTTGTCATGCGTTCCTTTTACCAAATCTTTGGGCAACTATCTGGGGATTCCTCTCCATAGTGATAGAGTGTTTAAAGCGTCTTTCAAGGATGTTTTTGACAAAATTAATAGCAAATGTGCTAGTTGGAAAACAAAATCACTTTCTCTTGCAGGTCGTCTTACTTTGATTCAGTCAGTGAACTGCACGGCGCCTAATCATATTATGCAAGCTTGTCGTCTTCCTGAACCAGTTCTTAACGGTTTAAAATCAATCGGCGTTTTCTGTGGAGGGACTTGGTGGAAGGTAAGAAAATTCATCTTGTTCCTTGGAAGGAGGTTTGCCAACCTAAAGGTTTGGGTGCCCTTCGGATTAGACAGGCTAAGGATAATAACAAAGTGTTGTTAATAAAACTCCTTTAGAGGATGTAGCAATCTCCGTTTGCTCTGTCGGTCCAGCTCCTTTGTGGGAAGTATATGAATGATAGGATTTTTTGGGGGCATAAAGAAAAAGTTTGGGTTTGTCCTTTTATGGAAAGGGGTTAATGCGGGTTTTTTTTCTGAGTTTTGCACTGGTATTGGATGGTCGGTTGGCAATGGGAGATCAATTAGTTTTTGGAATGATGCTTGGCTAGGGAAGCAGCCTTTGTTGGAGATTTGTTCTATTCCTCCGCCTCCGAAGTTTCGAAATTGGAGAATTGCAGACGTTGTGGCTGAGGATGGAGAGTTGAATTGGTCTAAATTTGATCCTTTTTTTCAGCCTTGAAACTCTCCTGAGAATCGGAGGAGTTAAAGTTAGCTGCATGGAGGAGGATGGTGATACTCGATGTTGGTCGTTTACTAATAACGGTGCTTACTCTTGTAAATATGTTTTTGAGGCCTTTAATCAGGATATGGATATTCCTCCTCCAAACCTTTGGAAGGTTATTTGGTCCTTGAAGGTTCCTTTAATCAAGAATAGGCTCCTGACGAATGTTGAAAGGAAACGACGACATTTGGTAGATTCTGATGCTTGTAGTAGATGTAAAGCTCATGCAGAAACCAGCTGTCATGTTCTTAGAGATTGTGCTGGAAGTAAGGCCCTGTGGATAAAAGTGTTGTCTGAACAGTGTCTTTCTGCCTTCTTTTCCTATTCGGAACAAGACTGGTTTAGGGAGGGTGTTCGAGGGAAGATTTTGGCTGAGCTCAAGCATGGGGCAATTATGTTTGTTGTGGTCTGCCGCCAAATTTGGCATTGGAGGAATGTAGAGGTGGAGTTCTTCTTCAGGAAAGTTAAATTAATTGTTGAGAGTTTTACAGTTGACAGTTTAGCAAGTTCTATCCAAAGGACAAATGTTCATATGTTAGGCTGGGATAGGCCTGGTGAGGGGATGGTGAAGTTGAATACCGATGGGTCGTGTAAAGAGAATGGAAGAATTGCTGTCGGTGGTGTTTTAAGAGATGCTGGAGGTGCTTGGTTGTCTAGTTTTACTCAGAATCTAGGCTTGGACTCTTCGTTTATTGCTGAGCTCTAGGGTATCTTTTCTAGGCTTAGGATGGCAGAGGGTCTGGAGATTAGAAAGCTACTCGTGGAGTCAGACAATCTCGAAGCAGTCAATTTAATTTCTGATAAAAGGGCTCTGTGCTTAGGGAGCCAGAATTTAGTCAAAGCAATTACAAGGATTTGCTTATCTTTCGATAGTATCAACTTGTGCCATGTTTACAGAGAGAAGAATCGGGTGGTAGGTCGGCTTGCTACAGAAGGCTATGAGAGGGCTTTGGGCGTCTCGATTTTCTCGTCTCCCCTAATTTCCTTTTGTCTTTACTTTCGGAAGATAATGTGGGAGTTAATTTTTCTAGGCTAATCCCGGACTAAATTGTTGTGGTGTTTTGTTTTTTCTTTCTTTTCCCTAAAAAAAATGCAGGACTAATATGAAAGCGTTTTTAAATTTTAATAAATTCATTTATTAATAAATTTCAATGCATAACTAAAATCCATATCGAATACACTTTAAGTTCAAGAGACATATAAAATGTATTCTTCAATCTAGTTAGCTTAGCTATGATTAATTAGAACATGAATACCTTTTGAATATTACTCCATTTAATTAATACGCATTAGTACTAAAATACAATAATTGTAAATATCTAGACAGCTATAGATCAGGGAGAAGACGAAAAGAAAAGCCAAACATCATTAATCAAATTTGTTGGAGTGAATTCCAGTTTTAATTTATATACTATGGAATATCTCCCATCAGTCCCCAAAACTCCAACCAACCCTTTCATATACATATATATTAATGTGGGACCAGATCGTCACATGCCTACCAATTCCAAATGCATGTATCACTAATTGGTCTTTAATTAAGCCAAACACTACAAATCTATGATCATTAAGAAAATACTAATAACTCTTGAAATTCATTCACAAGTACATACCAATAATTAATTAAGGCAATGTGGAATCTTTGCATTTCACCAACTACTTAGAACCTTGTGGCTACAATTTAGCTTACGTGTAATCACTACAATAACATTACTTAACCAAATTAAGTACCTAACCCATTCTTTTAGGCCTACCATTTTAAATATTGGGTTTTAATCAATCAAAGTAAAGATACAATTACCACCCATTAAGGTTTGCTTAAGTGGGAAGAGCACCTAGTTATTTAAATTAGATCTCGGCTTCAATTAATAATGTATAAAAATATCTTAATAGAAAAAAAATTCATTTATCTCAACAACCACGAACCTATTAATTAGATTAATCCCAAAAAAATTAGTTACCAATTGATAATAAGCTGATATTTATCTCTTAGAGATATATTCTTATTGGGTTCTACTCCCACAATATGCTCGTTGAGATCTGAATACATGATCAGCTAGAAAGTAAGACATTGTAGGTCGAGAGCCTCGTGATCAAGGAGAAATCTGATTCTCAAAAGATATGAACATCTCAGTGCACTCACAACCAAAAAACCCAGTGTCAAGTGTGAATACAAATATCAAAAAGCTTTACATGTGACGACTTCTCTTTGGAAGACCGTATTGTTTCAATAGAAGTCACACACCTCAAAAGATACTAACAGAAAAGCATAGCAGAATGTGCAATAAACTATAAATATAGGGTTTATAGGAATCTCTTAGGCCAAAAAATGTATAGACTCATTTCTTCTTTTTCTCCTCTTAATCCGAGATTGAAAATATCAGAGCACTAACGTTGGACAGTTGGTAGCTCCTTTATTTTGGAGATTCCAATACGGCTCTAGAAATGGGTAGGATCCATCTAGCTAAATTTTCACAGACTATCATTTGGGTGGTGAATATGGTGTTAAAAGGATAATAATGTCTTCATTAACTCTACAGACAAACACGATCGACATGGATTTAGGAAACTTTTTTTTTTTGCGAACGCACGAGTAAAATCGGCCCCCAACCGAATAATTATATATTTTCCACTGCTTGTGCTGTGGTTGTGTTGAATATATATATATATATATATATATATATATATATATATATATATATATATATAATGTATTTTTTACGCAAAATTGACCCTAGTTATACTAGAGAGATGTTTGTTTTATATGGAAGCTTCTGCCAAAATTTTGAGAGAAAATTCTCGTAAAACATCACAAATTTAATTTTATTTCATTTGTTTATCCTTTAAATTTATGTTGATTTTGAAATAGTTGTTATGCAGTGGAATTGTTGTATGTATATTTAAGATGTGGACTAAGTTTGGAATCTCTCTGAACTCCATAATTTCTAAAATTTATGAAAAATTTCAAATTTGTCGCCCGAACATTTCAAACAAAAAGTTATTTGTATTTGCAGCGCTCCTTCAAAAGAAACATTGCATACGACATAAGTCATTTGGATGTGTTTTATACTAGCATTTGCGACGAACTTTCCTACAACACGTCGCAAATGACATATATGAACGTGCTTTACTGTGTAAAAGCCTATCACAAATGACTTTGTCTTAAATGACAAGTGTAAGAAACAAACGAGGGTTACAGAAAAAACCGAATTGAAATTAAGAACGGAAATCGAACTGTGCCGTGGCGGAGGCCACTTACTTGAAAGCGATTTCGGCAGACCGAAGTGCAATCTGTAACTCCGGTCGCTTCCCAAGGTTAACACAGAAACCTTCGAACCTATGCAATCAAAGTCGAAGATTGTAGAACAGCAAAAGAGTATTTTAATTGCCCAGAAAAACGATTGAAAGAAAAACTGTGTTTCCAAAGCTGGAAACTGGTTGTATTTATAGCCTTCAGAAATATGAACGTTAGAACGTTCATATACACGTTAGAACGTGGAGTAAGACCAGGAGAAAAATAAGGTTATGTTTTTTACTAAATAAAAAGTTGAAGAAAAATTCAAAGAAGTTAAAACGGATAAAAAGAAAAATAAAATTCGGGCCCAGTCGGGACGGACGGGCGTCGCGCGAACGAGCGAGCGCGCGCATGTGGTATATTTGCTAAAAACCACTTAACACAATTTAAAGGCTTCTAAAGCCCAACTCTATATATATCCACTCAAACCTTTGTAAGTTTCCTATGTGGGATTGTGAAAGTGCTCTTGAAACCAAAGTCCTTAAAGACAAATATACCCCCCACTTCAAATCCATTTTATTCAATCACCAAAGCCATTTATTCTAACAATCCCCCACAAATGGCTTTATAAAAACATTTTTTTAAATAGTATAAAGAAAATGATTTCCTGGGCAAATAAAAGAAGTAGGATAAGGTTATGAAGAACTTAAGTATCAATGTCTTTCGATTGAATTGATACGTAGTGAGATGAGGCAACAGGGTGACGTTTTAGAAGTGAATTGCTCTTGAACTTCTAAAACTTCATCTGAGACCCCCACAACACGTAAATAACCTTAAAAACTTTTGTTGTTCCGCGATAGTACATTACAACGCTTTTGAAGGCCATGCATACACCTTGGGTCTCATGAGTGCTCTAGAAAGACTGCCTGAGTCTTTCATAGAAGGCGGCCCACCTCCACACTCAAGTAGGTGATCTCAAAATGAGATCATTAAGAGTTTCTCATAACTCAACCTTCAAAACACACCCATCAGGTCCATAATCATGAACCACCACTTAATCGGACTATGGATTACACACACTATTATTTGCCATAGGAATAGGAGTAGTATAGTGCATAACAAGGACAATATGGCTTTGTTTGACCACGAATGGTGTCCACCATATTTCCTTTATTCAACAGGCTTTAGTCCCATTCCCCTCGACGACTCAAGTACAACTCTTCTAGGTAACCCTTTGGTAAAAGGATCTGCTAGATTCTTTTCCGACCTCACATAGTCTAGGGCAATTACTCCATTCTTTAAGAGTTGTTTCAAAATTCCATGTCTAATGCGAATAGGTCTTCTCTTTCCATTGTAGACACTATTCTTTACAGTACCGATAGCTGCCTGTGAATCACAATGCATTGAAATGGGTGCAGAAGAATTCCCCCACAACGAAACATCTGCTACTAGAGCCCTCAACCATTCTGCTTCTTGACTAGCCAGTTCAAGGGCTATAAATTCAGATTCCATGGTTGATCGAGCAATACAGGTTTGCTTGGATGATTTCCAAGACACTGCACCACCACCTAGAACAAAAACATAGCCACTGGTGGAACTCACCTTATCATTGTTAGATACCCAATTTGCATCAGTATATCCTTCTAAAACAGCAGGAAATTTAGTAAAGTGCAAACAATAATTCATGGTACCTCTTAAGTATTTCAATAAGTGATAAAGTGCACTCCAGTGTTCATTATTTGGACAGTGAGTATATCTACTCAATCTACTAACAGCATAGGCTATGTCCGTTCTAGTATGATTCATTAGGAACATTACACTACCTATGATCTTAGCATATTCCTCTTGGGAGACACTATTTCCTCCCTTATTACCTGTTAAATTTACACTAGGATCATAAGGAATTCTAGCTGGAACTACATCAAAACTGTTAAACGTTTTCAACAGTTTTTCAACATAATGTGATTGTCCTAATGAGAACCCATTTTCTGTCTTAGTAATTTTGATACCGAGAATTACATCCGCTTCTCCCATGTCTTTCATGTCAAAGTGAGAAGATAGAAAGGATTTTGTGTCATTAACCATATCTAGGCTTGTCCCTAAGATAAACATGTCATCCACATATAGGCATATAATCACATAATTCGAATCACAAGACTTAGAATAGACACATGTATCCGATCCATTAACCACATACCTATTGGAAAGTAAAACATTGTTAAATTTTTCATACCATTGCTTGGGTGCTTGTTTCAACCCATAGAGTGATTTTTTCAATTTGCACACTTTGTCCTCGTGTCCAGGTATGATGTGTCCTTCTGGTTGCTGTACATAGATCTCCTCTTCTAAATCCCCATTTAGAAAAGCTATCTTTACATCCATTTGATGTATCACCAAGTTATGAATTGCTGTAATTGCAATAAAAACTCTAATAGTAGAGATTTTAGTAACAGGAGAATAAGTATCAAAATAGTCAATTTCTTTCTTTTAACTATAACCCACTACAACTAATCTAGCCTTAAATTTTTCAATGGATCCATGAGGCCTCAATTTTCGTTTAAATATCCATTTACACCTTATAGGTCTAGAGCCTTTTGGCAGATCAACTAATTCCCATGTATGGTTGGCCATAATGGAATCTATTTCACTCTTAATAGCTTCTTTCCAAAAATCAGCATCTATAGAAGTAACAGCTTCTTTATATGTTTTTGGGTCTTCTTCTATTAGATAGGCAGACATAATTTCATGAGTAATGTTATCTGGGTTTTCTAATAGAAAGGCTGAAATGAAATCTGGTCCAAAGCTATTTTCTATTCTTCTTCTTTTGCTTCTCCTAGGTTCTAAAGCAACATCATTTTCATTTTCATCTTGAGGTAGAGATGAAGCATGCACAGTTGGAGTAGGAATAGGTAATGAAGCAGAAACACTAGTTGCATCACACTATTTGTCTTTCCTTAGGGGAAAGGTGTTTTCAAAAAACACTACATCTCTAGATTCACATATGCTATAGTCATTCAGATTCATGAACCTATAAGCGGCACTATTTGAGGCATAACCAATGAAAACACAATCAAAGGTCTTGGGTCACAATCAAAGGTCTTGGGTCCTATGTTTGGTTTTTTAAAGGATGGAAAAGCAACCTTAGCAAGATAACCCCAAACTCTCAAAAAATTCAAATTGGGTGCAAACCCCTTCCACAATTCATAAGGAGTTTTATCTAATTTTTTATGAGGAACCCTATTCAGAATATAACATGCAGATAAGGCAGCTTCCCCCTCACATGTTATCAGATAACCCAGAACTAATTAACATGGCATTCATCATCTCTTTGAGAGTTCTATTTTTCCTTTCAGCTATACCGTTTTGTTGAGGTGTATACGGTGCACTAGTCTCATCTACAATGCCATTATTCTCACAAAAGGACTTAAGGAAAAAAGTTCCATACTCTCCTCCTCTATCGGACCTAAGCCTTTTTATTTTCTTGTCTAACTGATTCTCTACCTCTGATTTAAATTTAATAAACATATGCTCAACCTCATCTTTTGATTTTAATAAATATATTTTGGTATATCTAGAGAAGTCATCAACAAAAGTAATGTAATATCTTTTGCCACCTTTGCTAACAGAGTTTTTAAAATCAACCAAATCAGAGTGAATTAAACCAAGCAGTTCTGTACTTCTACTCTCAACAGGTAAGAAAAGTTTCTTTGCAAATTTTGCTTCCACACATATAGAGCATTTGAAATTAATTTCAGAATTAGTGACATTTATGACATGCATATTTCCCAATTTTTTAATGGAAGCAAAATTTACATGTCCTAATCTACCATGCCACAAATTAATGGATTCACTCAAGTAAACAGAAGCAGATGTAGTTGCATTAATTCCAACAGAATTCACATGGACAGTGTTCAAAATAAAGAGGCCATCAGCTAGGTACCCTTTTTCCATAAAAGTCCCATTCCTAGTGAGAATAACCTTATCAGCCTCAAAAATAATTTTTAAACCAGCCTTATTTAGCAAGCTACCAGAAATAAGATTCCTACGAAGAGCAGGCACATACAACACATTATTTAAAGACAAGCTTTTTCCAGAAGTTAATTTAATTAAAATTGTTCCTTTACCGACAACACCAGCAGTAGTGGTGTTTCCTATGTAGACGCATTCCCCATCGGCAGTGTCCTCAAAGTGATTAAACAGGTCCTTGTTTGAGCATAAGTGCCTTGTAGGTCCAGTATCTAGAACCCAGTCCGTTTTGTTTTCCACCAGATTAGCTTCAACCACAACAGCAGCAATAATTTCTTCATTTTCCACCAGATTGGATTGTGGAGCAGCTCTGTTGTTTGGATTATGATTGGTGTTCTGTTGGTTCTTCATTTGGTAGCACTGAAATGCCTTGTGGCCAGGTTTACCACACACAAAGCATTCCACTACTTTTCTCTTCTGAATTCTTCCATTCTTCTTGAAAGGCTTGTTCTGGTTTGAGCTTTTTTAGAATTTGGTTGAAGGTCCTTTGTTCCTGTCTTTTGGCACCACAGCAGATTCAACAATATTAGCATTAATTGAAACAGACTTAGAGGAAAGTTGCTTATCTTTCATTCGATTTGCTTCTTCAGTTCTCATGTGGCTGACTAGCTCCTAGAGACTGAAGTCTTTTTTCTTATGTTTCAGATGGTTTCTGAAATCACTCCAGGAGGGTGGAAATTTTTCTAGGAGGACATTGGCTTGCAGCAGATCAGACATTGTCATGCCTTCACCCAGAACTTCAGCAACTAGATTCTCATATTCATGAATCTGGTCAATGATTGGTTTTTCATCAACCATTTGATAATTGAGCCATCTTCCAACCACGTATTTACGTTTACCTGCATCATCAGACCCGTATTTTTCTTTGAGGGTATCCCAAATTTCTTTGGCAGACCTTTTATTGACAAAAATATCGAACAGTGGGTTCGATATATGATTTAGGAGATGACTCCTAACTGTTTTGTTGTCTTTTTCGTATTTTACAGAACGAGTATCGTACTGCTGAACAATCAGAGACATGGCAGGACCATTTGGGTCAGAGGGTGGATCCTGGACAATAACATAGTCCAGTTCGAGCTGTTCAAAGAAAATCAGAATTTTCTGCGACCATCTTTTATAATTAAGACCGTCCAGAGGTTCAAGTTTGGAGAGGTCAGGAAGGGATTTCGCAATTAAAGCAGACATGATTGCGAAACAGAAAATTGCTTTCAAATTATAAGAAACAAACGAGGGTTACAGAAAAAACCGAATTGAAATTAAGGACGAAAATCGAACTGTGCAGTGGCGGAGGCCACTGCCTTGAAAGCGATTTCGGCAGACCGAGGTGCAATCTGTAACTCCGATCGCTTCCCAAGGTTAACACAGAAAACTTCGAACCTGCGCACTCAAAGTCGAAGATTGTAGAACAGCAAAAGAGTATTTTAATTGCCCAGAAAAATGATTGAAAAAAAAACTGTGTTTCCAAAGCTGGAAACTAGTTGTATTTATAGCCTTCAGAAATATGAACGTTAGAACGTTCATATACACGTTAGAACATGGAGTAAGACCAGGAGAAAAATAAGGTTCTATTTTTTACTAAATAAAAAGTTGAAGAAAAATTCAAAGAAGTTAAAACGGATAAAAAGAAAAATAAAATTCGGGCCCAGTCGGGTCGGGACGGGCGGGCGTCGCGCGCGTGTGGCATATTTGTTAAAAACCACTTAACACAATTTAAATGCTTCTAAAGCCCAACTCTATATATACCCACTCAAACCTTTGTAAGTTTCCTATGTGGGATTGTGAAAGTGCTCTTGAAAGCAAAGTCCTTAAAGATAAATATACCCCCACTTCAAATCCATTTTATTCAATCACCAAATCCATTTATTCTAACAACAAGGTCATTAGCAATGCGCATAACTGCATTGCAAAAGCATTAGCATCAAGGGTTTTGCAACACCAAATGCTATTCGCAAATAGCCCTAAATGCGACACTGATGAGCTTTTTCCTGATAGTGCATAACTCTCTAATCGATGTGACATATTGAAACACTCAAGCTCAGACCATTTTATGTATTCAAGAGTACCTTGTTGTGGAGTTTTTGAATTCTCAAAGACCATTTATTGCACCTCCATGACATGTAATTGCCTAAGTTGGATCATTGTAATAATTAATCTACGATTGTCATTAGTTTGAAGTACATATGTTGAATACTGATGCTTTGCATTATGATATGAAGTTGGCCTAGAAGAATCAACAAGTTCGTTAACTCTACTAATAGAAATAGTTATTGAATCGACATATTCCTGCAAGAAAGATGAAGATGAATGAAAGGAATACACTGCACATGTGAAAGAACCAACAGGTGAGATGAAGAGTAATTTCTACACGCTAGATCAGTAATTTAATGTCATGTCATGTAGAGTTTAGTGATTATTTTTAAGGGGTTACTATTGATGTTTTAAGATCTATAATTTTTTGTAAATAATTAATTAATCACACAATTTAATCTTTTATTTTGTTTATGTATAATCGTAATATTAAATTATTGGTCTAATGTATATAGAGAGTATAGCTGGAAGTGTTAGGAATTATTGAAATTACGATAAACGAAAAATAAGCAAACACACAAGAATTGTTAACCCAGTTCGCCACTCGATTAGAATGACTACGTCTGGGGGCACTACCAAGCCAGGATATTTCACTATAATGAATGAGATACGGATTACAGAGAAAGAGGTTACATTTATACTCCTGAAACTCTAACCGTCTGAAACCCAGTTGGATCGCTGCAGTTGGGCCCATCGCTTCAGTTGGGCCCATCGCTTTAGTCTCCATAAGCCCAACAATCTCCCACCTGGAGACTAAATCCTTCATCTGATGGTAGTGCCATGCCTTTAACTTAATTACGAAGGCCAGCTGAAGCCATACATAGCTTCAGCTTCTCCAAGGTTACAACCTTAGTCAACATGTCTGCAGGATTCTCTGTGCCTGCAATCTTCATCAACTGCAATATCTTCCTGTCCAAGAGATGCCGTATGTAGTGATACTTCAACTCTATGTGCTTTGTTCTTGAGTGAAAGGCGGGATTCTTTGCCAAATGAATGGCACTCTGACTGTCGCTGTACAGAACAGGATCCTTCTGCTTCTTTCCCAACTCACGCAAGAAATTCTGCAACCATACCATCTCCTTACTGGCCTCAGTCACTGCAACATACTCAGCTTCTGCAGTAGATAAAGCCACCACCTTTTGCAGCTTTGAAGCCCAAGAGACAGCAGTACCACCCAATGTGAAGACATATCTGGTTGTACTTCTTCTCTTGTCAAGGTCACTAGATGCCAAATCTGCATCCACATATCCTTTCAGCATAACTTCCTTGCCCTCAAAACATAAGGCTTGTTCAGTGGTTCCCTTCAGGTATCTCAAAATCCACTTTACTGCTTCCCAATGCTTCTTACCAGGATCTCCTATGAAACGACTAACAACTCCCACAGCATGTGCAATATCCGGCCTTGTGCACACCATTGCATACATCAAGCTGCCAATTGCTGAGGCATACAGAGTTCTCTCCATCTGGACTCGCTCTTCTCTGCTCTTGGGTGAGTCATGTTTAGATAGCTTAAAATGGCTACCCAAAGGAACCGTAGCTGGCTTGGCATCTTGCATGCCGAATCTAATCAAGACCTTCTTGATATACTCAGCTTGTGAGAGATACAACTTTCCAGCCTTCCTATCTCTTTCAATCCTCATGCCCAGAATCTGCTTAGCTTCTCCGAGATCTTTCATAGCAAACCGCTCAGATAACTGCTTCTTCAGTTTTCTCACTTCTCGAGCACTCGACCCTGCAATCAGCATATCCTCAACATATAACAGTAAAATTATATAGCCTTCATTCAATTTCCTGAAGTAATAACAATGATCAGCTTCACTCCTCACGAACTCAATTTCGTGCATGAATCCGTCAAATTTCTTGTACCACTGTCTTGGAGCTTGTTTCAAACCATACAAGCTCTTGTTCAACTTGCACACCAGTTCAGCGTTATCAGACTCATAGCCCTGAGGTTGCTTCATATAGATGTCTTCATCTAAGTCCCCATGAAGAAATGCTGTTTTTACATCCATTTGCTGCAGCTCCAAATCTTCTGCAGCTACCATACTCAACACTAAACGAATAGTAGTAAGCTTCACCACTGGAGTAAAAACGTCAGTATAATCTATACCATACCTCTGCTGAAAGCCTTTCACGACCAGCCTTGCCTTGTAGCGCTTGCTACCATCAGCCTCTTCTTTGATTCTGAAGATCCACCTGTTTTGTAGAGCCTTCTTACCCTTTGGAAGCTCAACAAGTTCCCATGTTCCATTGGTCATCAAGGAATCCATCTCATCATCTATTGCAAGCCTCCACTTGCTCGCATCCTCTCCACGAGATGCCTCTAAGTAGCTTTCTGGTTCACCACTATCTGTCAGCAGCATGTAGTTGCTTGTAGGCGTGTACCTGTCAGGTGCTCTACGCTCTCTGGTGGATCTGCGTAGTGTAACCGGTGGAGTTTGGGGTTCTCCTACCTCCTCCACAACTGCCTCCTCCACAACTTCCTCCTCCACAACTTCCTCCTCCACAACTACCTCCTTGCTCCCACCAGAATTCGTGATGTCTAGGTCCACAACCTCTGGTTCTGAATCAGCAGTATCAGATGCTCCCAGACCATCCTTGTACATCATCTGCTCATTGAAAACAACATCCCGACTGCGGATAATCTTCCTGTTCTGACTATCCCAGAACCGATATCCGAAATCATCACCACCGTATCCAATGAACGTACATTTAACAGACTTCGCATCTAACTTACTTCTCTCAAGGGGAGCAATATGAACATATGAATCACATCCAAATACTCGCAGAAAAGACAAATTTACCTGTTTGCCACTCCAAGCCTCTTCTGGAATGCGGCTCTGCAAGGGAGCCGATGGCCCTCTGTTGATCAAGAATGCTGCAATGTTAACTGCTTCTGCCCAGAACATCTTCGGAAGTCCGCACTTCAGCCTCATGCTTCTAGCACGCTCACACAGAGTTCTGTTCATTCGTTCTGCAACTCCATTCTCCTGAGGAGTTCCTTTCAAAGTCTTCTCCATGCGAATTCCATTCTCAGCACAGAATTCCTTGAATTCCTTAAGCTCATACTCCCCACCATTGTCAGACCTCAAACACTTTACTTTCAAACCTATCTCATTCTCAACCAGGGCCTTCCATTTTCGAAAGGAATCAAAAGCATCAGATTTCTTTCTCAGAAAATAGATCCACACTTTCCTAGTGGAGTCGTCAATAAGGGTCATGTAATACAAAGCTCCACCAAGAGATTTCACAAGTGCAGGACCCCATAGATCGTTGTGAACTAACTCCAACCTTTCTTTCTTCAAAGTTCTGCCACCTTTAGAGAAACTGGCTCTTTTCTGCTTCCCAAAGATGCAATCCTCACACAGCCCAAGATCAACAGATTTCAAACCCGGCAACAGACCCTTTGAATACAGCACTTTCATCCCCTTTTCACTCATATGACCAAGACGACAGTGCCACAAATCTGCATTGACATTCTCCCTCACGACATCAATACTATTAAAAACGTTGTTTGTTAAGTAGAACGATCCAACCTTCTCACCACGGGCAACCACCATGGCTCCTTTGGTCATTTTCCAAGCACCACCTGCAAAGATTACACAATAACCTTCATCATCCATTTGCCCAATTGACAACAGATTTCTCTTTAGGCCAGGAACATGCTTTACTCCAGACAGCTTTATCATAGATCCATTCGGAGATTTGATCGAAACATCTCCCTTCCCTACAATCTCCAAAGGCTCATCATCAGCAAGATAAACCTTTCCGAATTTCCCAGGGGTATAGTTTTCCATCAAATCTGCACTACTACATGGATGAAACGAAGCTCCTGAGTCTAATACCCAAGACTCCAAAGGACTTCTTACACTCAATACCAAGGCTTTTGCTGCTGTTTCTGCAGTTGAATTACTCAGAATCAACGCATCACCAAAATCCTCGCTGGCTGAATTCACTGACTTCTCCTTCTGCGGTGCCTTACATTCACTCTTGTAATGACCATTCTCATTACAATTCCAGCACTTGATGTGGCTCTTGTCCTTCACAGGTTTCCCTCTCCTTTTGGACTTAGACCTGCCACGATTCTGCTTTGACCTGCGATCTGACCTGCCCCGATTCTCTGCATTCAAGGCTGATCCAGATGTGGAACCTGACTCTTTCCTACGAATCTCCTCGCTTATAATCAAGTCTCTGACATCATCAAACCTAAGTTTTTCTTTCCCTGCTGAAGCACTTAGGGCAGTAACCGTGCCGCTCCAACTCTCTGGTAAAGAAGATAACAGAATTAGGGCTAATACCTCTTCGTCGAAATCAATATCTACAGAACTTAATTGAGTGATTGTCATATTAAAATCATTCAGGTGCGCCGCCACTGCTACATTCTCTGTCATCTGCAGATTAAACAGTCGTCGCATCAGATGAACTTTATTTGCCGCGGAAGGCTTCTCGTACAACGAACTCAAGATCTCCAACATCTCCTTCGTGGTCTTTGCCTTCACCGTGTGATGCGCCACGTTTCTGGACAGCGACAGGCGAATCACGCTCATCGCTTTTCTATCCAACAGCTTCCACTCTTCATCATACATATCCTCCGGCTGCTCACCCAGAGGCTGGTACAAATCTTTACCGTACAGGTAATCCTCGATCTGCATCTTCCAGAAACCAAAATCCGAACCATTGAATTTCTCCACAGGGATTTTTCCGTCTCCCATCGTAATTAACCTCGCTCTGATACCAGTTGTTAGGAATTATTAAAATTACGATAAACGAAAAATAAGCAAACACACAAGAATTGTTAACCCAGTTTGCCACTCGATTAGAATGACTACGTCTGGGGGCACTACCAAGCCAGGATATTTCACTATAATGAATGAGATACGGATTACAGAGAAAGAGGTTACATTTATACTCCTGAAACCCTAACCGTCTGAAACCCAGTTGGATCGCTGCAGTTGGGCCCATCGCTTCGGTTGGGCCTATATATTTTAGTCTCCATAAGCCCAACAGGAAGCGGGAAAGGCAGTCCAGTTGGGGGAGAAGTTGGAACTGGGAATTGGCACGTAATGTTGCAATCTTAACCTAAAAGCACACATACTTTAGTTTGAGCTGTTGAAGATCATAGTATAAATAAAAAAAAACAAATTCGATAGTATTTTTTTGAACATGGTGACAGATATCTACTGAAATGAATATTTAGTAATTGAGAGAGAGAGAGAGAGAGAGAGAGATAAATAATTGTTTTTAAGCAGTGAGTCCAGTCCCACCAGTGATTAGGTTAGGCATTGAGATCTAGCATCCACAACACTTATTTTTCCTCTTTTTGTTTTTATTTTACTTTTTGGAAGCACCAGTACATCAACATCACTTTATTTCCAACATTTTCACAATGTATCTTCTTTTTTTGCTTTCTTTAACAACCCCAGACATAGTAAGAAATATGTAATGTCTCACTCCAACCTCGATTTATTTCGACTAGCTGTAAGCAGGGCATAATTAAGACCCCAAAAAAAATATAAGGGATATTGGGTATTACTCTCTCTCTCTCTCAGCACCTTATTAATAAGGAAACCAGGAGAAAACGAAAACCACCAAATATTATATGCTCTCAGCTCAGTCTCTCGATCATATGCATTAATTTCATACTGAAATACTCCTATAGAATAAAGGTGCGTTAAGCTACTACTTGTACTTAGGAAAAAGGATAAGCAGTGAGTGAATAACAAAATTGCTAATCTAATTATGAAATCAAATCAAAATCAATAAAATGTGATAAATGTACAATAGATATATAAACAACAAATCAAGGCCCAGACGGAGCAAGACTAAGATGCAAGTCCAAGCCCAATGCTTCATCAAAGGTAGGCCCACCCTCCCCTTTCGAAAACCTACCTAACGACGTTGTTTCGTTCATTCTCCCATTGTGGGACCTACTCTGCATCTGTTGTGGCCCACTTACCCCCACACTGTATGGTCCCCGACCACCGAACCCCCCACCACCACCTCCACCTCCACTTGGAAAAACACATCCATGCGAGACGTGAAAAGGAGCAGCCGCTCTCGGTAAGTAAACCCAGGAAGAACCGGCTGGGGGGAGCATGACAGGTCCAGGCGGAGCTAAGAGATGAGGCGGAGGAGCGAAGGCGGAGATCATAGGGTTTCTACCGAAGGAAACAGCAGCTGCTGCTGCAGCGTTGCGTGTGGCTTGCATTTGTGCTCGTTTGAGTTGCTGCCTTTCTTTCTTGTGGGCGTTCTGATGTCCACCAAGTGCTTGGGAATTGGCGAATTCTCTACAGCAGTATTGGCACTCGTACTTTCTAGTATCACCAGGTGGTTCTAGTTCCGGGGAAGTAGTAGAAGAAGAAGATGCTTTGAGTGACTCAGCAGCATATTCATCGTCCTCTGAAACGTTAAATCCGAACAGCTTTAAGCGTGTTGTAGTTGAGCTAGGTTTAGTTTGGTAATCAAGCTCCTCCATTTGTTAGATTTAAGTAGTAATTACAAGTCACAAAAGGAGAGAGAGAGAGAATAGGATGAATGGGAAATGAAGAAGGAGGTATATATAAAGGATTAAGTAGAAAAAGGGAGAAGAGAAGAGAGAGAGTTGCGGACATCCCAAGGAGTGTGCAATGGTATTTGGGAACACGACCCAAGAACACTCGGGGACCCAAACGATTGCTCTTGTCTCTTTTCTACTTCCACTTCACTGTACTACTACTTATTTACCTTAAATTACAGACTAATCTCCTTTTTCAATATTATAACATTAAATTCCAATATTGGTTTAAAATTCATTAACAATGGCATGTGCAGGGCATGAGTTGACTCGGTCATCATTCATATAATGGACCTTCTGTTCTCTCCTACAATTAACTACCATATCCCAAATGAAACACTTAGGTTTAGATATGTTGACTTGTATGCATGCACAAATAATAGTCAAGTAAAATTAAGAGTAGTAGGAGAGAATTGATTGATGATCTGGGCCACTTCATTGATGATGATGAAAGAAACAAAGCCAATTATAAGTTAACAAATTGAAGTGTTATGGAGTAATACTGTTTCTCAACTTAGATAAGTGGACACACATCTACCCACTTTGTACCTGACACGTACATTACACTACATATATATATATAATGCTCTTCTTTCTTGTATTATATGAATATCTGTCACAAGAACTGCCTAGTTTTGTAATCTTATATTTATTGAGTTATTCAATTGAGATGAACCTATACTGGAACGATCCCCAATGAAACGCCGTGAAGCCCATGTCTCTGCACTGCACTCTCTCTCAATTTCAAAATTACAATCTGCTACTGCTACTACCATACACTCATTTAATACACACAGTCACACAATAATTTGTTTTCCTCTTCAATTTAATTAATCTCATTTCATGGATTAAACTATCTTCACTAATGGATCCATCACCCTTCACATCAATATCTAGTATCTAGTATCTCAACTGGGTACCTACTGCCTTTTAAGTTTTTTTTTTTTTTTTTTGTGATATTAATTTACCCATGACTTGTTTAAAATAATATGATTAACCTCATAAATTTGGAAATTATAGTGGTCATTAAAATGAGTATGTATATATATGAATATAAAATAATTAGGTGATATAGTAGTATGTAGTTCCTGAAATTAGGTAAGATATAAAAAGGAATTAATTAATAAGATATTGGTTGGTGTAGGTGTTAGTGGAGAAAGATGAGAAATTAGGGTGTTCCATTTTTAGCCCTTGAAATTGGATGGCTAAATCTGAAAGAGATGAGCCGACACCGCACTACTCTTCCAAAAGTCAAAGGTTGGCTGAATCCATGCATGCAATGCAATGCAAAACATAAACACTTTCCTAGTATCTAAACCATCATCTAACACCGTTAAGTCCCACCATTAATCACTCTGATGGCCCCCACGTGTCACCATCCTATTTATTTTCATATCTCGTGCTAGATACGCATGTTTCACATGATTCAATTCACCTTTTTTTTTTTTTTCTTAATAATCTTTTTTAAGGATGTATCCATGAAATCCGAACCCTCAAGTTTCCATTTTTAAAAGAATACCCCCCAAAGACATACTAATTAAAGTCAATATACATGTTAATAAAAGACCTAACTCAATAGATGCTTGTACACGAGAAAACCGAACTTGGCGACGCCGTCGAACCCTAAGAACAACCTCGCTTGATGACCAAGACGCCGTCGAAACCACCGGATGATGGTGGACCGGGAGTCGTTTCCATGGATATGGGAGAAACTGTATCGTATAAAAGTTCGCTGATAGGAAAGAAAATAATAGAAGAGATCCACATCCCGAAGAATCTGATGGCAGATGGCAGACTTTCAGTTTCTTTTGACAACCCCTTGAAACCGAGCTTCAATGTTTCTCCGGAGTTGATAAACGATTGGGCTATCCCGTGGCAGGATGCCCTAATTATTAAAGTTCTTGGGCGCAATGTTGGCTACATTGCTTTACAAAAACGTGTTCTTGAACTATGGAAGCCTCATGGGGGAGTGGAAATTATGGATGTAGGGTATGGTTTTCACATTGTTCAGTTCAATGATCCCCAAGATAGAGAGAAAGTTATCAGGGAGGGGCCATGGACTGTTCAAGGACACTACCTCTCTGTTCGCACCTGGTCCCCGGAGTTCAATGCAGCAACAGACAAAATTGTCTCAACATTAGTTTGGGCAAGGTTCCCTGATCTACCAGTTCAACTTTATGATGCAGATTTCATTATGGCTGTTGCTAATTCAATTGGGAATGCAATCAAGGTCGATAAAAACACTTTGAAAGCCACAAGAGGTAGATTCGCGAGAGTTTGTGTGGAGATCAACCTACAGAAGCCGCTGATTGCTGAGTTTGAAGTCAATGGAGTTAGTTACAGAATTAAGTACGAAGGTTTACATGTCGCGTGCACCAATTGTGGCAGATATGGTCACACGAAGCCAACTTGTACGTTGCCAAGCATCCTGAGGAAAGAGCAAAACCTAAGGAACAATAAACCAGCAGCGAACATGGAGACGGACCCCCGGGCTGATCGAACAGAGAATGAAGAGCAACATGGGACAAATACTGAGGTACAGGAAGTGGACTATGGTCCATGGATGATGGTACCCCGTCGCAAGTATAACCCTAAGGTTACTAGAGGCGAAAACAATGAGAACAAAAGCTCCTTACCGGGTTCAAGCAGCAAAAAACAGGGAGGCACTGACATATGCGACACCGGGATGGTACTGGAGAAAACACGCAAACCATTGGAAGCCAACAAAATCCTTGATACCAATAGGAAAGTGCTTGGTACATCAGATAGACTAAGAAAAGCCATTTCTAAAGCAAATCAACCACTTATGTTGAGCAACCCTTTTGACACTCTCAGCCTGGAGAACATGGATCCTAACACCAAGTCCAAAGAAGATGATCACACTGGCCCCCCGACTCGAGTTAAGAGGAGTCGTGCCGACCACTACACCGGTAAATCAAGCTTCTTGGAGGCCGGAACCTTACCCCCACTGATATTTAGCGCTGCTACAGACACCCTTCTGCAGAGCACTATCAGAATAAATAAGAACGCGGACAACCAGCGTCAAGCCATGCAGACTGATGTTGTTCCAAACATTGGAGAGAAAAACTCGGAGATTGCTGGGGGCATGCCCTCCATGTAATTTTGGTATGATCCCTGTAATCCTTATTATGAGCATTATTTCCTGGAATTGCTTTGGTGCAGGCGGCACTGTGTTTTATAGAGCTTGCAAGCATATGTGCTTTAAGAATGATCCGGATATTTTAGTGTTACTTGAAACAAGGCTCCCTGGAAGTAAAGCGGTGGAGTTAAGCAGAAAACTGAGTTTTACCAATGTGGAAATTGTAGAAGCTGAGGGTTTCAGTGGTGGGATTTGGGTTTTCTGGCACAATAGTAGAGTTTCTATCCAAGTTGAGCAGAATAACAGACAATTCCTTCACACCAAAGTAACTATGAAGGGTGGCAAATTGAATGGAATGAGTTTCCTTGCTACTTTCTCTTATGTCCGCCCCCAAATGGAGTTTAAGCGCAAATTCATGGATGAGGTAGATGCTCTCAAGGATCAGATTTCAAGCCCCTGGCTAATCATCGGTGATTTTAACTGTATTAAATCGGCAGATGAGAAGCAAGGTGGCTCAAACAGAACCCTTAACAGATGCTCATTCTTTATGGATTGGATCAACAAACTCAACTTGCTGGACTTGGGTTTCTATGGTCCTAAATTCACCTGGTTTAGGGGTTCTTCTCCAAGGACAAGGGTGGCTTGTAGACTTGACAGAGGTCTATGCTCTTCGGACTGGCGAACTAGCTTCCCTGAAGCTGTTATTCGACATCTTCCAAGACACCGATCCGATCATTGCCCAATTATGCTATGTGTTCAAAGTCAGCCTGTACCTGCGGTTGCCAAACCTTTCCGCTTTCAAGCAGCGTGGATCCTTCATCATAATTTTCAAAGTTTTTTTGATACCGCTTGGTCAAAACAGGGTAATATTTTGGAGGAGGTTGATGCTCTTACAGATAAGTTACGAATTTGGAATGAGGCAGTGTTTGGTAACCTTGGCTGGCGGAAAGCTCGGGTTTATAGACGTATCAATGGAGTGCAACGGGCTTTGGATAGGGGCATCACCAGTGGTCTGTTACGCCTGGAATCTAAACTTCTTGAGGAACTTGATGAAATTCTTAGCCAAGAGGAAGTGTATTGGTATCAGAAATCCAGGATTAATTGGTTGTGTTATGGAGACAAGAATACTTCCTTTTTCCATCTGTCAACCCTTGTAAGACGTCGTCGGAATAGAATTGAAGGTCTTAAAGATGCAAATGGGATTTGGACGTGGGAGGCGGAGGATATCAAGCTACGGATTCTAAACCATTTCAGTAACTTATAAACTGAGGAAATCCCGAACCGAAGCACTTTACACACCCTATCTTCCTTCCCGCCGGCCCCTACCTCTTTACTGGCAAATTTGAGCAGACAATTCACAAAGTGCGAAATCAAAACAGCTCTTTTCAACATAGCTCCTTTTAAAGCCCCTGGACCGGACGGCTACCCGGCGGGTTTTTTCCAGCGGCTCTGGGGGATTTTGGAGGATCAGGTCTGTGATATGACTCTTTAGGCTCTAAACCTGGGAATTCTTGATGGCTCGCTAACTGAAACGCTGATAACAGTAATCCCTAAAAGTCCCAATCCAGACTGTGTGGCCCAATTTCGCCCCATAAGCCTGTGTAACGTGCTCTACAAAGTCATCACGAAATGTCTGGTTAATCGAATCAAACCCCTCCTGAACACAATTGTTAGCCCCTACCAGAACAGCTTCATTCCTGGGAGGAACATAACCGATAATATTATTATTGTGCAGGAAGCTATCCATTCACTGAACCGAAAGAAAGGGCGCAAGGGTTGCATGATCCTCAAGTTGGATCTGGAAAAAGCATATGATCGAATCAGTTGGTCTTTCCTCAGAGAAACTCTTGAACTGGAGGGATTGGAGGCTAACTGGATAGAATTAATTATGAAATGTGTGGCTGCCTCCTCGATGCACATTATGTGGAACGGAGAGAAGTTGCCAGGCTTTGTTCCTACCCGAGGGCTAAGACAGGGCGACCCCCTATCCTCCTATCTCTTTGTGCTCTGTCTAGAGCGCCTAAGTCATATGATTGAGGATGCAGTGAGCTGCAATAATTGGAAGCCTGTGAAACTTTCTCGAAGCGGGCCCCCCTAACACACTTATTCTTTGCAGATGACATCGTGTTGTTTGGGGAAGCTTCTGATTCTCAGGCGGAAACGATAAAAAACATCTTCTGTTTCTTTGGTGAGTGTTCTGGTCAACGAGTGAGTCTTCCTAAATCTCGTGTGTTGTTCTCCGCCAATGTTCCTACAGCAAAGCGAAGCAGTATTAGCAGCATTTTGGGCATAGAAGAAACAAGCAACCTCGGTACCTATATGGGCATGCCTCTGCTGCACACTCGTATAAACAAAGACACTTACCACGGGCTTGTTGATAGAGTTAACAATCGCTTAAATGGTTGGAAGGGAAGATGCCTTTCCCTAGCTGGTCGTATCACTTTGATCAAATCTGTTGCGGCGGCGATGCCTGCTTATACTATGCAAACCACATTGTTACCTCAAAGCGTGTGCAGAAAGCTAGATAAATGCAATCGGAACTTCCTTTGGGGTTCGTCTCCTCACTTGGTGAATTGGAACAAAGTTTGCAGATCCAAGCAGAATGGAGGGTTAGGTATCAGGTGTACTAAGGATTTTAACAGAGCTCTGAATGCTAAATTAACTTGGACGTTTCTTACCGAGCCGGATCGCAGTTGGGTTAAAATTCTAAGGGCTAAATACTACAGGAATGGGGGAGATCAATTCCCGATCCCATCTCGCCCAGCTGCCTCAAAACGTGGCGCTGCATTGTTGCTGGGAATGGGATTATTCAGAAAGGGGGAGGGCGTGTAGTTTTTAACGGGGAGTCCACGAGGTTTTGGACTGACATTTGGTGTGGGAACAAAAAGTTTCTGGATCTGGTTATTAACCCTGTACTTGGTGGCTCTCTGACTCGAACGGTATCTGATTATTGGGAAAATGGAAGTTGGAACTGGATGGAAATAGACCCATATCTCCCTCCTAATGCGAAGCTCCTTTTGACAGCACAAACGTTAATTTTTGAACCAGGCTGCAATGATAATTGGTCTTGGCGGGACTCCAAATCCGGTAAATACACAGTTATGTCGGGTTTCCAATATGCTCAAGGGTTTGGGAACTCTACCACAGATGAAGCAGGATGGGTGAATATTTGGAAAATGAACGTCACGGAACGGATCCGGGCTTTCCTATGGCTAACTTCCCATAATAGCATAATGACTAATGAGAACCGAGTCCGTCGGTACAGCTCCGATTCCAGCGATTGCAGCGAATGCGGCTTAACAGAAACAGCTCTTCACGCCCTAATGGACTGCTCTGAGGCTCGGGATGTCTGGCTCGATCTGCTGCCCATTGGCGCCGCCCCGATTTTCTTCCGCCTTAATATCATGGATTGGTTGCAGCTAAATATGACAGAAAAATCAAGATGGAGAGGTGCGGAATGGAACACAATTTTTGGGTTTGGCATATGGTGGAACCAGACAATTTTTGAGGAAGAACGGGTGAGAGGAAGGAAAGATGACCTGATCCATAATAAAGTGGCCGAGTTTGTGAAGGCGTTTGAGCTACATTTTAATAGTAGAGTGGTTCAGAGAACGGAACAATGGATCCGTTGGCACCCCCCGGAGGACTCATGGGTTAAAATAAACACAGATGGAACTTGTAAAGGGGATTTGGAAACAGCAGCAGCAGGCGGACTGATCCGGGACCACAATGGCAAATGGTGCGGAGGCTTCGTGGTGAATTTAGGAAGATGTCCGGCGTTTACAGCGGAGCTATGGGGAATTTTCTATGGCTTGTCGTTGGCGTGGGAAAAAGGCTTTAGGAGAATTATACTCGAAATTGATTCTCTTAATGTTCTAACAAGCCTCTCAGGGGATATGCAGAACCAACACCCACAGGCATGGCTTCTTCATAAATGCAGGAGTATTAGGAATGGAGATTGGATCGTCAAAATGATACATACCTACCGCGAGGGGAATAAAGCGGCAGACTGGATGGCAAATTTCGCAGGAAAAAGTGCTTTGGGCTATCACGAGTGTGATGAGTCCCCTGTAGGCATCCAGGCTATTCTTGAGGATGATCGGCTCGGCAGATCAACCAGAAGAGTAAGAGTTCCGTAGTTTTTGTTCTGTTTTTCCGGGCTTTGCCTTCCGTGTAACCAAAAAAAAATTAAAGTCAATATACACATGAGAAGCTTCGGCTTATTAGCTTAGCTCCTTCTCCTTAACTTTTTTCAAATCGTATAATTCTATTCTCTCTATAAACTAGTAATTAATTATAATTCAATATCTAAATATGCTCTCTCTCTCGTCACCTTCTCCCATTTTATAAATAATTCCTTGTTTTTTTACATTATTATTTTATTAACTAAAAGATAACTTCTTAAGAAAAAAAACTAAAAGATAATAAAAAAGTTAGCTTAAAATGCTAATGTTGTGCCAATAGTAATATATATAATGCACGAATAATTAAATCTGATATGCACAACTAATTTGGATATCTTTTGAATGTATTGTTAAAAATTGTTATAGACAAAGAAAATGACATTCTAAACTCCTACACATTTTTCTATTTTTACTAATTGCATCAATTATTTTTCCAATGTGACACATTGAACCAACAATCAAATATAATCGCACATATTAAACCCTAAAAATATATGGATATTGTTTCACTCCCATATCACTCACCTTCACTTTATTTCACCTAATTTCACATCTACTTTAACATTCACTTCCGTTTCCAACTAACCATTACAACTCTACATTTAAATGCATGTTACTACTCCTCTTTACTGATAGACTTTCACCATCTTTCCTCTCTTCCTTGATTCATAGTTTCACCTTTTTATCTGCGACATTCTTCTCCTTTCAACCAATCATAATTCAAGACACGGATTCTCATGTAAACCATTCATTATTGCAATGAATCGACAATCGAGATGAGCTTATCATACGCGTCTGCTTCTGCTTTTTCTCTCATATTAGTTAGTATATAAGAGGTCTTATATTGTTAGGATATTGTATCTTGTATAAGAAGCAGTGTTTTACACAAACTAGGAAGGCTAAGCCCTAGGGGTTTGGTTTGTTATGTGTGTGCTATATATATAATTGCTTGATGAAATACAACTATGAATATTAGCCTCTTAGGGTTCAAAGTACCAATTTCTTTCTCATTTCTCTTTGTCGAAACTATGAGCATCCTGACTGTTTCTACTATTTCATCTACTATCTCGTCCTCCATGGACTCTAATTCATCTTGAACCTCATCCGATTCTCATGGAGATTTCGGATTGAATAACAATCCTTTCATCTCACAAAATCCGCAATCTTAGCACACAATATGTCGACGAAGCTAAATTTGATTAATTTTCTATAGCGAACTCGGGTTGAGCTGATCCTTAATGGTTGTGAGTACTTCAATCACAGTGATGATATTGTCCCTCATGTAATTGACAATGTTGGTTATAGCCAGTGGAGGAAATTTGATCAATAAATTATGGCACGAGTGTGTTCTTCTATCTCCAATAACATGCTGCCACGAATAATTGGTTCAAAAATGGCCAAAGATATATGGAATAAACTCCTCACTAATTTTGCTCAGGGATCTCACCCCTGGTTCAACATATATATAATTAATTTCTCACACAGAAGCGTGATTATGAAAATATTACTACTTATATGCAACGAGCTAAAGGTCTTTTTGATCAATTGGCCGCTCTTGGTCATCCTATGGCAAAGGATGACTTTACCGATTGTTTATTGGCTGGTATTGGTTCCAATTATCATCCTTTTGTTCAAGTATTAAAGGCTCAACTAACCCCAATTCATTTTGACAATTTGTTTAGTTTGTTGTTAAGCGAGGAGACTTAATTAGCTCATGATTCCGATTCTGATGGAACAATCATTGTAACGCCAATGACGAATTACAAAACCCGAGGTAGTGCTAGTCAGTCACTGGTCACAGTAGGGGATGCCAAAATAAGGGGTCAGACCAATTTTACTTCCTCACAGCAGCCCCGGTTCTCATCTCTTGGAGATTAGGGTCGTAACACTCAATCTACCTCTTATGATATCATAACACTCACTTGCTACAATTGTAAAAGAAAACATCATGTTTCTAAAAATTGTTCTTCACGAAACTTCAATCAACCTCGAATGACACCTCAACCGGCATCTCATTTAGCTTATAATTCCCAGAACAATGGTTAATGGATTATAGGTACCGGAGCTACGTATCACTTAACTTCAGGCTTGGTAAACCTTCATATTCACTCTGATTATCACTTATTGATGTCAATAAATGGTCACAAGGACATGTATATAAGTCACTGGAAGAATGTAAAGCTGGTATTCTTGCCCATCAATATCAAAGGAAATCACTGGATATTAGGAGCACTTTATACGACGAATATGCATGTCTACATCTACGATAGTTGTATTCTTAATGACAATGATGAGAAACTGAATGAAGTATTAGCCAAGCCCATCCACCCCCTTAATAAGGCCATTTTTAAAGCCTTTGGTTGGAAAACTCACCATGAGACGGAAGCCCTTGATAAGCCCAAAATATACCTAAATTAGCATGCATAAATGTATTAAAATTCATGTAAAATAGATATTAATTATATCATTTTGGAAAATTTCACGTTGGTATTTGTTGTTTGTGTGCAATGCGTTAATTATTTGAAAAATCCAAATAGGAACAAAAATGGAGTAGAAATGAGTGAGAAATCAAGTTTTCAGTGAAAGCCGCGTACGAGAATCAAAAGTCGTGTCAGAGATTTGAAGCATATAACCAAAAGAGGAAGAAAATAGTTTGTCACTACAGAGATTCTGAAAATCTCTGTAGCGACATGCGCAGCAGCAAGCCTTGCGCTCTCCTTCCCTCATTCCTTCCTTTTCCCCTTGTCGCTATAGAGATTCTTGAAATCTCTGCAGAAACAGCAAAGTGTTTAGGCACAATTAACATGTTTTAATTTCCAAACGACACATCCTTTCATCCGGATAGAGGCAACTCTTCACCAACGGACACGTCTCTTCAACACACCTCTTGGATAATTATAAATTGAGGAAGAATTGTGTAGAAAATTGTTACACAAACTTGTTAAACAAAGTTACAAGTTGTGCAAATAGTTATAGATACAATATGTAGATTTTATTGTTTATATTAGAGTTTTCTTCGAAGCCGAGTTTATACTCTGTAGTTTTGCCGAAATGTGCTATTTTGAGGATTCAGCGAGAAGAACCAGTATTGGGGGTGACCCACGGTCTGACAAACCTACGAAGTTAAGTAAAGGATTGACAACCCGAAACTCTTCCTAGTCAAATGTCATTCAAACTTCTTCTTCTTTATTAACTTGTGATGTTTCAATTCAAACTAATAAATATCTTTTTAATTTAATTCCATTTTCACTATTGTTTTGTTTAAAGTTGGATCTAACGACATTCTTTAAGTAAATCTAATTGGTGTTTTCATGCAAAAATATTTAGAAAGAAATTTGGTATACTCATGCAAACTTGGTTGAACACTTAAGCAAATTCGGATTTACATTTGGTCATTGCGGTCATGCGAATAATCGGATATAAACACCAAATTTGATTAAGGTTTTCAGTCTTAGACCGGAAAGAAATATTGATTACAGTTCAATGCTTTTAAATTGAATCAAATGGTAATTTATTATATCTTTCTAAACAAATCAAAGTTATAAGTTGTATTTTCGCTTAGTGTAAATAAGCCTTGAAATGAACTTTAATGTAAAACATAATTTCTATAAATTCTAATCTTAACTATAACCAAAATTAGAATTAGAAACCATTTAAACCATTAACGATTTTTCTATAAACCTCGAGAAAACGAATTTAATCAAAACAGTAATTTTTAATCAAATTATCAGACGTTCCATGTGGGATCGATATCTTTTATTACTACAAGTGAAACCGTGCACTTGCGGAATTCGCCCAACATCCATCACTTGGTCTAGGCTAGCGGATACTCCATAATAGTTGAGGGGCTCGAACGACTGTGAGTTATTCGTTTGCCTTTTCACTCAACTTTTATCTATTAGTAGGCCATTGACAACATTACTTTCAAAGGATGGAGATTTCTTAAGATATCGTGTTGTACTTGAGATTTTTCATCAGAAACTGTACCTGTTGTAAAATTTGATATTGGATTGTTTTGTGTGTATTGTATATATGTTTGTTGGTATTATTTTGGATTGGTATTAGATTAGATTGTGTTGGATTGATATTGGATTGTCTATATTTACCTTGTATTGGATTGGATTGTATACAAGTTTTAAATTGGATTTGGATTGGTATTGGATTATATTAATTATATATATATATGTATCTTGTATTGGATTGGATTGTATGTGGATTGGTACTGGATTATATGTATTGTACATGTGTACATTGATTGTATACAAGTATTGGATTGTATATGGATTGGTATTGGATTGTATGCATTGTATATATGTACCTTGTATTGGCTATACCACTTCACAGATGGCTATACCACTTTGTAGTTCATGCAACTACGAACACAAATATGCTTCACAGACCATAGAACTGCGAAGAGAAACGATGATCTACGAAGACTTTCCATTTACAGATCAGCATTTGTTTCACGATTTCCATAAAATACGAATTCACATTTCATGGAACCGCAAACTTAGTTTACCATCTGCGAAGGGAAATTTCTAGAGTTCAAATTTCTTACCAAATATTTATAAAGTTCAAAATTATTACAATAAGTTCAAAATTCCTACAATAAGTGCAATATTATTATAATAAGTTTAATATTCTTACAATAAGTTTAATATTTTATAAATTTATCACAAAATCATGTCCTAAAACTTAGAGAACTTGCAACTGTACTTGGAGGATTACTTGTATTTGGTGTGGTTGATGACAATTCAACCTAGTGTGGCCAGTATTCCCGTATCGACTACATATTCTTGGAACTGGATCTACACCTTGTGATGGTTTTCTGTTCTAACTTCTTGGTGCAAGCCTTTTACAGGGGGAGAACTTTCATTGGAGGATCATAATTTATCCATTCCGACTGGGGTCTGATTGGGTATATAAACTCAACATAGGATAATTTAGTTGTGTTGTTGGTGTAATAACTATCCACCCATTGATATGCATTACTCAGTTGATGCTCACACACAACTTTGCATACATGTTTATAAGGAAACTGAGAAAGTTGCCATTTTCTCCAATCTGAAATGTGTGTGCGTTTAGAAAACGTACAAGTGATAGTTTTTTCAACATGACTCATCATCTTCTTTTTAGCCCACTGCGACAAATGTGTTTGTCGTGATCCTCAAAGTCAAAATTGTTATGTTAATATATTTATATAGCATCCAAGCTTCAAAAAATATAATATCTGAAACGTTTACCAGCCAATTGTTATCTCTCATAAAACCATCATTAGAGAGTAGCTCTAATATACTTTACCGACATTGTGGTAAACATCTTCCTACCACTATAACCGCATTCCATGATTCTGCAATGTAGTGGTCATCATGTTATACCAACGAGTATGAAAATATGCACGTGACTATTTTTGGTTATCGGCTTGCTCTAGATATTCTGTTGCGGGATCATGTAGTTACCGAAGTCGAGAAAATGCCTCATTAAAATTAGAAACTCTATAAGTTTTAGGAGCTCGCCAGCACACATCATCTATCTTTCTGATTTTTTTGAAATTTAGCTTCTGCATTCCTTCTCAGATGTTGACAACAACATCCATGTATCATATTTGGAAACACTAAATTCACGACATAATCAATTCCCTTGTGCCTATCCGATATTATGACAAAATTCTCTATATCCCCAATAAATTCTTTAAGCTTGGTCATAAACCAAGTCCATGCCTCATTGTTCTCGTTTGGTCCAACCCTAGAAGTAATACGATAAATCTGCTTATTGCCATCTTTTCCAACTGCAATGTATAATTGGCTGAGATATTTACCTTTTAAAAACGCTCTTTCAACACAAAGAATAGGGCAAATATGTTATTTAAACATTCTAAGTGAAGAACCAAATGCCAGAAGAAGTACTTGAAGTTATCATTATCGTCAGTTTGAATATGTGTCACCGTACCTGGATTGCATTTTTTCAAGGTCTCACAGTAGTCCGGTAACAACATAAATGACTCTTTCGGTGAACCCCCACATCTTCTTGTGCCCAACATCTTGCTCTCCAAGCTTGCATGTAAGACATGTTGATTTTATACACTTTCTCAAAATCATTCACAATGTCCTTTGGTCTATAAACTCTATCATCAAGATCAAACTTATCCGCATGTAGTATGTCGGTAACTCGTTTACCTGCTTGCCTATGATGTGGTAACATTTGATCTCTAACATATGTGTGTTTGTTCATCTCATCCATTCTTTGGAGCTTGAACATATCAGAATTGGGTATCGCAATACCTCTAGAATGCCATTTACATGTCTCATCATGCTTACAACTTCAAACATGGACTTGTACACTCTCCATTCGAACATGTTCTTAATTGTGTATTTTCCAAGTGCATCTTGCAATGCTTGTTTATTTGAGAATATAGCATGTGCATCATGGACCTTTGGGATCCACCGAAATGGATCGGTCCTCTTTCTTCTTCTTTCTTCATCATCCGCCTCATAGATACTTACTGATACATTACTTTTGGGATCAACTTCATGACGAGATTGTTTCCAAAGGATAGGTTGTTCATCATATACCGTATCTTTGTTTGTCGTTTCTTCGGGAAAATGACCCCAAATATCTTCTTCGTTTATAGTTTCTTCAGGAACAAAAACTGGATTTGAGCTAATTTCATCTAAACCAGGGTTGGATGCGAGGTTGAAATCAGTGATCTTTTCTTTGCCTGGCCGTTGAGTTTCAACTTCAACGGTTGCGTCCACTTCAGCAGTTGTGTCCACTTCAATGGTGGCATCGGAACTTGATTAAATAACATTTTTTTTATCTCCATAGCTCGTGGTAGTTGTGCATGTATTGTTCATGATTCAAAATTAACATATAGTGGAATAACATCGCTTGGATTTATCCGGCAATACTCTATGAAGCACTAAACATCACTTGAATCAACAATCGGAACTACTATCCCAAGAACTTTGTTTGGACTGTATGTAGTTTGCATAGTCATACATTCATCAAATGATGTTGAATCAACACGTGCAGAAGTGTAGACTCTCTCTTGAAGCATTTCGAAGTTGATTCTTGTTGAAAGTCAAAGCAACTTTGATTCACCCCCCTCGTATGTCATGACTTTTCCCATGGTTTCCATTGGTCGTTCCACATGATCATACACAATAAATGGTCGGTTGACATATTGTTACTGTTAAAAAACAAGGAAACCAAATATAGTGTCAAACAATGTACTAAAGCAAACAAAGTACATATGCTTCACTGTTACTTGAACTGTGAAGCAAAGTACCTAACTGCGAACTTGCGGTTCAATGAAACCGCGAAGTAGTTGTGTGTGTTTTTCTATGCGGTTTTAGCTGATCCGTGAAGCATTTAAGCTTTGATATTTGATTGTAAACCTTGAAACTGTCAGGTAAATTTATAACTCCAAAACTAACTTCAAATACACAAAACTAAGAAGTCAAAAGGAATTTATGTATGTAAAATTAACATAATACTTACATGAAGAGCGTGGATTTTGGTTTGATGTGTGAAAATAAAGGATTCCAACGAATATACTGAGAAAGAAAGGAAGAGAGAGAAAGAAGAAAGAGGAAGAAGATGCTAAATATTGTTATATATATGAAGAGTATTATGAGTAATTCCTTAATGAAATAGTTTAGAGATATAATGAGTCTTAATATGTAAATGGACCTCTAATTTTTTAATTTATCCTATATTGATATCATGTGATGTGATGTATCAAAGTATGTGGTTTTAATTGAATTTAATAGGCAAAATCTGAATTAATATATGGATATGGTTATACCTTGTTGATGGTTGAATTAATGAAATTGAAAAATTGAACTAGTAATGAATAAGAAAAGGGAGGTTGGGATGCATAAGAATAAAATAAAAAAGAAAAAATGTATCAGGTGTTCGTTCACAAGTATAAGAATAAGAATGGGATTACGTGGTGATGAATAATTGTTTAGGGATGTTTGCGTGATTGACGTTGAAATCTTCATTAGTATTATATCTTTATAATGAGATCTCCCCGAATCTTACTAACTATAGAGAGAGAGAGAGATTAATCTAATAATTAATTATGCATTATTATTGCAAAGTCTTGATCGCAACTCCAAACCATGGACCCACCATTGTCTCCTCTTTCTCACTTATTCTATTCAAAGCCTTTCGTTTCATTTCGTCAAATTTTCCCATATAAGAAATTTCTAATCTTTCATTCTAAACCCTAGATTCTTTTTCCACCGTTGGATTTCATAAATTAATCATCACTTTCAATACTATATCTACTACTCAACTTTTAATTCATCTCATGTCTATGCCTATTAAACCATAATGTTTTATTCATTTTTCATGTTTTATTTACAACAACCTCTTACTTACTAGATCATTCAAGATAGACATTTAACTTATTTCCGGTAGTGAAGGCAGCAATTAGTATTATGGTTTTTTTTTTTTTTTTTTTTTTCTTGGCTTAATATATCATTTATCCCTTAAACTTATAAAAAAAGCTTGATTCGCTCTAAATTTTAAGGCGTCCTAATAATTTTCTTAATTTACTTAAAAAGTCCCGATAGCATCTCAACTTGTTAAAAATATAGTCATTTAATTATCCGGTTCCAAAAAAAATAAACTATATGCATAAAGTGTGTTGCACGCCTCTTGAAATATTATTATATAATTCACAAATTAGATTAAAACATATTAAAAATAAAGTTCTCACTTGTTCAATTGTAAAATCTTTTCTCCGGTCTTGGTCGTTTTATTTTCCAAGACGTGTGTATCTTACTTTTTTAAAATCGAGTGATTAATTAATTATATTTTAAATAAATTTAAGGTACTATCGAGAAATTTTAATCTAAGGAAACTAGGGGAAAATTTAAATGTTGATATGGTGAAATAAGTTTTTGTTGGATAAGTTTAGAGATGAATGATGTATTAAGGTTAGATGGGATAGTTGGGATGAATTATTTAGATGAAGTGGGACCTATAAAATAGAAAGGGTCGATGGATGCTTGAAATAATTATGCGCAAAGATTTAGTACTTGGATTAGGATCTTGATGAGTTTAGAAATTTGCTTTTATTTAAACTAAACCCTACCAACTTTTTGCTTTATTATGTTGGATCCAATGATCCTGTTTTGTTTCTTTTAAATATTAATAAAATGAGACAGATAGGTTGGGCCACAATCACCCACTATGGGGCTCACGGAGCTCAACATGACTACTCCAAAAGCAAATTGTACTCAAATGAAATGACCTTCCAAACTCAACTATTACAATATATGTATGTGTTTTTATGGGACCATTTTATCTCAATCCTTCATACTCAATTGTCTCTAATAATTCATATCAAATCACCCTATATATCCTCTACGCCTCTACCCTCAATTGCTTCTCTCTTTTTTCTTTAACATACAAAATATCTATATTTTAAGGACCCTCATTTTAGGATTTTCACATATTAAGCTCCCAAGTTTTTCAATTTGACATATTAAATTATCTATTAGTTATAGTTGCGTACATTGAACCTTTAATAAAAGATATAGCTATGAGTATTATACGTGTGTAACGTTACATTCTTGACAAGTCATTTTCTCCATTTCAAAAGAAAAAGAAATCATATCACCCCTCCAACTAATCATATTAGGCATGTAAATATCTCTTCTCGGCTTATTATAAATATAGTGTCAATTGAAAATACACTACGTCAAAATCCCCTTCAAAAGACGGTTAAAAACCGTCGTCCCGCGAGATATAAATCTTTCACAGGACTCGATGTCATCTGTTGCCCCATCAGACGACGGTTAGGTTTTGTCATGTGACGGTACGACACATGACATTATCCTATCTGCATACTGTCATATTAATCTTTGTTACGATGTAGCTTATTTATTATTACCGTCACCTTTAATGTCATCACATGACATACTAATAATTAAAATCGTCAAGTTTACGTGTGGAAAATTGGCATATTGAATTTGCGATAACAGTCCGTATAATAATTTCTGCCGTCATAGCTTGTTTTAGATGGCATATGTCTTAATCAATCATCTCAAAGGATTTATTTTCAGATGAAAAATTCGTTTATTTTAATGTCTTTTTATTGTTCTTTATATGACATTTTTTAAAATTAAAATGTCACGTTTTGCCTTCTTCTTCGTATGGATTTCTGGTTTTTACCTGAATAATTAACATATTAAAATATGAACATGAAATTTTGTATATCAATGGTTTTAATTTTATTGGATACCAATATTCATAATCTGTTTACATTTGTACACATATATTCCTGAATTAAAACTAAAAAAATAACCAATACATATATATCCAAATTCTGAAACAAAATCGATCAATTCATGTATTCATATCTTGGAGTCATTATTAGGCATATAATCTCAAAGTCTTGATATCTGCAAAACTCAATGCAGGTCATTAATACATAGCATCATTACACATAACCCTAACCGCACTAATTAAAGACCTTTCCCTTTTCACTTAGCCATCACTATCATATCACTATAAATAACAAGCATCATAATCGTTCAGTGTCTATTCAACCCGGAAAGCTTACATTATACAATGGATCACCTTGCGCTTGTTCAACAACAGATAATTGCTGAGATAGAGAAACTGTACATTGATAGCCCAGGGTGGCTTCTGGTCATCGATGGTATGTCAATCCATATGTTGTTCTTCAACTCTTCCTGGTTTCTTTTGTTTACTTGTAATGATTCTTCTTATCTTGGATGATAACAGGTCCTTTGGATGATAACTTCTTCAAATGGTCGATCAGAATAAAAGGCACACAATACACCACATATGAAAGGGGTGTATTTGAAATCAGAATCAACTACCCTCCGGATTTCCCAAACAGATCTCCAATAGTAATGTTAACTTATCTCAGTAAGATATATGAACCTACATGACATATACACATACACTAATCAATGTCTCCTCTTATTCTCAGTTTCGCTTCCGGAATAAGATTTATCATCTTAACGTGGCTCCTCAGGGGATGATTCATCTTCCCTGTCTCCTTACTTCCTTTCCCACTGCCATGGTATAGATATGCCACCATTTATGTTTGTGATCTAATTATTCTATGCATTTTGTAGCTATTGTGGCACATATATGATCTACTACTACAACCCCATATTGAGGCGCCATTTCCTGGGCAAGAAACAGTTGCTGAGCAATACCTCAACAATAGGGAAGTGTATGATGTGCTCGTTTGGAGATGGACTGAGGAGTATGAAAGGTGGATATGAGGGTGTCCAAATCTCCTAAACTATCTTGACTAAGTGAAAGGAGAATCGAAAGGCAATGTGAGCTCCAAATGTGGTTCTCATTCGAATTCCAAATTTCCTTTCTCTTAGTCAAGATAGTAAAGGAGCTTTGTAACTTCAATTACAACCGAAAGGCGACACTCATCCCCCCCTTTGTAATATAATGTAGAGCCTGCTATTCAGTTCGTATGTATATGTATATTCAAGTCATATCAAAAGACATATTATCGTTTGCAAGGCATATTAGAACATGCAAGTAGCCTAAATTGACCCTTTTATAATGTTCCTCCCACTTGGATTGTACTCGTTGAACAATGAACTTGGAAATGAGGTTTATGATGTTGTCACCACAATTGACTCTCTTTGTGCTGAATGCATCATAAACCTATCACCATGCTGAATTCTTTTTTTATACGTTAACAAGCCAAGTGAAAAGGAACATTATAAGAGTATTTCCCATATCACAATGAACATTCATATTGTTAGACTATGCCTAATGAGCTACATGCCCAATGAACATTCATACACATACTCAATCAGTCTAGCTTCCTAAACAGAACATAAAACAAGCCAACATGTGCTTCATACACATACACATACTCAATCAGTTCTAGCAATATAGCTAGTAGGTATAAGAGTATTCCCATGAGTTCTAGCTTCCTAAACAGTTCTATAGCAATGCACATACCAATCATTTCATAGCAATATAACTCACATTCATACCAATCACTTCATGCATGGTTAAGGTATTCAAGCAAGCAGTTAATAGCAATGCACATACATAACCCTTTACAATATATTTGCCACTTGGATTGTACTCGTTGAAAAGTGAGCACGGTGATGAAGTTTGCGATGCTCTAACCACAAGTTCATAACTTATACTGGTAGCATCGAAAACTCATCACCATTCTGAATGGTTTCAATCAGATAACAAGCCAAGTGGAAGGTACATTGTAAACCTATCTCATCAGCATCACCCACAACAACATCATACATGTAACTAATCAGCTACATGCCCAATGAACATTCACACACATACTCAGTCAGTTTTATCTTCCTAAACAAAACATAAAACATAAACATGCTTCATACACATACACATACTCAATCAGTTCTAGCAGTATAGCTCGTAGGTATAAAAGTATTCTGGTATCACAATGAAGATCCATAGCTTTAAACCCTTTACAATATACTTGCCACTTGGATTGTACTCGTTGAAAAGTGAGCATGGTGATGAAGTTTGCGATGCTCTAACCACAAGTTCATAAGTTATGCTGATAGCATCGAAAACTCATCACCATTCTGAATGGTTTCAATCAGATAACAAGCCAAGTGGAAGGTATACTGTAAACCTATCTCAGCAGCATAACTCATGTTCAAATAAAAAGGAATCAGGTGAGTTCATAACATTTTCAGCTTTAGACTATGCCTAATCAGCTAGATGCCCAATGAACATTCATACACAAACAATGAACATTCATACACAAACTCAATCAGTTCTAGCTTCCTAAACAACACATAAAACAAGCCAACATACTTCATACACATACACAATCAGTTCTAGCAATATAACTATAGGAGTATTGCTAATCATAATGAACATTCAAAGCTTAAGAGTATGCCTAATCAGCCACATGCTCAATGAACATTCATACACAAACTCAATCAGTTCTAGCTTCCTAAACAGAACATAAAACAAGCCAACATATGCTTCATACACATGCACAATCAGCTCTAGCAGTATAAATATAGGAGTATTGACAATCACAATGAACATTCAAAGCTTAAGAGTAATGCCTAATCATCCACATGCTCAATGATCATTCATACATAAACTCAATGACTTCTAGCTTCCTAAAAAGTTCTATCTAACTTAATGCGTTCTAGCTTCCTAAACAGTTCTATAGCAATGCGCATACCAATCATTTCATAGCAATATAACTCACATTCATACCAATCACTTCATGCATGGTTAAGGTATTCAAGCAAGCAATTAATAGCAATGTGCATACATAACCCTTTATAATATATTTGCCATTTGGATTGTACTCATTGAAAAGTGAGCACGGTGATGAAGTTTGCGATGCTCTAACCATAAGTTCATAACTTATGCTGGTAGCATCGAAAACTCATCACCATTCTGAATGGTTTCAATCCGATAATAAGACAAGTGGAAGGTACATTGTAAACCTATCTCAGCAACATCACCCACAACATCATACATATACTCAATGAGTTCTAGTTTCCTAAATAGAACATCAAACATAAACATGCTTCATACACATACTCAATCAATTCTAGCTTCCTAAACAGAACATCAAGCATAAACAAGCCAACATGCTTCATACACATACACATACTCAATCAGATAACAAGCCAAGTGGAAGATATATTATAAACCTATCTCAGCAACAACACCCACAACAACATCATACATGCAACCAATCAGTTCAAACCAACATAACAATAATATATACTCAATAAGTTAAAGAAATCTTCCCATATGCTAAATGCAATAGCTAATTGACAATCTCTTCAGTCAGCCTTTCCCATGTAGCATTCTTACTATCCTTGCAAATATTATGTTCAAATAAAAAGGAATCAGAACATCTTCAGCATTAGTCACTATATTACCCTAGGTTATTAAAGATAAAGACTCAAGCTTTTCAGCAGTGAATCTAACAATGAATACAATAAAATCAGTGTATCTAAGCGAGAGATCTAACCCTTTCAACGATAGGTCTGAAAATCAATAGATACTTATTCCAATTACTGAAATCGACATACACAAAAGTAAATCGGATGAGGAAAAGATAGAGTAAGGAACAATGAAAATCAATAGATCCTTACCAGTACCGTGTTTCAAGCTCACTGATTACATGTAGGAATCAACCATGGAGATAGAGAGAGATGAGAGGGATGAAGATTGTGTAACCTAAAATGGGGTTTTGGATGAGAGGAAGGGTTTATATATGAGCTGAAATTTCAGCCAAACCATCGAGCGCCTAAATTTGGTATATGGCCGCGTAAGTGAAATTTCATTTGCCGCTTTTTTTATTTTCCTCATACAATGACAGTCATTTATTGCAGATGTCATCTGATGAGCAAGTGAAATTTAACAAAAACGCACGTTTTCTTTGGATGACAGGATTCTATCATCGGAACGCCACATGTGAATCGAGAGCGTTTTTAATTACGCTTTCAGATGATAGAAATTTAAAATGCTGTCATTAAAAATATTCAGACAACACGAAAACAAATGTCTGTCATGTGTCTTGTATCATGTGAAAGGGAAAATGGCATAGTGATACACCAAAATGTTTTCCAAGTTCAATATTTACAGTTAATTGTTGATAAGGATTAGGATTTCCAAGTTCAGTATTCCAAGTCTATTTAGAACATAATATATGACATGTACAAGTAGGATTTCTATATAGGATTAGTCTTCTAACGGTCTGGTCATTGCTCTTATATAAATATGTGAGTCTTTTGTTAATAAAGGTTAAGCAAGATTTATTTCATTGTTTCCGTTGTTGTTTTATGGCATCAGAGCTAAAATAATATTTGAAACTAATTTCTTAACAAGTGGAATTGTCGTGTGGCCTCATTAAAAGGACATGTCATGTAGAAAGCGCATCAAATTTATTAAAACTAGAATTGACAATGAAACTGAAAGATAATAAAGTTTGTTTTTACTCTGTCCTTAAGGATGATTTTATCTATGACCAATTCCTTTACCAAAAAAGAATAACTAAAGAATTCAATAGAAATATCATTAAAAGCAGTGAGAGATCTAACTTAAATTAAATTCTATAAGGCAGAAGGAACAAATAAAACATCCTTAAATTTGAGATCCACTACATCATTTTCCCTTCCAGATGACACAAGATACATGACATACATTTTCCCTGTAATCTGATTGTTATTAGCGATAACTTTTAAATTTTTTGTCATCTGGAAGCTTCTACATGTAAATCTCCATTCTGAATTCCAAAAATACAAATAGTAAGCTCTATTTGTTCTCTTCCTCGATCTCTTAGGGTTTTATTGTTCCTTAATCGAGCTTTTCCTGATCTGTGTTGTAATAATTATCAGATTTAATCTTGCTAAAGTTGTTGAGCTGCTAGAAGAAGGATGTATATGGTGCCAAGCAACATATTGTTAAAACACAATTTCCAAGAGTTTTTTATTTTGACAAAAATAAATTAAGGAAATTAGATCCCCAAAAATATTCAAATCAAGGAATTAAATTATAATTGATTCAAGCTAACATGTTTGTTAAATGATTGAATACTTAGGCTTTAGATCAACATAAATATAAAAGGCCTTATAGAAGCCAAAGGCCCAAATGCTAACTTCTTGAACCAATATCAGAAGTCCAAAGGAACCAGAAGCCCATAAACAAAAGAGACGGACACCTAGCATTGACCGTGTCACATCACGCGTATTCCTCAAACTGGAAACAAGTACAAGCTACAAAAGCCTTGTCCCCTCAACATCTCTCAGCGCACACCTAAGATAGAAAATTGCCAGATTGCACATCTGTTATTTGAGAAGCATGGCTCAAGATAGAAGAGTGCATCCTTCTGCAATGGGAAATTTTTGGACAAAAGGACATAGAAGTCAGAAGCTGATGTTGACAGGAGTCGTTTCCCTCCAAACGGCTAGTTTGAAATTCAAACGAAACTTCTATCCAGCCTCTACTATAAATATCAAGTGATGTGCTCATTGTGAAGTTGACAAAATTATAAGCTGCAAAAGAGATCAAAACTTCCAAGTGTTTTTAGAGCAATATTTGTGATACACAGTCATTGTAATATTTGTGTTCGTTCAAAAAGAGATTTAGATTTTCATTGTGTTCTACATTAGAACTACTTTCTGTCCATAGTATTCAGAAGCCATGTTGCTTGCTTCGATTATAGAAAAATAATTGAGAGATAGATAGTTGAGTGATTTTGTAAAGGAAGGTACTTTACAAAGGCTATGTCTATTGTATAAAGGTTTATGCTCTACCCGTGAAAGAATGCTTTAGTGGATTAAAGCTCATAAGAAGGTATTCTGAGGACTGGACGTAGGCTAGAGGCCGAACCAGTATAAATCTGATGAGTAATGATTTCCTAACTCTACCTTTTACTACTTCTGATTATTTTTTCTCTAACACAATTATCTTCTATATGTAAGCTCTAACTGTTTAACATGCAAACCTTAATTATTAAGTAGTCAAAAGCTTTGTCCAAATAACAAACCATTGAGCGCACTCTTCCAAATCAGAACCAAGCTTAGTAGAATAAACTCATCACTGGTCTGAACTTGCTTGTGACTTTGAATTCTGCCTCTGTGGTAAGCAAACAGAAACATGCCAAGTAAGTACAAAAGAAAAAGGTTAAAATTAACCAATAGTTCCATTCACCCCCTCCTTTGGAACTAGTCCTACCTCACAAGGGACCAACAAGTGGTATTAGAGCCTAAGCTCTATCTAAAAGATAATACTATCTTGAGCTCAAGGTCCCTAATGACTAAAAACAGCACATGTAACCTCCCTAGTAATGAGACCACCCAAATTTTTCTGGAGGGTCTATTCATTACGAGACCCTCTCTATTTTTTGGATCTAATTATACATTCTGGAAGAACATAATGAAAAATTGTATCCAAGCACAGAGCATACGCGCTTGGTTAGTAATAACCAAAGGCACTTATGTTCCTACTAAGACATTAGGATGGACTCAAGTCATCAAGACTGAGGATAAATGGACAGATGATGATTTAAAGAAGCTACAAACTAACGCTTCAGCTATCAATATGCTTCATTGCACTTTAGATGCTGCAGAATATAATAAGATCTCAGGTTGTGAAATGACCCAAAAGATCTGAAATAAGCTGGAGGTAACCTATAAAGGAACCAGTAAGGTACATGAGTCAAAGGTGAATCAGAATATAAGACTCTACAAGTTGTTCAAAATGAGGGATGGTGAAGGCATCTCTGACATGAATGCCAGATTTACCAACATAATCAATGAGCTTAAAAGACTTGGAAAAGTCTTCTTAGAAGATGAGCAAGTCAAGAAAATTCTCAAAAGCCTTCCGAAAGGTTGGCAGGCCAAAAAGACAGCCATTGAGGAGGCTCAACCTCTAACAACATATAAATACAATGAGCTGATTGAATCGCTTCTGACACACGAAATCTCAATAAATAATTTTGAGACAAAATAAAAATCAGAAGATAAGAAGCAAAAATCAATAGTGCTAAAGGCCGATTCTTCAGAAGAGAGCAGTACTGATGATGAAGAAATGGCAATGTTCACTTGAAAGATGAAGTGGATGTTCAGAAAGAAAGACTAATATAAGAAGCCATACAAGCGGTCTGACAAACCTAGAAGAGAGCAGACTGATAATAAGTTCAGAAAGGAACCTTCAAAGCCTATTAATAGGGGTGAAATCTTCTATCTTTTAGTACGGATTTTAGGGTGTTTTTATGCTAATTCCAATAAATTAGCATCAATTTCCCATGCTTTATTTCACTTTTATCAATTATTTAGTTTCTAGCTCTCTTTTATCACTTTTATGTAGTTTTTATATCCTTTTTAATAAAATAATGTCAAGTTAAACACTCACCTAAATTTTCCTTTAATATCTTGGGCTAATTGATTCACCAAATGTCACTATAAATCAATTTGGTAATTAAGGCCTAAGTTTGGTGAATCAATTTAGCTTTAGTACTAATGTTTTTGAAGTTTTCCAAGACTTTGAAGAAGGAAAATTCACATTCAGACCTCTTGTAGGCCAGCTCGGTGTGATGGTGCTTGGTTTGGCTGGCAAAGCCAATCTGGGGTTCTACTCGGTAAGCTGGCCTCTAACTTAATGAGCTGGACAATAGGTCCAGCTCAGCGAGATGGACCTATGAATCAGTCATAAGTGACTGATTCAAACCCCTTTTTAGTGGGATTTGAGTCTGTTAAAACCTATTTGAATTCCCATAACGTAAACTTAGGTATTTTTAGGTTTCCTTTTCCCATTTAAAGACATGTTCATTCCCAAGGCACCATGTAAATTATCCATCAATAGTTCATAGTTCATAGTTTTTAACCTAGTTATCTGTAATTATCTTTTCATCCATTGTCAATTGCAAAAAGCTCTATAACCCTTGAGAATTCATCCTCTAATACTCTGTCTGCCATTAAAGCTCCAGGAAGTTTCTTTCACCTCCACTCAAGGATTCTTAAGTTCCATCCTCCAATCTCAGAAAGATGACTGCTTGAGTTGACAGGTTCCAAAAAGGGATTGTACCCTCTTAGTATCTGTTAGCTTTGAGATCCTTCATATGAATTCTGAGTTGGTTGTATCGGTGACATATTGATTTTCATCTTTAATATAATTTCAGTATTGATTTTAATTGTGTTTTTACCTATCTGTTTATGCTTCTACTTAAATTGAATTAAATCATTCAAAATTCTAAATATTTACTTGGTTCACATTGTGAGTCTAAATTCGGTTATCTATATCGAAGCATGTGGATATTGACAACATCCACAATAAAAGGACCCAAATTCCTGAACCTTGAAGCTAGTTACAGCCTGTAATAAAGGAATTGTGTGCTAGGGTTTCTAGAAGGATAAGTCGGTTTAATTGCTTTAAGTTTGTGCAAATTCATATTAAGGTTCTAATTAGATTGTTCATCATATTGAGTTTGTGTTATCGTATCATTCCATAACATTCTAGGAGTATATGTTTTGCTTTGGATCAACCTAGGAGTAGAATAACTTAGAACAAAACCCAAAATCTACTTTTCCACTGCCTAAATAACATCTAAAACCTACTAGTTTGATACTTGCGGTATAAATCCTGTGGATTCGATACCTGGACTTCTCCAGATTATTACTTCATTAACGACAGGGTACACTTATCCCTTAGTGAGTCTTTGAGCATCAACTCGGGGCGCATCACCCATCACTTGTTTTGAATGTCATCAGCTTGGGCACATTAAGTCAAATTGCCCAACTCTGAAAAAGGAGAAGAAATATAGCAAGAAGTCCATAGCAGCTACATAGATTGATAGCGACGAATCCTCATCCTTCGAACATGAAGCTACTGAAACAGCGAACATATGCTTTATCACTTTGGAAATAGAAGAGCGAAGTGTTGTTGAAGAAGCTGAACTTTCTAACGCTTCTGATAATGATGATAGAATGTTGAGGTAATTTCCCTTCCTATCTTCCAAAATGAAATGATTAATGCCTTATGTGATGTCTATGCACTTGTAATGAAGTGCAATAAAAAGATAAGGGAATTAGGCAGAAGATGTGATGAAGTTGAAGAAGTAAAGCTCGGAGACATCTGATATATTCTTCAAGGCAATACTAGGCAAGACGAAAATATTAAAATCATGCACAAGTTTGTCACATAAGTCAATGAGGAATCCAAAGTCCTCTGAAAGGACATCACATCGATTCAGAGTCATCTGACTCCGAAATAATATAGCCACCATCAATAGTACTTTGGAAGTTATGCTTCCAATAGGAAATGATGGAAAACATATCAGAAGCTTGTTGTAGCTTCTATGGAAAAGGGGGTCATGCCACAAATATGTGCTGGCACAAAAATGACTATTTTGATTAAGAGAATATAAAACATGTTAAAACTAACCCTAAAGGACCAAAAAATACTTGGGTACCTAAGAGGCACTGATCATTTTGTAGGTAAGCCTAAGATGTGCACAACAGTAAAAAATGTGGTACATATATAGACAACGTATGCTCAAGGCATATAACGGGTGATGAAACATAATTCATCATGTTAGAAATTTTCCTAGTGCCAAGAGAGGAAAATACTGAGGCAGATGCCATAGCGGCAGTGGCGGCCAGTGACTCGTTTGTGGCAAACAATTAACGTACCACCTAGCCATCGCCTCAAACTAGATCCTCGTCTTAGGTGATGATGATGCCTTACTTAGCGGATGGAGGGCATCGATTGTGCAATACATACTCCAAGGAACCCTAACTAAGGACAAGATGGAAGCCTTCCTCACCATCATAAAGTCGTGGAGGGACGTAGTCCACCAAAGGACGCTCTATAGAAAATCAACCTCCCACCATTGGATGAAATGTATCTCTCCGAAAGAAGGTGACCAGTGTCTCTATGAAATCCATGAGGGCATCTGCGGCTCCCACCAAATTAGGAGAACCATCGCACGAAAGGCCCGACTCCAAGGATTGTACTAGCCCACTATGCAAAAGGATGCCCAAATAATCACACAAAAGTGTCACATCTGCCAAATACACACACACGCACTCAATGCCCACATCTACTCTAAAAGGGATTATTCCCCCCTAGCCTTTCATGCTTTGGGGAGTCGATATCCAATGTCATTTCCCTAAAGCAACCAGACAAAGACAGTTCGTGGTCGTCGTTGTCAGCCACTTCATAAAGTGGGTCGAAGCTCAAGTGTTGGCTACCATCATCACAACACACGTGATCTCTTTCCTCCGAGGACACATTCTCGAGAGGTTTTCCATCTCCCAATCCTTCCTCACGGAAAATGGCAGGTAGTTTGACTGTGCGCCATTTTGCAGCTTTTGTGCTAGTTGGGGCATACAACAGCGGTTCACCTCTATTGCTCACCCTAAGAGCAACGGGATCACAGAAGTCACGAATCATACAATACTCAGAGGTATCAAAGCACGGCTTGATTCCCAAGGAGAAAGTTGGGTCGATCATCTCCCAGCCACCTTATGGTCATATCGAACAACGTTGCACTCAGCCACGGGATAAGTGTTGAAACACCTTTCCACATGATTTTGATTTGACAAAATTATTTAAGTTAATCCCATGATTAAGACAATTAAATTTATGTGCTTTGATTTAATTGTACTAATGTGTTTGTTCAATGTTGAGTATAATTTTAAATGAGAACAGAAATAAAAAGTAAGACAGGATGAAGTCAGCATGAGCCACAGATGCTGAGTAGGACACAACTCAGCATCATAGAAGAAAAGTCTTCTTCAGAACAAACGCTTGAAGACGAAGCTGACCGAAGAAGCTGAGTAGAACGTGACTCAGCCTCGCCAAAGATAAAGATTGAAGGCAACGTCTATTAAAGTCAAGCTGAGTGTTCATCAGGACAGCGTCAATGATCCGTTAACTAAAAGACAAAAATCGACAAGGATCTGCGTCAATTCAGAAGCTTTGGAATTACGCAAGGAGACAGTTTCGAGATGCATGGTTCAACTGGAATTTGGCTAAAAGACGAAACTGGCACTAGAAGACGAACCTGGCGGAAGAAGACAAGCCTGACGCCTGCTAAATTCAGACGATAGGATTGGCCTGCAAAACTGTATGCTGACCAGTGAATGACGCAAGAAGACCGTTTGAATTCAACGGATATATCCGAATTCAAATGATTGAAGCCTCAGAGTTCACTATAAAAGGACAAGTTCATCACTTGGATCCTTTGCCGAAGTACCAAAAGAAAAGCACACATACAAGCACATACAAACAAGAAAAAGCAAATACTTACACCCAAATCCTATTTCTGTGTAAAAGTCTAGATTGAATTTGTATTCATCTAAAGTGTTCTTCATCTAGAAAGAACAATTTTGTATCAATTGTAAAGATTGAGAGAGTGGTGCTGAGTACTCGGTTTTAGTACTCATCGGTAGAGAAAATCTGAGTGTTTGGTTATAGCACTTAGTAGGGTTGAGTAGACGAATAGAGGACGGTACTCTTGCATACTCAATTGCTTGTAAACGGTTTGTGCTCTACCTTTAAAGAGCTCAGTAGTGGATTGAAAAATCCCGGAAGGATTCTGGGGACTGGACGTAGGCGGTGAGGCCGAACCAGGATAAGACTGCCGAGTAATTTCTAACCCTTCTCTTGATATATATATATATATATATATATATATATATATATATATATATATATATATGGTGCTTGTTTAAATTACTCAGTATATAATCTATATAAGCCGACGCTGAGTAATCAGAGTGCTGAGTTGGAAGCTGACCTTAAGTGTTAATTCCCAACTCACAAGTAAAACAGTTCTAGTCAGCCTCTGACTAAAGCTGTCTTGCATCACGCTCAGCCTTGCTGACCTAAACTGAGTAAAGTTGTTTAAAGAATTAAATTAAGTCTGCAATTAAGCGAAAAAAGTTACATTAGTTCCTAACCCCCCCCCCCCTTTGGAACTAATTACCCGGGACCAACAAGTGGTATCAGAGCTCAGTAGCTCACTACTCAAAGATAAAACTATCTTGAGCTGATCCCTATAAATGGTTGAGAACAGCACTCGTTTCCTTCCTGGAAATCAAACAACACAGATACTCCCTGAGGGATTATCTATTAGTCGGCCTCCCTTGTTCTTTGGATCAAATTATACATTTTGGAAGAACATGATGAAAAATTTTATTCAGGCTACAAACATGAGTGTGTGGCTTGCAATAGTTCAAGGCCCGTTTGTGCCTTACAAAATGGTAAACAACGAGAAAGTTGTTAAGAGTGAAACTGAGTGGTCAGAAGATGACCTTAGAAAACTGCAAAATAATGCTTCGGCTATCAATATGCTTCACTGTGCGTTAGATGCTGCAGAGTACAACAAAATTTCAGGTTGTGAGCCAGCACAGGAAATATGGAAGAAGCTGGAAATGACCTATGAAGGTACCAGCAAGGTCAAGGAATCAAAGGTGATCCAACACATGAGACTATACGAGCTTTTCGAGATGAATGACAATGAAGACATCTCTGAAATGAACGCTAGATTCACCAACATCATAAATGAGCTGAAAAGACTCGACAAGAACTTCACAGAAGAAGAGCAGGTGAAGAAAATCTTGAGAAGTCTACCCAAGAGCTGGCAAGCTAAGAAGACAGTTGTGGAAGAGGCTCAGGACTTGACCACATACAAATATGACGAGCTGATCGGATCTCTGCTGACCCACGAGATCTCAATGAAGAACTTTGATACTCAGGAAAAGTCAGAGGACAAGAAGCAAAAATCTCTTGTTATGAAAGCTGACTCAACAGAAGCTGACTAGTTGGATGATAAGGAGATGGCCATGTTCACAAGAAAGATGAAGAAGCTGTTCAGAAAGAACGACAAGAACAGCAAAAGTCCATTCAGAAGAAGCGATAAATACAAAGCTGAGCCCAGCGACAACAGATACAAAAAGGACAACTCGAAGCCTGTCACATTCTTTGAATGCCATCAAACTGGGCACATTAAAGCAAGTTGTCCTAGTATGAAGAAATAAAAGAAAGGTAGTAGAAAAGCAATGGTGGCAACATGGAGTGACAGTGATGAGTCAATCTCATCAGAAGCTGATGCCACGGAGTCTGCAAACAAATGTTTTATGGCGAACGAATCTACTGACCAAGGCCGATCTGAGCAAGCTGACCTCTCAGATGATTCTGACCAAGAGGAACACTCCAATGGGGTAACATCTCTTCTTTTGCTCAGAAATGAAATGGTTAATGCCCTGAGTGATCTCTATACACTGACCAAAAAGTGTAATAAGAAAATTAGAGCACTCAGCAGGCGATGTGATGAGATCGAGGAAGTCAAACTGAGTGACATCCGACATCTCCTTCAGGACAACACTAGGCAAGATGAAAATCTAAAAATAATGCATAGATTTGTCTCTGAAGTCCAATCAGACTCTAAGAAGCTGAGAAAGGATATCACAACTATACAGAACCAGCTGAGTACATCGGCTAAGAAAAGATTCTATCCAAATGCTGGGCATCAAGGTACTGGTCAACATAGACGGTACACTCAGCAGGACAGTCAGTGTGACTGTTGTGGAAAGAGAGGATACACTATAAAGGTGTGTTGGTATGCTCAGCACCATCGTGCTGACCAAAAGATGAAATACCCTCAAAGGGTAATCTTTTGTGACTATTGTGGTAAAGATGGCCACACCATAAATGTATGTCGTCACAAAATAAAACATGATGTGTCACCTGTTTATGCTAACCAACGAGGACCCAAAAAGAATTGGGTACCTAAAGATGAATAGTTTAAAATGCAGGTGAGCCTGAGGTGCGCGGAGAAGTCAAAGCTTTGGTATATTGACAGCGCATGCTCGAGGCACATGACTGGTGATGAAACTCAATTCATCACACTTGCGCATAAATGAGGTGGAAGTGTAAGCTTCGGAGACAACAAAAAGGGTAAGATAGTATGATCAGGTACTATCGGAGGAAACCCTACTATTGAATCTGTCTCCTTAGTCAGGGGTCTCAAATATAACCTATTGAGCGTAGCTCAGCTGTGTGATAACGGTAGAAAGGTTGTATTTGATGCCACTGAGTGTCGGATACTCGAGGGAAAAACAAACGATTTGATTTTAACTGCCCCTCGTGTTGACAATGTGTACATGTTGAGTTTAGAAAAGAATTTTTCAAAAAACATGTGCTTAGTGTCAAAGGAAGATAACTCCTGGCTATGGCATAGGAGACTTGGTCATGTAAGCATGGACCTCCTTACCAAATTAGCAAGAAAGCAATTAGTTGAGGGTTTGCCCAAACTTAGATTTGAGAAAGATCAATTATGCAATGCATGTCAGCAAGGTAAACAAACCAAAAAGTCTTTTCAAAGTAAAAATATTGTCTCAACCAAGCGTCCATTGGAATTACTACACTTGGATCTTTTCGGACCTGTCCATCCACTCAGCTTGGGCGGTAAGAGATTTTCCTTGGTCATTGTAGATGATTTCTCTCGGTATACTTGGGTCATCTTGCTGAGTAGCAAGGATGAAGCTTTTGAGACGTTCTCAACACTGATCAGAAAACTTGAAAATGACAGAGATTTAAAATTAGCTCACATCTGTAGTGATAATGGCGGAGAATTCAAAAACCAATAGTTTGATGAATTCTGTGAAGTCAGCGGCATTGACCACAATTTTTCTTCTCCTAGAACTCCTCAACAAAATGGGGTAGTTGAGAGGAAGAACAGAACATTAGTTGAAATAGCTAGGACAATGCTGAGTGAGAATAGGCTTCCAAAGTATTTCTGGGGTGAAGCTGTCAACACAGCATGCTATATACTCAATAGGGCTTTAGTTAGACCTATTCTTAAGAAAAACCCCTATGAACTTTGGAAAGGACGAAAGCCCAACATTGGATAATTTCGTGCTTTTGGTTGTAAATGCTTTATACTCAATACGAAAGACAACCTTGCCAAATTTGATTCTAAAGCTGAAGAAGCGATCTTTCTAGGGTACTCAACCAACAGTAAAGCATATAGGGTGTTCAATAAACGAACTCAAGTCGTAGAAGAGTCTGTCCATATCGAGTTCGATGAAACTGACACTGTAGGAAAGTCAAGTCAGTCTGCCAAAGATGACCCAGGCTCAGCTTCCGCTGACCAAAATGGAGCCTCTGAGTCATTACCACACGGGCTGACCAAAGGTAAAAACGAACCTGAAATTACCTTTGCTGACCAATCTGAAACTGCAGAGATTGTTGAAACACCTGCTCCTGACAACTCAACATTACCCAAAGAGATCAAAATTCCAAGAGGACACTCGGAGAAGTCCATTCTTAATGCTGCTGAGAATAACCTGATGACAAGAAATCAACTCAAGAGATATCTTAGCAATGTTGCGTTCGTCTCGGTCCATGAACCAAAGAATTTCACCGAAGCTGAGCACGGCGAATTCTGGATCAATGCATGCAAGAAGAGCTTGATCAATTCAAGAGAAATGAGGTATGGGATTTAGTACCAAAACCTAGGAATCAAAAGACCATAGGAACTAAGTGGGACTTTAGAAATAAGCTAGACGAGCAAGGCAATGTAGTCAGGAACAAAGCCCGACTTGTAGCTCAAGGCTATACTCAGCAAGAAGGCATTGACTATGGTGAGACCTTTGCTCCCGTTGCTAGGTTAGAGGCTATACGAATATTATGTGCATATGCTAGTTTCATGAACTTCAAACTATATCAAATGGATGTCAAGAGTGCATTTCTTAATGGATTTATAAACGAAGAGGTATATGTTAGTCAGCCTCCAGGGTTTGAAGATCCAAAATTTCCAAACCACGTTTATAAACTCAAGAAGGCCCTGTACAGCCTGAAACAAGCACCACGTGCTTGGTACGAAAGGTTGACCAGTTTCCTGCTGACCAGAAACTATGTCAGAGGTAAAGCTGACACAACCTTATTCATTAAGAAAAAGGGTAAAGATACCCTGCTGGCACAAATTTACGTAGATGATATTATCTTTGGTGCTACTAATGAATCAATATGCAAAGAATTTAGTAAACAAATGCAAACTGAGTTCGAGATCTCAATGATGGGCGAACTCAACTTCTTCCTAGGACTTCAAATTAAGCAAGGGAAGAACGACATCTTCATTAGTCAGACCAAATATGCCAAAGAAATATTAAAGAAATTTGATATGGAAGAAGGTAAACCCATATCTACCCCAATGGGTACTGACACTGTGCTTTGCGCTGATGAGAAAGGTAAGTTAGTAGACAGCAAGTTATATCGAGGTATGATTGGCTCTCTACTTTATCTAACCGCTAGTAGGCCTGACATTCAGTACTCAGTATGTTATTGTGCAAGATATCAAGCTGACCCCAGAGAATCTCACTATATAGCTGTGAAAATAATTTTTAGATATTTGCAGAGCTCAGTAAATGCAGGTTTATGGTATCCAAATACAAATGACTTCACACTCATTGGATACACTGACGCTGACTATGGACGAGATAAGCTAGAGCATAAGAGTACTTTAGGAGGATGTCACTTCCTTGGAAGCTGTCTAGTATCTTGGTTCAGCAAGAAGCAATCGTCAGTGGCCCTATCAACAACTGAAGCTGAGTACATTGCTGCTGGAAGCTGTGTGGCCCAAGTCCTATGGATTAAGCAACAACTGGAGGATTATGGAGTACAAACAGAAACAATTGAAGTCAAATGCGACAACAAGAGTGCTATTGACTTATCCAAAAATCCAATCCAACACAGCAGGATGAAGCATGTCAGCATTTGGCATCACTTCATTAGAGACCATGTACTCAAAGGTGAGATCAAGCTGACCTATGTACCGACCGATGAATAGCTTGCGGATATCTTTACGAAACCTCTGGCTCGTGAGTAATTTAACATACTAAGGGAAGCTATCGGTATGTCTAATCCTCTTCAATAAAATTCTATGTTTAATTAAATGTTGAGTGATTATCATGCTGAGTGATTTGTGCTTAATTAGTAACTATTGCATGCCGAGCTAATATGAATTACATAAAATCACCTTATGCTGAGTAGACATACATACTGAGTGATTATCATAAGCTGAGTTACTAAGAATACGAATATTCCTACTACGTAAAACTGAGCGCTCAGAATGTCAAAAACGTTTAGTATTCTAGATACTGAGTAAAACTAGTTGCACAATAAATGCTAGCACGCGCGTTAAATAGCCACCTAGGATGACGTAAGCGCAATAATTAGAAAACACATGCACCGAATGTGTCATAAATGCCTGAGATAACTGTCGATTGATCATCTCGAGATCAAACCGCCCTTCTGACCTATCAGATCAACTTGGAACTTCTATAAATAGTGGACGAATTCCCACTAACTCCTCTTTACGTCTGAAATCTTAGGCATTCGATACTGTCTTTCTAATCCCTAATCTTCAAATCTCTCAAAAATCCTCAAGAAAATCATGTCTGACGATTCCCAGAACCGTTCCGAAAAGCAATATGATGATAATCGCTCCGATCTAAATCCCCCATCTCCTGCTGAGCAGGACTATGAGGAGACTTCAACTGAGTCTCAAGGGCATGGTCAGCATGACCAATCTAAGGTCAACACTCCGAGATAAAACCCTAAAGCTGACCAAGCAACACCTTCGAGAAAGAAGAATGAGAAGAAAAACAAGCAACCTAAGGAGAAGGTATTCCTCCCCGTTTACAAAAACGCACAGAAGTGTGAGGTTGTCCGTTGCCGTTGGTTCTCTAAAGGGTTCATGGAGGCTGAGAAACCCTTTTGCGAATGGATATCAAAGAATGGCTGGACCGAGCTATTCTCTCTCCCCGATACCACGTACCCATAGTTGGTAAGAGATTTTACGCAAATCTCAGGGTTAACGAAGATAATGTTGACCACTTAGTGCCCAAGGTCAAAAACAAGGATATCACAATCACTCCATCCTATCTCACAACTCTGCTAAAACTGACAGCCAAAGGTTCTGAACTCAGGACCACGAACGACTACTCGAAAATTGACTACCCTGTTGAGTTCTGTAAACCGAAGGACCACAAAGGCGAAATAGCCAGCACTTGCATGGGTCAGCCCTAGAAAATGGCTCATTACATCTTGACCAATTTCTTATTCCCTAAGATCAACGCCTCATCCTCAGCTTCCAACTTCGAGTAGTGCTTTATCTGGCACATGCTGAACTATATACCACTCAACATGCCCGTCTTCCTTATCGGTGCATTCCAACGAAGTATCGGGAAACTCAGGATGGGCTCCCTCATTACAAAAATTCTTCAGGACCACCAGGTGAGCACAGTCGAAGAAATTGAAATTTGGGGTACAGAAATCACATCGACACCTGTTGGAAATTAGGCTAAGGTATAGCAGCGGAAATATAAAAATTTTAGCCTACTTCCTTTTAACCATAGGATCCGTTAATCGTTATTTCATATAAAGAGGGATAAGAAGAAATACCTTTTGATGAACAATCTACCGTTGTTAATGAAGTGCCCACAACTCTTCTCCGAGTTCCCAAACACAAAGTAAAACACAGTGAGATTAAGTTAGAATCAACCGTATGAGATGCAACCAAAATATATTGCCTCTAATTAATCAACACAAGATCAAAGAAAAAGAAGATAGATGAAATTAATCGATCGACGGAAGCCGTATGAATTCTTGTCCACGAACTAGGGGAGTCGAATTCTCTTTCTCTCTCTAAGCTAGGGATTTCGAAAATCACTAGGTGGGATTAGGGAGCTTCATCGAAATTCATGTATAAAGGGGGTATATATAATCACTTGTATCTAAACCCTAGTTAGATAGAATTAGGTTACTTAATAGGAATTCAATTCGGAATAGAATTCCTAATTATTATCTCACTATATATCTAATATATCTAGGATAATAATAAATAACCTTATTGGATAATAATAGGAGTATATTAATCTAATTAAAACTCCAAACTTAATTATCTCTTAATTAATTTAATTCATATTCCTAATCAAATTAGGATTAATAGAATCAAAATAATTACTCACTAATTATATATAAATTTTGGCCCCCTTTAATTAAATGGGCCTTACTGGGCTCAATTGGGCTTCCATCAATTAATAACATCCATCTCTCTTTTGGTTCCAAGTCTTATGTGTGATCCATTAGGTTCTTACTACTTCTGGCCGTATGCAACCATTAAATTAATTTTTTCAAGAATTATATTTAATCTTTGCATAACGGAATGATGTACTGAGTATGTTATTAGCAAGTCTGTAATCATTCCCCCAGAGTCCGTTAAGAAGACAGGTTGATTCTGTCGTTAACCTTTCCGTATTAGTTACAGTATAATTCGATCCTTTATCAACTACATCCTTGAACTGAATCTTATGACTATGGATGATGTCAAGTCACATATAGCGAGACGTTCGTTTTACTTGTTCAGGCCGAGTCAACTCAAAAAGATAGGTTAAGTGAAATCTATATTTCTTACTCTTAAGCTATCACCTTGCAAGGATTTAGAGTCGAGTCTTCCACAAGCGATCCTTGGATGTATCTTCCATTTATCGGGAGTGATAAATGCTCAATCCAATGTATAACTACCCTGACATTACCTCCTGTGACACCCAACCTTTGCTGTTCACACCCCAGAGTCATCTCTGTTAAGGATCGTGGGACAACAGGATCAAAGTCTCACATTCAGTAATTCAGGATGACCAATTAACATTCCTTTGAGTCTGAGGATTAGTTATACCTATTAATACCAATGAGATGAACAGGTGACAAGGATGAATCTACCCATCCTGTTATCTCAAATCGGATCCCCAATCCTAATGAACTCATTTCATTGGATTCACGTAACTGTCCAGATATCTGTATATATGAAGCTTGTGAGATCAGCTTTCTGTCGGACAGAAGACATTGTTACATACAAGTCTCAACAGTGATATGTCAATCCTAAACATATTACTTGACTTGGGGTAGTTTTAAGTTTATTAGTTTATCATAAAGTTTAGTCTCACTTCATGCTTGTATGAACACTTTATAATCACTTTAAACAAACTTACGGACTTCCTTTTATTAGACTTTATTTAGTTCGTAAAAGGGATTGCCTTTATATAGTTATAAAACATATATCTCATTAAAACAAATGACATAAAGAATAATTCTTTTACATTAAGTTTGTATCCTGGAACAATTGTCTATAGGACAGCAAACCCCAACACACTGATGTTCAGCTTAGCCTATAACCAACCCATTAATCCCAAGAAAGGAAAGGGGGCAGCGATTGAAGAGGAAAATGAAGAAGGGGATAATATGGTTGAAGAAGCACATGATGTGCCGACCAAGAAAGGGAAGAAGATAATGGTTGAAAAGGAACCCGCTGACCAAACTAGACATGACAAAAAGCGAAAAGCTGACCAATCCGCAAGAGACATCAACACAGCTCCGAGGAAGATTGGGATAATCTCTAGTGGAAAGAAAGCTGCTGATGAGCAAGCTCAAGGGGAACCTAAGTCAGCGGAGAAACAGAAAAGGCAAGTTGAGCCTGAGGAAGAAAGTGAGGAAACCCCTGAAATGCCTCTAAAGAGGAAGAAAACCTCTGTGTTGACGCCGATCGAAGCTAACCAACTTGACTTCATGGTCACTCCTGAATCACACTTTGTGCGGAGTCAAGAAATTGACCTTGAGAAGACTCCTACTAACCAGGAGCAAGAACTGGGTGATATTGGAAGTCAGTCTCAAGCTGATAAGACAGGATCTGCTGAGCCAAGTGTGAAAGTTGCTGCTGAGAAAATTGAGAACCAAACTGAGCAACCAATGAAGGACAAGGTTATGGAAGGCCTTGATGCCGACCTTGGACCTAACTCCGCCTCTAAGTCACTTGACTCTATTGCTGCTGATCCCTCTCCTCAAACAAACAAGGACAGCACCGGCAATCGGCTCAAGCGTAAGGCTCTGAAACCAAAATTCATCGATCTATTGGATGAGTCTCCACTAAGGGATCCAATCACTGACCTCACCAAGCTTGAGTTTCAATTCTTCTCAACTGTCACTGAGCCCACTCCTGTCCAAATAAAGGAAAAACAAGCCTCTGTTTCTCAAGCTGAGGAACAAGCCAATCCCAAAGCTCCTCAGGGTCCTATTTCTGCCGAGCAAGTGCTCGAAGTCCCTGCTGCTCAAGTCAACGAGTTGGCAAAGGAAATCCCTACTCAAGTCAGTTCTGAATTGCCTCAACCTTCAAAATCTCCTCAACTTCAGGCTGATACTGAGCAGGTCAATAATTCTACTGATCCATCTCTTCCCACTCCTTTAAAGCAGAATGACAACCAGTCAGCTCCTACTGCTGACCTGACTAAAAGTGCAGCTGCTGATCAAGCTGGCACCTCTACTTCTCAGCACCAAACACCTCCTCCATCCGGTGCTGACAAGATTTCGGCCTCTGAACCACAAACTAATGAATCCTATGCTTACTTAAATGCTTCTGACTCTGGCAGGAAGATTATCGACTCAGCTCAAGCTTTACTTCAGGATATTCAGCAAACTAATGCCGATGCTGCTGGGTCTGATCATGTTGAGCCAACTCAAATCTCCTCTGTCACTCAGCTTCTCACCGAAATCAAGGGTCTCAAAGACTTGATGAGTGTCATGACATCGTTCGTATCTCAACAGCCCAAGAAAGAGTCAATAGTGAAGCTGGCCGAACTCCAGCTGATGATGGTGAATCATATGAACGCCATCCAAGGTCAACTCAATGCCTTATCAGCTGTGAACTCAACATATGCCACCTCTGCTGAGGTCCATCAATATTTCTCCCAGCTGACCTCTGAGCTGACCAGAGCTCATGACCTGATCTCCTCCTCCTTTCAGTGTTCCATCGAACAAATTGGTGAAGCCATCCGCTAACTCAATCTGAATAAAGAGGAAATGGACACTGACCTAGTGAAGACAAATGAGATTCTGCAATGCACTCAATCTACCCTTAAGCAGGTTCGGCAAACCAACACTCAACGTCAACAATATGACACTGCCCTGCTCAGGATGTATCATCAATCATATGCCCGGATGATAGAATCCATAACTTGGATCGGGAAATCTCAAGAGTATCTGTTAAGTATGCTCAGTGCCAACATTAAGATCCCCGCTTCCACTATGTCCGATGGCATGGAAGTCTTCAAAGGTCTTAGGGAAAGTACGAGTCAACTCCAAATGTACTCCTCCAAACTGACTCATGCTATTCAACGGGGGACTTTCTATCCTCCTCCTCCAACTCCCGATGCTGGAAAAACGGGGGAGAAAGAACGCTAAAGGCAAGCTGTTGGAACTCAGCAGAAACAAGGGGAGATAACTCAGCCTACCACTGGAACTCAGCAGAAGCCTGGTTCAACTTCTGCTGACCCAAGTAATCCAAGTCAGCAACACAGAACTGCCAAGGGCAAAGGCAAATCCCACCAAGTTCAAGTCAACATAAAGAGATAGATTAGAAATAGTCTTAGGCTTGTAACTTTATATTTGGCATGTTCTACTTTGTTATGCTGACTATCTACATAAGCATTTGTTTTATCCAAACTGACTTATCTATATGCGATGCTTACTTTGCTTATATGTTGATCTGTCATACTTAACTATCCATTGAACAACAAATTAAAGCTTGTGAACATAAGAAATATACAAGTAAAATTTACTCAGCATACAACTCTGATACTTATATGTGACACTGAGTAATATCTATGTTCTAAGTATTGACCATCTTTTGAAAGCTGACCTAGGCTCATCTGAATTAGATCTTGGAAGGTCTAGAATTGAACTAAGTCAGTAAAGGCATGTCTTGATTTCACTCGAAATCTTAGAAGGTTTAGAGTTAAATTGAGTCAATAGATGCAACTCTTACGGGGGAGTAACTTCAGAAGAATAAAAGGTAAATCAATCATGGGGAACTTTAATGCTGAGTTCCATAACTAAATATTTTTGCCAACATCAAAATGGGGGAGTTTGTTGAAACACCTTTCCACATGATTTTGATTTGACAAAATTATTTAAGTTAATCCCATGATTAAGACAATTAAATTTATGTGCTTTGATTTAATTGTACTAATGTGTTTGTTCAATGTTGAGTATAATTTTAAATGAGAACAGAAATAAAAAGTAAGACAGGATGAAGTCAGCATGAGCCACAGATGCTGAGTAGGACACAACTCAGCATCATAGAAGAAAAGTCTTCTTCAGAACAAACGCTTGAAGACGAAGCTGACCGAAGAAGCTGAGTAGAACGTGACTCAGCCTCGCCAAAGATAAAGATTGAAGGCAACGTCTATTAAAGTCAAGCTGAGTGTTCATCAGGACAGCGTCAATGATCCGTTAACTAAAAGACAAAAATCGACAAGGATCTGCGTCAATTCAGAAGCTTTGGAATTACGCAAGGAGACAGTTTCGAGATGCATGGTTCAACTGGCATTTGGCTAAAAGACGAAACTGGCACTAGAAGACGAACCTGGCGGAAGAAGACAAGCCTGACGCCTGCTAAATTCAGACGATAGGATTGACCTGCAAAACTGTACGCAAGAAGACCGTTTGAATTCAACGGATACATCCGAATTCAAATGATTGAAGCCTCAGAGTTCACTATAAAAGGACAAGTTCATCACTTGGATCCTTTGCCGAAGTACCAAAAGAAAAGCACACATACAAGCACATACAAACAAGAAAAAGCAAATACTTACACCCAAATCCTATTTCTGTGTAAAAGTCTAGATTGAATTTGTATTCATCTAAAGTGTTCTTCATCTAGAAAGAACAAATTTGTATCAATTGTAAAGATTGAGAGAGTGGTGCTGAGTACTCGGTTTTAGTACTCAGCGGTAGAGAAAATCTGAGTGTTTGGTTATAGCACTTAGTAGGGCTGAGTAGACGAATAGAGGACGGTACTCTTGCATACTCAATTGCTTGTAAACGGTTTGTGCTCTACCTTTAAAGAGCTCAGTAGTGGATTGAAAAATCCCGGAAGGATTCTGGGGACTGGACGTAGGCGGTGAGGCCGAACCAGGATAAGACTGCTGAGTAATTTCTACCCCTTCTCTTGATATATATATATGTATGTGTTGCTTGTTTAAATTACTCAGTATATAATCTGTATAAGCCGACACTGAGTAATCAGAGTGCTGAGTTGGAAGCTGACCTTAAGTGTTAATTCCCAACTCACAAGTAAAACAGTTCTAGTCAGCCTCTGACTAAAGCTGTCTTGCATCGCGCTCAGCCTTGCTGACCTAAACTGAGTAAAGTTGTTTAAAGAATTAAATTAAGTCAGCAATTAAGCGAAAAAGTTACATTAGTTCCTAACCCCCCCCCCCCCTTGGAACTAATTACATGGGACCAACAATAAGCACATTTTTTCCTATGCTACGGTACGGAATCCATGCCCCGATGGAGATCATCATGCGATCGCATAGAGTCTAAGGATATGATGATCAAAACAACGTGGAGGCCCTACGATACTCTATCGACCGCATCGAATAAACACGGCTCAACTCACTATTGGAGATCACCAATTATAAGCAGCAGATGGCCCGATACTACAACAAACGAGTCCGCACACCATAGTTCGGCATTAGCGACCTAGTCCTCCATAACACTACAGCATCTTAATCATCTCTGGTGAAGGGAAATCTTGGACATAAGTGCGAAGGGCCTTACGTAGTCACCCAAGCTTTGGCAGGACTGGCTTATCGATTGAAGGATATGGAAGGGATCCCACTAGATAACACTTGGAATGTACAAAACCTTTGAAAATATTATCAATAAAGAGTACATCTCACACAAAGCATGTTCATAAACTTAAACAACACAAAATATAAAGGCTACCTCACATACATGATGATTATTACAAAAGTCTGTTCATAAACTTACGTAGCACAAAACTAAGGGCTCGTTCATATACGTGATGATGATTACAAACCTGTTCATAAACTTAAACAACACAAAACTAAAATATTAGGGCTCGCTCACATACGTGACGATGATTACAAAAGCATGTCATATACTTAAATACGTGTGAGCACGGACTTTTTCTGGCCCTAGTGATGAGTTAATGTTACACTCTAGCTAACAGTTGATGTAGATGGGCCCCACACAATGCACTGTGTGAGATACGAGCTAAGGACCCGGACCCCATTTTCTGAGTTATTATTAGTTCGTTTTCACTTTATCAAATTCTATTTTGATCTAAGCATTTTCTGAAATAAAAAATACTCGAAGTCCAAAAGGACCTTCGATCAAAGACATGTTCCTCGATCGAGGATAAGGGTCTTCGATCGAAGATCCTTGACGGTTTCGGGCAGTTTTAAGTCAGTTTTCATCCTTTCTCCACTACTAAAAGGAGAAGAAACTGCCAGGACGGAAAAAAAAGGAACATAATTGGATCATTTTAAAAAGGGAAAGAGAGAAAAAGGAGTTTCAAGTGAAATTCATTGGAAATCAAGTGAAAGTGAGTGAAAAAGGAGGGTTTTCTACACTATTCTACTAAAAACAAATCATTTTGAGATATTCAAATACCTAAAAACACACAATTACAAAGGTTTTAGTTCGAAGAAACACGTTTATCACAACTGTTCTTCACTAATTGTCAATTCTGAGTTATTACACTTCCAGAATTGACCTTCTGGGGTCAAATCTACTCTAAATCGGAGGTTTTTTCGGTCTAAGTACATGGGATACCACATTGTGATCACTGCAATTGCTTGCTGCACGGGTCCAGATTGCTACTAAAAGTCTCAATCACGCGTTCGTCGGCCTACCTTACACAAATAAATTGGAAAAGTGTTTCAGAGCTAACATCTGAAGGGTAATTCCTAGGGCTAGATCTGATGTATTAGGGCTATTTGTGCCATTTATTGAAATGATGTAATAATTTATATTTCAGTATTTATTTATCACTTTTGAACGATCAAACGATATTTAACTGAATCTAGAATAGAAATATTTGGTATTTTAATAAAAGACAGGTCTACGCATTTATTAATCAGACTCTTGAAACCGTTTAAGTCTCGAACCTAACTCTAAACAGATAGCATATTGTGAGCCCGTGTGTTATCTAATATTCTTATATGTTCACGCGCATTAAATTCGGGTGGCTACTCTGATATAAATACTTTAACCTAAAATAAGATAAGAGGTTAAAGTATAAAACATAAAAGAATGCATACACCAGAAGGGACACACTAAGCGTCATCCTTAAAAATGGTAAGTGACGGTGTTATGTAAAAACGGAATCCCATTTGCCGGAAATCCATCCTCCCTTGCGGGAGTAAAGGGTAATCGGGTTCCGCGACCGCTCACAACAGGACAAAACTAAAATATAAGGACTTGCTCACGTACATGACGACGGTTATAAAAGCATGTTCATAAACTTAAACAACACAAAACTATGATACAAAGGCTCTCTCACGTACATGACAACGATTACAAAAGAATGTTCATAAATTTAAACACCATAAAACTAAAACATGTGGGACTCACCCACAAGCATAACAAAGATCGCAGAAATAAAAACAAAGATTTCCCCCCTACACTCAGACGCACGCTGTGAAACGACTCAATCAAGAATTGTCAGGATTGGGAATCCCCCCCGTTAATCATGAGTTTATACATATCCCTTCAGTCTCTACACTCATCAGTATTATGGCCCGTTTGCAAATGGTGGATGCACGCCCTTCCAACATAGGTAACAGATCATGATAAAGAGGCCCAGTTGTGACCGCAGAACCCAGTTACCCTACTCTCGAGAGGGATTTCGGCAAATGGGATTCTGTTTTTACATATCACCGTCACTTACCGTTTTTAAGGATGACGCTTAGCGTGTCCCTTCCAGTGTATGCACTCTTTTGACTATTTCTCTAACCTGTTTATCATGTTTTAGCATTAGATTAATTATTTCAGAGTCGCCACCCGAGTTTTAATGTTCGGGAACATATTAAAAGTTTAGATGGAACACGGGCTCACAACATGCCATCTCTTCAGAGTTAGGTTCGTGACTTAAATGGTTCAAGGGTCTGATTAATAAACGAGTAGACTTGTCTTTACTAAAATATCATTATATTTTTATTCCAGATTCATTATATATCGTTTTAGCATTCGAAAGTGATAAATAAATACTGAAATATAAAATTATTACATCATTTTCACAAATGGCACCATTCTTCCCTAATACATCAAATCTAGCCCTATGAAAATAAATCTATTAAACCTGCAAGACAATAAATGTTAGTTGTGGGACATTAGGACCCGTCTTTCAGATTTAACTACGATGTCAGACTCGATCAAATAAGACTCATTTATTCCTAAGATCTAACACGTCAACATGCAATTATTCTGAAGCCTAGTCCATTCATCTAAATAGATTTTAGTTGAAATGGCAAAAATACCCTTACACCTGGGATTGTTGTTATCCTTATTATAAAAGGCAGAAATAATAAACTTATCGAAGTTGAAACCAAGACTACCCGGACAGAAAACATGGATTTACCCGTTTGTTCTCTATTATTGATCTGAGGAAGTCCCCAATCGATAACAAGGGTCCCCGATCAAAGACCAACTCTTCAATCTAGGAATGCCTTTTGGGCAGACCATCTGTTTTACGTGTCAAAACCAGAAAACAAAGGAGAGATGGAGAAAAAAAAGGAAAAAACAAATAACAAGTAGTAGGGACGGGCTTTTAAAACCCTTCAGAAGTTACCTCTGAAACGTTTTTCCTATTTTTGGTGCAAAGTAGGTCGACATACGCATCATTGTAACTTGAGTAGCAACCTGACCTATGTAGCAAGAGATTTGAAATGATCAAAATTTGGTATTCCACTAGTTCGAACCGAAATCCACCAGTTTTGAAGAGAATTTGACCCAAAAGATCAATTATGGAAGTGTGATGACTTTAGAATTGAAAAATCATTAAAGAACAGCTGTTGGAAACATGTTTCTTCGAGTAATAACTTTGAAATGTGTTGTATTTGGGTGTTGGAATCTCTAAAAATGGCTTGTTTTGGCCAGATTTGTGTAAAACCTCACTTTTTCACTCAATTTCACTTCCTTTTCACTAAATTTCTTTCTTTTCTCTCAAAATGATAATGTTGTGATCAAAACTATCTACCCCCTTTTTCTGGCAGTTTATCCCACCTTTAGTAGTGGGAAAGGGATAAAAACTTCTAGAAAACTGACTAGAAACTACCCGAAAACCATCAAAGGTCACCGATCGGCGACCATAGTACCTGATCGGGGACCTGGTATCCGATCGAAGACCATATTTGGCAACGAGTGTTTTAAAACCTCAGAAATTATAAATGTATGAGAATTAGATAAAAATGAAGTAAAACAAGCTAAACGACGTAGAAAACGGGGTCTAGGTCTTAGCTCGTATCTTGCACAACGCGTAATGTGAAGCCCCACCTACATAAATTGTTAGGTAGAGAGTAACATAGACCCATCACTAGGGCCGAAAAAATTTTGTGCTCACACTAGTACCTTAGACATCTGAAGGCGAAGGATGTCGACCGCGATGACATGTACAAATCACACATTCCATAGGAATGGCTTGAACGCGAGCATTCTCAGCCACCAAATGATGCTCCACCCACAAGGGATATGGCTCCAAACCTCCACGACCAAATCTAGGATGCCTCTGAGGTTGACGGTCATTCCTATAAGTCCCAGAACAGGCATTTGACAAAGCCCCTACAAGTCGGTGGTCATCATCTCGAGCTGAGGCCCTCGAACCCATGCAACTCAACACTTCCCCAACATAAAAAGTCATGGGGGTTCGAGGAAACACGTACTCAAAGGCAGGCTGATAAACGGAGGACTCAAAACCATGTTCAGCAGGAAGATTTAGCCACGACTCCCATAAAGGAGCAGGGGAAGGCACAACCAAATCTTTCGAAGGATCAGACTCATTGCTCCCAAACTCCTGGAGAAAAGAGGAGAAAGTTGGATGTGGCCACCAAAAGTTCCCCTGGATTTATGCAAAGACATAATACAAAGACAACTTCTTTTCGCTGGATTCCCACCTTTTAAAAGAACAAAATCAGACTTGGCATGTCCCATCCACCATCACATCAGTCAAGTACATACTTTATGCAAAATAAGGAGTCAAGAAGGAAATATCATGCAAGGATAAAACAAACAAGGCCCAGGAAGAAACAGTTCTTTAAAAAGAAGGGTCGAAGACCCGTAAAAGAATTACAAGTAAATGCAATGAGTCGAAGTCACTAATAGCTACATGATTCGATGACATCAACAAAATCACAAAACCTCAAGGCCATTTATAGCTAAAGGCTTTAGCACCACCAACAAAATTATAAAGGCTCGAGGCCACCAAAAAACTAGGCCAAAGGCCATCAAAATACAAAGCTAAAAGTTGCCAAAACATAGAATCTGGGAAAAAACCAGACTAATCTCCCCGATTTCGGACATACTATAGAGTCGCATTTGCTTTCTCCTTCACATAGGGGTTAAGGCTGAACAAAGCTTTTTTTTTATCTACCCTGGAACCGCCCGACTCTAGGTGTTGAAGAACCATGCACTGATGGAAGGTCAACATCGTCTTCTCTCAAGGAGCGTCCCCCTCCCAAAGCAATGTCATTTCCCTCTTCAACTGAGCCACTTCATGCTCAATAGACCTAGCCTTTGCCAAGGCACCACTAGTAATCTGCGACTACTTCACAATAAGCTTTTCCATCTCTTCTTTCTGCTGCTAATTCAAGTCAGTCAGCTCAGTAACATGCACCTTGAACCCTCTGACCGAGGTCAAAGCCTCAGCTAGGTTGCTACGAGTAGCTTTAAGATCGGCAGCAATAGCCCCCACCCACTCTTCCAACTCTCGCCTACAGGTTTGCTCCCTCTCCCACTTACTTTTCCAATTTTTTATCTCCAGCCATCGATGCTTGGAGCGAACCCAATGGTTCAGTGTTTCATCTTCCAACTCCTGCTGTTGATCCAAGGCCTAAGTCAGCTTGACCACGGTTTGACAAAAGAAAAAAAAATAAGGTTATATAAGGTTAAGGAATCCCAAATAAAAATATCAAACAAGAAATGCATCGTACTACCAGAAGCCATGGCATGGCTAGTCGCCTCTCATAGGATGATCCAATTGATTCTCTTATACTCACCTGGAACAAGCACTAGGGCAGCTAGCTGATGACTCAGCACGTTGTTGGACATATCGGCATCAGGGCTTAGCCCCCGAACGAACTCAAGGAAAAGGCCCATCTTCATCTCCATATGCTTGACAAAATCAGGGTCAATGGCGCATCGATAACAAGTCTCTAGAGCCTGGCCAATAGCAAGCATCAATGAATCAGCACGAGAGTGTTCGGAACAAGGCTCCCCTTCAGCCGACCTTTCCACATCGACCATCATACTGTCACCTTTAGGGGCCCCCAGGTTGGTTGAGACCTCACCACTCCTCCAGTCGTCATTAGTAGTCCCACCATGCACTTTGTGCAATGCCAACTTAAGAAGGGATGTAAGGGGCTCAAAAGTCCCTTTCATCCTCGGCACAGCTTCTTCCCTTTCTACCTGGGCACCATCGACTCCTAACAAACCTTTTCCCTCAAAGAAAGTATCATCCAGGACTTGGTAAAATAGGTTATCGCCACCCTGGTCCCCAATTGCTCTCTGTACATGTTCTCCCTACTAACTTTCGCATTAGAGTATACATAGAGCACGGTTTCCAGCGGGCCCCTAACCTGGAGAAGCCACCAGACAGACTGGTCCCGTTTCCAATAGGAACCTATAAATATCATTTGTCTACAACTACACTAGAGTAACTTTTTCTCTCTCTAATTTTTGGGACTCGCTCTTTCTGTATGTTCCCCTACTAACTTTGGCATCAGAGTATACGTAGGGCACTGTTTCCAGCGTAGGTCGACCTACCATTATAGTTCATTGTAACATATTAAACAAAATAAGAGTTCATAAATAAATAAAAGCTTCATATTACTATATATCCTTTGCACATATGAACTTTCACTGGTATGACCATAACCAATTGAATATTTAGAAGTATTTGTATAAATTATAAGAAGATGGGAATGGACACATGGAATTCTCCACTAATGGAGGGTGATACATATGCATCTAATTGGTTATCTCACTATTTATAAAGTTGAGTAGGTCCCACAATACGAATGAAGGAATTTTTAAATTTAGAAGAAAGGAGATGTGGAAAGAATTGTCCAATCAGACTTTCACAATCTTGTTACTTCATGAACAACTGTCCTCTTAGAACTTGTATATTATTTATATGATGCATTTTGTAATGGTATCCACCATCTAATATACACTTAATAATAATCATGTTTAGTTTGTTGTTGATTGAAGTGATGCCGATATTATCGTTAAAGATCACCCAAATCCCAATTATGGCCCACCCAAGTTGTGCTTATCAAAGATAAATAGCCAATTAAACTTAAATAAAAAGATTTTTAATCCTATCATGTTACAACTCCATTAACTTTCTAATCATCTTTTGGAACGATCCAAAAAGGATTTTCTTTTCTTTTTTTTTAAATAAAAGACCCAATTGAGATTTAGTTTAGGAGTTGGAATTTCCTTTTTTTAGATATGTTCAACTCCCAAACATTGTGGGTGACACTCAAAATAAGCCCTTCTATGTGTCACTCTATCATTTATTTATTTTGAAGATTAAAATAGTTGGGTTGGGTTGGGTTGGGTGGAGTTAGCTTTAAGTCATGTGATTGTGAGGTGACCCTGATTAAGTCTATAATGCCCAATTAAATTTGTTTATATAAAAAAAAATGAAGGGCGGTGGGTCAATGAGACAAAAGAAATGTGGTTTGATTGCTAAAAAAGTGAGACACATAGACGGCTACATAACATAAAACCCAAAGGGATGTATTAAGGGGACAGACATCTGCACATGATATCACTTCATTTATACTTTCTTTTTTATTTTCAAAACTTCACTTCACTTGCTTTGCTTCATACTATTTATCTTATGATTTCCCACTTTCACTAAATCAATACCAACTAATTAAGGTTTTTCTTAAAATTATAAAACCTAAACTCTAAATCTTTTATAATGATTCAAAACCTCTCAAAACTATTACCTATGGCGGCCTAAAACAACTTATGATTCTATAGTCACCTTTAAGGTGGTATTACTATTTAGAAACATATTCTAAATTATTAATCCATCCAAAATTTTCTCACTAACTATTATTTATTTATTTATTTGGTTGAGCGAGTGAATGAGTAACATATCATTAGATGATAAACTGGTCGGAAAAGTTCAATATGAGGAAACTCTGATGGTAAAGTTACCGGAGAGAATTTAGAGAGATATAGTAAATGTAATTAATGTGTCTATTCGATAAAGAGTTACATATTTTATAAGTTTTTTCGGTTTTGGTAGAACATAGTGGTGGGTCCTTAAAAGAGTTAATTTAAGTGGCACACATGGTTTATACATGTGAGATGGAAGGTGGGCCGAAATAACCCATGTTGGGCCTTAACTGGATCGTTATGTATCAGAACTCCACCCCCCTTATGTCTCATGATGATCATTTATATGAAACGACATGTTTTTAGTGGTAATGGTGAGCAATGAAATGACGTATTTAATGAGAAGTCTGTTTTATATTCTGCTAAATTTGAATTATGTCAATGCTTCAGAAAGAATCCATTTACTTTTGACTGAAGGACGCTAAAAAGGAAAACTTTTGTCTACTCTTGTGAGGTCATTTCTTCCTTTGCCCTTTTGGCTTTCATTTTCTGTCATACTAGCATCTTCTTCTGTTGTGTTCTGTGATGTCATTTTTCATTAACCCAACGTCTAGAGAGAAAACTGAGATGAGTGTGAAGGTTATAGGTGTTGTTAATGAGAACTAGGGCTCAGGAAGTGTTCCCGCAGTAAATCCTAACGAATTTATAAGATGCTATCCCCCAGAAACCTTTCAATAAGCAATGTTGCTGCAGATCCAAATGTCGCCGAGAGCAGAAATGTCATTGAGGCTGATGATGAAAATGCAAGTGTCTTAGAAAATAGTACTGAAATTATGTATAGAACGTGCCCTAGGGTGGTGAGCCAAAATATGTTTCGGGTGGAGTATAAGTGTCTCCTAATTTCCTAGTGGTGGATCCTCGTAGGAATCATATCTATTTCTTCAAGACTTGCTACATGGGGAAAAATAAGAAACATGTGCCCAAATTTGGTTATAAACCCAAAAAGAGATATAAATGCCCACTCAATTATGATGTGTATTCCACCAATAATGATATCCCCGTTTTAGATCTGCCAAGATGAAAGAAGGAACCTCTATTGTGGCGCATTATGCTAAAATGATAGGATATGTCAAGAAGCTTTCTGGCATAGGGTTTGTTATGGATAATGAGCTAACCACAAACTTAGTTCTTAAATCTCTATTTGACAATTATTCTCGGTTCATCATGAACTATTAGATGAATAACTTAGAAACTTCCATGACTGGACTTTTAAACATGTTAAAAGTTTTTAACCCAATGTGAAAGAGAGATTTGTGCTCTAGTTATAGAAGGGTCTAAGAAGTGAAAAGGGAAACTCTATGCTCACAAGACCTTCAAGGAAACCAAAGCTGATCGTTGTTGTCATGTTTTTTTTTGGGCTGCTGGAAAATTGCCACACTTTCTGGAACTGTTGCAATTGGGGTTGTTGTCTTTAAATTAAATTGTTTTAATCTACATGTTTTTGGAGTATACTTAATTTAATATAATTTGAAAATAAGTTGAAATTATACCATTTCAGTTAGAATATAATCATCAACTCATTTCTCGGTCATATATTGGTTACAATTGCGGATCTCTTTTTTTTTTTTTTTGTAGAAAAGAAATTCCTCGCTGTCCTAAAAAAAGGCTTAGTTTACGACCTGCCATTAGATACTTACCGCCGTAAAAAGATTTATAGAAGTGCACTGGGCTGTTAAGCCATCGAGTCTTCTAGGGTTGATCGATCCGTTTCAAGAGAATTCATCCAAGACTCTTTCTTTCCTTAATTCTAAGGAGGAACCCATTCCATAAGGAAGGTAACGAAGTTAGACCGAGATTCACGACTGACTTCCTCTACAAAATAAGTTTTTTGAAAAAGATGTGGGAGAGCCATGCCCCTAGAACAAGAACAGTTGTAAGAAGTCTTTTCAGAAGCAGTAGACTGAGAGGCTTTGGCAGAATTTTTCGAACCGAACTTCTTGCCCTCAGGGTGCTTCGCTTGAGCTCAACCATAACCATCCGTGATGCTTGTTTTCTGAGGATGATTCTTTCGCGTAAGTCAGGGAAGTGTTGAGCCAGAGTAGAGATGACCTTTTCAGCATCGCTGTGAGAGCGGAAAAAGTTGTTTTGCAGCGTGTCGATTTGTCGAAAAAGATCGGCTACACTCCTGCTTCAAGTGCTTGATTTGAATTTCTTAGTTGAAGGAGAGCGAGGGCGTTGCACGAAACCAAACCAACCGCTCCTCACCCGATCAAGTACCAGTTGCTTCACTGATAGGCCCACTTAGGTTCGGAGGCATTGTCCCTCAGTTCTTACCAACCTCCGGTGCGTAATCGACATGTTTGGGGGCTAGCCTTCTCATAACTTTGCATCCGCTCCATCTCCTTAATAGGGCGTTCCCGCCATTCATCAGTTTAGAACTCCTCAATCTTTATCTGATTTACGACCACCTGAAGTGGTCGCCACAAAGCTACGGAGAGAGCCTTCGGGGAAGGGACTGACTCAGAACATCATGATCAATGGAAGAAAGAAGGAGCTCTTTTGGAAGTATTGCACAAGGGAAGGGGAAGATAGGCTCACTATCTCAATCCGAGAAAACAGAGCTCAGGAAGAAGCCAGCCCTAAACTAAATCCGCTTATGAGAACTTAACTTCACGATTGGACGGCTAAGCAAAGCCCCAACTTCCGCAAGGACAGAGTTAAGAGCTTTTCCCCGGAGATATACTATACTATCCTAATTAGGAAAGTAATGTCCGATCGAAGAAGCTGGTCGAGATCGTGGAATATTATGAATTATCTTATATAAAATTAGATGTATAAATTGAATATATTGCGTTTTGGATTGCTAAAGATTCTAGGTTTAGGTTTGAGTATCTATATTTATCTTTTTCTGTTTTCATTTTTCTCTGTTGAATTATCATGCCTCTTTATTTTAAACTTTATTATAGTTCGTATGCTCGAGGCTTTTAGACTATTTGCTACTTAATGATGGTAACAATTATAGGTTTCATACTTTCTGGTACCAAGTTTTGCATTAACCAAGTATTACTCGTTACTTCCTTGCTTAACAAATATTATTGCATGATATCATTGGTTTAGAATTATAAATAAAAACATTAGAGTTGGATTTAACCGCCTCTAGATCTACAGTATGAAAAAGTGTCACCAAAGGGGTTTACATTTGTGATTTTCTTCTATAGTTAATGACGATAAATCACAACCGTCGCTAAAAACTTACCCGAATGCTTGTAGAATAATGTGTCAAGAACGGCTGTATTATGGGCAGTTATCCGACTGTTAAAAAACCATTGCTAATATTTTTAGAGACGGTTATCTGACTGTTTTATTGTCAAGATTTGGAAAATTTAATAAGGCAATATTTGGAAGTTAATTGTTAAAGTGATTGCAAAGAAGTTGTGAGTCTTATTTAGAGTTATTTTCATATCACTCATCCTGCTAGATATAGCTTCGTATGGTATGTACACAAAGTTCTCACATCACATGTCTGTTGATTCAGAGACCTCCTTAAAGAGAGTATTACTTACTTACTATTAGGGCACCCCACTGAAGCTCCAAAACAAGGCTTTCAATTGATGAGGAATTTATCCAATTAAATAGGTACAATTTGACAAAAAAAACTTGTGATATTCGAATCTGAATTCATTTCAACAAATGTCAAGGCAAGTTGCTTCATTAAAAAGAAATCAAGTTTAAGTACGTTGAGCGTGAGCATTAAGTCATCACTATAATATATAATATATAGAGAGAGGGAGAGAGAGACAGCCTAAGATGGTGTGTTAGGCATGTGAGTAAAACCTATTGTTGCAAGTTATAGTATAAATAGCGTTTCTTGTTGTCATATGTCTTCTAGCGGTGTTTAAACCAATCTATTGGGTTATCATATTATACTGAAAAATTGAATTTATTTCTTCAGAGACAGAACCTAGCTAATGGCTTGGCTAGCTACCCAAAATTCCCACATGCTCATATTCCACTTCTTTTTTTCTCTTTCTTGCACTTATAATACTTGGCCAAGAAATTGTTTAATGCAGAAATCTATGTTTGAATTTTATAATGGAAAGCTCAAATAATTGAAATAGGATCAAATATAAAAATAATTTATGCTTCAACATGATTGAGGTTGAGGTAGTTGAACATCTAGTCATTTGTCATTATTCTAAAAACTCTATTCATTTTGTTTAATGCATATGCTCAAAGTTGAATAAAAATACACTTTCAAGTACAATAGCCAGCTAGATGGATGTTACATGTTGTTTTCTTGCTAAGTACAAAATTAAAAATTAACCAAGTCATGCTCCTATTCCTATTACCCCCTATTTGGATAAGGTGTTATTAATCTAATCAAACCTATGTTATGAATATTATAACATGCAATGCCATACATTAGCTATACCTTATTCTGTTTAAAAGATGATACTATCAAATCATAATTCAAATTAGCAACACATTTTGAGACCCCGGAGAACTTTCAATATTTTATACAAAAGGCCCACAATTGTGTTCCATACTCTGTTGTAAGCAATATTTTGCACTATCAATTTGGATTAATTTTTACACGATAGAACACCAAAAAACTGTTATTCAGGAGCCAATTAATATAAAAAAATCAACTATCAAAGCTCAATGTGGTACAATAATAGTTCAATGGCATTCCACATAAAGCGTTGAAAATTCATGGGCCTGGAAAGTATTTACTATGATATTTTAATAAGATTATAAAATTTCCCTTTGTACCAAAGAAAAAACAATACTTTTAATTGTACCATCTTCCTACAGAAGACCATTTATTGCTTTCATGCACGGTAACTAAATAAAAATTATATAATGAATTTCAGCTACTTTTATCAAATTATACCACTATAAATTATAACAATAACAATAAAAAAAAAAGAGAGAGAGAGAGAAACGTTTATTCAGCAAGAAGCTTACTTGTATCCATACGAATTCTTCTATCAAGTTTACTGAGAAGTTCCTGCAGAAGAGCCTGTTTTCCCATGTCATACAGTATTCTCTCAACCAAATATAAATACTTGTCTTGACAACAGTCAAGTGAAACACATTGATTCAAGATGAAGGGATGACTTAAATGGAGTCTTACAAATAAATTTCCAAAAAAACAAAAAATGAATGTTTTATTGCAAAAGATTAAAAAAAAAAAAAAAAAAAAAGTATTACAAAATATGTTCAAGTTGCTAATTGACCTAAAGGGACAACAAATGCACTTAATGGAAATATGAATTGAAATTATACATACACATACCTTCAAACTGTGAAACTCTTTGTAGAACCAACCATATCAGTAACATGCCATTAAAACCCACCTCGGAGAAAAAGCCTAATGAAGGGGGAAAAACAATAATAACAACTAGAATACAAACTTTTGCATGCAACAAACATGTGGCTCGAGTATTTAATGCGATGATGGTTTATCATTCAAACCTTTCAACATCACCTAATACTTTTATCCAAGCTTTTTATCAGATCCCTTAAGGTTCAAGTTGAACCATTTCTTTTTGCTTGATTTATCCTTTCCATCGCTTCCATCTTCTCCCGGGCTATCAGCTTTTGAATCTTCTTTGCTTGTACTCCCATTACTTAAAGTGCTTAGAGTTTTTGTTACAGTAAATGTAGCATGTATGCTATCCCGTTGTTTTAACAGCTCATCAACCTAAGGAACAACAACAATGATAAGTATCAATGTGTTTACTGCTAAATTTAAGCTATCCTGTGGGAACAAATACCCGATCAAGCAAACACATTTTATTGTTACTAGATACTAAATAACATATATTTTTTATTTTAGGGATTGCTAATAGATATTCAATATTTGTTTTGTTAAACGAACGATATTTGGAATAGATACTTTAAGTAGTAATTTTTCAAGTTTCCATCTTTAACGGAAAGATGATTGCATCAATTTCCTCTTGCAGTTAACTCCCTCAAAGAAATGTTTCAACAAAGGTATCTTTTGAAACACAGAATGCATATATGCTATCAATATTTTTCTGAAAGTGCATGCAACTGTCAAATTGGGAAATATTATGCAAACACAATAAATGCCTGCTAGGATGTATCAAATATTTGAAACATACAGATTGCTTTTCCTGGCTGTATTTGTTGGTGACTTCTTGAAACCGTGCCAAAGCCTTCAAAAAAACACATTGATTTAATAAAAATAAATAAATTACAATATGAGATACATTTATTAAAAATAATAAAAAATTAAAAAAAAAAACAACCCTACCTTTCTGTATTCAGTTTCAAATTGACGTAATTCATTTCTTTTCCGTAAAATTTGAGCTTCAATCTCCTTGAGCTTCTCAGTCGTATCTTCATATGTTTTTGCACAAAGTGCCTCTATTGTGTAGGTAGCAGTCTTGAAAAAGTTATCGCCTGACAGTTTCAGAAATGTCAAGCCAGTTTGAATTCCATATAAAAACTGGCGAAATTAAGGGATCAAATTAAGAGTTCTGACCATAAACAGCAAATATATGAGTGCCAGCTTTTAGTTCTGAAACCTCACAGGGTTGAAGACCTTCTAATCTTTTAAAGAAAGCAGCATCTGGATCCTTGGCTATTGCTAACTGCACCATGTAAGAAAGATGATTTCAGCTACAGAAGAATAAAAACATTCAGAAAACTAAAGACAAAAACAAAGGAATGGGACAGGACTTCATACAGCATTCACAGTTGAATCCATTCTGTACACTTGAAAATGTAAAAAATACATCCCTGCAGATGTTACTTTGCCAGACTTCTCACTATCTTCCTGCATAGACAAAATATTAGAATTGCAGCATTGTCAATTAAAAAGGTGTTCAAGGCAAGTAAAATGTGATCAACGATAAAAAGAAAAAAGAAAAAACACACTTAAGCAGCTAATAGAAGGAAAAAGAGTATGGATCCCGCAGATACTTGCCAGGCGACGGTCTTGCATTATAAAAAAGGCAATTCATACAAGTTGACGGAAGCTGGGCAGAGCACACAAGTGCTATTACCTTTGTGAAAACTTTAGAAATCAGATTGAACATCTAGAGAAACCTGAGATGTGATCTAGAGAAAGGAAGAAGAATAATACCTCTGTGACGAAACAAGACAGTAGGTTCAAGAAATCAAGGGTTGTCAGCAGCAATAATCAAGACTAATTATCACCGAACAAATTTGATTATTGATATGCCAGTGAATTTAGCTCAATTCATCTGATGCAAGGAGAACAACTCAAACACAAGATAGATAGCATGTTTGTAAGGGACTTTATTTCATCACCATTACATTATTCAGGGAATCTCTAATTCATCCACAGATTCATGTGCATTTGTGAAAATGAACCCCAACTTTATATAACAAAAGGAACTCATCTCTTACAAAACTCAAACTATGTTCTCAACAATGAAACTCGATTGATCATTAGATTAGGTAACGCTTAATCACCATTCTAGTACTCCTCCTTAAGTATTTATTGAACCATCAGAGGGATGAGATAGAAATAGAACACCCAGCCCAAATAGAATTAAACAAGCATTAAATGAACTTCCAATATTCCTCTACAACTGAATGAGACAAGTATCCCCTCATCCATGTTATGCATATCTGCAAGGTTCACTATGGAGCAGATGGAGAACTTCAAAAGATTGTTATGTAATCAACTTTATCTGCCTTCACTGACAACAAAGTTAAGCCTCAGATCCTAATTTTGTAGAGCATCCATCCATCCACATTATCATTTCAACAATGTGGACCACATTTTCATACCAAAAGTCTCCAATATAACAGGAAAGGCTTGGAATACCCACGAGAAAGAAAATGCACAAAGATTAGTACGCAATCATGCCTAAGATTAGAATACCCAAAATAGTCTTCCCTTTGTGTGAACTACCATGAAAAGGTATTCCTACCGTGTTTAAATTGTCTGTTATCGTGCCTAACAAGGATTATTAGTCTCAATTGAACATTTGGATTAAAGAAAATCCATCAACAGTGCCATGCCAAGGTAATCCAATATTGAAATATTGATGAAAACTCAAATTAACAAAACCTATCATATATCCATACCAAACAACTTAGGTCCCAAATTTTTACCCCCACCCTAGTTATTAATGTCTATGGTAGTGAAAATAATATTTTATCCCTCAAATGCACATTTTGGAATGAGGCTCCAGGGGATATGCCGTTGCCTGTTGTACACTTAATTGGTTTTTATTTTCTTAACTTTTTATTATGAATTTGATATGCCCATGGTTGACTTTAGATCGTAACTAGACACATTGGATGAGTTGATCAAAGGAATCAGCCACAAAGAAATCAAGTTAACTTAAAGAGAACCAACAAATTGGCCCTTGATTTCATACTAACAATAACCAAGTATCCCCCCTTCCCACAAATAACAGGCCACTCTGCCATTTCCCCTTTCTATATAGTAACTTCTGTGACCTCAGGGATCTACTTTTTATTTTTGACAAACCAACCTTGATACTCACCCGCATTCATCATTTGATACTTCAATTGCAATAAAGTTTCATAATGCCTGCTTGTTCAAAAAGTAAATCATCTTGTTGCTAGAATAGAAACTTGAAAATTTTAACCAATTACCAACAGGGTGATCATGCTAATCAATGTTTACTTCATTTAGTTCATACAATCTAAACTGAAAGCAAGCCAGCAATAACTTGAAAATACACCATTCGAGTGTTTCTATCACATTGATCTGTGTATCAATCTATCATTTCATATTCAAATTTTCACAGTATAACTAATTTAGCAACATCTTGCAGAGAAAATGAGAGGGAATTGTATTTTTTTTCTTTTGGCGTGGGGCTTGAGGGACGAAATAGGGGAGAAGGGTTTATACAATAGAAAGTAAAACTCATGGATAAACATCAAGTGCAAAGACAAGTACCTGTAAGGCCAAACCGTAGCCACCATTTGCGTCTTGTTCAAAATAAAGTAACTGAAAATTTAACAGATGCAACACAAAGCATTAAATAGGAAATTAATTAATATACAATATTTTGAAAGAGGATAAAGAGAGAGGAGGTCTATTCAATGGCTCAAGGAAATTGCACAAGTAATTCAAATAACCTTAAATTTGCTTTGGGCTGTTGAAGTTACTCTTACAACAATCCCTGCCTCCGCTTGTTGTTCATTTATTGTTACACCAAAGAAATGGGCACATTGCTTGTCCACCTGGGATGCAACAGTATATAAGTATACTGAAAACAGGAAAAACCATATCAATATAGGAAATCTAAGCACCTTTCCACTGACTGATGTTCCAATAGGAAGGGGTCTGACGGTAACAGTTCCATTAAGCGCTTCTTCAAGTACATTGGCAGAAATTGTAGTTTTGATAGGGACACCAAGCTTGCTATAAACAATACAACAAGAGAATTAAAAAGGCTATCTCAGCATACAAGATCTAAACACTTCTAGCTAAAGCTCACCTGAATAATGCAGCAAATACTGTATTAACAGTGCCGAGATTAGATAAATCAATTTCCATATCCATACTTTCAGCATCAAGAGCCTGATCAGAAAATAATAAAATTAAAAATGTTTGGGTGTCTGACAAAGAAAATATATATTCTGCAAACACAAAGCAAAGGAAATAAATGTAAGAAAGAAGCTATTCAAAGTCAAAGTCACATCAGCCGTTGATAAATCTATGCCAAATCCACACATGTAGTGAAATGTACACAGCGGTAGCATGTCTGAATCCAGTGACACAATTCAAGCCCTGGAATACATAATATAGAGAAACTGAACCTGATGCATTCCTAAGCATGAGCACACAAGCAGAAAGAACAAGGCACCACATGACAAAAAGAGCACTGCAAAGGCAGTTATGACTTATGAAGAAACCATTTTGAGGTCTACATTGTTCATTCTCGTAGCTACTTTTTTCCGAAATGCTTGAATGTCATATTTATCATTTGTGTTCCAGTAAATTAGTAGGTTTTTAACAAAGGTTTTCAAAAATAGTATCAGTGAAACGTCTTATTACTGTAGTATGCCACATTTGTTATAATTCTAGGTGAACAATGAAAGGTTATGATGTAGCTCATACAGAAAAGGTAATAGATTATTTGACTTCCACTCCATGTTAATAATTTAGAATTTTTCTCTTGGAAAGTCAACTCTGCCCTCATTTTCTCAGTATCTGTCAAGATATATTATATAAGACACTATTCACCAAACTCATCATAGCCATTCAAACTCATATACCTCAACTCCATTAAATCGTGAACCAAAAACTCATAATAGCTTGTCATTTGTCCAGGTTACAAGAATAAATGGGTTGGTTGCTCTAACTTTGCTAGATTAGCAGTCTACAACATACTAACATTGAACATAATTGAAAAAAGGTAAAGGCATTAAGCCCCTCAAACTTTGTTATGTTTGTTTTATTGGGTCACTATAATTTTATTTTATTTGATATATCCCGTGAACAACATATCAATTGAGGATAATGTGACGGTCAGAATACAGATCATAAATATTCTGACTAAATAGGCCCCCGATATGTAAATTATTGTTGGCTCAATTAAACAAAATAAAAATATTGAGACATAATAAAACAAACTTAAGAAGCTCATGATAATGTAGAAATACGTTCATCCTTAATCAAACTAGTTAAGAAATTCATTATCACATAACTTTCTTGATTATTTTCTTGCATGCATGGTTTTTTATTTTTGCATGTTATCTTTCTCCATATCATGATATAGAAAACTTCTATCCTTATTTAGCTAACTACTTAAGAAGTTCATGATCACATAGCTCTCCTGATTATTTTCTTGCACATTGTTTATCTTAGCACATCATCCTTATGTCTCTTGAAAAGAGCTAACTGCCTCCCTGTTTCTTTCTTTCCCACAGATTTGTTGTCCTTCAACTCAACAATCACCCCACTTCAACTCGACAATTATCCTACTAGCAAAGTTTAGAGCGTTTTTTTTTCCAATCAATTACAAAACATGCTTAGTCCTCTATTTCTATCACTACAAACCCTATACCGTCCGTTTCGAAATCCTTAACCCAATTTAACACCAATAAACCAAATTCTAGTATGTAGCATTGCCTTGGATCCTTAGCACGAATCACAATTCATTAGGAAAGGTACCATATCTTCTTCTCTTAACTGTTGAAGCTCTTCTTCTCCACTTTTTTTCATCTCTGCAAGTGCAAAACCTTAATTTGTTCAAACCCCCAAATGTTACATTCTCAAACTTTAACCTATCATATAAGCATCCATACGTACACACACAGAGAGAGAGACTCGGGAACGCAGATGTTAGTGAAGTGTTCACTAAATAGCTCAATTCTCATTTAAACATTTGGTAGGGCCAAAAGACAAGGACAACTCTCTATTGATCTGAGTCAATGACCTTAGATGAAATATAACAGCAGATTGATAGAACGTCCACAGGTAAGTAAAAATTAATGTAAACAGCTACAGATTTTGTGGTCCATTCCTTTCTACTCACAATTGTGTAGCTTGTTACATTCATACTGCACTACTAGCATGTAAGAGCTACTCCCAACTATGGAAAAGAACCCTATAATCGATTGCAAAAGTAAAGATGATATGAAGAATAAAGCATTATTTCAAGATCCTGCAAAGGATTCACTCCACGAGTTCTCTGGTGAATATGGGATTTCCAGGTCTCGAGCACACTAGATCCTGAATCATTTGAACTTTAATTTCCCCAAGGATATTAAAGTTTTATATGAACTTCACAAGACATAATACGTTAAATTGTACACAAGAGGAAACTACAAAAGGAGCAGCAGGAAAATGCACCTCAAAACCAGCACTATCATACTGCCTTCTTTTTTCTGGGTCAGATAAGATGCTGTAAGAATAAGCAACTTCCTTGAAAAGCTCAGAGGCTTCAGGATTACTAACATTCTTGTCCGGGTGATACCTGACCAAGATTTATATTGAGTACAAGATAAAATATTAGCATAAAAAGTAACTCAAGTAACTTTCCATGCAACATGAAACTATGTCACATAAAACCAAACAATGAACCTTAAGAATCTAGCTGAAATGAATAATATAAACTTTCACAAGAACCATTTTGCATTTATCCAGAAAAAATATTCAACATTGATAAACTTGACATAGCCATTACCTTGCTAATAGTATGCAGATAAAAGCAAAAACAATTAGAGAGATAGTATTGGAATGAACCAGATTCTAATATTCAACTACTGCTTGGTTATGGAGATATGTAATCAGAATATAAATTGAGTGGATCTCCATCCCAGATGACCTCCAGTGCCATTAAGTTCAATTGCTTAGGCCAAAATCCAACCAAAAAATACAATTTACATTTGGCATATATGGGGTGGAAATGAAGAAAAATAGAGAAAAAGGAAAGGGCTCTCAGAAGGGCTACCTATCTACGTATCTAATCTTTATGTGCATGTCTTAAAAGAAGAGCAAAGTTTCACAGAATATTTCATCATGGATTTACAATTTCTTTCCTTTTCTTTATGATCAACCAGATAAGCAAAGAAAGAGCTTATTTCTTTCTATAAATTGCTCTCCTAACTTTCCCTTCTCTCTCCTTTCTTTCTATTCCAACATAGCATTAAAAGACTCAATAAACTCAACTCAGTTTCAACTTAGGCACATTGACACCTATCATGCCTATTTCTCATGATGACAACTCCTCCCAACTTGTTGGAGTCGGCTATTATGCACCCTCTTTCCCAATGAAGATACTAACTTGCTTGAAAAAAAAATATAAATATATATATAAATCAACTATGAAACGTTTCATATCATTGTGCTATATAAGTTAGCTATAAGATAAAAGTGAAATTCCAGCTCACTGGCAAGTTAAATATATAGAGGTTTAATACAGATGATTGGTGAACCATTCATATTTTGTTTGCTGTGTGTTTAAATTCAAAAGTTTTTACAATTACCATATAATTGCTCTAGCAAAGATAATCTATGTTGCACGGAAACTCTTCTTCATTAGCGTTTCGGCGTTTCGTATCCGTTTCTTTTCTGTTTCAATTACCATTTCCTAGCTATTCTTTCTTAGAAATAACGTTTCCCGGTATCCGTCTCCGTTTCCGTTCCATTTCCCGTTTCCGTTTCCACGCAACATAGGAGATAATTTCCCAAAAGTTCCCTTGAAAAATACTGTGTATGAGGTTTGGAAGGCTAGGAACAAATTGGTTTTTCAGAAAAGTCAATTTGCTTCAGTTGCTATTGTACAGAGAATTGTTTTTTGTGTCAAATTCAAATTGATGCCTAGGCAAATTTTAGGTAGTCAAGATTGTATAGATTGGGCTCTTTGGTCCTAAGTTGTTTTTTGTTTGTTTTGGCCTCTGTGCCTGCGATGTATTTGGTATTATGCTATAAAATTTCTTTGTTCTGATAAAAATAAAAACCAACAAAAAATTACTTGCAGGACATAAAATTAACATTTAACTTAAAGAAAGGATCATGCTAATTGATATTAGATGCCACACGTACACTCATTTGCATTAAACACTTATTGGTGTATAATTGAGTGCACAAAGGATTTGGCAATTCTAAAAAAAAGTTCAACATCCATTGGCTCACAAATCATTCTAAAAAACACAATGTACTGAAAATGCAAGCGAAAAAAAAAAAAAAAGAACTTCAGTGGATGAAAGTATCAGAAAGATTTGACAAACCACAAGACTTACTTAAGAGCTAGTTTTCTGTAAGCAGTTTTAATTTCCTGATCAGTAGAATCTCTCGATACGGATAACACCTCATAAGGGTCTCGTCGAATTGCTGGAGTTGATGTACTTTCCGCCTTTTTCGAACCCATTCCCACCTCCTACCAAAACCCTCCCCTCTCTCCTTCCTCCCGAGCTATGACTCCACCTGGAAACAGCAAAACTGTAATACACCTTCAATGGATCCAATTTGAAGCAATCATACTAACATATCCTGCAAAATTCATCAACAGCATATAAAAATCAAATACAATAAGAAGACGAGTGTAATCGCCTAAATAACACAGAATCCAAAGGATTTTTTGGATCCCTCTTCCTCACCTCGAGAAAAGAAAAAGGCAAATAATAATTTGAAAAAGAAATGAAAGGGTAAGATCCGATAAAACTAAAAACACGTAGATAGAAGAGGTTAGCTAGGGTTTTGAAACTCACAATGAAGAAATGCAAGACGAATAGTTTTCCTGGATTTTTGTGTTGTTTTCCTCTTTCTTTTTTGACATCAAAATCACCTATTTTCAGCCAGCCAACTAATTTCCAGTCCAATTTTTCTTTTTTTAATGCTCTTTTTACTTATATGTTTTGATTTTATTGCCTATTTATTTTTATTTATAAAGCCTTTTACTTATTATTATGTATTTATTTCGTAAAGAAAAATAAAAAAAGTCCGCGACTGATTGCAACTGATCTTGGTTCGTTTTGGAGCCCATTTCAAATTACATTTTGAACTCTTTTATCTTTTTAAGGAAATTATTAAGAGGAAATTACCTTTATGTGTCTGTTTCTGTCATTTGTTAGTTGCTCTAAGCTTTTAGATTTTAAGTGATTGATAAATTGTATTTAGTAAATTTATGATAAACTAGTTCCAGCGCGGGTGTATAAAAGTTGGCTAAATAAATTTAATGTTTTAATTTTTAAATATTTTTTAATTATATATAAATGTAATAATATTAATATTTTGTTTTAAATAATTTTAAGTTAAAAAGGAGAATATTTCAAAAAAAATAACTTTGTATAAATAATTTCTCTATAGGAAAGTACAAATGTGGTAGAATTACTTAAGTCTTGAATTTCTATAACGTGGTAGAATTACTTAAGTCTTGAATTTCTATCGCAAGCTTATATCTGCGGTTGTGATAGAAAAATATATCTTTGTAATTTTGATTAATATTGAAAGACAAATCATTGTTATACATTGGAATTGTTTTTTGGTTTCCGTTCACATTCCTCACAACAAAATGTATCAACCTTCGGATTTACTTTCTTTCGAAAAATTTCACATGCCAAATAATACCCTATGAATTTGTTGTTGATATTTTTTTTCAATTTTGATCTAACACTAATATACGGTTTTCAATTCCTTATATCAATTTATTATAAATTATAAATAAATATATATAAATGGGTTTTCAGTTATCATTTGTTACTATTTTGACATTTCATCAAACATACATTTTAAACTCTTCTTGTTTATTTCTCTCTGCTTCTGTTATTATATATAGTATATATATGAGGAATGAACAAATGACTTTTCAATTTTGACTCAATACTAATATACGGGAAATAAATTCAATTTATTATAAATTATAAATATATATATATATATATATATATATATATATATATATATATATATATATAAATGGCTTTTTGAGTTTCCTTTGATACTATTTTAACAACTCATCAAAAATACATTTAAAACTCTTATTATTCATTTCTCTCTACTTCTGTTATTATAAATAGTACTATATGAATTTACCGTTGATACTCTTTTCAATTTTGATCTAACACTTGAATTCCTTATATCAATTTATTATAAAATATAAATAAATATATATAAATGGGTTTTCAATTTTCATTTGTTACTATTTTAAAACTTTTTTTTTGTTCATTTCTCCCTGTTTCTGTTATTATATAGATGGTATAGATATGAGGAATGAATAAGTTACTTTTCAATTTTGATCCAACACTAATATACGGGGAATGAATTCAGTTTATTATAAATTATAAATATATATAAATGGCTTTTCAAATTTTCTTGTTCATTTCTCTCTGTTTTTGTTATTATATATAAGGTCTGTTTGGTTCACCTGTTAGCTAATAGCTGATGTGGTTCCTGTTAGCTGTTTGCAGTTGCAATAAGCTGCTAACGATTGTTGTTAGCTGTTTGTTATTAGCTGTTTAATTATTAGTGTTTGGTAAAATTATATTGAATTGTTGTTGTTCGGATTTAAAATGTAATATAAGCATGTTTTAAATTAATCAACCAAGAAATTATATTGAATTATGGTGAAGCTTTTAGCCTAGTGGTTGAGAGTATACCTATGATTAGGGAGGTCATGGGTTCGAATCACATCCGGATGGGGTCGGAATTTTTCTTTTTTCTTTATAATATAAGCGCATTGTGCGCAAATTTAAAAAAAAAACCCCAAGAAATTATAAAAGAGATAAGGTGAAAAAATGCCCCTAACGTTTACAACTATGAGCAATTTTAACCATAATGTTGGAAGCTATGAACAATTTTGCCCCTAACATTGGCAAGTTAGGTCATTGCCCCTAAAATGATGCACATGTAAAGTGTAGATGACAGTATTCATGACCAAGAAAACAGTTTAATGAATTATTTATCAAACTTGTCAATGTTATGGATAAAATTGCTTTTGGATGTCAACGTTAGGAGTATAATTGCACCATTTTAGATGTTAAAGGTAAAATTGCTCCTAGCTATGAATGATATGGGTATTTTTGCACATTATCCTATTATAAAATAAAAAATGTATTACACAAATTAATGAAAATAATCTATATAAAAAATAAAAAATAAAAAATTTATTGACCGCAACAAAACCTTGTTCCGGTAGTTATGCGTAGAAATATAAATAAAGTTAAAGGATAAACATATTTTGTAGAAATAAGAATGATAATTTTATCAAATAACAAATAATTACAAACAGCTGTTTATGAAAATAGAAAAGCTCCAAAACATTGCAGTTTCTAGAGAAAATGTTAAACGATGCGGTTATATAAACCTAACCAAATGCTATATTTCCTGCGGTTTGGAGTGAAACGTTAAACGCTCCTCCAAAAAGCTGAAACAAACACCATCATAGTATAGATATGAGGAATTAATAAATGGCTTTTCAATTTCGATCTAACACTAATATACAGGGAATGATTTCAATTTATCATAAATTATATATATATATATATATATATATATATATTCAATTTTCCTTTAATACTATTTTAACGACTCATAAAAAGTACATTTAAAACTATTTTTGGTCACTTCTATCTGCTTCTGTTACTAAAAAATTAACTTTTTGATAATAATAATAATAATAATTTAGAATCAATGACTAAAAATGAGAAAGAAACATAGAATGGTAATCATGACCAAACATGATTTATAATTGAAATAAATTTCATTGTAAATATAATGTTTCAATACCTCTTTAATTATTTTCTTCAATATGTCTTCAACTTCAATGAACAACTATTGTGTGAAACTCTATATCTATTTGTACCAAAATACATAAAAAATAAAAATAAATAAATCAATTCATATCAGTTAGATAAACCAAAATTAAAAAAAAAAACAGTGGACTTCACCGGGTTTTGAATTTGGAAAATTGATCTATCTCCAATTAAACCTAACAATAGAATTCATGTAAAGCCGAAATCCAAATTTTAGTTAGAGTTAACAATCCAAACGATTACACCTAGCAACTTATGCTAAAAATGAATGAAAATATACAAAATCTTTATTTTAGTCATTTTGAAAAAAAAAAACAAATAAAAAAACATAGATAAGGTAGCGAGACGTGTGGAACAACACAACTGAGAACAATAAATAATTACTACATATGAAAAAAATCGAATAATTACCTTAGAAAACATAACGATTTCTTGTAATTTTTTACACATTTGCTTTTTCCGCTTTCAGTTGTCTATGCATCTTCTATTTCCATCAGATTTCTTCAAATTGAAGATATCAAAGTCTAAATTCTGACAATTCTTGAAGAAAATGCTATTAATACAGTTTATCAATAGAAATCGCTCCTAAATAAATCTAAATATGTTATGAAGTAAGAACAAAATTATAAGACTATATTATTTGAAGTAAGAACAAAATTATAAGATTAAGAACAAAACTAATATATAATCAAAATTAAAGGTCGATGAGGAGTTTGATTTTCGGTGGCCAATGAATATAATGATGGAATACTATCTATCATGCTTTATATATATGTTTATTTGTGACTTTTGGATTTCCTTCACTTTGTGTTTTTTCATCTTCTTGTAACTCTTACTTTTTTTATGGAAAAATTACAAAATTGAGTCAAACGGGAGACCCGTTTACATATTTAACCAATTTACTCAACCTACTACATATCTAGACTATGTTTGTGTGAATTTTTCAAAATACCCTTACCTTTTCATCTTCCCATTTCCCCTTTCTGGTTACGCGAACGGTTGCTCTTCCCCAAATGATTCCCAGACCTTTGATCTTCCTCATTTCCTTTAAATTTCACAAAATCTGCAACATTTCTCTAAATCACCATGTATTTCTCTTCTTCCTCTCTTCATCTCTTGATTCTTCATCTTCCTAATCCTAGAAAACGAAGCCATGGTTTTTCATCTTCCTATTCCTGCTTGTTCCTTGGTTTCTTTCTTCTTGTGACCATCGAAAAAATGGTTATTCTACGTTATTTTCATCATTTTTTCTAGTTTATCATATTGTTATTGTCGATTTTAAGGGTGAGAGGCGCGAAAAATGTAAGTATCTACTGTTTTATCTGCGCTTTTCCAGAAAATCACTTCGCATAGTCGATGAGTTCGTGAAGATCTGCGATGAGAAAGAGCCTGAAACGTGACGATCTACTTAGCGAATCGATTATTTCGTAAAGTCTGCGAGTAGAAAAGTTCATGATTTTTCACTCGCGGACTTCGCAAAATCATCGATATGCGAAGTAGATCGTCACATTTCAAACCTCGTAGACTTCGCGAAATCATCGATTCGCGAAGTAAAATCATCATATTCGTTGCACATTTATATTCGCATGCTTCGCAAATCCTCATTTCGTGAAGCCAAATCGTCCTTTTTATGCCTAACACGATTAAATTTTTCTGAAGGTGGTTGAATACATAACATCCCTTTCTGGAAGGCGGTGTACTGGGGTGCAGGGGAGATGACTTTCCTTCCTGTATAGGGAGAAATTTCCCTCAAGATTGGCTACATTTACTCTAAAATGATTGGTTAGGAGATATTGTGCCAATCTTGGTGTGCACAATGGGAAACGTAGGTCTAGACTTCCATTTATCATCCCAAAAAGTCTGGACTTCCAGTACAGGGAGAAATTTCCGTGCAGATTCGTCACGTTCACTTTGAAGTGATTTGTTAGGAGTTTATTGTGGTAATCTTGTTGTAAATTTTGATAATGTTATGATTTTAATGTTGTTATTGTGGCAATCTTGTTGTAAATTTTGATAATATTACGATTTTAATGTTAGAATCCCTTGTTGTTTGGTGTTTTTTGTTATATAACAATTAGCGAATTTTGTTAAAAACACGTCCAGATTTTGCATATGCGGATTAAAATCATCAACTAAACCAAACATTAGTTTCACATACTTCGCGAAATCATCGATTCACGAAGTCAGACGGGAGGGAGACGACCGCACCGTAAAATTACAAACATATTGAGGGTATTTTAGAAAAGTCACACAAACATGGTCTAGATATGTAGTATATTGAGTAAATGGGTTAAAAATGTAAATGGGTCTCTCATTTGACCCAATTTTGTAATTTTCCCTTCTTTCATTACTTTAATTGATGGTCTATTAATTGACAATAAATAATGTGTTAATATAGTACTAATTATATAGAGATATTTAAAACTCATTAACTCATTTATTCTCTTTGCTCCTACGGTACCAACTAAGCTAAAAAACCTCTAAAACACTTCTTGTAAATTCTCTATGCTTCCGCTATTATATATATATAGTGTATATATAGATTAGTATTTTTTTTTGAAGAATTTCTACTTTAAATTAATATATAATAATCATACAAATAAAACATCATATTAATTATTATTTTTTTAAAACGAAAAGATCAATATATTAAACAAAACCTGAAATGTTTTTACAAAAAATAGAAGCTAAAAACTCTGAAACTATTACGCAACTAAAGGACTAGCACTGGAACAGGCATGTAGGATTGGCCTTGGGCTATGTTTTGAAGGGCGCATCCCCATTTTATTACTATCAAATATTTTTTTTCCATTTTTCTCTCTCATAGATCATAGGGTTAGTTTCAAATACATACCATGTGGTTTCATGAATATTTTTTTTACTTTTCTCTTCTTCTTTTTTAATTCTATAATTCCAGAAATAAGGTCTGGAATTTCCAGACGTTGACATCTGGAATTCCAAACGTTTTCCAAAATATCTGAAATTCCAGCTAGAATTTTAGGTAATTCTAATTCTGAAAAAAAATGAAGAAAGAAGAAAGAAGAAGAATAATAATAAGAAGAAATGAATGAGAGAGGATAAGGAAAGAGAAAAGTAAAAAAATCAAAAAATTCGTTTTTCATGTAATACCCATGTGCCACATCACCCATTTAACAGATTTCATCCATTTGCCATGAATTTGGTAACAGAGCAAACCACATGGTTTTGTTTGTAAAGAAAAATATCATAGGTATCCATCTGTAAATTCGTGAAACCACGGAGCATTTATTTGAAATTAACCCTAAAATGTATTACTATCAAATAATTTTTTTTCCATTTATTTTCTCTCATAAATTGTGTTACTGTCAAATAATTTTGTTCCTATTCATTTTCTCTCATAAATTGTTATTATAATTTCCAACTGATAAACGTTAGGTCTAAGATTGCACTATTTTATGGGTGGATTTTGCTTGCTCTCTCTTAATAAACATATGGCTAAATTTGCATATTATCCATTGTAATAATAATTAAAAAATAATCTAGCTTCCAACTTAAAAAAAATAGAATGTATATTTTTACCCATATTATCATCTCGCCTCGGACCTCTAAAAGGTCAGGAACAGCCATGTGGGCATGACGAGCCATAACATGTGTCACCTTGTTTGCTAATTCCATAACATAAGTCAATGAACAATCTTGATGACTAAGTAAAGAAGCTCGAATCTCACTTATAACACAACCCACCTCTGATGCATCCCTCTTCGAGCTCCTGACTGCATTAGCAATTCCCTTTGCGTCTATCTCGAACTGAATATTCATGAAACCATCCAGCGCCCATAGTATACCGATTTGTATTGCCAGCGTTTCTGCCAAAGTCGCTGACGGACAGCCCCTTGATACCGTAATGTAGCCTGTGAGAAACTACCCTAAGCTGCTACAAACCACTGCCCCTACACCGAACATACCTTACGCCCCAAAAACTGCCGCATCAATATTGCATTTGACAGCTCCTAGCAGCGCCAGACTCCATTTGGCGAGCAGTAGAACATGAAGAAATATCTCCCTTCTGCAGTTGTACAGTTTGCTTTTTGCTTGCCACCAACACGCAACGAATCCTTTTGTGTTAGCCATTGTTGCCTATGGAGACCGACATTGACCCTACCATAATTTGAGGTTTCGTTGCTGCCAAATGGTCCACAGTATAACTGCAACATTACTAGCTTCATCCCGGCCAGCTGTTGCATAAAAGTTCATCAGTCAATCTTCAATCCAATCACAGTCTTTCCCTGGAGGACAGATGTGAGTCGTAGCCTAGGATTCCTATGCAAAACAACAACCTAAAAGAGGTGCCAGTCATGTTCTATATCCGACTCACAAAATAAACAACAATTAGTGATCGAAACATGTCGCACAATCAAAAGCATTCGTAATGGCAGATTCCTCGCCCTCAATTTCCACAGGAATAGTTTATTTTTTTACGGAATGTCCAAAGCCCAAATCTTCCTCCAACCATCCTATTACTACTGCTCTGTATTGGCCGATCAAAGCGTGCAGTATCCTGACTTTGACGAATAGAGACCATCACAGGTAAAATGCCAGATTCGTGCATCATCCCGTAATGAGTATGAAATCACCATTTTTGTTACAATCCCAACATCCACTTCTTCAAACCACCCCTACAACTTATTTTGGTCCCAACACCTTGTCCCTGGTAAAAATAGATTTGATATGGTAGAATTTTTATTTTCCTTCATACAATTAGACCTATCTATGCATGATTCATCATTAACTAACCAAGGCATCGTCTAGACCGAAACAACATCACCCCTTCCAATCTGCCATCGCACTTCTTTACTTAACAAAGTTTTTGAACTTCACACACTCTTCCAAACAAAACTGGGATTATTGCTCAATTTGGAAGAAAGCAAAGAACCATAAGCAAAATATTTAGATTTAAATAAATGACTTAGCAAAATGTGAGGATTATCAATGAACTTACACCCATGTTTACCTAATAATAATACAAGATTGAACTGATGGAGATCCCAAAAGCCCAGTCCCCCTTGTTCCTTTTAATAACATAACTTCTCCCAACTATCCTAGTGAATATTCTGTTTCCCATCCGCTTTCGAATCCCACCAGAACGAGTTCATTATCTTATGTAACTCATAACATATAGCTTTAGGCAATAAAAATGTACTCATACAGAAAGTAAGTAGAGCATGCGCAACCGCCTTTAGAAACACCTCCTTTCGAACATTAGACAAAAACCGAAAAGTCCAACTGCTCAATATTTTTGCTAATCTGACCTTTAAAAACCCCAAAATTAGATTTCTTAGACCGCCAATTAATGAGGCCTAGGTTGTTGAAACACCTTTCCACAAGATTTTGATTTGACAAAATCATCCATGATTAAGAGACAATTAAATTTAAGTGCTTTGATTTAATTGTACTAATCCGTTTGTTCAATGTTGAGTACAAATATGAATGTAAAAGGAAATAAAAATAAGACAGGACAAAGACACAACGTAAGCTGAGTAAAGAGCAACTCAGCATCATAAAAGATAAGTCATCATCACAACAACAGGCTAAGAATAAAGATGATCTGAGAAGCTGAACTCAGCATAAAAGAAGAAATGTCTGCTTCAGAATGAAGTCTTACAGAACGAAGCTGACCTTGGAAGCTGAGTACGGGAGAACTCAGTATGAAATCTGGCAAACAATCAAAGACAATGGAATGTCCGTTGGCTAGAAGACAAAAACTGCCAACCCTCTGCGCCAATAATAGAAACCTCGGAATTACGCAAAAGCCAAATTCCAAGATGAATGGGTCAACTGTCCGTTGCTAAAAGACGAACTGCCGCAAAAAGACAAAGTCTGTAGGAAGAAGACAAGCCTGACGTCTGAAGAATTCAGGATTCAGGATTGGTCTGGACATCTGAAGCTGACCAGAAATTTGTCCCCTAAAAGAGCCGTTTTGGACTCAACGGACAAATCAATTTCAAATGATTTGTTTCCTACAATTCAACTATAAAAGGGACAAAGGTTTCATTTGGAAGATTGCCGATTTACAAAAATCATAAGTGAGAAAGATACAAATCAAAAGCACTCAAAAACAAGAAAAAGATCTTACACCAAACTTCCATTCTTTGTGTAAATGCTAGATTGATTGTAATCATCTAAAGTGTTCTTTGTTTGAAAGGGAACAAGTTCTTATCAATTGTAATATTGAGAGTGTATGCTGAGTGCTCGGTGTTGAGTACTTAGTGGTAGAGAAAATCTGGGTGTTCGGTTATAGCATTCAGTAGGAGTTGAGTAGACGAATAGAGGAAGGTACTCTTGCATATTCAACTGCCTTGTAAACGGTTTGTGCTCTACCTTTAAAGAGCTCAGTATTGGATTCTAAAAGCCCGGAGGACTCTGGGGACTGGACGTAGGCAGAGAGGCCGAACCAGGATAAGCGATACTGAGTAATCTCTAACTCTCTCTCTATATATATATCTGTATGTGTTGTATGGTAAACTTACTCAGCATCTAAACTGATTAAGCTGACTCTGAGTAAATTAGAGTGCTAAGTTGAAAGCTGACCTCTGTGAGTGTCAATTCTCAACTTACTAGTAAAACAGTTCTAGTCAATATCTGACTAAAGCTATCTTACGCTAAATTCGGCCAAGCTGACCAAAGCTGAGTTGACAAACTTACCAAAACTGTTAAGTCAGCATAAATAATTAACGAAAAAGTTATATTAGTTCCTAACCCCCCCTTGGAACTAATCACACGGGACCAACAAGTGGTATCAGAGCCTAAGCTCACTACTCAAAGATATAACTATCTTGAGCGGATCCCTATAAATGGCTGAGAACAGCACTCGGTTCCTTCCAGGAAACCAAACAACACAGATACTCCCTGAGGGATTATCAATTACTAGGCCTCCCCTATTCTTTGGGTCTAATTATATATTCTGGAAGAATAGGATGAAAAACTTTATTCAAGCCACAAACATGAGTGCATGGCTTGCAATTGTTCAAGGTCCACATGTGCCATATAAAACTGTTAACAATGAGAAAATTGTTAAAAGCGAAGCTGAGTGGACAGAGGATGACCTTAGAAAATTACAAAATAATGTTTCGGCTATAAATATGCTTCACTGTGCTTTAGATGCTGCAGAATACAATAAGATCTCAGGATGTGAGTCAGCACAGGAGATTTGGAAGAAGCTCGAGGTGACCTATGAAGGCACAAGTAAAGTCAAAGAGTCAAAGGTGAATCAACACATGAGATTGTATGAGCTGTTCGAAATGAACGACAACGAAGACATCTCCAGCATGAATGCTAGATTCACCAATATTATAAATGAGCTAAAAAGACTCGGCAAGAACTTCATCGAAGAAGAACAAGTAAAGAAAATCTTGAGAAGCTTACCAAAGAGCTGGCAAGCAAAGAAAACTGCAGTAGAAGAAGCTCAGGACCTGACTACGTACAAGTATGATGAGCTAATCGGATCTCTCCTAACTCATGAAATCTCAATGCAAAACTTTGAAGCTAAAGAGAAGGAAAGGTCAGAAGACAAGAAACAAAAGTCACTGGTCATGAAAGCTGACTCGACCGAAGCTGACTCAACTGATGATGAGGAAATGGCTATGTTCACTAGAAAGATGAAGAAGCTGTTCAGGAGAAATGACAGGAACAGCAAACGGCCATACAAAAGAGGTGACAGATACAAAGCTGAGTCGAGTGACAAATACAAGAAGGACAGCTCTATGTCCGTCACATGTTTTGAGTGCCACCAAACTGGGCATATCAAGTCAAGCTGTCCGAATCTCAAAAAGGATAAGAAGGGAAACAAGAAAGCAATGGTAGCAATATGGAGCGACAGTGATGAGTCAACCTCATCTGAAGCTGAGCAAAATGAAACTGCCAATATATGTTTCATGGCAGATGATGGAGCTGACCATTCTCAATCTGAGCAAGCGGACCTCTCTGATGAAACTAACCAGGAGGTACACAACAATGAGGTAACACCCTTACTCTTGTTTAGAAATGAGATGGTAAATGCCCTGAGTGATTTATACAAGCTAACTAAGAAATGCAATAAGAAAATAAAATCACTCAGCAGGCGATGTGACGAGATTGAAGAGGTCAAGCTGAGTGACCTCCGATATCTCCTCCAAGACAATTCAGACTTACATACCAACATGCAAATAATGCATAAGTTTGTCACGGATGTCCAATCTGAGTCAAAGAAACTAAGAAAGGACGTTACAACCTTACAGAGTCAAGTAAAAGGCTCAAACAGAAATAAACCCCATACTGAGTACGCAAGTACTAATCAGCATAAACAGTTCACTCAGTGTGACTATTGCGGAAAAAGGGGACACACGAAAGAAGTGTTTTGGTTCAACAAGCGGATTGTCCAATGTGACTTCTGCGGAAGAAAAGGGCATACTACTAAGGTATGTTGGCATGCTCAGCATAACAATGCTGACTACACTCAGCATCACCCCCAAAGGGCAACTTATTGTGACTTCTGTGGTAAAAATGGCCATACTATAAAAGTCTGTCGTCACAAACTAAAATATGACTTTGCACCTATTTATACTAACAAGAAAGGACCCAAAAAGAATTGGGTACCTAAAAATGAATAGTTTAAAATGCAGGTTAGCTTGACATGCGTGGAGAAGTCAAAACTTTGGTACATAGACAACGCATGCTCAAGACATATGACAGGTGATGAAACACAATTCATCACACTAGAGCTTAAACGAGGTGGAAGTGTAAGCTTTGGAGACAATAAGAAGGGTAAGATAGTCGGCTCAGGTACTATCGGAGGGTACTCAACAAACAGTAAAGCATATAGAGTATACAATAAAAGAACTCGGGTTGTAGAAGAGTCTGTACATATTGAGTTCGATGAAGCTGACCCTATAGGAAAGTTAGCTCAGCTCGAAGAAGATGAACCAAGCTCAGCTTTCGCTGATCATCCAGGAGCCTCTGAGTCATCAATACAAGGACTGACCAAAGGTAAGCAAGAAGTTGAAATTACATTTGCTGACCAATCTATTCCTGTAGAGATTGCAGAAACACCTGTTCCAAACAACTCAACATTACCTAAGGAAATAAAAATTCCAAGAGGACACTCAGAAAAATCTATTCTTGATGCTGCTGACAACAAGCTGATGACAAGAGATCAGCTTAGGAAGTTCCTTAGCAACGTAGCATTCGTCTCAGTGCATGGGCCAAAGAACTTTGCCGATGCTGAGCACAATGAATATTGGATCAATGCCATGCAATAAGAGCTTGATCAATTCACCAGGAATGAGGTATGGGATTTAGTACCTAAGCCTAGAAATCAAAAGTCCATAGGAACTAAGTGGGTATTTAGGAACAAACTTGATGAGCATGGAAACGTAGTCAGAAACAAAGTTCGACTCGTAGCCCAAGGCTATAGTCAGCAAGAGGGTATTGACTATGGTGAAACTTTTTCACCAGTTGCTAGGCTAGAAGCCATACGTATATTGTGTGCTTACGCTAGCTTTATGAACTTTAAATTATACCAAATGGATGTTAAAAGTGCATTTCTTAATGGCTTTATAAACGAGGAGGTATATGTTAATCAACCTCCTGGGTTTGAAGATCCAAAATTTCCAAACCATGTTTATAAACTCAAGAAGGCCCTGTATGGCCTTAAGCAAGCTCCAAGAGCCTGGTATCAGAGGTTGACAAGCTTCCTGCTGACCAGGAACTATGTTAGAGGAAAAGCTGACACAACCTTGTTCATTAAGAAAAAGGGTAAACATACCCTACTTGCACAAATTTATGTAGATGATATAATATTTGGTGCTACTGACGAATCTTTGTGTAAAGAGTTTAGCAAACAGATGCAAACTGAGTTCGAGATGTCCATGATGGGTGAACTCAACTTCTTCCTTGGACTTCAAATTAAGCAAGGTAAGAATGGCATCTTCATAAGTCAGTCCAAGTACACCAAAGAAATGTTAAAGAAATTCGATATGGAAGATTGCAAACCCATATCAACCCCTATGGGTACTGATATTGTCCTATGCAAAGATGAGAAGACTAAGTTAATAGATAGTAAACTTTATCGAGGTATGATAGGCTCCTTACTTTATCTCACTGCCAGTAGACCTGATATACAATACTCAGTATGTTATTGTGCAAGATATCAAGCTGACCCCAGGGAATCTCACCTAATTGCTGTAAAAAGAATTTTTAGATACTTGCAAAGCTCAGTTGATGCAGGTTTATGGTATCCAACCTCAAATGACTTCACACTCATTGGATATACTGATGCTGACTATGGACGAGATAAGCTAGAACGTAAAAGTACTTCAGGAGGATGTCATTTCCTTGGAAATTGTTTAGTATCTTGGTTCAGCAAGAAGCAGTCATCAGTAGCCTTGTCTACAACTGAAGCTGAGTACGTAGCTGCTGGAAGCTGTGTTGCTTAAGTCCTATGGATAAAGCAACAGCTTGAAGATTATGGAGTGAAAACCGAAACAATAGAGATCAAATGTGACAACAAGAGTGTCATTGATCTATCTAAGAATCCAATTCAACACAGCAGGATGAAGCATGTCAGCATAAGGCATCACTTCATCAGAGATCACGTACTAAAGGGTGAGATCAAACTGACCTATATGCCAATAGATGAACAGCTTGCAGATATCTTCACCAAGCCATTGGCTCGTGAACAATTCAACATACTAAGGGAAGCTATCGGTATGTCTAATCCTCTTTAATAATTCTATGTGAAAAGTTGAATGTTGAGTGATTGCCATGTTGAGTTAATTCAAAATTAGTAACTACTACATACTGAGGTTGAAATATAGATAATCACCCTATGCTGAGTAGATACACATGTTGAAGTGATTATCCCATGCTAAGTTACTAAGAGAAGAAATTCATTTACATAGAACAAGATACTCAGCATCACAAATGCTTCGAATTCTAGCAAAGCTGAGTTAAAGCCCACTTGCACCATTAAATGCTAACACGTGTAATAAATAGCACCTAGGACAATGTAAGAAATAATGGGATAACCCATGCGCCGAACGTGTCATAAATGACAGAATCTCTGTCGATTGAACGTCCCAAGGTGAAACGGCTAGTTCAACGAATAGGAACGATTTCAATCTCTATAAATAGCGGAAGATTTCCTACTTAATCCTCTTTACGCTTGAATCTTTTGGCATCTTCGAACTCCTCTCTCTCTAAATTTCAAAATTCCTAAGAATCTCTGAGAAGAAAATTTCGAACCCTCAAAATGTCTCTGGTGGTGATTCCCGCAAACATCACACCGATGAAAATCCAAAATCTCCTCAGCCCAACCAAACTCCGAACAAAAACCCTCAAGCTGACCCAACAAGCTCTTCAAAGAAGCCCACGGAAAGGAACATGATCAAAGTTCACAAGAAGGTCAACAATCTAGAAGTTCTGAAATGTAGATGGTTCTCTCCGAGCTTCATCACCTCTGAAAAACCCTTCTGTGAGTGGATTGAGAAGAATGAATGGGTAGGAATCTTCTCTCTCTCTGGAAAAACCTATCCTAGATTAGTTAGGGAATTCTACTCCAACCTTTTTGTCGACGAAGACGATGCTGACTACTTGGAAACTTCCGTCAAGGGGCACAAGATAATAATCACCCCATCTTACTTAGCATCCCTACTCAACCTGCCAGAAGCAGGGAAAGAATTTAGGACAACCAAAGAAAATCTTGACCATGTCAAGGGATTTTGTAAGCCCAAGAATCACAAGGGAGAAATACCCAGTACCTGTATGGGCCAAAATCAGAAGATGGCTCATTACATATTGACTAACTTCATTTTCCCAAAGCTCAGCTCAGCATCATCGGCATCCAACTTCGAGCAGTGCTTCATATGGCACATGCTGACCTACAACCCACTCAATATGCCTGTGTTCCTGGTTGGTGCACTTCAACGGGGAGGTAAGAAACTCGGACTAGGCTCTCTAATCACCAAAATCCTCGAGGATCAGAAAATTGAGACCATCAATGAGACTGACAGTTTGGGAAGTGAAATCACAGCAGCTCTGTTGTTCGGGTTGTTATTCAACCAACCTTTGAAGGGGACTGAAGGTGCTGAGGAAGATGAGCAAGAAGCAGAAGTTGAACAAGAAGTAGAAGCTGAGCAAGAAGCAGATGCTGAGCAAGAAGTAGAAGTAGAACCTAAAGGAAAGAAAGCTACTGCTAAGTCTGCTGAGCCAGCAACAACAAAGAAGAAGAGGAAAGCACTTGAAACGTGCTCAAAAGATGTTGATACTGTCCCAAGAAAGGTACGAGCAGTGTCTAAGGGGAAGAAAGCTGATGCTGACCAAACTCAGGTTACACCTAAGTCAGCAGAGAAGAGAAAGAGGCAAGTTGAGCCCGAAGAAGAGAATGAAGAAACACCAGATCCACCTCTATAGAGAAGAAAAAACTCTAGTTTGAAAATTGTTGAAGCTGACCCCTCAACTGGATTGTCACTCCCCAGTCACACTTCGTCAAAAGCCTTGGGATTGACATCGAAAAAACCCATGTTGTGCCAGAAGAGAGAGAACAAAGTAATAATGCCACTCAGCCTGACACTGAGGAAGCAGATCATGCTGAGCCAGATGATGTTGAACAACATCAGAAGGAACATGCCGAACCACCAGGGAATGATGAACTTTTGGAACAATCATCGTCTAGCTCCAGTGAAGATATTCAAGCTGATCCTTCACCCCCAAAAACTAAGAAATTTTGACGACTTAAGAAGACGGCACATAAGCAAACACCTATTGATCTTTTGGATGATTCCCCGCCTCGAGAGCCACTTACTGACCTCTCCGATATCCAATTCAAATACTTCTCACATGATACTGAGTCTCCTCCTAGGGAATCTGTGCAAAATCAAGCCTCTGTTACTCATATTGAGGAATAAGCCAAGACTCTGGAACATCCAAATTCTGCCGAGCAAATGCTCGAAGTCCAAGTCGCTCAAGACGGGGAGCCAACTATGGCACAACCTGGTCAACTTCCACCTTATGTTGAGCCGGTCAACACCTTTGTAAGTCCTTCCCCTCAAACTCAAAATACATAGGATGTTGAGCACTCAGTTCCTCATACTGAGCTACCGCTAGGACCAACAATTGACCAACCTAGCCAAACTACCAAGCAGCCAACTCCACCACCTTCGAGCTCAACTTCAATTCCAGCCTCTGAGTCCAATCCTACAGGCCAATTTGCCTATCTAAGTGCCATTGAGTCTGGGCGCAGAATCATTACCTCTGCTCAGTCTCTTCTTTAGGAAGTGAATCCTCCTCATGCTGATGCTGCTGGGTCTGCGAATAATGAGTCCTCCCAACTTTCATCCATCACTCAGCTGCTGAGCGAAATTCGGAGTCTCAAAGATATCATAAGTGTAATGACCATGGTCCAGACACAGCAACCCAAGCAAGACCAAATTGCAAAGCTGGCTGAATTATTACTCATGCTGGTCAACCACATGATTTCAATTGAAGGCAAAATCCAGAGTCTATCTGCAGTACATCCAGGGTATGCTACTTCTACTGAGCTTAAGGATCACTTTGCTAAGCTGACCACAGATCTGGCCAACGTTGGATCTTCGATTCATCCTGAGTATGCCACTTCTGCTGAGATTGAGCAATACTTCTCCAAGTTGACCTCTGACCTGACCTGCACACGTGAATTGATTTCCTCCACTTCACAGTGTACCATTGATCAACTGAGTGAAGTTGTGCGTCTTCTCAATGTCAACAAAGAAAAGATGGATGTTGACCCCATCACTAATGAAACCCTTCTGAGCTTCTCACAAACCATCCTTCGCTCAGTACGCTACACCAATGCTCAACGCCAATTCTACGACTCAGCTCTGCTCAAGATTTACCATCAATCCTTTGCCCAGCTCACTGAGTCCATCTCCTGGATCAGCAAATCTCATGAATGTCTCATCAGCATGCTGAGTAGCTCCTTACGGGTTCCTCGAACTATTCAAGATGACTGTGTTCCAATTATTGATGGCCTAAGTGAGAGTACAAGAAGGTTGAAGCGTTATTCAAACGCTCTGTCTGGTGCTGCTAGAAATGATACATTCATTCCTCCTCCTTTCGATGGTGGCAAAATGGGGGAGAAAAGCCAAGATGGAACTCAGCACGCCGGTGGAGCATCAGGAAGTAAAGACAAAGGAAAAGGCAAGTATGCTGAAGTCAGTCTGAAGAAGAAGAAGTAGTCTAGTCTAAAATTTGTGCTTAATATTTGTGCTTAATATTTGTGTTTCTTGTCAAGTAAATTTATGATAAGCATCACTTTATCCAACTTGTCTTAATACCATGCTTAGTAGTATATACTGATCTGTCCAAATTGAACAAACAAATCATAATACTCAGTATACATCTTCACACATAAGTAAACTGAAGTAATAAAATGACCATTTTTGAAAACTGACCTATCTGATCTTAGAATATCTAGGATTGAACTTAGTCAGTACAAATATCTTTAATTTCTCTCAATTAAATCTTGGAAGGTTTAGAGTTAAGTTAATATATGCAACCCTTACGGGGGAGCAATTTCAGGAATATGAAAAATAATTCAATCATGGGGAATTTCAAAACTGAGTTCCATAATTATGTATTTTGCCAACATCAAAATGGGGGAGTTTGTTGAAACACCTTTCCACAAGATTTTGATTTGACAAAATCATCCATGATTAAGAGACAATTAAATTTAAGTGCTTTGATTTAATTGTACTAATCCGTTTGTTCAATGTTGAGTACAAATATGAATGCAAAAGGAAATAAAAATAAGACAGGACAAAGACACAACGTAAGCTGAGTAAAGAGCAACTCAGCATCATAAAAGATAAGTCATCATCACAACAACAGGCTAAGAATAAAGATGATCTGAGAAGCTGAACTCAGCATAAAAGAAGAAATGTCTGCTTCAGAATGAAGTCTTACAGAACGAAGCTGACCTTGGAAGCTGAGTACGGGAGAACTCAGTATGAAATCTGGCAAACAATCAAAGAGAGTGGACAACGAAGTCAAGCTGTGTTATCCTCAGGACAGCATGAAATGTCCATTGGTTAGAAGAAAAAAACTGCCAACCCTCTGCGCCAATAATAGAAACCTCGGAATTACGCAAAAGCCAAATTCCAAGATGAATGGGTCAACTGTCCGTTGCTAAAAGACGAACTGCCGCAAAAAGACAAAGTCTGCAGGAAGAAGACAAGCCTGACGTCTGAAAAATTCAGGATTCAGGATTGGTCTGGACATCTGAAGCTGACCAGAAATTTGTCCCCTAAAAGAGTCGTTTTGGACTCAACGAACAAATCGATTTCAAATGATTTGTTTCCTACAATTCAACTATAAAAGGGACAAAGGTTTCATTTGGAAGATTGCCGATTTACAAAAATCATAAGTGAGAAAGATACAAATCAAAAGCACTCAAAAACAAGAAAAAGATCTTAAACCAAACTTCCATTCTTTGTGTAAATGCTAGATTGATTGTAATCATCTAAAGTGTTCTTTGTTTGAAAGGGAACAAGTTCTTATCAATTGTAATATTGAGAGTGTATGCTGAGTGCTCGGTGTTGAGTACTTAGTGGTAGAGAAAATCTGGGTGTTCGGTTATAGCATTCAGTAGGAGTTGAGTAGACGAATAGAGGAAGGTACTCTTGCATATTCAACTGCCTTGTAAACGGTTTGTGCTCTACCTTTAAAGAGCTCAGTATTGGATTCTAAAAGCTCGGAGGACTCTAGGGACTGGACGTAGGCAGAGAGGCCGAACCAGGATAAGTGATACTGAGTAATCTCTAACTCTATATATATATATATATATATATATATATATATATATTTGTATGTGTTGTATGGTAAACTTACTCAGCATCTAAACTGATTAAGCTGACTCTGAGTAAATTAGAGTGCTAAGTTGAAAGCTGACCTCTGTGAGTGTCAATTCTCAACTTACAAGTAAAACAGTTCTAGTCAATATCTGACTAAAGCTGTCTTACGCTAAATTCGGCCAAGCTGACCAAAGCTGAGTTGACAAACTTACCAAAACTGTTAAGTCAGCATAAATAATTAACGAAAAAGTTATATTAGTTCCTAACCCCCCCCCCCTTGGAACTAATCACACGGGACCAACATAGGTATCTTCCTGTATCTAGAGGTAAATGGCCCCTAGGAATATTATAGATAGACTGATGACCTTCTTCCCTGACATTTTTGCTGAAAAAGATCCCCAACTTAAGTAAACTGACTGTCTGACTAGATGATGTCTCATAAGCACCCAGAATATCGGCATAGTTCTACTTTCCCCTCAGTAGCCCTAAAAAATAAGAAACTATCATCAACGAAAAATAAATGGGAAATATTATGCACCCTATAACATACTTTACACCCAGTAATCAGACCATTCACCTCATCCTGATGAATAAGGTGTGATAGAACCTCCATACACAAGATAAATAAATATGGACCCTTATCGCAATCCTCTCGACTGGGTAATGGGACCAACGCTAGCCGAATTGATAAAAACTTAATATGAGACTGAATCCACACATAGCATTATCTAATCTATTCATTGATCATAGAAGTCCATCCTAGTCGGCACTACTTGCAGAAACCCCTATTCAACCCTATCGTAAGCCTTGCTTATATCAAGTTTGAGAGCTACATCCCTATGGTTTAAAATAGGAAAATCCAATCTCACCTTATATGGTTCTTATATATGCAAAAGGGAAATCTACCAATATTAGGAAAGTGGAAAGACAAGGAAGACTACATGGGGTTAAAGTTTCTCATCTTAGGTATTTCTCACTTGTTTTTTTGTTTCTAATGGTTCATTAATTTTTGGCAGAGCCACTATGTTTAAGATTGATGAAATTCGGGCTATTTTGGGGAAATAGAAACATGCTTCTAGCTAGATGATCAGTTTTTCCAAGTCGGGGATTTTTCTATAGTCATGGGTTCTTATTACTAGGCGTAATCAGAATTCCTCACTTATGAATGTTAATAAAATTGTTGAGGTTCCTCAATATCCATGTCTTCCATCTATCATCAGGAAATCTGGAAAAAATGTCTTTGTTGATATCAAAGAAAGAGTTCAACATAGGTTGGAGGGTTGGGAGGAGTGGTTACTTTCTACCGGAGGCAGTGAGATAGTAATTAAATTGGTTTCACATTCCATACCACAATATATTATGACATGTTCTCCCTGTTGGTCCCTTGTAGGGTTGCAAGTATAGTTCCAAGGGGGGGTTAGGAACTATTTAAACTTTTTCGCAATTAGGGCAGACTTCTTTTTCTAAGGAAAAAGGTTTTAACAGCGGCGCTGAGTAAACAGCAAGATACTGGCTTAGTCAACTGGTGACTAGGTCAGTTTCTTAGCTTGAGTCAGGAGATAGCACTTAGAGTCTATTCCTGAGCTCAGATGTTCAACACGTACAACTCAACTTGACCTCTTTACTTGGTCAGTTTTTGGTTATTTTAAGCAAGCAATATATATAAGGAGTTAAAGGTAAGAAATACTTTACTCAGCAGATTTATCCAGGTTCGGCTTCTTCTAAGCCTACGTCCTGTCCCCGGAACACGTTCCGAGATTTCGAATCCTCTACTGAGCTCTTTAAAGGTAGAGCCTCAAACCTTTTACAATCTTAGCAACTGAGTATGACAAGAGTACCTTCCTCTATACCTCTACTCAATCCTAATCTCTCGCTGAGTACTATAACCGAGTACTCAGCCTCTCCTTTCTATCTCTAGAAATGATAAGTGTTTTGTCCTATACAATGATTTGCTAAGACACTTTAGACGATTGAAATAATCACTCTAGACTTTTACACAAATGTATGAATCGTAGTATAAGATTTGCTTTGCTTCTTGCTTGCAGAACTTGTGTAGAAATTTGGTCAGCGTAATGGCTTGATCAAGTTCTGTATGAAATGAAGCTTCTGATGGCCCTATTTATAGAGACGTCTGGGCATCGGTCATTTCGAATTTCAAAATAACCATTGGAGGGAAACGGCTTCCTGTCGTTGTCATCCTGACTTGCTCAGAGCTCTCGGCCAATCAGATTTGTGTATCTTCTGTCCTCGGTCAGCTCAGCAGACTGTCTCTCCTTTTATGGTAAAGTCAACTAGACAGCATACTGTGTCATCTGAACTTTACCCAAAGTAGAAATACTTTGTCTGGAAGTTTTCATTAGCCAGCTGCTGTCTTGTACGCTTTGTCGAGACTACTCAGCAGCTGCATCTTGAAGTTGTTCCCGAAGGTCTTCTAGATCCTTCTCTTGCTGAGTTGCGTTTTGTCCAAAGCGACAACGTTTTAACAAACGCGGGCCGAGTTGTACTGAGTTGTTTGACTTGGGCCTTGACTTCTGTATTGGGCTTGGGCCTTTTAATTCTTGTGTCTTATAAACAATTTTAACTCAACATTGAACAAACACATTAGTAGAATAAATCAAAGCATTTAAACTTAGTGTGTTTAGAATATGTATTTCAATTATACTTAAACAATTTTGTCAAATCAAAATTATGTGGAAAGGTGTTTCAACAAACTCCCCCATTTTGATGTTGGCAAAACTATTCAGCGAGGAACTCAGTATTGAGCTCCCCCATGATAGTTGACCTAGTATAACTTAGCAAACTCCCCCGTAAGGGTTGAGCTACTGACTTAGTTTTACTCTAAACATTTAACGGTTTGATCGAGTAAGTCTAAGGTCAGTTTTCAGATATAGGTCAGCTTATTCAACATATTCTATTTACTCAGTATTAAGCGAAAGGTTTAATCATTTAGAGTGCGCTGAGTAATTTGTTGGTTCAATGAGTTTTATAAGACAATGTTTTATAAACATATAGGTCAATGTCAAACATGTTATCAACATTTGATTCAGTCAACAAGATTTATAAGTAATAAACATAACTGATTTAATTGAAGATACATAATGACTCAGTACACAGTATAACATATATCATAACTCAGGAATAGAATTAAAGATGCAGATGTGATATATTGATAGTATTCAGTGTTTACACAACAAAACTTATAGATAAGGCATATAGATTACATCTGACTTAGTCTATACTGAGCTAGCCTATCTATTTCTTTTTCTTGTGTTGAGACTGACTTCGCTCATGCTGAGCTCTAGCTGCTTGTTCTTTCTCCCCCGTTTTGTCAGCATCAGGAGGAGGAAGTCTGAAGGCATCAGTTAAGACAGCTCGAGTCAGTTCTTGAGACAGCGCCTTGAGTTTCTCAGCGCTTTCATTGACGCCGTCAAAAATTGCAACTCCATTAGTGGATAACTCTTCGGGTATGTTGAGTTCAGCAGCACTGATCATGTTGACGTTAAACGCCTGAGCTTTGCCTTGCCAGATGAGTGCTTCAGTAAGACCAGCAAAGACTTGGTGAAAGGTTTTTAAAAGGGCGGTGTCGTAATACTGACGTTGAATATTGGTGTGACGAATGTGGTTGAAGGTTTGGCGTGTGATAGACAGCATCTCATCCTGTTTCATTGCGTCAGTATCCATCTCTTGCTTATTCAGATTTAGCAAGCGAATAGCCTCACCAATTTGCTCCACTGAGCACTGATTGTAAGAAACCATTTGCTCATTTGTCTTGAGTTGCTCGGTGTGAAGCTGAGCAAAGAGCATCTTGATTTCAGATGAAGTGGCATAGTCGGTGTTCACAGCTGACAATTTCTGAACTTGTTATTGTAAAGAGTTCAAGTGTTGCACAGTTGTCAGCTGGATCTCAGCCAGCTTGGCGATTGAATCCTGCTTAGCTTTCTGTGCTTGAAAAGAAATGATGACGTTCAGCAAGTCCTTGAGTCCCTTAACTTCGTTGAGAAGCTGAGTGACCAGGGAGAGCTGAGTAGTCTCAATAGATGAGGACCCAGCAGCAGGAGGAGTGGAATGTTGAAGGTCTCTGATCAACGTTTGCACTGAGTCAATGAGCTTTTTGCCGGACTCAGTGGCATTCAGATAGCTTTGAGAGCCTTCAGGGACATCAGTGTGACCGGAAGGAAGAGGAGTGAAAGGAGTGACCAGGTCAGTGACTGGAATAGTGTTTTCAATATGCACTTGAGTTTCAGGTATAGTTGATTGATCGGCAGATAGATGAGTTGGAGAAGTAGTAATACGAATACTGTCTGTGCTGACGGGGGCAGAAGTGTGTGGAGTCAGCACCATGCTTGAAGAAATAACATTCACAGTAATCGGCTCAACCTGACTGGTTGAGGTGGCAGAAGCATTTTGGTCGGCATGTTCCTGTTGAGAAGAAACAGAGGCTTGCTTTTCTAAGGACGCTGAAGTAGTAGAGGTTTGTTGTCGTTTGAAAAATTTCAGCTTAACAGTAGAGGGGTCCTTAGTTGGCTTTGAAATAACAAAGTCAGGAAGAGTTGGTGGTGGCACAGGAGGTTCACTGACAGTCTTCTCACTGGCCTTAACCAATTTTCTTCTTCTTCGTGGTGGAGTGTTACCATGAATAGCATCTCCTGAGTGGGAAGGAGAAGATTCGTGTTGCTCATCATTAGGCTAGTCAGCTTGCACTTGGACTTGATCAACATTGTGTTGGTCAAGTACTTGCTCTTCTTAAGCAGCATGCTCAGTCTCATGTTCGCTGGCTGTCTCCTCAGAGTCCTCAGCATCATCCTGACCGCTGGCCTCTTCTTCTTCTTCTTCTTCTGTACTGTCACCATCAAGTTCTTCCTCAACTTGTGAGATGAAATGATCATCCAGTTGTACCTCATGTTCGTCATGCTCAGCTACTGTACCTTGACACTGGGTGAAGTGAGAGTCACCAGGTACAACAAAGTTTGTAGGTATGGCATTGAGGGGAGTCAGTGTAGAAGGCTTCTGCTTCTTCTGAGGTTGCTCAGTAATTTCCTCAGTTCCAGGCTCACCTTGCCTGCTTCGTTTCTCAGCTGACTTACCAGCTGACTCCTGCCTTTTAGCTGGAGACTCAACATTTTTGGAAGGAGTCTCAGCAATTTTTCTTTTTCGGGAAGCTGGGGCCTTAGTCCTTTTCCCTTTCTTTGGCACAACAGTTCCCTCAGCTTGCTGTTCAGCAGCAGCAGCTTTACCTTTCTTCAAAGGCTGTCCGAATTTTAATGCTCTCAGCGAAGCCGCTGTGATCTCAGATCCTCGAGTCTTCTCCTCACCATCAAGATCAACTTTGTGGTCAATTAGGATTCTGGTGATGATCGATCTTAGCCTCAGCATACCAGAGCTGCATAGGAAGCCAGCGACAAGAAAAACTGGCATATTGATTGGTTTATACGTCAGCATATGCCAGATGAAGCATTGTTCGAAGTTCGTTGCTGAGGTAGTACAGTTGATCTTTGGGTAGATGAAATAGGTCAGCAGATAATGAGCCATCTTCTGGTGCTGACCCATAGATGAAGCTGAGACTTCTCTTGAGTGACCCTCAGGTTTGCAGAAGTTGACCTCGTACCCAGTACCATCCTGATCTCCAGATCTTCTCAGCCTTGCTCCCTCAGTTTTTAATTTGAGCAGCTTTCCTAAGTAGAGAGGGTTGATGAAGATGGTTTTCTCTTTCACCACTGTACACAGATAGTCAGTGTTGTCATTTGCAACGCGGAGGTTGTGGTAAAACTCCCTTACCAGGTCAGGATAGGTGTCATCCCTAATCGAAAACAGCTCCGTCCAGCCATTTTGTGAAATCCACTCGCAGAAGGGTTGTTCGTTTTGTACGAAGGTTTCAGATACCCATCTTGAGGGCTCAACTTTCCATTCGCGGACGTTTTCGAAAACCTTGGTATAGGTCCTAAATTTTTCAGGCTTTCCCTGACCAGCTTTTCCTTTGCTGGGTGTTGGAGGATTTTTTGTAGGTTCATCGGAGCCAGGTTTAGAGTGACCAGCGCCGGAGATGTTGAGAGAAATCCTAGTCATTGTTGAAGATTTGAGAGCTTAGAGGGGTTTTTAGAGAGAAAGAATTTCTTTGCCAGAGAGTTCGATAAGCGTAAAGAATAAAAATGGGGAATTACCCATTATTTATAGAGGTGAGAAATGGATCTTATCGAATCCATGTGTCAGTTTTGCCTCGGGATTGTGAACCGACAATAATCCTGGCATTTATGACACATTCGGCGCGTACGTCATCCTAGGTGGCTATACACGTGCTTTTGCAATTATTCTAACGGATATAACACTCAGCGTTTAGAATACTAATCGTTTGATATTCTGAGTGGTCAGTATTGCATAATAGGATGATTTCTAAGTTTAAGTTTAAACTAACTTACTCAGTGTGCAAGTTTACTCAGTATTTGCTGTTTAATTAATTTCAATGAGTACACAGCAAAAACAATCATTCAGCATAGTAATTCACTCAGCATGCATATTCATTTAGTTCAGGAATTTACTGAAGAGGATTAAACATACCAATAGCTTCTCTCAGTATGCTGAACTGCTCACGAGCCAGTGGCTTCGTGAAGATATCCGCAAGTTGTTCGTCCGTTGGGACAAAGGTCAGCTTGATCTCACCTTTGAGTACATGGTCTCTAATGAAGTGATGTCTGATGATGACATGCTTCATTCTGCTGTGTTGAATTGGGTTCTTTGAAAGATCAATTGCACTTTTGTTGTCACATTTGACTTCAATTGTCTTCATTTGAACACCATAGTCTTCAAGCTGTTGCTTAATCCATAGGACTTGAGCAACACAATGACCAGCAGCAATGTACTCAGCTTCAGTGGTAGACAAGGCTACTGACGCCTGCTTTTTGCTGAACCAGGATACAAGACAGCTTCCTAAGAAGTGACATCCTCCAGAGGTGCTTTTACGTTCCAGTTTATCCCGTCCATAGTCAGCGTCAGTGTATCCAATGAGTGTGAAATCATGAGTATTGGGATACCATAAACCTGCGTTCACTGAGCTTTGCAAATATCTAAGGATTCTTTTTACAACAATGTAATGAGATTCCTTAGGGTTAGATTGATATCTAGCATAGTAGCATACTGAAAACTGAATGTCCGGTCTACTGGCTGTTAAGTAAAGTAGAGAGCCTATCATACCTCGATATAATTTGCTGTCTACTGACTTACCATTCTCGTCAGCGCAGAGGACAGTGTCAGTGCCCATAGGAGTGGATATTGGCTTGCAATTCTCCAAGTCATATTTCTTTAATATCTCCTTGGCATATTTGGCTTGACTGATGAAGATGCCATTCTTTCCTTATTTAATTTGAAGACCGAGGAAGAAGTTGAGTTCTCCCATCATGGACATTTCAAACTCAGTCTGCATTTGTTTGCTAAACTCCTTGCACATTGATTCGTTAGTTACACCAAATATTATATCATCAACATAAATTTGGGCCAGCAGGGTATCTTTACCCTTTCTCTTAATGAATAAGGTTGTATCAGCTTTACCCCTGACGTAATTTCTAGTCAGCAGGAAACTGGTCAGCCTCTCATACCAAGCATGTGGTGCTTGCTTGAGGCCGTACAGAGCCTTTTTGAGTTTATAAACGTGGTTAGGGAATTTATGGTCCTCAAAACCTGGAGGTTGATTAACATAAACCTCCTCGTTTATAACTCCACTAAGAAATGCACTTTTGACATCCATTTGGAATAATTTAAAGTTCATGTAAGATGCATATGCACATAGAATTCTAATTGCCTCTAGCCTTGCCACTGGGGCAAAGGTCTCACCGTAGTCAATACCTTCTTGCTGACTGTAGCCCTGAGCTACAAGCCTTGCTTTGTTCCTGACTACATTCCCTTGTTCATCCATCTTGTTCCTGAAGACCCATCTTGTTCCAATGGTCTTTTGACTCTTTCGATGAGGCACTAGCTCCCATACATCGTTTCTTCTGAATTGATCGAGCTCCTCTTGCATTGCGTTCATCCAGAATTCATCGTACTCAGCTTCAGCGAAATTCTTCGGTTCCTGAACTGAGACGAAAGCAACATTGCTGAGGTACTTCCTGAGTTGATTCCTCATCATCAGGGTATTCCCAGCAGAATCAAGGATCGCACTTTCTGAGTGCCCTCTTGGGATCCTTATCTCTTTAGGTAGATTCATGTCTTGTGCTGTCTGTGTTTCAACAATCTCTGCAGAAGTAGATGGGTCAGTAAAAGTAATCTTAGGTTCACTCTTACTCTTGGTCAGCCTTTTAGTGAATGACTCGGTAGCTGGTTCTTGGTCAGCGGTGGTTACTGAGTGTGGATCATCTTCGGTCAGCGGCTGGTATCTACCTGCAGGGTTAGTTTCGTCGAACTCTACATGTACTGACTCTTCTAAAACTTGAGTTCGCTTATTAAAAACTTTGTATGCTTTGCTGTTTGTTGAGTAGCCCAAAAAGATAGCCTCATCAGCTTTTGAGTCAAACTTTGCTAAGCTATCTTTGGTATTAAAAATAAAACATTTACAGCCAAAGGCACGAAAGTATCCAATATTGGGCTTTCGTCCTTTCCAAAGTTCATAGGGGGTTTTCTTGAGTATAGGTCTAACTAGAGCCCTATTAAGAATATAGCACGCTGTGTTAACATCCTCTCCCCAAAAATACTTTGGAAGCCTATGCTCATCCAGCATTGTCCTGGCTATTTCAACCAGAGTTCTGTTCTTCCTTTCAACAACCCCATTTTGTTGAGGTGTTCTAGGAGCAGAAAAATTGTGGTCAATGCCGCTGGCTTCACAGAATTCAACAAACTTTTGGTTTTTGAATTCTCCACCATTATCGCTACGGATGTGAGCTAATTTTAGGTCTTTATCATTTTCAATTTTTCTAACCAAATTTGAAAATGTCTCAAAGGTCTCATCCTTGCTGGTCAGCAAGATGACCCACGTGTACCAAGAGAAGTCATCTACAATGACCAAGGAAAATCTTCTTCCACCCAGACTCAGCGGCTGGACTGGACCGAAGAGATCCAAGTGTAGTAACTCTAACGGACGCTTAGTTGAGACAATATTTTTGCTGTGAAAAGATTGTTTGGTTTGTTTTCCAGCTTGGCAAGCGTGACATAATTGATCTTTTTCAAATTTAAGTTCAGGCAGTCCCTCAACCAATTGCTTTCTTGCTAGTTTGGCCAGGAGGTCCATGCTTACATGACCAAGTCTCCTGTGCCATAGCTAGGAATGCTCTTCCTTTGATACTAAGCACACAGTTTTTGAAAACTTTTTCTCTAAGTCTAGCATAAAGACATTATCTATGCGAGGGGCAGTTAAGATTAACTCATTTGTTTTACCCTCGTATATTTTACATCCAGTAGCATCAAATATAACTTTTCTCCCATTGTCACATAGCTGAGCTACGCTGAGTAAGTTATATTTGAGTCCGCTGACTAGGGAGACAGATTCAATAGTAGGATTACCTCCGATGGTTCCTGACCCTACTATCTTACCCTTCTTGTTGTCTCCAAAACTTACGCTCCCTCCTCGTTTACGCTCAAACGTGATGAACTGAGTTTCATCACCCGTTATATGCCTTGAGCATGCGCTGTCAACATACCACATCTTTGACTTCTCAGCACATCTCAGGCTTACCTGCATTGTAACTAGTTACTTTTAGGTACCCAATTCTTTTTGGGTCCTTGCTTGTTAGGTGCAACAGGTAAAGCATCATATTTTATTTTATGGCGGCATACATAGACAATATGGCCATTCTTTCCACAGAAGTCATAACTGACCTTCTGTTTAGGATGTTTCACTGACTTGTCAGCACCCCAGTGCTGAGTGTGCCAGCACACCTTAGTGGTGTGTCCTTTCTTCCCACAAAAGTCACACTGGACTTTTCGCTGGGGATTCCGTCTCTGCTGAGTACCTTGGTACTGAGTTCTCAGAGGACTGTTTCTTTTATTTGGAACCTTTAGTTGGTTCTGGATAGTTGTGACGTCCTTTCTCAGTTTCTTTGAAACTGATTGGACTTCAGAGACAGACTCATGTATGATCTTCATGTTATCATGCAGAGTTGAATTGTCCTGAAGAAGGAATCTGAGGTCACTCAGTTTGACCTCTTCCACTTCATCACAGCGCCTGCTGAGTGCTCTAACTTTCTTATTACACTTCTTGACAAGTGTGTAGAGATCACTCAGGGCATTAACCATATCGTTTCTGAGCTGGGGAAGAGTAATTACCTCATTTGATTGCTCTTCGTCATCTGATGCGACGGATAGGTCAGCATGCTCAGAGACGCACGGCTCAGCAAGTTCGTCAGCCATGAAGCATATCTTCGCTGACTCGGTGGCCTCAGTTTCTATAGATGAAGACTCATCACTGTCGCTCCATGTAGCCACCATTGCCTTTTTGCCGTTCTTCTTGTCTTTCCTCAATGTGGGGCAGCTTGACATTATATGGCCGGGTTGATGGCACTCAAAGCATGTAATGGGCTTTGAGCTGTCCTTTTTGTATTTGTTGTCGCTTGAGTCAGCTTTATACTTATCAAACTTTCTGTAAGGCTTCTTGGAGTATTTGTCATTCTTCCTGAATAGCATTTTCATCTTCCTTGTGAACATGGCCATCTCCTCATCATCAATTGAGCTCCCGTCAGTGGAGTCAGCTTTCATGACAAGGGATTTCTGCTTCTTGTCTTCACATTTTTCCTTCACCTCAAAGTTTTTCATAGATATCTCATGGGTCAGCAATGAACCGATGAGTTCGTCATATTTGTAGGTGGTTAAATCCTGAGCTTCCTCAACAGCTGTCTTCTTTGCTTGCCAGGCTTTAGGAAGACTCCTGAGTATCTTTTTGACTTGTTCTTCCTCAGTGAAGATTTTCCCAAGTCTCTTGAGCTCATTAATGATGTTGGTTAACCTTGCATTCATGTCTGAAATGCCCTCATCATTGTTCATCTCGAACAGCTCGTACAGTCTTATATGCTGATTCACCTTGGACTCCTTTACTTTATTGGTTCCCTCGTAGGTGACTTCCAGCTTTTTCCAGATCTCTTGTGCTGACTCACAACCTGAGATTTTATTATATTCTGCAGCATCGAGCGCACAGTGAAGCATATTGATAGCCGAAGCGTGATTTTGAAGCTTCTTAAGATCATCCTCTGTTCATTTGGCCTCAGCTTTTACAACTGTTTGGCCAGCCACAACTTCGACAGGTACAAATGGGCCTTGGACTATAGATAGCCAGGCACTCATGTTTGTAGCCTGAATGAAATTTTTCATCCTATTCTTCCAGAAGGTATAGTTTGACCCGAAGAATAGGGGAGGCCTAGTAATGGACAGCCCCTCAGGCAGTATCTGAGTTGTTTGGTTTCCAGGGAGAAACCGAGTGCTGTTTTCGCCCATGGTAGGGATCAGCTCAAGGTTGTTAGACCTTTTACAGTGAGCTTTTAAGCTCTGATACCACTTGTTGGTCCCTTGTAGGGTTGCAAGTATAGTTCCAAGGGGGGGTTAGGAACTATTTAAACTTTTTCGCAATTAGGGCAGACTTCTTTTTCTAAGGAAAAAGGTTTTAACAGCGGCGCTGAGTAAACAGCAAGATACTGGCTTAGTCAACTGGTGACTAGGTCAGTTTCTTAGCTTGAGTCAGGAGATAGCACTTAGAGTCTATTCCTGAGCTCAGATGTTCAACACGCACAACTCAACTTGACCTCTTTACTTGGTCAGTTTTTGGTTATTTTAAGCAAGCAATATATATAAGGAGTTAAAGGTAAGAAATACTTTACTCAGCAGATTTATCCAGGTTCGGCTTCTTCTAAGCCTATGTCCTGTCCCCGGAACACGTTCCAAGATTTCGAATCCTCTACTGAGCTCTTTAAAGGTAGAGCCTCAAACCTTTTACAATCTTAGCAACTGAGTATGACAAGAGTACCTTCCTCTATACCTCTACTCAATCCTAATCTCTCGCTGAGTACTATAACCGAGTACTCAGCCTCTCCTTTCTATCTCTAGAAATGATAAGTGTTTTGTCCTATACAATGATTTGCTAAGACACTTTAGACGATTGAAATAATCACTCTAGACTTTTACACAAATGTATGAATCGTAGTGTAAGATTTGCTTTGCTTCTTGCTTGCAGAACTTGTGTAGAAATTTGGTCAGCGTAATGGCTTGATCAAGTTCTGTATGAAATGAAGCTTCTGATGGCCCTATTTATAGAGACGTCTGGGCATCGGTCATTTCAAATTTCGAAATAACCATTGGAGGGAAACGGCTTCCTGTCGTTGTCATCCTGACTTGCTCAGAGCTCTCGACCAATCAGATTTGTGTATCTTCTGTCCTCGGTCAGCTCAGCAGACTGTCTCTCCTTTTATGGTAAAGTCAACTAGACAGCATACTGTGTCGTCTGAACTTTACCCAAAGTAGAAATACTTTGTCTGGAAGTTTTCATTAGCCAGCTGCTGTCTTGTACGCTTTGTCGAGACTACTCAGCAGCTTCATCTTGAAGTTGTTCCCGAAGGTCTTCTAGATCCTTCTCTTGCTGAGTTGCGTTTTGTCCAAAGCGACAACGTTTTAACAAACGCGGGCCGAGTTGTACTGAGTTGTTTGACTTGGGCCTTGACTTCCGTATTGGGCTTGGGCCTTTTAATTCTTGTGTCTTATAAACAATTTTAACTCAACATTGAACAAACACATTAGTAGAATAAATCAAAGCATTTAAACTTAGTGTGTTTAGAATATGTATTTCAATTATACTTAAACAATTTTGTCAAATCAAAATTATGTGGAAAGGTGTTTCAACAAACTCCCCCATTTTGATGTTGGCAAAACTATTCAGCGAGGAACTCAGTATTGAGCTCCCCCATGATAGTTGACCTAGTATAACTTAGCAAACTCCCCCGTAAGGGTTGAGCTACTGACTTAGTTTTACTCTAAACATTTAACGGTTTGATCGAGTAAGTCTAAGGTCAGTTTTCAGATATAGGTCAGCTTATTCAACATATTCTATTTACTCAGTATTAAGCGGAAGGTTTAATCATTTAGAGTGCGCTGAGTAATTTATTGGTTCAATGAGATTTATAAGACAATATTTTATAAACATATAGGTCAATGTCAAACATGTTATCAGCATTTGATTCAGTCAACAAGATTTATAAGTAATAAACATAGCTGATTTAATTGAAGATACATAATGACTCAGTACACAGTATAACATATATCATAACTCAGGAATAGAATTAAAGATGCAGATGTGATATATTGATAGTAGTCAGTGTTTACACAACAAAACTTATAGATAAGGCATATAGATTACATCTGACTTAGTCTATACTGAGCTAGCCTATCTATTTCTTTTTCTTGTGTTGAGACTGACTTCGCTCATGCTGAGCTCTAGCTGCTTGTTCTTTCTCCCCCGTTTTGTCAGCATCAGGAGGAGGAAGTCTGAAGGCATCAGTTAAGACAGCTCGAGTCAGTTCTTGAGACAGCGCCTTGAGTTTCTCAGCGCTTTCATTGATGCCGTCAAAAATTGCAACTCCATCAGTGGATACCTCTTCGGGTATGTTGAGTTTAGCAGCACTGATCATGTTGACGTTAAACGCCTGAGCTTTGCCTTGCCAGATGAGTGCTTCAGTAAGACCAGCAAAGACTTGGTGAAAGGTTTTTAAAAGGGCGGTGTCGTAATACTGACGTTGAATATTGGTATGACGAATGTGGTTGAAGGTTTGGCGTGTGATAGACAGCATCTCATTCTGTTTCATTGCGTCAGTATCCATCTCTTGCTTATTCAGATTTAGCAAGCGAATAGCCTCACCAATTTGCTCCACTGAGCACTGATTGTAAGAAACCATTTGCAAATTTATGTATGAAAATAAGGTCTATGTCTTCGTTAAATGTCATATGATGAAGTTGGTTTGGAAGCGGGCAAAGATGGGTAAGCGGTGGGGCAAAATTGCAGTTCTAGATATTTTTGAGTGGGTAGAAACATGTAAAATAGCTTCATCTAAGGAGGAGTTCAAGTGATGATTTTGTGATGGCTATGGTATAGAACGAGTAGGATCCTACAAGATGGTATTATATTATATTGTTGTGTTCTTATTGATAAAACTAAAAATTGTTTGCATGCATGAAAAGTGCAAATGGGTCAAAAAAAAAATTTACTTTGTTGTTTTTGCTAGCTTATATCAATTCTTTATATGGCCCTTACAAGGTTTCACTTTCATACATTTTGGGGATTAATAGCCTTACCATAATAATGAGTTGATTGGTATATATAAGGATGGATAAGGATGGTAATGTTATTGCTTTTGTTGTTGGTATTGTTATCTTTGTTTGAGCCAACTAAGCTACATACAATTTTATAGGGTATTTCTTTTACTACAGATTGTGAGCTCACAACATTTTCTATTAATATGATACAAATACTATTGCAGATGCACTTGGATATTTACCCATTCTTCTTTTTATTACTTTATGTACTTGGATGTTTCTAACCTTTGTTCTTTATTCTATACATGCTCTTTTCTTTTTATTAACGGATAGCGTAATAAAAGTTAGTTGCAAATAGATTTTACCGCGCCAATTCTTTTGATGGAGAATTGTAGGTGTGGTTTGGAATTGTATTTGTTAATGCAATATAATTCTTCCATATTTTTGCTTTTATACAAATTTAGAATGTTAGTTTTAATATTGTAGAATTTAAATAATATAATAAAAATTACTTAATATAATAAATAAAGTTTTTTCTCCTAGGTCGAGAGGCTGCTAGACTTCCTCTCCCTTATTGAGAATTCCTACTTTGCATGCATGGATGATATGGACAACCTCCTGGATGATCTCCCCTTGCACGATGATGAAAAATATGACTACAATCTCACCTCTCCTGACCAAGACCCCAGACTCGAATTTGTGGAATTAAGCGTTGTAGGACGGTTCATTTCTGAGCACCCAATCAAATTCTAGAGTATGTGTAGATATATGGGGATTTTGTGGCACCTGAAGGAGGACATTTGCATTAAGGAGATTTAAGAATAGAGGATCTTATTCCAGTTCTTTTCGGAGGCTAATTTGAAGCGAGTCTATGAATTTGGCTCATAGACGTTTGACAAAAGGTTATTGCTCCTCTAACGTGTGCAGTGCAGGGTTATCCCAACCCAACCCAGGTTCCCCTATTTCATATCCTTATCTAGGTTAGGATTTATGACCTCCCTACAGGTTTTATGTCAGAACGAGTTGGTAAACTACTAGGGAATTTTGTAGGAGAATATATATAATACGATGAGAAAAAAAAGAATCTGGAACTCCTTCATGATAATCCAGGTAAAAATTAACACGAGGATACATTGGAAGAGGTGTAAAAAAGTCAAAACAGATGTTGGTAGTGGTGCAATTGTTCAGTTCAAGTATAATGTGAACTTAGCTTTTGCTTTCTCTATGGCAGGCTGGACCACATAGAAAATTTCTATGGGTATTGTGGTGTTAGTGAAAAACGCAAAATGGTTAGAGGATGGGGATTGTGGCTCAAGGTTTCAGCAAGGCAGTCAATGGATGGAGGAGCTGAGAAGTGGTTGTGTAACCCCAAATAGGGTTAATTACAAAAAACTACCTTGTGGTTTGGACTTTTTACGATGTGGTACCTGTGGTATTTTTTGTTACAAACACAACCATGTGGTTGTCACCGTTAGACAAATAAAGGAGACGGTCAAAATTCTGTTAAAAAGATGATGTGGCACAGGGGCAATTTGGGAAATTCGATTTTTTTATTTTTATTTTTTAGCTTTTTCTTTCTCTCTCCTCCTTCTCTCTCCTTCTTCATCATGTTCTTCTTCTTCTTCTTCTCCTCCTTCATTTTCTTCTTCTTCTCCTCCCTTTTCTCTTCTCCTCTCCTTTTCTTCTTCCTATTTTTTTCTTTTTAGTTTTTTCGTTTTTTCGTCTAATTTTTTATTTCTGGAAATTCCATAAATCTAAAAAAAATTAGAAGAAAAACAGAAAAAGAAAAAAATAGAAAGAAGAAGAGAAGAAGAAGAAGAAGAAGAAGAAGAAGAAGAAGAAGAAGAAGAAGAAGAGAAAGAAAAAACTAAAAAATAAAAATAAAAAAATCGAATTTCCCAAATTGCCCCTGTGCCACGTCATAACTCTTTTATATATTAAAAAATATTATTGTGTTTTAGATGTAAGAAGTGAGATTTGAACACCAACCTTTCGTTCTTCATCCGTTAAGTGATACCACTAAGCTACTTTATTTTTATTTATTAAGGTTCAATTTGTTCAATTTTTAGATGGATAATTTATTAAATTTATAAATTTGTAATATTTTTTGTTTTATTTATTGATTCTTAACGGATAAAGGTACCTACAGGTGACGGGTATGGTATGCAAAACATATACTCATTAAGGTAATGTGACGGGTACGGATAATTAAAAAATAAAATAAACGGGTAAGGGTTTGGGATTGGCATTACCCGTGGGTACCCTACCCGTTGCCATTCTTATTCTTAGGAAATGAAACGTAAATGTATGGCAAGCAACTCGACAATTAAGATTCCTAATGCAATTCCACAAACCATTTCAGAAGCAACAAATTTTGATTCAACTCTCTCCTCAGCAGGAGTTGTTCCTGAAAATAATACTACATCAGCGGGGCTTGAGAATGAGCCCTGTCGGGAGCAATGACTAGCCTTAGTTGGAACTGTCAAGGTCTTGGCAATCCCGAACAATAAGCTCTTAAGGACTTAGTCCATAGTTATAGGTCAAATTTTATTTTTCTTATTGAAACTTTTGTTCATTCCATTCGCACTAATGAAATAAAACATAATCTTGGTTATATTGGTTGTTTTAATGTTTGATTGTGTGGGTAGAAATGGTAGTTTAGTTGTTTTATGGAAAAACATCATTACTGTTACGGTCTCTAGCTTCTCAGTAAATCATATTGATATGATTCTCTCGGCTACTGATTCTCCTAACTGGTGGTGTACTCGGTTCTATGGGGCCCAAGACAGAACTCAATGTCACACTACTTGGAATCTCCTTCGCTCACTTAAAAATACTTATTCGCTTCCCTGATGTGTATTAGGGGATTTTAATGATATTTTAGATCCTATGGAGAAAAGAGGTAGTCACCCGCATCTTGAATGACTCTATAGGGGATTTCATAGAACTATGAAGGATTGTGGCTTGGTTGATCTTGAGGTAGGGACACAGAGAATTTTGTAGAAGAACATCTTGATCGGTGTATGGTGAACAATAGCCGATTGTGGTTATTCCCTATGGATAATCTTAACTTCCTTGTTCCTTCCATCTCGGATCATCATCCTATTAGCCTCCATACCAGCCCTAAGATTCATGACCAAAAGTTTTGGAAGTTTAAGTTCTTGGAAAATGATTTTTCTATCTTTGTTGAAAAGAGTTGGCATGATTTGGTTACACAAGAAATTGGAAGGATGTGTCCAGTGTATGGGCAGTTGGGGAAGGGATTTTAGACTGAGGTTTTAAAGAGAAGCAGATAGGGAAGAAATGAACTTTTATGTGTCATTCAAACTAATGTTGTCATAGATAGGTCAGATGTTCGAAATGCAAGGAGGAAATTAGAGGAAACTCTAGCAAAAGGAGGAATGCTATTAGAGTCAGCGGTAAAAAAATGTCTTGGCTTCATGACGATGATCATAATAGTGTGTTCTTCTATACCAGTGCTATTGTGCGTAACAGACGCAATAAAATCTTTCATCTTCTCGATGTCAATGGTACTTGGATTAAGGAGGTTGTTGCTTTTAAACGACATGTTATAGAGTACTTTAATGAGATTTTTGATGATAATTTGAGCGGTGACCAGCCTTCAGTTGAGTATATTAGGAAGAATGTTGGAGATGAGGGCGGGCAGACCTTGTTAGGCCTTTTGTAATTGAAAAATTCAAAGTTGTAGTCTTTGATATGCACCCGGCCAAGTCCCTAAGACCCGATGGCCTCAATCCTTGCTTTTATCAGAAGTTCTAGCACATAATCGACATTAACATCTTTATAGCTTGCACTACTTGGCTCTCTACAAGTTCCTTCCTTCCCTCCCTCAATCAATGATACTCTTATTACCCTTATACGTAAAATCGATGGTCCTAATAGTTTATCAAAGTTTAGAGCTATTTCCCTATGTAACGTTGTTTACTAAAGTATTGCTAAAGTCTTGGCTAACTGTCTTAAAGCTTTTCTCCCCGAGCTTATAGATGAGGAATGATCAGCATTTGTTGCTAACATGTCTATCTTTGATAATATGCTCACTAATTTTAAGATTATCCACTATATAAAACGAAGGACTAAAGGGAGAGTCAGTTACGTTGCTTTCAAAATAGATATCCATAAAGCTTATGATAAAGTATGTTGGTCTTTTCTCAAAGGTGTGCTTATCAAAATGGGCTTTTTGTCGCAATGGATTGGTTGGGTAATGCAATGTGTGACTATAGTTAAATACAAAGACCTTTTGGATGACATAGAATCGGGTGTGATCCATCCCAAACATGGACTTAGACAAGGGTGCCCTCTTTCACCCTATCTTTTTGTTTTTTATGCAGAGGTTCAGGTTATCCCCTATTACTGTATAAGTGTTTTTCTGCCACTGACTTTGCTCTGTGATGAACTACAGAGAATTATGAACTCCTTCTAGTGGGGCTCCAAGCAAGGAGGAGTCGAAAAATCCATTCGGCTTCTTGTTAAGATAGGCTTTGTGCTCGAAAAGACGAGGAAGGTGTGGGTTTTTGTCATCTTAAGTCTTTCGAAATTGTTATGCTTGGAAAACATGTGTGGAATTTTATTATAAACCTTGGATGCTCTGGCTAGTAAACTTATCAAAGCTAAATACTTTCCAAGAGGGAACATTTTACAAGCTAATTTGGGTTCTAACCTGAGCTTGACTTGGAGAGGCATTTGGAAAAGCGATAGACCAACTACCTCATGGGTTTCGCTGGCGTATTGGAACTAGGGAGACTGTGAAAATTTGGGATGATATCTGGGTGCCGAATGAGAATCTTTATATAACAACACTAGCTCTAGTGGGTACCACATCACAATTTTTCTATGAACTTTGGTTGTCGGGGACCACCTACTAGGATTTTATTCCTTAACCAATTGTTATGCGGCTTTGATGTTACCTCAATTCTTAAATTACCTCGCAGCTCAGTTTAGAATCCGGATAGATTGTGCTGGCACTTCGACTGGAAAGGCACCTATAGTGTCCATTCTGGATATAGAGTGGTAGTTGAGAATATTTTTAGAAGATTTGGGGGTAATTGCTGCTGATGTTGATTGGGTGAAAATTTGGAACTTAAAAGTTCCTCCCCGGGTGAAGTTATTCTTTTGGGAACTCTATCAAGGATACCTTCCGCTTCCCATTAGACTTTTGCTAAAGGGTCTGAATATCACCAACGAATGTGCTTATTGTGGATTGTATGCGGAATATGAGCTTCATCTCTTCCTTGATTGGGACTTTGCTCTGAGCTGTTGTGCCAAGGCCAATCTTTCTCTGGCAATTGCTCCTATTGATTTCATTACTCAGCGGGTTCACTTGCTACTGTTGAATCATGAGCATAAGGAACCCGAAGTTGCTTCTTGTGGGGAATTTGGAGGCATCGCAATGATCTGATATTGGCTAAACCAGCTCCCCCTGCTGCTGTATGTGATGATTTGGTGATGGGATTTTTCGATCAATATGAGTCTTGTAAACAGCTCATTGCGAAAGTCACTGTTGCTGCTATTGTTTTTCAAATTCACAATTCCACCTTGCTCCCGGTTGAAACTAAACGTGGACGTTGCCTCCTTCCCCGAGTTGAACTCAACAGGTTGTGGTTTACTTATTAGGGATGATGGCGGAAATATTAAAGGATGCTACTCGTCTTTGATCTCGAGGTTGGAAGAACCATCAATTGCAGCAACTTTATGTCTCAAAGAAGCTCTTTCTTGGCTGAAATCCCAACATCTTCATGAGGTGCTTATTGAGATAGACTCATAAGTCGTAACTAGACCTCGCCATGGACCGATGAGCCCGGCCGGCCGGCCCGAGCATAGACCCATTTAACAGGGCCTGTACACATAAAATTAGTGTCAAGCTCGACCCGGTCTAAGCCCGATTAAGCCCGCCTAGTAAATGGGCGGGCCTGGGCTATGTAAATACCCGACGGATTTGGCCCGGCCCAGCCCGTTATATATATATATATGTATTTATAAATTTAATTATATAAATTAAATGAGTCCATAAAAAAACCCTACATATATAAATTTATAGATAATTAAATAAGTAAAATACTTAAAGTAATCAGTATTTACAATTTACAATTTAGAGTTAGTATTTTATTTTAATTAATTTTTTTTTAATTTAGATATGGGCTTGGACGGGCGGGCTTGGGATTCCTTTTTTAGGCCCGAGCCCGCCCGAGCCTGAGCCCGACTATATTAGTGTGGGCTTGGACTGGGCTTGGACTTATCAGATTTGATCACAAGCCCGATAAGCCCGGTCCAGCCCGACCAATGTCGAGGTCTAGTCGTAACCAATACTTTTAACACTAGTCGTCCTCACTTTAATAAGTTGAGTGGAATTATATCAATGTAAACTTATTGGCTCTACTATAGGTGTAGCTAGAAAAGAGAGGTAGGCAAACCTCTCGATTCGAGATGTCGGAAACCTAATCATGAACTTACTTCGGTGATAGCTTAGATCAACATGAGGTTTTATTTTACCGTTGTGACAGAAAGAAAAAGCAAGGTCTTTATCACCTATGTTTCTAAACAAACTAATCGTGTCGCTCATAGTCGAGTGTCCTATTTTGATGCTAGCACTTCTTTTTTATCGAACAGTCTTTCCTAGTGTTGTTAGCCTTTAGCTATTAATGATGTATGCTTTCCGCTTGATTAATATAATATCTTCCTTTCAGAAAAATAATATAACATTCACTTAGAAAGAAGGCATAATACCAATTTGGATTCCCAAACTAAAGCTTCAAAGTCAATTAGAACTCTAAACTAACAAAAAATCATCAATCAGATCCCTAAACTAACAAAAAATCATCAATTGATTCCTCATTTTCAACAAAAATCATTAATTGAGATCTCATCGAAAATCATCTGGTTGAACAATTTCAAACTCTTTCCTCCAAACCCATTTTGAACCAACATAAAGATTATTACAGTTTATATCAAACAGTAACTTTTACCTAGTCAGTGACTGACCAAGTGAATTTGGTCGGTCACTGTCAGATCTAGAAGGTGGAAATTTAAGCTGTACGATTGTTTTAATCTCCACCATCTTATTTTAATAAACTTAGATCTAATGATCACGGACTAAATTCGCTTGGTCAGTCACTAACCATGTGAAAACTACCGCTATATCAAATAGTCACAATTTCTGATTTTAAGATAGGATGAGAACTCAATTGATAATTTTTACTTATTTCAGAGACTTAATTGATAATTTTGATAGTTTAAGAACCTAATTGAGTTTGAAACTTTAGTTTTAGTTTGAGGATGAGTGTAATGTCTAGAAAGAAAGAACATTATATAGTTTTATATTGATAAATTATACTTTCTATTAATTTATATAATATTATATAGTTGTTGTACTTTCCTATTCTTATTTATATGATATTATATAGCTGTACTTTTTGGGCAATTCATTTTATAATATTTTCTTACTAATTTTTATAAATAATACTTCTAAAATAATCAAGTGTTAATACATTATCCCTCATTTTATCCATTTTTTTAGGGCCCTATAAACTTTCAAAATGTCCAAATAACTTCTCAACTTGCTTAAAATATAGATAATTAGTCATTCAATTGTAAAAAAATAAATTACATGCGGAATGTGCAATACACGTAGGAAAAGTAAAACAACCAAAGTTGGAATATGAGGTTCTAATATAAAAAATGGTGAGCAACACACATTCCGCCAACAGTTTATTTCTTTACAGCTGAATTATTAATTGATTATATTTTAAACAAGTTGAGAAAGCTATTAAAATATCCGAAACAAATTGAGGAAGTCATCAGGACACTCCAGAGACAAATCAAAACTTTTTTGAACAAGTCAGGAGGCTAAAAAAAAAAAAAAGTATCAAGCCAATAATTATATGTATCATGTACATCATACGAGTCCAACAGTGGTTATTAAGATACCTAAACTTTGCTACAATGAAAATTAAAAAAATTTAGTTATGTTTTTCATCAGTTTGTATCTAAAGCATAAATTAAAAGAACATTACCTTGGCGTGAAGAACTTAAATGTCATTCATTAAGAAAACAAAAGAATTACTTTACACAAAAACTAAAATAATAAATGAAAATGAAAAAAAAAACGAAAGAATTTATAAGGAGTGGATAATTAGCCAAAAAAGTAAAACACAGATTAAAAATGCTATTTATTTATAAGATGGGACATAGATTGAAATTTTTAGTATAGAAAGATGAAAGAAGGGCAGTGCAGCAATTACGTGTCCAGTGTACAATATTGATATGAGGCCACCTCAAGGTGATTTGTAGACCTGCCTGCAACTGCAAGCAAACACGGGAACGGGGTAAGAGCCAAAAAGCACAACGCAACGAGGTTACCATTCTATAGCTCCAAAATTGCACTAAATGTCGGTCTGTCCATCATCCTCTTGCTTATATCATCAATTTGAGTGGTCAATTGCAGAGCAGAGCAGAGCTGAGTTAGAACTGTGCAGGCTGGCAGCTTACATATTTCCAAAAGTTAAGCTCTCCTAAATGCGTATTTTCTTAGCCATGGGTGGAACAACAAACTGTCATTAATCATTTTAGGTGGGTTAATAGATTAGATGGGAATGGAGGAAGAAAATTGAACGATTAATTTGAGTATGATGACGCACCAAATATTCACATCCCTCCCTAAATATGTATGCTACATGAGGGAGAGCTCATTCATCTGTTATTGAACAGTTAACTGAATCAACCTTAATCACTCTCGTGTTATAAGATCCACACAGCCCACACTTGTGATACAGCCAATGGAATGCTGCTGTCCCCTTCTTGTCACAGTCATTGCACAATATAACCTGGATTACCATAACTCACTTTTATTATTTATTCAATTCTGAGCATCAGACCAACCACTTTAAGAAAATGTCACAAATTTTACCTGACACCGATCCCGGAATTCTTCTGGAAGCTCCTCAGAAGCCAGCAGTGCATCAAGCATGCCAAAATAAACCTGAACAACAACAGAAAGCTTTTCAACAATCTAAGGATATATTCTTCATCCACACAAGCTCCAGTTTTACATTCCACTCAAAAACAAACACAAACGCACCAATGATGAATTTTTCCTATGCTGAGAGGGAAACAAGGCACAATATAGCCAAGCCTTTCTTTTTATACCTACACAACCTAAAATTTTGAATATCATTAATACATTTCTGGGTGTTCCCTGGTTCCAAGCAACTAAAGCGGGTTTCAAGAAAATCCCTTTGTCCGAGTCTCTGAAGCCTAGTGGCCTATATTTCTGAAATCAACAAGCCTGATCTATCTGGGATGGATATTCACATATACCTCAAGTTCTGCAGAATCTTTAAAATAGGTATATGTAAATCATGTGACCTCAACTCCGTAAGCATCAGGATATTAACTTTTAAAATATGTTCAACATATTAGAAAGAAGACCACACACAACTCCAAGTTTAACAATTTAACTACTGCCTGTTTTTCAAGTATTGTTCATTAATACACGTTTCGAGTATTTATCTCCAGAAAAGCAACTGAACAGATGATTGAAATACATTGAACACCAACGCACTCACACTATGACCCAAAGCTTAAAGATCCTTCCCTCTTTTGTGGGCCACAAATTCCATGATGTTTTGAAAGGGGAAAAAAAGTTGTTCTTTTTATTAAAAAAAAAAAAGACATGCTTTAGAAGTTTCATTCCCCACACACAGTGATCGAAAGATAGTGGAGAGAGAATTCCTGGGCCGAATCCATTTGCAAAGCAAGTTCGACAAATCAAGATATCTTTCTACAATGTCATTATATAGAACAAAGCATTATGGAACACTAAAATTGTCATAATTCCATAATTTACTTTTTCAATTACAAATAAAGCTTGAAAACTCAGAGAGAAATCTCGGTGAGAATGAATTTTCAAAAGAACAGATATAAATGAGACAAACAAAACCTCTTCTATAATTGCATTGTATAGCACAAAACATTATGGAATAGAAATATTGCCATATAATTCCATAATTTCCTTTATTTAGAAGTATAGCTTGAATACTTGAGGTCTATTTCAGATTGACAAAGATGCATTAGATCTTACCGACATATCTCCCAAAGATTTGCTGCAAATTGGGCAGATGTAATGACTGCAAGTATATGCCTGTGAAAGAGAAATGAATTGAAATGAGTAGGAAAAAAAAATAAAGTTCACAGTCATCAAAATAAGCAAGAATTGGAAAGGACAAAGCAAGATCCCAGCAAAGACCTGAAAGCAATTTGAATGCATGAAATGCCCACAAGGAAGAGCCTTAACACTTAAACTTGATGTGAACAAAAAGTCACAACAGATGGGGCAATTTATCTCCATTCCTTTTTCTCGGCACTTGTGATCCACTAACTTCATTGCCAGGCAGCAATTACACTTCATGCAATGAAAGAAGTCAACACCAAGCCCATTTCCAACACGGCATAAATTGCAAGAAGGGCAATGATAAACATTCCTGATATAAATTCAGAAGCAGGAAACTGATTTAGTAGGAGATCTAGTTAAATGGAAGCTATTCACATATATTAATAGATTCCTAAGTAAGAAGTACATGACTGAACCTATGTTACCTAGCAGATTAGACCTTGCATCTTTGTCATGGCTTACAAACTAAAATACAATACGAGGTAGTTTTATTTATCTCAAGTCTGTAACTCAATAGACAATCAAAAACTACTGGTACACTTTACTTTAAAATAGGATGCATCATACAAACTTGTGTGTGTTGTTTAATCATTCCATGTAATCCTGGCATACTGCACAACAAACTCCAGACAGCCATTTAAGATGCTGAATTCCAACAAAGGAAAGATGCAGGCAGGGAATGAAATTCTTGAAAAATCAAAATTGCTCAATGATTGAAATAACATATCATGTTATTCATTTCAATTCAAAGCTCGTAATCATCCAATACTCTTTTACCTAAGAATATTTCCTTTCTGACATTCTAGCAACAGTAAATCAAAAAAGAAAAAGGTCTGTACAAAAACAAAAGGAAAAAAAAAAATTCTCCACACCTCTCATCATCAAAAAATTTACAGATACTGCAGAAGTACTTTGCCATCGAGAAACCAACACAAGAGGGTGTACTGCAAACTTGTCCAACAGGCTGAATTTTCAAGCACCGCATGCACATCATTTCAGTTGTAACCTTCCTGAAATTATATATACAGTTCCAATTTATAGAGCAGTCCAGCCAAAATCAACATGCCAAGGAGTGAGAAAAATATACCTATCCATTGAGTGGTCACTGACTTTGTCATGGCAGAACCTGCATGTGAATAACTTGCCACAGCATGCAGCACGAAGTTTACAATTTCTCTTGTAATGCTCACACCCATATTCTTGTTTCTCAGAATCACGGAATGAAGGATAGCAGCCAAGTAAGTCTTCACTGGTTGAACAATCACTAGATGTTGCTTGAAGTGACTTCTGCTGAGCAGCAATCCAGCGACTAACAAAACCAAATATAAATAAGGATAAGCATAAGAATGACAGTCTACACACAGTATAAATGGACTATATACCAAATTGCCCCATGAAATGGCAGCATAAGCCAGTCATTCCACAAATCTAAAAAGAACTAAAACTCAACATGATTCATACTCGGTCGAACTCAAGCAAGTAATACCAATATATTTTTTACTGAACCCACACATGGATCAATTTGGCTAACAAATGACCAAGTGATGGACTGTGTTGGTCTTCTATTTTTTACTGTATGGACCAATTAAAACCCATGCTTCCAGTTGAAGCACTTCAATATTTAATCCCAACATAAACACACCTAGTCATTAGATTTTGAATAAGGTACGCTTTTCTTCTTGGATCAAGAGAGGAATCTTGAGAAACTTTTCTTATCTCTGCTTCAAGTTCATTTTGATTCATCCGGAAAATATCTTTCCACCCTGGCTTAAATGTGTGATCACTGGGATCCAGGCTTCCTTGGAGATCAGTGCCTAAATGACAAAAAGAATAACATTTTATATTTATTGGGCATGGTAGAAATGGTTCAGTTTCAGTAGCAGAAGTTCAGCACTTCTCGTCAATTTGCAGCAAAGTAAACAATGTCATTCAACATGTAATGAAAGGGGGAAACCATCAGCAATATCAAAAGCAGACCTAGTGGAATACAACTATCTGATGTCGTGGTTTGAGACGTATCTGTAGAAGTACCCTCCCACCATTCATTAAGCCATTCGCTGAACATGGTGTTTTTGGTTGCATTTTTCCATGTGTCCATCATTTTGTTCTGCTCCTCCTGAGTAAGAGCAGATGTTACCCATGGCAACATCGATTGAAGAACCTCTGCACCTGTAGTACCAATTATTCGACCAACAATTTTGTCTTGTTCCTCCACAGAAAAATGCATATCAAACAAAGGCCACAATTCAAGTTCTTCCCGAAAAACATGTTGATCCAGTGTTACTCTTATGGATTTGCACATGCCTTGAAGTTTTGTTGCAAGCTCATTATTCTTTCTGGAAACATCACTATGATCAGAAGCATCAGATTGCTGTCCCGGTAACCCATCAGAAAGGTGCATACTCTTCAAGCATTCTTGAAGTTGTGTAAGCTCGGAAAGCACAGACGAGATATCTTCAAAAAGTTTCTCTTCCTGCTTGTGGTCCAGAGTATAGGAGTGGCTAACATTATGAAGTGTTTCCTTAGATTCTAAAGCCGGAAACACTATATCATCCTCAGCATTACTATGAGCTCGGTACAAAGCCCATAATAGATGAAATCTACCAGTGAACTGCCTAAGCAAAGTTTCATCACAATCATTCAGTTTTCCAGATTCACCATCCAAATATTCCAAATCTTTGCGGATGGCTTTATGAAATTTAAATATGTTATCAATTGGGCGTGAAGTGCAACCATTACCATCAGCAGGAGTTACATCTGTTTCCCAATTAAAAAGACTAGAGTTAAGGGAGGGCGCTAAAGGACTAAAAGACAATGAACGCAAAGATTTTGCTGCAGCTAGATCACTGCTGTTTACTCCCAACCCAGGGACACAACAAGACTTATTATTACAAGATGATTTGGGGATATTAGCAGTCCCTTCAAAGCGACAAGCAGCATCATATTCCTGAAGTAATAAATTTCCACGTTTAATCGGCCTTTTGCTGCCATCTTCTTCAGCTGCTTGGATAGAAGAAGATACATCATTAATCGATAACATAGGATTGCAGTCACAAGACGATTTTTTTGTATCCTCCTGAGATCCTGTCATAATCCTCACAGGACAACCACCAAAGGCACCTGAAGAGAAACAGATGTTTCTAGGGCGGCCCTTACAAGCCCAACCAGAAAAAAGGGTCACCAATGCAGAATCTGAAGCAGGAGCTGCATCATATCACTTAAATTAGAGATCAATGGAGAGAAAAAACGTGAAGCAATGAAAAACATCTGATGTCTATATTTATAATAAATAACGAGAGGAAAAACTGAGAATTGATGTCAAACCTGCCATGAGCGTGTTTTGCAGAAAGGTCTTGGCTTCTTCTTCACTAAGACTTCCTACCAACCACGGTAAGACACGTTCAATTAATTTCAAGGGCATCACACATAAGCTCTGATAAAGAAGTTCACGCTGTCTCTTGGCATTAAAATGTTTTCGAGCAAGTGGGAGAACCTACAAATGCATATGACATCTGTTAGATGGCTAGTAAACACAGCAAAAAGAAAAATGGACTTCAAAGGGAAAAAGTTATGCTGAGAATATGGAAGTGGCATAAAGATATGCGAAGGAACATAGGAACAGGGGGTTTCACCCAAATGCCCTCAATAGGAAATACTGGGGTCACAGCATAACAGCAGCAACACACTCACCTGAGCTTCCTCATTTTGGAAGTGTTTCTGTATGGAGTCCATGATATAATGAGCTTGCAAGCACAGTTTTTTATGAAATTCAGTAAAAGATTCATTGGCTCCAGCACTTTGAATATTTTCTATAAGACATCTAAGCTTGTCAAACTGAATTTGTTCTTCTGCATGCTCCTGGGCAAACGATAGTTCTGCATCTACAGCAGGGAATATTACTTTGTCCTCAGCAATACTGCAGTCAAGAGAGGCAACAGAAGCCCATTTGAAAATGGTAAATAGTCATAACACTGTAAAAGAAAGAGATAAAACATAGTTATTAAAGGCGCGCCTCGGCTAAGGCTCCAGCCTTAGCGCCTCTGGAGCCCAAAGGCGGGCGCGGTCAGTCAGGGGCGCGCCTTAGTGCGCCTTGGTGCGCCTTAAGCCAGGCGCAAGGCGCGCCTCAGCTACCTTGGGGTATTTTAGGGTATTTTAAGGTTGAGGGTATTTAGGGTTTTGAGGGTATTTTAAGGTTAGGGTATTTTAGGGTTTTTTAAGTTCAGAAAATAAAAGAAAAGCATGGATAGACAAAGATCGACAGTTTTTACTCCACATATCGCAACAGTTAACTCATGCCTTAGTAGTTAACTAGAACGTAACTCATCCATTTTATGGTTTTATTGTTGTTATTTGACTATTTGTGATTATTTGTGATTATTTGTGACTAGTATTATGTATAATATTTTTTTTGTGTGCGCCTCGGGTCGCTCGGGCGCACGCCTTAAGTTGCGCCTTGCGCCAAGGCTCCACGACCCCCCTTGCGCCTTAGTGCGCCTTGCGCCTTTAATAACTATGGATAAAATCATAACTTAACGAGAGACTTTCAAAACAGTTATAAGGTAGAACTGAAGCCCACATAGGCGAACAGAAAGGAAAAGGTATCCACCTATGTTCAACTGCCTTTAAATTCTAATATCTAATCTTTTCCACATTCTGCGAAGTAGAATTTTCTGAAGGCCTAATGACGTAAAAATGACTAAATGTTTGTTTTTTTCGTTTGTTTTCAACTATATGCTCTTCTTTTAGTTTTTATCTGGCTCTAAACACACAAGTTTCTATCTAGTACAGGAGTATTATAAATGTTATCTAGTTACCTCAACTGGTGAATACTATAAATTCGTTTTCCTTGTTTCTATCTAGATAGGCATAAAAAAATTCTTAATTTTTTTATTTTACAAAACATACCTATTTTTGAATAACTAATCAATAAAAAAAATATAATTTATTTTTGGAAATAAGTAAATATTTTAAAATTGCTTATAAGCTGACATTTTAGAACTGTGAATAGTTTAAAACTGTGAATAGATGTTATAATTAAGCATAAAAATGAAAGAATGGGACATAGAAAGTTCAGGATTTTATGTTATTAACCTTCTTTGGATATAAGACAATTGTGACTTTAAAAAAAAAAGTGCAGTAGGAGGCAAAAACTCAAGTACCAGGCCATAGTATAAAGGACTAATCTCCGGCAAAGCACATTCAATCAACTGCTATTGAAGCGAATAACTTGCTACATTTGGCACTGATAAGTTCAATGAAGCGAAAATGAAGAATGGGAGAAGCACAGAAAATACACCTGTGAAATATACAAACTTCAGCAATGAATTGCAACCTCTTGTTGAATGCAGACAGATCAGAAAAATCTCCAGAAAGCTGTATCTTCCTTGCTGCATCAGCTATATCAGTCAACTCTCTTCTAATTGCAGCATGCCAAAACAGAATTCCATCTATGGGATGTAACACATCTGAATTAGGAAGATCACATTGTAATTCCATATATTTTCTTTTGCCAACTCTAGAAGATTCACATGCACAATGCGTCTTCTCGCTTTGACAAACTATGGCTTGTGGACCAGATTCTTGAGAATCAACTTCACAACTCATACTCATACACCTATTAGACAATTTCGGACCTTCCATCCAGGCAAAAATTACCTTCATTAGAAGAACTTAGAGTCAGCCTCAATTCTTTACTTTTCAGTTTTTCTTATATAAACTCTAGTAGCCATACCAACCCTCACCTGACGAATAAGTTTCTCTTTTGGGATTATCTTGCACAAAAACATGTGCATATCTTGATATTCATCAGATGATATTGAAGAAGCAAGCCAAGGAAGAAACTCTGCCATCATATTAACAGGAATGCTGCAAAGGAACTGCCACACCAACGACGCCTGCTCTTCAAACGAAAACTTCTCAATAAGCAACGGGCACACCTGCATCATTCAAACATAGGTTGTTCAGTTTCAAATTTGTTTTCAGTCAGCTTCGCAGACCTTATCCAAATTATTTGCAAACTGTGGTAGTCAATTAGGTGTGGAGACTGCAATAACATGGACTGTTGGCAACTAAGAAGAGAATTGTTGTCTTTCAACGTCAACCTGATATATGTCTTAGTTTTTCAATTACAAAAATATGAAAAACATGGTATTGTTCATGCAGCAATCTTCCTTGCGCACTGCGAGAAGGGGTAAAATCCATCCTTTGAAACCTTAATTGTTTTATTTGTAGTAACTTTCAAGTAACTCCAAGGTTGAATTTTCTTTTTAAAAATATGTGGTTGCAAATTACAAATAGCTGTGTTTATCGTGTTGAGAGTTTAATATCAAATAGATTTGTGTTACCAGTTTGTGCCGTGTTAATTAAACAAGCAAATGCATGTTACGTATCAAAGGAGGAATAAGGCAAGAAAGTGAAGAATAATTCTGTTATAAGTTGTTAGTATGCCAGTTGGCAAAGTCAATAGTTGACCATAGCTTTTAGCTACTATATAAGGTCCATTTTCTGTAATTGCAAGTATTCAAGTATTCAATATAATTCTGTTTTCTCTCTCACTTCTACTCTCCCTATTCTCTCTCTTTTCTTCTAAATTCTGTTCTACAAACCCTAGGTTGTAACATTGGTATCAGAGATTCGATTCTCCGGCCAACCGGAGAATGGCAGCACAACAACAGAACCGAGAAGCCATGGATCAGTTGGAATCACAGATCAAGGATTTGACGGCGAAATTCTTTGAGCGATCGGAGAATACAGCTGAGAAATTGGAGAAAATGCAAGTTCAGATCCAGGAAATGCAATTGGCTCAGCAGGCGCGAACTGAGATGCTTATGAGAGATCAGCATCAAATTCGCCAAGATCAGATTGGAGGAATTGTTTCAGAATTCTTTGGCGACACTCGCCAAAATCGTTCAACCGGATCCTGAGCCTAATCCTTCTCCGTTGCCAACAATCGCGTCGAGTTCAAATCCTGGAAAAGGAATTTTAGGCAGTTCTCCTGCCAATTTTCAAACATCTGAATTCACCGTTTCTAAACCACCATACTTCAATCGGATGTTGCCGAAATGTGAGCTGCCGTCCTTTGACGGATCGGAAGTGGAAAATTGGATCAGAAAATGCGAAAAATACTTCCAGATTTTCGAAGTACAGGATGATCGGAAAGTTGATCTCGCCGGTTTGTTTTTACAAGGCAAGGCCGAGAAGTGGTACAAAAACTGGAGTCCGTCACATACCGGTGTTACTTGGCTGGAATTTGTGGAGGAAATTGTTCGGCGCTTTCCTGATACTACGATTCAAGATGTAGTGGAGCAATTGCTACATCTCCGGCAGAATTCTACCGTCGATGCGTTCCAAGATAAATATGAGGACGTAAAACTCCGATTGGAAAAGCTTTATCCAACCATTACTGAAGCTTTCTATACGAACGGATTTATCGCCGGACTTAAGCCGGAATTACGCTCAGCGGTAAGATCCTTTCAACCAGTAGATTTTTATTCTGCAATTAAGCAAGCTAAATTCCAGGAAACTCAGTTTAATGCTATGATAGAAGTGCTCAAACCTAAACCTACATTCAGATCTCCCATCAGTACTCAAAAATCCACAAATCTTACTCCTTATAACTCTAAACCACATGAATCACATCCACAAGCCACTAATGACTCACAAACAGCCAAACGCACCCCAGGACTATGCTGGAAATGTAATGAGAAATATTTTCGTGGTCATGTATGTAGCACTAAGAAGTTAAACATGATTAATGTTGAAGTTAGTGTAGAAGATGAACTGTTAGAGTCTGAACAAGTTGTGGAGGAAGAAATTCAGGAGGAAGTAGAGCAGGAACAGAATGAGCAAATTTCAGTTTCTATTCATGCTCTAGAAGGAGGTGTTGCTAGTGGTACTATTAAGTTGAAAGGAATAATGCAGAAGAGGCATCTTAATTGATAGTGGTAGTACTCATAGTTTTGTTGATAAAAAATTTGCACTCTCTGTTAAGTTTCCTTTGATCAAGGTGAAGCCTGAAACAGTCACAGTGGCTGATGGAAGACAGTTATTGGTGGAATCTAAGTGCAATGATTGTGTTTGGTCTATGAATCAAACTAAATTTTCCTTTAATTTCAGAGTCTTAGAGTTGGGAGACTATGACTTGCTTTTAGGAACTGATTGGATGAGAAAGCATACTCCAGTCACTTTTGATTTTGACAAGAATATGCTTATAGTGCATAAGGCAGGGAAGGTAGTGGAGCTCAAAGGCATGCTTGATAAGGAAGTTAAATTGAAGCAAATTACCCTTAAATCCATGGGTAAGTTGATCTCTAAAGGCTGGAAAGGGGTTTCTTCTACCTTATTTTTAATATCTGTTCAAGAGCCCGCTCCTGAACCTCCAACCCATGTTCTTTCACACTTACCACCAGCCCCAGCCCCTTATCTTCCTTTACTTACCAAATACCAGCATCTATTTGTTCCTCCTAGTTCTTTACCACCCCATAGAGGTCATGATCATGCCATACCTCTTAAAACAGAAGAACCAGTGAATGTGAGGCCTTATAGATATTCATTTCATCGGAAGAATGAAATAGAGAAGATGGTGGCTGAGATGTTAGAAAGTGGAATTATTCAGCCTAGTATTAGTCCATATGCTTCTCATGTGTTGTTGGTTAAGAAGAAGGAAGGTACTTGGCGTTTTTGTGTTGATTTCAGGGAATTGAACAAGGTTACTGTGAAGGACAAATTTCCTATTCCTGTTATTCAGGAACTGATTGATGAATTAAGAGGAGCAAAAGTGTTTACTAAATTGGATCTGAGGTCTGGATATCATCAAATCCGGATGCTACCAAAGACTGCATTCAAGACTCATTCTGGCCACTATGAGTTTCTAGTAATGCCATTTGGGTTAACCAATGCCCCAGCTACATTTCAATCTTTGATGAATACAGCCCTATCTCAGGAAGTTTGTGTTAGTATTTTTTGATGACATTTTGATCTATAGTGCTTCTGAGGAGACACATTTGCAGAATTTAGATTCAATCTTTCAACTCCTATCTGCCAATCAGTTGTATGCTAAAGGATCTAAATGTGAAATTGTTGTTCCAGCTGTCACTTATTTAGGTCATGTTATATCAGCTGAGGGGGTTACTACTGATCCTAGTAAGATTTCAGCCATGCTGAATTGGCCAGTCCCTTCTACTTTGAAAGGATTGAGAGGGTTCCTTGGTTTAACTGGATATTACAGGAGATTCATTCAGAATTATGGAGTTCTTAGTAGACCTTTGAATGAGTTATTAAAGAAGGATAAGTTTTGCTGGAATGCAGAAGCTAATCAGGCATTTTTGCAGCTTAAACAGGCTATGACTCAAGCTCCAGTCTTAGTTATGCCTGATTTCACCAAATCATTTGTGTTGGAGTGCGATGCTAGTGGTTATGGTATTGGTGCAGTGCAGGAAAACCTATTTGTTTTTTGTCTAAGACCCTTAGTCCCAGGAATCAGACATTATCAGCCTATGAGAGAGAGCTCTTGGCTATTTTACATGCTTGCATTGTGTGGAGGCATTATTTGGAAGGAACATCCTTCATAATAAAGACTGATCATGAAAGTATAAAGCATCTGTTAGAACAGAAGCTCCATACTTATTTGCAACACAAAGGCATATCTAAGTTGTTGGGCTTAGAATATACCATTCAGTATAAGAAGGGTGTAGACAATAGAGTTGCTGATGCTCTTTCTAGACAAATGGAGGACTCCATGTCCCTCAGAGCTATTTCAGTTGTTATTCCTACTTGGTTGGAGGAAGTAACTCATTCCTATGCTGGTGATGCAGTGGCAACAGCCCTTATTCAGCAACTCTCTATACAGCCATCTACTGACTCTAAGTTTACTCTGCAACAAGGTATTCTAAGGGTTAAACACAGGATTTATATTGGCTCCAGTACTGATCTTAGGTACAGACTTGTTGCTATGTGTCACAGCTCAGCTATTGGTGGTCATTCTGGAGTTAAATGTACTTTCACTAGGCTTCAGCAGCATTTTTACTGGCCTAAGATGAAGGTGGATGTTACTCTGTTTGTGGCTGCCTGTGATACTTGTTTAAGGTGTAAGCCTGACCACTCAGCCTATCCTGGTCTTTTGCAACCCCTTACTATTCCTCAGGGTGCTTGGCAAGACATTTCCATGGATTTTGTGGAAAAATTACCTAAATCTGGGGGTATGATACTATTCTGGTGGTTGTGGATCGTTTTACTAAGTCTGGTCATTTTATTCCTCTCCTTCATCCTTTCAATGCTTCTATTGTTGCTAAGGCATTTCTGGATCAGGTCTCCAAGTTACATGGCTTACCTAAGTCAATTGTTTCTGACAGAGATAAGGTGTTTACTGGTGGTTTTTGGAAGGAGTTAATGAAGTTGCTGGGTATTCAGCTTAGGTTCAGTAGTGCCTATCATCCTCAGAGTGATGGCCAGAATGAGCGTTTGAATCAATGCTTGGAGCATTATTTGCGCAGTATGTGTTTTGTTTCTCCTAAGAAGTGGTATAGCTGGCTTAGTCTTGCTGAATACTGGTATAATTCCAGTTATCATTCTGCCATTAAGATGAGTCCTTATCAGGCTCTGTATGGAGTGGTGCCTCAATTACCAGTGGTTCCTAATACTAATTCCCATGTGGCTGCTGTTGAAGAATTCCTTCAAGCTCGGGAGCACATGAGTACTTTTTTAAAGGAATGTCTCACTTCTTCTCAGAACCGCATGAAGCAAGTTGCTGACAAAAAGCGCACTGATAGGGAGTTTCAGGTTGGTGATATGGTATTTCTTAAACTACAGCCTTATCGCCAGACTACCATTGGTACTCGCATTTGTTTAAAGCTCTCTGCTAAGTATTATGGTCCTTTCCTCATCCTGGAGCGTATTGGTTCAGTGGCTTATAAGCTTCAACTCCCTCCTAACAGCAAAATTCATCCAGTCTTTCATATTTCACTTCTTAAGAAGCGTTTGGATCCATCTATTCCTACTTTTACCACTCTTCCACCGATTACAGATGCTGAGTGGAATATCCTTCCTGCTAAGGTTCTCAATACTCGCATTGTTGAGAAGGGTTCTGTTTCAGATCCTCAGTTATTGATTTTGTGGTCTGGGTTTTCTGCAGTGGATGCTACCTGGGAGGATGAATCTACCATTCGTTCTCAATTTCCTGAGTTTTTCCATTCTTGGGGACAAGAATGCATTAAAGGGGGTATTGTTACGTATCAAAGGAGGAATAAGGCAAGAAAGTGAAGAATAATTACGTTATAAGTTGTTAGTATGCCAGTTGGCAAAGTCAATAGTTGGCCATAGCTTTTAGCTACTATATAAGGTCCATTTTCTTTAATTGCAAGTATTCAAGTATTCAATATAATTCTGTTTTCTCTCTCACTTCTACTCTCCCTATTCTCTCTCTTTTCTTCTAAATTCTGTTCTACAAACCCTAGGTTGTAACAATGCATTGCTTTCAAAATAAGAATTTTTGTTCGAACAATAAATAATCTCATCACTGTCAATCTAACCAGCTACATTCTGGCTTTCGACAATCAAAAACAAAATGAACTGACCTCATATACAAACTCTAGAAAACCTTTGAAATACAATTACTAGAACGCAAGCATAGACAATAGGAGACGTACAAAGACCACCAAAACACCTTCAATAATGGGTTTGTCATGATTCCCATATCAACCAAAAACACAAACTACAGAATGCTAGTCTTCTGTGGAGGTTTAAGTAAATAATTCATGGTAATAACAAGGATTGTAACATGTCAAAACCAGAAACAAAATGGGGAGTTACAAATACTAGAATAATCTGCCATAAACCTGACTAGTTGATATACCAAAGCAAATAGTCTAGAACACAATATTACCTCATGCTAGGTACTTAACTTGAATATTCAGCTCAACCTAACCAATATGCGAAGCTAATAAAAGAAACAATTCAAAACTGTTACCTGTTGCTCTTCCTTGAACATATGCTGGGTAATTGACGTTTGGAGAACTCCAGTACGAGAAGCTAACTCTCTGCGATAGCTTTCTTCGTTTTCTTTTTGGGAATTCAAAAGCTCAAGTAGTTGATCAAAAAGCACACTTTCTCCCTCATGTTCAAGTGAGTATGTCCGTGCCACATTTTTCACACGTATATCAAGAGCTGGAAAGATAACCTACACTTACAAAATAATATACAATATATTATTAAAATCTTGCATTCAAAATTACAGCCTGCAAACAAATTACCAGCACCATGTTTGCACATGACAGAAAGATTTCAGACATCAGTTGCTGACACGACCTTCTCTTAAAGAAGGTGATAATGACCTTACAAATAAGTGAAAACGTAAAAGGTTGGTTTTTTGCACACTGCCAACAAATTATTATTAGATTCAGGCATTTACACATAAAATCTAAATATAAATCTCCTAATCAAGCATTTCATTCATGGAACCAGGCTCATCCCACCATGTGTTTTTAATTCCACAAACTATTGAGGGTTGCTAGGACTCGAAACCTCGACCGTTTGGTCCAAGAGGCTCTGATACCATGTCATGGAACCAAATGAACTAGAAGCTCAAGCTGATAGTTAAGGCCCAATCATAGATCTTAAATTAATTTCTGACAATGATTAAGAGTACAAGTAGCAAGACCAACATTGAAACCCATATTAATAATTTTATTTCCAACTGGACAAAATTAAGCCAAAATATCTTACAGAAAAGTTCACAAAACCATTGATATTTCAAAAGTCGGATAAAAAGCATCTCATAATTGAACAGACTTCATGAAATGTAAAATTACAAAAACAATAGCATATGATTGCTACATTCCCACTTCCCATAAGAGAGATCCACTAAAAGTTTAATTAATGTAGTTCAATTGATTCCTAAACAAAGACATGCTTGCACTACAACTGAGGACCTGACCTTCTATTAAAAAAAAAAAACTTGGATTCTGCTGTACTTGCAATTCATTAGAAAAAAAGAAAAACAAAAAGAGAAATTTCAACCAACATATATTAAGAAAGGATTGGTGGTTCCAAATCCTACAAGATGGATACACAAAAAGTAGACCTATATCACCAAACGGATATGCTAATTTCTGACGAAAAGACCACATCTGGAAGTCTTCCTAGTAGTACAAAAATGTAGACCGGCAATGAATCCAAGGCATCTGAACCCAATGCTTAGTATCCTTCAAAACTTACTGCATGGAATCTATATCCTAAGAAAATAAATCTTTTCAAGGATCTAATGGACCTGTACAACATGTGATATTACTAGGCTGTGAATTCAAGTGCCAACAAAGATTCTACTATATTTAGGATTGGCAATAGCACCCCCTAATTGGATTGAAGGAAACAATTTCTGCTCAGCTTCTACCAGTCGTGGTTTTGGCAGTACATTACTGCAGGCAGCAATCAGAACACATGAAGCCTATGCTTTCACGGTGTACTATCCCTTTCTTCCTTCTGAGCCGACTAAAAATCAACCATTGCCGCAGACACACACCAAATGCAATTAATATCCAATCCTTCCCATCACATTGCAGATCTTATTTAACAAAATGAATTATGATTATGCAAGTAAAATAAACAATCAGTCCAAGCATTTTATCAAATAAGATTCCAGAAACAGATAGCAGCGCAAATTCAATTGGGTATATCCACATATGACTCATAAATCTCTAGCCATCCAATTGCAATATAATGCACTGAGTTTGAGATTGATAACCCAATCTGCACAGCGTTAAATATAATTCATAATCAAGGAAATCAAAATTCTAACAACAAGAAGAAAACCTAACATACCACATCTTCAGCAATACAGTGATGCTTATATATCGCGCGAAAGAAGTGACACCTCTTAACCAACGGCTTGATATCACCACCGCTGGTTGCAAAAGACATGGCGGCGCGGTGAAGGGCATCGAGCTCGGACCTAATAGCTTTATGGAATAAAAGAAATATAAGGATTGGAGATTTAAGAGCGGAATTCTTGACACAAGTTTTGGAAGGTGTAGAAGGATCTATTGGATTGAGTGGCCCAGACATTACAGCCACACCTCCAGCTCCTCCGTCAACGGCCGAAAATGGTGTCGCCATTCCAGAGAGTCCAAGAGAAGAACCTCAAAAGTTAATGGAAATATCCTTGAAAAAAAGAACCCCTAGGTTCCGACTTCTCTACATCTTCATATCAATTGGGGCGTGTAATTAGATTGTAGTGAGAAAATAGCAGTTTTTGTCGCTGTTAACACTTTGTCTCTCTCGGAGAAGAAGAAGAAGAAAGATATAGAGAGTGAAAGAGGAGGCCAATTAGTCGTCTTGCTATTTCCGTTCCCTCCGTTTCTTTTTTACCCTTTCTTTTTATTTTCCAGCATAACTACTTTATAACAAAAATGGATCACGTAATTCCTATGAATCACAAAGCTACGTACTACTCCCCTTCCGGCGCAGCTTGCTTTTCAAATAAATTATATTTAAATATAATTTCACCTAAAATTTAATGAATTTTTTTTATTTTTTTAGAAATCAATGCCTAGTTGTCTACTCAGCCTTGCCTTGTGATTTGCTTTTTTTCATAATTAATAAACGGTTTTGATATATGCAGCCTCGGGACTGCATATAAGCATTAAATGGTTAAGAATATATTTTTTTTTTTTTTTGTGTATTTTTAATATCCATATTTATTATGTATTGAACTTTTTTTAGTAGGGAAAAGTTTAGGTAAGGGTAGGTTTATCCACTTTTAAGGTCAGGGCAAACCACAGACCTCGATGAGAGTGTACAGTGGAATTTACAGGTTAAATACATAAAAACTCATTTATTGTAATAATATATTCTTTTATATTTTTAATATCTACCTTTATTATACGTTGAATTTCTATCATTTTTGGAAAAGTCCATATTTACCCGTAACTATAAATTTAAACAGATTGTTTCACTGTTATTTAACTCGTTATTTAATTGTAACATAAGACATTGCAAACATCCTAAAATATTTATTCTGTTACTAACACAATTACAAATAACCTGTCAAAATTATAATATTTAAATTTCTAGGATAAAAGTTAGTCAGAAAAAACTTCATACAACCCGTCAAAATACAAATAACTGTTTTATTTTATTGACGAACTTCTTTGGAATATCTGATGTGATAGTCAAATAACTGTCAAATCAGTTAGTTCAAATTTTCTATTGTGTAGGAATAAAATTGAAATTACTTAATATTGTTAGGATAAAATTGTATAAATTCATAGTTACGGGTAAATCTGTGATGCTCGTAAAATATATAGCAGTTAATAGGACAAATGTGTCCTATCGCAACAAGTAGTAAATGTGCTAAGCACAAGATCGAACACAAGGACTATCATCACAACTAGTAAATCTATTAGGCTAATTCATCTGTTTAGTGAGTTGAATGTATATTGGGTTGTTGAGAAACTAATTAAACGGTAAACTAACTAAATGAACAATTCACAGGGCAGGTTGTGAGTCAATGAGGGTTACAATCTAGGATGAAGAATTCATTGATTAAATCCTGTGTATGGTTTTAGGGGGTTCGGGTTTATATTTTGCTAATAATTGACGGTAATTATCCTAACAAGAAATACGAACGTGATCAAGATTCATATAACCTATTCACATGCATTCAGCTAACAGCTTGGTTAGGCATATAACCTAGGACATGTAAAGCATTATGTTTTCTGGTAATTAAGCCTAAAGTCGTAGCCCAGCCACGAAGCCGCACTCCTAGTGTCCTAACGATGCCAAATCATGCAATTTCAAATTAGATAATTTCCTATCGGTTTCATATCTATCTATAATCCTATCTATGTCAGGTTCAAGACATTAAGCATATATATTTCAGACTAGATAATCTCCATCGGTTTCATATCTAGCTATAATCCTATTCATGTCAGTTTCAAGGCATTAAGCGTGCACAATCTGATCAATTAAAAGCAACCACATAAATCCTAGGTCCCTAATTATACAATCAATTTCATCCTCATCCCAGATTGGATGGGGATTAGTTCATAGACAAGCTAATCATGATAAAGAGACAATTAGGAATAATGGAAAGCATATCAATAATTTATAACGATAAAGATAAAGGGAGAGAAAGAAATTTGAAACCCGTTTATCTGAATTGATTACAGAATAATGACGTCGATGTCCACCCGTCATATTGTTCTTCGAAGGAAAATAGAAACTACACTATAAAACCTAGATAGAAAGTGTTTTGAGAAAAATAAACTATGCTAAGACTGATTACAGCTGAAACACGAAAAGAATACAATCCGATTAGGGTTTTAAAAGAAAACTAGCTCCCTCTTTATAGACGTAGGGAGAGTTCAGGGGTAACTTAGGCACAAAAGGATAAATTCGATCGGTCCCAGGCCTGTTTCGCGTATCTCAGCTAAAGGGGAAGGCGTTGGAACGCCTTCCCTCGTCGAGACAAGGTCATGTCTCGACGAGACAGACGTTGGTCGCCGAGACAAGCTTCCCAAGAGGATCAGCTTGTCTGGTTCTTTCCTATTTTGGTCCCTGATGCGCCCAAAAGCTCTCCAATGGTCCATGGTCAGTCCAAAAAATGCCCAAAAGTCCCTAAAAATCCTTGAAAACACTGAAAATCCCGTAAAAAGCAGAAAATACTAAATTTAACTAAAAACTATCAAACTAAAATTAACCAAAAACTAAGTTAAAATAATCTAAAATACTCATAGAAATGCTATAAATTAGGGAGCTATCAATCTGCATTTTTTCCAAAAATGATAGAAGTTCAATATATAATAAATGTAGATATTAAACATATAAAAGAATATATTATTGCAATAAATGAGTTTTTGTGTATTTAAAAGTTCAATCATAATAAATAAATATGGATATTGAAAATACAAAAGAATATTCTTAAGCATTTAATGCTTATATGCGGCTCTAAAGGCTGCATATATCAAAACCAATAAATTTTATAGCAATTTTTTTTAATTTTAAAAAAATATTAAATAACAAAAAAAAAAAAAACTTAAACTATTAAATTTATTTTTAAGAATATTATTTTTATTTTATTTTGACACATTTTGTCATAAATGATATTTTATTAATCTATTTGTTATTTTTTAAAGATATTAATGTAAATAATATTAAAATATGTATGTTTTTTTTATCCTAAATATTTTCTATTATTATTTTTATATAGTATAATTTATATATTAATTGTATCTATATAATACTTTATTTAATAAAAAAATAAATGAATACAAAAAATACAAATCCAATTAATTTTCGATTAATCCTCGATTAATCAGTAAGGACCCTGTCCGCCCAACTAGCGCCTATCGTTTTTTACAACCTTGGTTATTCAATCAAAACGCTTTTGGAAATAATAAAAAAAAATTATGTAAATTGATGAAGTGGAGTATCGATATCAAATAATGTATGCGAGGTGTTTTTTTAGTTGGAACATTAGATTCTTAGTATAAAATCCTCATATTTGGAGCTTTTCGTGAAAAACTCTAAAAAAATTATTGCTTCCATAAAAAAACTAAATGATATTGTTGTATAAAACTTGTCAAATATTATATTTTCTACGATTTGAAGTTAAATACTAAATACTTATCTGAAAAATAAAACAAACAATCTTAAATTTGCAAACTGCGAACTATCTTTTTACAAATTTTAAAATTATAGGATTGTATCTGTAAAATGGTCCAATCAACTTTACCCCAACATTAATATGTATACTACCTGTTTATTCGTTATTTGTAAATTATCTTAAGGATTAGGTTATACTTACTTTGTTTTTTTTCTTTTAACAAAATAAATCTACAAAAAAATCTTTATTTAGTTTTTTTTTTGATGTAGTGAAGAATAATTAAGTTATATATTTATTAAATTTAAATTAAAAAATGAAACTTGCGTCTAAAACCTGTAAAATAAAGGAGCGCTCAAGTAACACTTATAAGGGTAAATTACATTTTGGGTAAATTATATTCATGGCCACTAAATTTTATCTATTTTAATATTATGGTCATTGAACTTTAATTCTTAACATTATAATCACTAGATTTTACGCTTTTTAATACCAGTGGCCACTCAACGCTTGAAAACGACTATTGCCGGTCTCAAAATAAAAAATTCGAAAAGTTAATGATATTTTAAAGAATTTTAATTGTTGATTTTTTTTGTTTTGAGATTATCTAAGTATTGTTTGATTAGGAAAGAATGTGTGAATTTTAAGAGATAGAAAACTCCAAAAAATGTGGTTTCATTGTAAATGTTGTTCTGAATAACTTTAATTATTGAATATTTTCATTTCGAAGTCGTTAAAAGTCATTTTGAGGAGTTAATTAAAGTTGAGTACCCATTGATATTAAAATGTATAAAATTCAGTAGCCATACGCATAATATTAGGAATTGAAGTTTAATAGCAATAATGTTAAATATGTAAAGTTCAATGTCCAAAGGTGTAATTTACCGCTATTTTTTTTTTTGTTGGTTTTTCTCACACGTGGAATTAACGAGGAAAAGGTGCCAGGCATGATGAAAAAAGACATAGTTCGTGCACATGTGTGTACAGCACGTGAGAATCCTCTTCCGCCATGGGCAGTGTGGTGGGACTTTTTCTATGAGAGCCACGTCAGCTTCCAACAAGTGTGGATTGATAGATTCAGCTGCTGACGTGGACTTATGAAAACAATGCCGCTACATTATCATGTTCAATTTAAATAAATCTATCTATTATAAAAAAAAAAAAAAAGATTGATATTGACATGGAATGGAAGTAAGAGGAAACGATATTGTAATTGCAAATAAAATTCTTACAACAAATACCTCTTATTTATTTATTTATTTATTTTTAATAGAGTACTTCTTTTTCAGATAATAATAATTTAAGAGAGAGTTTGTTTTAATTATTTCTAAGTTTATTGTTAATTGTTTACGTCTTAAAGCATCTTTCATATAACCAACTTAAAAAAAAAATGGATTAATGTTATACCTTTAACGTCCCGTTTGTTTAGGGAAAATATTGTGTTCTGAAAAATTTTATGCAGGGAAAATATTGTGCAGGAAAATAAAAGATTTTTCTGTATTTGGCAACAATACTGGAAAATATTTTTCGGTGTTTGGCTACAACATTGGAAAATATTTTCCAACCACTAAAAATGTGGAAAAACACAAAAAAAAAACGTGAAAATTTGTTAAAAACACGAAAAGTGGAAAAATGGGAAAATCACGAAAAGTAAAAAAATATTAAAAACATGGAAAAAAGTGGAAAAACACGAAAATGTGAAAAAATTGATGTTAAAAACACGAAAAACGTTTTTTCACGCATTTTTTGTACGTTTTCTCGTATTATTAACGTTGTGTTTTTTTTTGCATTTCTTCTTCATTTTTTCGTGTTTTCACGTTTAGTTTTTCGGTTTTTTCGTTTTTCGGTTTTTCATGTTTTCTTTTTTTCGCGTTTTTATTTTTCTCACTTTGTTACTTTTTCGTATTATTCACGTTTTCATGTTTTTCGTATTTTTCATGTTTTTGTGTTTTTTACGTTTTCGTGTTTTGTTTGCATTTTTCGTCTTTTCATGTTTATCGTGTTTTTCACTTATTGTCACGTTTTTGTGTTTTAGCATTTTTCGCGTTTTCGTATTTTTCGTATTTTTTCACGTTTTCGTGTTGTTCATGTTTTGTGTTTTTCACGTTTGTTCACATTTTCATGTTTTTGCGGGTTTTTTCCATATTCTCGTGTTTCGTAAGGTTTTCACGTTATTCATGTTTTTTCGTGTTTCATATTTTTGTATTTTTACATTTTTTAACGTTTTCCTCATTTTTCTCTAAACGCGTATGTTTTGGAGAAAATGTTTTACCCTTTTGTAAAGGGTAAAACATTTTCCCTTATTTCTTCCTTCATTTTCCATTGACTTGCCACTTATTTTTCTTTGACTTATTTTCCTGCCCAAACAAACATTGGAAAATTGGGAAAATATTTTCCTGCAGAATATTTTTCCCCAAACAAACAGGGCCTAAATTTGATAATTTTTATCTATTGACACCCTAAACTTTTTAAATAATATATTACATACTTATAGTTGATTTTAAAACCTATCACATACATATAGTTGGTTTTAAAAACCTATCACATACTTAAAGTTGGCTCATTCAGATCTCTTACATATAAAATCGTGATCTATCATCTTTGACAGATGAGGTTGCATGTGCATGTTACAGAGAAAAAAAAACATATTTGTTCGTTCTGTATGTCACCTCACAGATCAACGATTTTATGTGCAGAAGGTTCGGATGAGCCAACTTTAGACGTGTGATAGGTTTTTAATGCTAACTATAGGTGTGTGATAGGTTTTTAAAGCCAACTATAAATATGTGATACGTTATTTAAAAGTTCAAGGTGCCAAGTTTAAGAGTGTAAATATATATTAGGCCTAAATTTTTTATCTTAATACATCATCTAAAAATATAACTTTTTATTTTCTTTCTCGTCCACATCACTTTTAACGACTTAAAAAAAATACTCAAATCCTAAACAATTTCAAAAAATGTCATTATAATCGCATAAATCGTTAAATAATAGAATATTTTAATATTTAATTATATTTTTTATTGAAAAATGGGATAGCAAGAGTGTCAAAATAGTAAAAAATAAATAAATATAGAAAGGTTGCCATAAAAAAGCAAGCAACTATTATCTCTTCAATGCAACAAATTCTTCCAAACGATCGTCCACCTCACCAAGTACTCCTCCAAACACTTCTCATTGGAGGTACTTTTAAAAGTTGCCAAAATTTAACATACTATTTCAAAATATAATATTTTCTTTTCATTTTCATCCATATCATTTTTTACAACTTAAAAAAAATCTCAATGCTTTTTAAAGTTACCATTTTAATTCCACAAATCATTATTTTTATGTATAGTTCATATAGAGACTAAATTAATGTATTTTCTCAAAATATATGGGTTAATAAATTAATTACCCTTTTTATTAAAGAAGAGAGATAGCAATGGTGTCGAAGGCTACCAAATGTGGCAATATTGATATAAAAAAACAATTATTGTCTCTTTAATGCAAGACAATTTTTTAAGTATTATCTACCTCACCAAACACACCCGTTAAAGATGTTCTTAATTAACTAATTAACCATTATAAATTATTTGAAAAACATTTTTTAAATAATAGAAAATACTTGTTGAAATGGCTAATAGTTCTTATTTTAACAAAGGCTTTGACTTTTTTAGTGAACTGCTATATACCGTTCTAAATTAACTTTTCACCGCCTCCTTTTGACATATTTGCCCTTACCACAATTTCAACCTGAAAAATCAAATCCTCTCTAGCTTTTTAGGATTTTCAAAAACCCGGTCTAAATCGACATGGCACCAAAGCAAGGAATGGGAAAAGGCTTCATGAAGATTCCGGTATGTTTTTTTTGTAAAAATTTTCACGAAATCACGAGTTCCGCCTCCGAAATCGGAGGCGGAATTCACAATTTTTACCTAAATGGGTGCGCCTCCCGTTGCCACGCTGTGTAGAACGGACGAACTGTCCATTCCACCCTAGGGGCAACGGGATCGCCGCGCGTTCCACCATTAGGTATAATGGGATCGCCACCGTTCCACCTAATGGTGGAACGAACGGCGGGCGCGTTCCACCTAATGGTGGAACGCGCGAGGCAAACATTTGGCCCTAGGGCCGACTGGTGCGCCGCACCTGTTTGGCCTGCGGTCAGGTGGTGTGAGCCACCCGTCTAGGCAAAAAACGAGCCAATTTTTTTAAAAAAAAAATAATTCGGGCCGCCCGTTGGCAGACCCGAATAGTAAAAAATCAAAAAAACTCTAAATTGAATATAATAAATAGAATATTATATTTAATTGAATATTTGGATAATTTACAGGATGATGTTGCTGATGCGCGTTCTGTACGTAGACATACGACCTCGCGTGTTGTTACTGCCTCTGCTCGACGGCTGCAGACGGAGCAGCGGTTCATGGCGGACGCCCAGAGGGCACATGCTGCACAAGAGGAGCGTGACAGACGTTATGAGGTGGCAAATAATGTAGAGATGGATGGAGATGACTCTATTCCTCCTAATAGTGCTGATACTATCCTAGAACCTCCTACCGTAGTGACGAGGGGTTGAGACAGACGTTTTTCTTCTGTAGCAGGATCGTCTTCTGGTAAGAAATTTAAATGTGCTTATTATTTATGTGATTTATTCCTGATTAGTAGGAAATATAAGAATATTCTGTAATTTGTTTACTGTAATTTCAGGTAGCAGCAAGCGTGCGATAAGTGTTGCAGATGATGATTGGATTGTGAAGGCCCCGGTCCCCGGGGGTCCATTTGATGATGATGTGATCCCGAGATTTCTGGGACATATTGCATCTGCTATCTGGGGCGGGCAGGATAGGGGCATCCTTAGGTGTCATACCAGATCAGTCTATTGTGGGAAGCTGGGGTTATGGTACAGTAGTTCTTCCACGAAGATTAGGTCGCGTATGGAGTCATCTGGGTTGTTCCATCTACCTAGTATCATGTACACTCACATAGATGCTCCTCTGATCATGGCTTTGTTAGAGCGGTGGCAGCTAGACACGTCATCATTTCACATGCCGTTCGGTGAGATGACCATTCTTATGTATGATGTGTGGGAGATTTTACGCATCCCCATAGATGGGGCCATGGTGATTGCTGAGGCGAGTACGGAGGAGCTTCAGTCTTGTGTGATGGACTTGTTTGGGATGACTCAAGAGGAGTTGCTGGTTGGTCACTACTTCTCCAGTGGTATACGAGCGGCTTCCGTCATGGAGCGTTGTAGAGGAGATCGGATTCCCGATGCCCAAGCTACAGCTTGGACGTGGCTTATGCTCGGTTGCACGCTGTTCATAGACAAGAGTGGTGACCGCATCTGACCTTCTTGCCTGCTAGAGGTGCAGGACTCGGCAGTTGGAGCCATTGGACTCTCGTGGGGCTCGGCTGCACTAGCATACCTATACCGTCATCTAGGTATTGCTAGCAGAGGAGACTGCGGGCAGATCACGGGTTGTCTCACACTCATTCAGGCATGGATTTATAAGTACTTCTTATGCTTTAGGCCTCATCGGGAGGGAGTTACAGTGGACCCAGATCTTCCTAGGGCTTCCATGTGGCCATCTATAGATATGGAGAAGAGCGATGACCGGCTGAGAGCATATCATGCCCGGATTGATAGATTGACAACGGACGAGGTAAAATTTCTAATTAATTATAAATACTTATCATATAAAACAAATTTGTATTACGTGTATGTGTTAATGTAGTTGTATATATTTGTAGGTGATGTGGATGACGTATGGTCCTGATGCCATTATGGGTACCTCGAGGACGCTTTATGCGGGATGGATATGATACCGGGATGTGATCGAGCCGTACATGCCGGGGAGATGCCTTCGCCAGCTTAGTTACAAGCAGACCATTCCCACACCTATCTTGAGGCTGTCCAAGGACGTACATCCCTGGGCCAGCTTGAAGTATTAGGTAGAGGTGCCAGCTGTGATAGTCCAGTCTATTTGGGACTCGTTTCCCCATTCAGTCATGCTTACATTGTCTCTATCCACTCCAACACGGACTCCATCGACATGTGAGAATCAGTATATGCATTGGTACACTTGTCATTCACACCCTCGTCTACTGCCAGAGATTGCTGCACCCAGACCGACTCTTCATACTCAACCTGTAACATAACTGTAAGTCACTGTAACTAAACTGAATCATTACAGAATGTTACAGAACTCATACACAATCAACCTGTAACAAAATGTAACATAACTGAATCATTACAGAATGTTACAGAACTCATACACAATCATCCTGTAACATAACTATAACAAACTGTAACTAAACTGAATCATTACAGAACGTTATAGAACTCATACACAATCAACCTGTAACATAACTGTAACAAACTGTAACATAACTGAATCATCACAGACCATTACAGAACTCGTACACAATCAACATGTAACATATCTGTAACTAAAATGAATCATTACAGAACGTTACAGAACTCATACACAATCAAACTGTAACATAATTGTAACATAATTGAATCATTACAGAACGTTACAAAACTCATACACAATCAACCTGTAATATAACTGTAACAATCTGTAACTAAACTGAATCATTACAGAACGTTACAGAACTCATGCATAATCAACCTGTGACATAACTGTAACAAATTGTAACATAACTGAATCATTACAAAACGTTATAGAACTCATACACAATCAACATGTAACATAACTGTAACTCACTGTAACTAAACTGAATCATTACTCAACATTACATCACTCATACATAATCAACCTGTAACATAATTGTAACAAACTGTAACATAACTGAAGTATTATAGAATGTTAGAGAACTCATACATAATCAACCTGTAACATAACTGTAACAAACTGTAACATAACTGAATCATTACTCAACGTTACAAAACTCATACACAATCAACCTGTAACATAAGTGTAACAAACCATAACATAACTGAATCATTATAGAATGTTAGAGAACTCATAACTGAACTCATACACAATCAACATGTAATATAACTGTAACAAACTGTAACATAACTGAATCATTATGGAATGTTAGAGAACTCATACACAATCAACATGTAACATAAATGTAACAAACTGTAACTAAACTGAAGCATTATAGAATGTTACAGAACTCATACACAATCAACCTGTAACATAACTGTAACTCACTGTAACTAAACTGAATCATTACAGAATGTTACAAAACTCATACACTATCAACCTGTAACGTAACTGTAACAAACTGTAACATAACTCAATCATTACAAAATGTTACAGAACTCATACACAATCAACCTGTAACATAACTGTAACAAATTGTAACTAAACTGTAAAAAACTATAACTAAACTGAATCATTATAGAACGTTACAGAACTCATACACAATCTGAAGGAAAATAGGCAAACGTTTGGCAGCGGAAATATAAAAATTTATACCTATTTCCTTAAACCAAGATCTGTTAATCATTATTTCATATAAAGAGGGATATAAGGAAATACCTTTTGACGAACTATCTACCGTTGCAAACGAAGTGCCCTCAACTCTAGATCCGAGTTCACGTGCACAAAACAAAAACACAAATCAAACGATATTAAAACTCAACCAAGTAATAACAATCAAGATAGATTGCATCTAATTAATCAACACAAGATCAAGGAATAAAGGAAAGAGATGAGAATCAGTTGATCGGAAGCAAGCGGTGAGAATCGATCCACTATGGTAGGGGGCTCAAAAATTCACTCTCCGGGATAGTATAGCTTGGCCAAAATTTACAATAGGAGGGGGTTAATATAGCCTCTTATATCTAAACCCTAGTTAGATAGAATTAGGTTATTGAATATGAGTTATATTCGGAATAATACTCTTATTATTATTATTATCTATAACTATATCTAAATATAAACATAATAATAACTTATTAAATAGGATAATAATTAGAAGCAATTTAATCTCAATAAACCTCCTAACTTATTTATCCTATAATTAATTTAATCCATAATCATAATCTAATTATAATTGTTTTAAATTAAATTAATTCCTTATGTGTCACAACACATAAAATCGCCCCCCTCCATAAATGGGCCTTATTGGACTAAGTTGGGCTTCCGTCAATTAATTAACATCTGTTTCTCTTTTGGGTTCCAAGTATTATGTGTGACCCATTAGGTTCTTATTGCTTCTAGCCGTATACAACCATTAAATTAATTTCTCAAAATTACATTCAATCTTTGTATAACGGGATGAGTGCACGAACTGTGATTGGCAGATCCGAAACATTCCCCCAGAGCTATAAGAAGACAGGTTGATTCTGTTTTTGACATTTCCGTATTAGTTACAGTATAATTCGATCCTTTATCAACTACATCCTTGAACAGAATCTTATGACTATAGATTATGTCAAGTCACATATAGCGAGACGTTCGTTTTACTTGTACAGACCGAGTTAACTCCGAATAGATAGGCTAAGTGAAATCTCCATTTTAAGTCTTAAGCTATCACCTTGCAAGGATTTAGAGTCAAGTCTTCCACAATTGATCCTTGGATGTATCTCCCATTTATCAGGAGTGATAAATACTCAATCCAATATTAACTACCCTACAATTACTTCCTGTGATACCCAACGTCTGCCGAACATTCCCCAGAGTCATCCCTATTATGGATCGTGTTAGAACATGATCAAAGCATCACATTCCATAATCCAGAATCACTAATTAACATTCCTTTGAGTCTGAGGATTACTTATACCTATTAATACCGATGAGATGAACAGGTGACAAGGATAAATCTACCCATCATATTATCTCAAGTCGGGCCCCCAATCCTAATGAACCCTTTCATTGGATCCACGTAACTGTCCAGAAATCTACATATCTGAAGCTTGTGACATCAGCTCTCTGTCTCGACAGAAAACATTGTTACATGCAAGTCTTAAGAGTGTTATGTCAATCCCTATTCAAAACATATCACTTGACTTGGGATGGCTTTAAGTTTATTAGTTTATTATAATGTTTTGTCTCACTTCATGCTTGTATGAACACTTTATAATCACTTTAAATAAACTTAGGGATTTCCTTTTATTTAGACTTATTTAGTTCTTTAAAAGTAGTTGCCTTTATACAGTTATGAAACCATATCGTATTAAAACAAATGACATAAAGAACAATTCATTTACAGTAGGTTTATATCCTGGAACAATTGTCTATAGGACACTAAACCCCAACACAATCAACCTGTAACATAACTGTAACAAACTGTAACATAACTGAATCATTACAGAATGTTACAGAACTCATACACAATTAACCTGTAACAAACTATAACTAAACTGAATCATTACAGAATGTTACAGAACTCATGCACAATCAACCTGTAATATAACCGTAACAAACTGTAACTAAATTGAATCATTATAGAACATTATATAACTCGTACACAATCAACCTATAACATAACTGTAACTCACTGTAAATAAACTGAATCATTACTCAACATTATAGAACTCACATACAATCAACCTATAACATAACTGTAACAAACTGTAACATAACTGAATCATTATAATGTTAGAGAACTCATACACAATCAACCTATAATATAACTATAACAAATTGTAACTAAACTGAATCATTATAGAATGTTATAGAACTCATACACAATCAACCTATAACATAACTGTAACAAACTGTAACATAACTGAATCATTACAAAACGTTACATAACTCATACACAATCAACCTGTAACAAACTGTAACTAAACTGAATCATTACAAACGTTACAGAACTCATTCACAATCAAACTGTAACATAACTGTAACAAATTGTAACATAACTGAATCATTACAGAATGTTACAGAACTCATACACAATCAACCTGTAACATAACTGTAACAAACTATAACATAACCGAATCATTACAAAACGTTATAGAACTCATACACAATCAACCTGTAACATAACTGTAACAAACGGTAACTAAACTGAATCATTACAGAATGTTACAGAACTCATGCATAATCAACCTGTAACATAACTGTAACAAATTGTAACATAACTGAATCATTACCAGAATGTTACAGAACTCATACACAATCAACCTATAACATAACTGTAACAAACTACAACTAAACTGAATCATTACAGAACATTACAGAACTCATACATAATCAACCTGTAACATAGCTGTAATATAACTGAATCATTACAGAACATTACAGAACTCATACACAATCAACCTGTAACAAACTATAACTAAACTGAATCATTACAGAATGTTACAGAACTCATGCGCAATCAATCTGTAACATAACTGTAACTAAACTGAATCATTACAGAATATTATAGAACTCATACACAATCAACCTGTAACATAACTGTAACTCATTGTAACTAAACTGAATCATTACTCAACGTTACAGAACTTATACATAATCAATCTGTAATATAACTGTAACAAACTGTAACATAACTGAATCATTACAAAATGTTACAGAACTCATACACAATCAACATGTAACATAACTGTAACAAACAGTAACTAAACTGAAGCATTACAGAATGTTACATAACTCATACACAATCAACCTATAACATAATTGTAACTCACTGTAACTAAACTCAATCATTACAAAATGTTACAAAACTCATGCACAATCAACCTATAACATAACTGTAACAAATTGTAACTAAACTCAATCATTACAGCATGTTACAGAACTCGTACATAATCAACATGTAACATAACTGTAACAAACTGTAACTAAACTGAAGCATTACAGAATGTTATAGAACTCATACATAATAACCCTATAATATAACTGTAACTCACTGTAATTAAACTGAATCATTACTTAACATTATAGAACTCGTACACAATCAACCTGTAACATAACTGTAACAAACTGTAACATAACTGAATCATTACAGAATGTTATAGAACTCATACACAATCAACTTGTAACATAACTGTAACAAACTGTAACTAAACTGAAGCATTATTGAATGTTACAGAACTCATACACAATCAACTTATAACATAACTGTAACTCACTGTAACTAAACTAAATCATTATAGAACGTTACGGAACTCATGCACAATCAACCTATCACATAATTGTAACTAAACTGAATCATTACATAACGTTACAAAACTCATACACAATCAACCTGTAACATAACTGTAACAAACTGTAACATAACTGAATCATTATAGAACGTTACAAAACTCATACACAATCAACCTATAACATAACTGTAACTCACTGTAACTAAACTAAATCACCACATAACGTTATAGAACTCATACTACTACCATTATATTACAGAACTCATACACAATCAACCTGTAACATAACTGTAACAAACTATAACTAAACTGAATCATTACAGAATGTTACAAAACTCATTCATAATCAACCTGTAACATAACTGTAACTCATTGTAACTAAACTGAATCACTATAGAATGTTACAGAACTCATACTCAATCAATTTGTAATATGACTATAACAAACTGTAACATAATTGAATCATTACAGAATGTTACAGAACTCATATATAATCGACTTGTAACATAACTGTAACAAACTGTAACTAAACAGAATCATTACAGAATGTTACAAAACTTATACACAATCAACGTGTAATATAACTGTATCTCACTGTAACTAAACTGAATCATTATAGAATGTTATAGCACTCATACACAACCAACATGTAACATAACTGTAACAAGCTGTAACATAACTGAATCATTATAAAACGTTATAGAACTCATACACAATCAACTTCTAATATAACTGTAACAAACTGTAACTAAACTGAAGCATTACAGAATGTTATAAAACTCATACACAATCAACCTGTAATATAACTGTAACTCACTGTAAGTAAACTGAATCATTATAGAACGTTACAGAACTCATGCATAATCAAACTTTAACATAACTGTAACAAACTGTAACATAACTGAATCATTACAGAATGTTACAGAACTCATACACAATCAACCTATAATATAACTGTAACAAACTGTAACTAAACTGAATCATTACAGAATGTTATAGAACTCATACACAATCAACTTGTAACATAACTGTAACTCACTATAACTAAACTGAAACATTACTCAACATTACAGAACTCATATATAATCAACTTGTAACATAACTATAACAAATTGTAACATAACCGAATCATTACAGAATGTTACAGAACTCATACATAATCAGCTTGTATCATAACTGTAACAAACTATAACTAAACTGAAGCATTACAGAATGTTACAGAACTTATACACAATCAACCTGTAACATAACTGTAACTCACTATAACTAAACTGAATCATTAGAGAACATTACAGAACTCATGCACAATCAACCTATAACATAACTGTAACTCACTGTAACTAAACTGAATCATTACAGAATGTTACAGAACTCATACACAATCAACCTATAACATAACCATAACAAAATGTAACATAACTGAATCATTACAGAATGTTACAGAACTCATACACAATCAACCTATAACATAACTGTAACTAAACTGAATCATTACAAAACATTACAGAACTCATACACAATCAACATGTAACATAACTGTAACAAATAATGCTCAATAATGTTAATTCTGCAAAATACATAATAACAATAATTACTCATTGCCCCTAATGTTAACCAATCTGGTCCACTGTGCTCTACTAAACTCATAGAAGTGCTTCTATCCTGCAACACTTCGATCATGGTGCTTAAACCACTATGCTAGTATAGGGGGTACCGAAAAATTAGGAGATAAATTTAAACGTATATAGTGTCGACAGTGATTCCCTAAATGCGCTATACATATCTCTCGTGCTGGTCTTGTAGTAGTGGATGCAGCATACAAGGGTAAGATAGTACCACATAACAACAATGTTTTTCCTCCCGCGAAGCCGAAAAACATGACAACATCATTATATAATGTAGCAATCGGCTACAAGTCATCCCAAACGAGCATCCAATACTCCGACAGACAACCTGCACCGTCCCAACCTATCCTATGAACAGCTGCATCAATACTATCAACAAACACTCTTTCATACAGGAAACGGTTAGCAATTACTTCATTTCTCAGGTTATGCCTAACTTCTTACCACGAATCTTCGCTACCAAAAATGTAGGATGAAACCACACGGAAGCCACAATTTCCATCACCTATCACGCCGTAATATGATTTGACGTAGGGCTTAATTATGCCGACTATTTTATCGACATGTACGAAGTCACAATCGTAAAACGTATTTCCATCTGCATTCACGTGAAGTAAGACATTGTTTAGTGTAAATGAACTATAGATTGTAAAACATTTATAAAAAGAAGTTGGGTTTATCATATAAACATTATCTGATGAGGCATCATTTATGGACCAATGATGAAGAGCTCATTCTACCACTTCTACCACGACTCCTAGATGAACTAGTAGAACGAGCACGTCCATGACGACTGTCATTGTATTCCTAAGAACTCGGCATACGTTTTGTGGATTTGCTCGTCTTAGGTCGTCCTCGAACGTGAATTTTAACATCGGGTTCAGTGTACCGAGCTTGATCAAGGTGTAGTTGATCATGGATAAGCATTGAAATATTATGCATAAGGGCTGGGTCGCCTTTAAAGACCTGGTCCACTAAAGACTGAAAGTATCTCTGATCCTAAGTCTGATTATTACACCCTGCATTTTCATCAGTGTGACCATAATTGATTAAAAATGTTCTCCAGAACACATGAACACTCTCAATACTGATCATTTAGTTAAGATCACAAGATCATTTGAGCTTGCATGCACATGGTATCTGATGCGAGGTTCTCAACACACAACCGCAAAGCACATTCACTTCATGGCTCAAACCTCTCATGCGCTCTAAGTCTTCATTCAGCAACTGCATGCAGTGGTGGGAGACATTGAATACCAAGTGGTTAAATGGGAATCCGGAATACGTGACTCCTTTACGAAGCCTAGACTGCTCAAGCATGTACCTGAGAAGAAGACAAAATTACTATTAGTTAGTGAAATGATACCTTCATAAATGCAAATTCCAAAACTGCATTAGAACAAATTACAAATACCTGATATTAGTTGCTTAGGATTCAATCTGCTTGTGAACCTTCTGCCATACCATGTCGAGGGAGCCAGTTGCGGTATTGAGTCATTGCTTTAGACTAGCATGTTCGCTCTCCACTTGACAAGAAGTTGTGTTGCCAAAATGTAGAAATTCCTTCGTTCAAGCAACAACAAACTTCTCCTTGTGAACCAACCACGTGTCCTCAACATACGAGATAAGATTTTTGTACCTACTCATCCCATCCTTCATCTTGCTAAGATTGGTCTCGTACTCCTCAATGGTTAAGGATTGTAATATTGTTCTCCATTTTCCATTCTTGAATTTAGAGGCATGTCCTTTATCTCCCAAAATTCTATACACCCGGTCTTCCACATCCTTATTTATATGCCAAGTGCATAACAAGTGCGCTGAATGTGGAAAAACCTCTTCGATCGGTTTTAATAATCCCAGATCCCTATCAATGATAATAACAGTCGGGTTAAGATCAAACCCAATCAAAATCCTCAGCCTCTACAAAATCCAACGCTAGCTCCCTTCAGTCTCATCTTTAACTATCCCATACGCTATCTTGAAGTTGTTATTACATGGCGTCATCCCCACAATCTTAACAAATGGTATTTTGTACTTGTTTGTTTTGTACATTGAATCAATGCCGATGTACCAGTGGTAAGTCCTGAACATAACAACTGAGTCTGGATGTGCCATAAACACATACGTTATAACACCAGAATCAGCCTGTGTGTAATGGACATACTTGTTCTCCACAGCAATATGGTAGAATTGACTAGCCAAGTCTCTACCTTCGAACCCATCCTTCCTCATCTTATCCCTGCAATTGTAGATGTGTTTAATTATTGGGTTATCTTCTGGGTGCTTTCTTTAACTGTTGCTAAAATAGCATAGGGCTTTACTTGAGCTGAAGTCATATCACGCACAATTATTTTAGATGCGATACTGAGTCCGCTCATCTGCCGACTTCCCTCTGGATACACACGCAATGTATGATTATGCTTTCCAGTTGATCCAGCCTTAGCCTGTATCCCCCATCCAGAAAGGTCTGCATGTTGATAGGCTTTAATCTGAAATTTACATATGCACGATTTAGTTTTACTTTTTCTTATTGCTGGATCTTCATCAATTCTCACAACACCTCTATAGCGTTCACCCCGTGAACATCTCAATAGCTTCTGTTTTCCCCCATGTTTGTGCGAAGATATTACAATCTCAAAACCATTCTGAATAGCTATCTTTTTTGCCCAATCAATAGCATCTTGACACGAAGGGAAAATGGTGTCCGTTATGAAATGCGAACTATAATCAATACCATCGGGATTCCAATCTTCTATTGGTACCTGAATATACCAAAAATGCATAACAGGTTAACGTAATCTGTATAAAAAATAAAAAAAAAATTGTTCGGGGCAATTTCAGCCCCTTTTTTGCCTGAACGGTCAGGTTACCCGTTCACCATGGGTGGGAACAGGCAGCGCATACTGCCCGTTCCGTAGGTGGAATGGGCAGCGTGTACCCCCGTTCCGTCGGTGGAACGGGCGGCGCATGCTGCCCGTTCCATAGGCCGAACGGGTAGTTCATCCGTTCGGCCTACGGAACGGGCAGCATGCGCCGCTCGTTCAGGCAAAATACGTAAAAAAAATTAAAAAAAAAAGCAGAAACAAATTTTTAGTAAATTTTAGGACCGTAAATTACCTCGTGTTCGAAATCATAATCTTTGGAAAAGCTCGGATCCATTTTCGTAAAATGCGGGTTTTTTGCTCGGGAGAGAAAGGGAGAGAGAGTTTTTAAGGTTTTGGATAAAATAAAATGAGAAGGTCGATATGGTAAAAGAGGGGGCGGTAGACCATAATTTGGATGCGGTGAATAGTAATACCTTTTTTTTTATCAGGTAATAAATCATTGAGTTGAATTTACTTTTCTAATGTACTACTCGTATTTCTCAAATAACTTTATATATATATATATATATATATATAAATAAATAAAATTGACATCATGCAAATAATTTCAAATATACAGGTATATATTTGGTTTAGGATGTTCAAAATCCGCGGTTACCGGTTAACCGAACCATTTAATAAATATATATTTAAAAAAAATAATATATTATATAAATTATACTATAATATATAATTGATGTACCTGTACAACATAGATTAAGTAAATACAGTATATTATATATGTTATATAAGTGCTGCACTTTACAAAAAAAAAAATACATCAGTTTTTTTTTTTAAAAATCAAAACTATTAGTTTTTTTCGAAATCAAATATATACATAAGTTATAATATAATTGTTGCTGTACTATTATTTTTGTTTACGCACCATCGTCCGTCTCTTCTCCTCACACCGCCATCTGTCTCTCCTTCTCACACCGTTAACCGAAAAATCTAATCGAAATTAATGGTTAAAAACTGTTAACCGAAAAACCTAACCGAAATTAATGGTTAACCGGTCGTATGGTTAACCGATTGATATGGACCGGTTTCAGTTTGGATGGTTAAAAAACCGTTGATAATGGTTCAACTAATTTTTTTACCTAATGGACCGGTTAAGCGAACCGTGTCGACCCCTGAAAAATACTTGTTGAAATGGCTAATAGTTCTTATTTTATAAAGGCTTTGATTTTTTTTATGAGGTAATAAATCATTGAGTTGAATTTACTTTTCTAATGTACTACTCGTATTTTTAATTTAGTTTCTCAAATAACTTTATATATATATATATATATTATCAATACATAAAATTGACATCATACAAATAATTTCAAATATACATGTATCCTCATCTTAATCTAAACGTTTGGATCAACGACAACCACCAAATTGAGCTAAACATGAATAAAACCCCTTCTCAGACATGTTGACCAATGAAAGAACATCTGAATCCGTCTCGGACTAGAACCCGCAAATCCCACCTACGATTAAAGAATTCCAAATCAAATATAATAAACTACCCGAAATGCATCCATCATCTAGCTGTATTTCGAGGAATCTAAGGAGAACATTGGTTCGCAGAGTTACCACTGAGCATCCTATAAATACGACATAACACCATAGTCAATGTACAATACATACATCTATTAAAATTACTCCAAATAGCTTAGTACTTATATAAAACTTTGCTAACTTAGGCATCATAGTGGGGTCTTCGGTCAATGACCTCAAGTTGATAATCAATCTGTCTTATCTTAGGTACCAGTAAGATCACTATATGCAACAGAGCACTATCTCACAGATTCTCTTGCATCAGATTAGTGTGGTGATCGTAGATTGAACCAAACACGGGACCATGACTCATCAAGAAAACATAACTGACCCATCATCCTCGCAATAACTTGGCACCTTTCACGACGCCAATAATAACCCCAACACTTTTCTTTAGATAACCCTAGATATTGATCGACATATTGGTGAATGCTTGGGGTATCTTGAATCGTCCAACAGAGAATTCATGGACCGCATCACCAAAAAACCCCTTTATTCCATGAGCCTCGTTTAGTATGCTACCAATGAACAAGAAGCAACAATGGCCGAGCATAAGAGACCATTAGGTTGGTAAAAAGCAAGATTTCATGACATGTTATGCTGGGAATTCTATAAACATTAAAACTTAAGGAAAAACATTTTAACATAGAAAACACCAGGACCTAAAATGTAACTAAAGAAAATTTAAATGACGTATCGTTCTTCAGGCTAGAAATCAAATCTCAGTTTCTGTTTTGAGATGAATGGCTGAATGACGAACTCTATTATAGGTATCAAGCCTCGCCCGATGAACCCAAGGGGATGGTACCATTGATGACAATGATGTGATTGGAGCCGAAAGCAACCAATATGGGAATCAAGCTACTTAGTAGGAGTGGAGCTTAGAGTTGGAAGAGTCGCCACCCACATATGGGAAATAAACACCGGATTTCTTACGGGAGACCGGTTGGGTTCGGGAAATTGGGTATGAGCCGAGAACGCTAGCTCCTTTTCGGAGAAAGGCTATTAGACACCTCGACATCGCCCGGTTTGAACCACCGGCCTCCTGCTTAACACTATTGGGCGCTAACGGTCTAATCATATACATATTTCTTTAAGTTTTAAATTCATTTAAAACCTTTTCTTTCTCGTTTTGAAAACCGTTTTGAGCATTTGATTGAAAGTCATTTATGTTAGAAGAATCACCCATTTTAATTAAATGAATTAAGATACGAATGAGGGGAAAGAAGTAGGAGCGTGAATCGGAAAATTATAAATTACAACAAGTGAGATATGAACTTAGGCTAAGCTATCAACATCTAAAGCTAATCTCTCTCCCAAAACGTTTATTTACAAATTCACGCCTAAATCGCCGTTAGAACAATTTAAGCGTGTTTAATACCCCCATTTATTTACATGTTTTTTACATTAAGTCGCCATTGGACGACTTAAGCACATTTAAAGAGTGAAATTAAAAACACTTAAATTCAAACGTAAAAGCGTGATTAGGCATACAAGTCAATTATTTTGTGAAAAATCATTTAAGAAGAAAAATTGGATCAAAATATTTTATTTACATAAAAAAGCATTCAAAAACTTTAATTAGAAAATCAAATTAAAATTTTCATATATTTACATGCTCGTCTAAATCCGCCATTGAAACGGATTAGAACGTTAAAACATGAGATTTTGGAAACCGTGTGAAATCAAAACATTTTATTTATTAGACAACATTGGGAATGCTTTTTCTTAGAAATTCAAATTAAGTCCCCTAAACATTTGGAATGCTTTTTCTTAGAAATTCAAATTGAGTCCCCTATTACCATTTGATTTAATTCACTTTAAATTAAACCCCTATACACAATTAATCCACCAAAGTATAACTATGAGCTTCCACATATCAACCCAAAAAACATTTGTCCTAAAGTATTTACCTATGTATATACACACATATTGAAGTTGGGATTTTCTTTTATTTAACTTGTTTAGTTGTTATAAAAGATCAATACTTTTATATAGTTAAACATACTATATCTCATAAATCAAATGATTCAGAAACGAACAATTCATTTACAAATATTTTATATCCTAAAATAATTGTCTATAGGACATAAAAACCCCAACACAACAATCTTCCTCAGCTTATTTTGACATGGGCCTTTAGCTCAGGCCCATTAAACTGATTCGACTGGACTTTGTTCCGGTCTCAATTCATTTATCCTATATCACGAGATAAAGTAGAACTGTTAGAGACCAAAGCAAAAATTGCTAGCATTGCCTATAGTTCTACTTTCTCATATTTGAAAGAGAAAGCCTCCAAATGATGGCCTCGGCTATGGAAGATGCCTCTAATCTTATATTTAAATGATCCATGAAGTACGTAGTGCTTTCTTGCACACTTTAAGAGCTTATTTTCCCGAAGCTGACTTCTGTTTTTGGGTTAATTTACTTCCACTCGAAGATGATGATGAAACATCCGATGAAGTGACTATGTGATCCTTCGTAGTATCCATTTTTATCACTAATGATATATGTCAATTTACAAAATGCAACGATAAGGTTGAGCTTGAAGCACCTGAATAGAATGAACAAACGATCAAAGAGGGGTCAGAGTCCGACGTCCCTTCTCCGATGCTTAAGTCAGTAAGATACTTGGAGAAAGTAAATAGATTTGAAAACAGAGTGTTTGTGTCTGTGATTACTTACCTTGTGGTATCTCAGGAATGACTATTTATACATAATCAGAATGCACTTATCATTGAGTAGTCTTTCTACTTGTAAATGACTGATTGGCTTATGCTTTGTGCGTCTTTCTCTTTTTCGTATTTTATGGTCTGACATCTTGATTAAGATTGAATTTGTTATTGGCCCACGTATACATGTAGTTATACTTTATGTATAAAGCTTCATATGATATCCGGAATGCGTATAAAATAAATCACACTTTTTTATTTATTCAGCTAATCAATGTCTCAATGTGAATATTATTGTTAAATTAAAGGTTTCATGTGTCTAATTGAAAATTTAATAAACAAAAAGCAAAAAGAATAAGGTCTAAAGTTTTTTTTTTCTTTTCCTAATATTTATGATAATTTTGTAAAAACTAAAAAAAAAAGAAAAAACTAAAAGGAGCTGTTTTGTGTATTTCCTAAATCCATAGATTGCCAAAGATTGTGATGTGACACTAACCCACCCGTAGAGTATTTTAATTTTATAAGCACAAAGTAACCTCAAATCCAAATTAAATTACAACTTACTATACTATATTATACATTTACATGAACTAAAGGTCATGGGATACTAATATAAAAATGGGTGAGTGTGGCATCCTTATGTTTGGCACACTTTCTCTCTATTAGCACTTAATTGTGGATAACCCACCATTAATTTCAAAAGTTTCCACTAATTTTCTCCTAATCTGGACCCGCCCAATTCACGCCTTCTCCTTTATCTTAATTTGCCTAAACCTCCACAAACTTAGCAACTTCCCTCTTCACTTTTTCACTAAGCATGGATATATTTAATGAATTAAATACTCCTACTCGTATGAAACTACTCCATTCATATATAATACCACATGGGCTTAATATATCATTTCCTCCTCAACTTGTTCAAAAAGATTTATTGACTCTTTAAACTTTTAATGTGTCTTAATAACCCCTTTAATTCGCACAAAATGTTCAGCTAGTCCCCTGAACTCACAAAATGTAATCAATTGATCAATCGGTTACAAAAAAAGTAAGTTAAATGCGGAATATATATTGCACGCGTCTTAAAAAAAAGTAAAATGACAAAGATCGGAGTATGCGGTCCAAATATTAAAGAAAACAAGTTTCATAATTGAACAAGTAATAACTTCATTTTTAATCTATTTTTTAATTATGTAATACATCGGAATAACATTTTAAGATACGTGGAATATATCTTCCACATTTAATTTACTTTTTTTTTCGACTGAGTGATCAATTGATTACATTTTACTCAAGTTCAGGATGCTAACTGAACCTTTTATACAAGTTGAGGAAGCTATTAGAATACATTAAAAGTTAAGGGGCCAATCAAACTTTTTGTACAAATTTAGAGGACAAATAATGTATTTAGCCTATGACATGTCAAAACAGTTTCATTTCTCGTGTCAGTATATAATGAATATGAAAATTAAACGAATATAAGTTGAAATGATACCATATGTAATTTAAATTATATATATATATATATATATATATATATATATATATATATATATATATATATATATATACACGAGAAAAATCACTTACACAATATTTTGTCAGTGATGATAGAAATTCCGTCGGAGATTGACATCCCAGACGGAATTCGGACAGATTCATCTGTGTCGGCGATAGCCTCTGTTGCAATAATTTTTTACCGACCCAAAAGATCACCAACACTGTAACACTCTGGTCCAATACCATGTAGATATTGTCCGCTTTGGCCCAATTCCAACACATTGGGCCTCACGACTTTAAAACGCGTCTGCATGTATTGGATTCACATCTTACTAATAAGCCTCAATCACTCCCTCTCAATTTCCGATGTAGGATTCAGTTTATTCCTGCCCCCCATCGACATCCCTTAGGGCTGCTCCTTGCTCAGGCCTTCTTACCCCGACGCCACCCACTCCGGACCGGGTCGTTACAAACACAATTTTCACTCGATGTTTACGTGTCAGAAATTCCAACTAATTTTAGTCGGTGACCTCCGTCGTACATTCCGATAAAATCATCAACCCATAAGTATCGGTGATCTATTTTTTAAACATTTATTTAAATAATATTCTGACAGCATTGTGTCGGAAATCATAAATTATTTTCAAATCAATTGTGATGGTGATTATAGGAATGGGTAGGTTGTGTTGGTGATTACAAACGCTAAATATCTGCCGATATTCCGTCGGTGTCTCCAACACAAAAACTTTTATCGGTCCATTTTGTCAGTGGTCCTGATTTTTCTTATAGTATATGTCTCTTTTTTTTTGTTGTTAAAAATGTTTAGTGATAAGAGGAATATCTCTAGCCGAGGACTAGAGAACGCCTCAAGGTCATATGAGATTTATGAGAAGACTTACATTATCCCATCACTACATGGGAAGTCCACCAGTTCCAACGAGGCTCGAACTCAGATGGGAACACCACCATGCCTTGCCCTTACCATTGAAATCCACTCATATGTCATTAATAAATAAGTTGAAATGATACAATATGAAAATGAAATGAATTGATATAGATCAACACATGACATACGAGAAATTATACACTATATGTTTGGTATACCACGTGATTCGTGCATCGAACTAATAATTTAATATCACATTATATATGTTAGGATTTAAAATTTATGATTTAGGATCTAAAGTTTATATATTAGATAGGTCCTCATTTATTGTTATGTAACTTGACATCAAATTATATGGAAAAATTTACTATATTAATAATATGAATTAGAAATTCATGGATAAGTATGACACGAGTATAACCTAGCTATTACAATATCCATTTTAATCTACCTAACCTATTACCATTTTAATCTATCCTAACCTATTACCATTTTAATCTATGTAGGAGTTAACGAGTGAATTAGCGATATGATGGCGGATTAAACATTGTGAACCTGAAACATAATCCTTCTTGTACTAGATTGATTCAAAACAAATATAGAATATCCTCAATCTTGATATGGATTGTTTTCTTAGGTAGCATTATATATATATTATTATGGAAGATGACTAGATGCGATAAAATGAGTATCGGGAAAATGTGGTTGAAGAAATGATATTTGTGTAGAAACTTAGGGAAGGGAGTGGATTTTATTTATTACAGTGCCATCCACGTACCTCTTTATGGACTAGAGAATAGAAGAAGCTTCTCAGGCACCTGAAAAGCCAAATAAAATCACAAAGCTTGTAGATGCAGAGTGATTTACTATCATAGGAAAACAATGTGTTTGTTTACGTGATTTTATGTTCTTAACTTGTTATAGTCTCATGCCACTTGACTACAAAATGCACTAATTATATTATTTACACATTTATCTTTCTTTTTTTTTAATTAAAGAATTTTTATTAAGAATTATCAACTGAAAGAATTTCGGTAAGAAACGGAGGCGGGTATTCCCACTCTCCACGCACAGACTTTGAAACTACAGCCCTTGCTAACATGTGAGCAGCAGAATTCGCTGAGCGTTTAACAAATAAAATTGAGACATTAATTAAATCTACCAATAAAGAAATGCAATCTGAAATAACTTCACACAAATAAGAAAGTTGAAAAGTAAAATTGTTTATTGCCTGGACCACGAAAAGACAGTCCGATCCGATCTCCATGTTACTGTGATTTTTCTGTTTCAGCCAGGATAGAGCTTCTCTAATCGCCATTGCCCCAGCCAGGATCGGCTCTTATAGCCCGTCAAAGGCTGCATGTTTTGCAAAGATACAACATCCTCCCGAGTCATGTATAAGGAAACCATAAGAACAATAGCCGTGTTCAGATAAGACTCCTGCGCCAACTTCACATGCCAAGATATTGGCACCTGGACGCTGCCAACGAGTCTGTGCACTCGGGTGAGATCGCAGCTATTTATTCCTAATACTTTGGACAGCTGACCAGCTCCCAAGTTCAACTTTGCCAGTTTCGAGATACGAACGCCTCCTGATCTGCCCTGCCAAATCGACTGGTTTGTGTTTCGCCAAAGTGCCTATAGGATGCTTACTATAGTTGGAAAATGCAAATTACCCGCCCCAGACAGCCCATGTATCATCCATTCTACAATATCACACACTTGTGCCATTCGATTGTCTCCGAAGAAGTTTTCCCATGTCGAGACCGCAGCTTCGCATCTGATAAAAGCGTGGGACTCATCTTCGCTTGGATTTTTTGCATATTGGGCAGAAATAATGGCCTGCCAATTAACATCTTGTTGTTCAATCGAGACTGACGCCTCTCGCATAAACACCTGATATCCGCTTCGTACCGAATACGTTCCATTCCCCTGCAAGCTCCAAAGCCAGCTATCCTCACTGGTCAGGTTCCATCGCGAAATAGAAAAAAAATCAGATGTTGGTCACGTGGTGTAAAGATGCTGGTGATTATCTCAGCATTCCAGCTCCCATGGTCTTGCAGCAAAGATCGAACAGTAATGTCATCAATTGTCATGTCAGTCGTACTCTCCGGGTAAGGCGAATCTGCATCAGGCAGCCACGGGTCAGACCACAAGTTTGTCTTGGCACCATTGCCAATCTTATTTCTTAGGCCTTGTGTCAGTATTTCTCAACCCCTCACAATGCTTCGCCATGTGTAAGATGGGTTATTTCCCGCTTCTGCCGTAAGAAACCAGGATGTAGGATAGTATCTAGCCTTTAGAACACGAGCAACCAACGATTTCAGAGATTGAATCAGCCGCCACCCCTGCTTATCTAGAAGGGCTAGATTAAAACCCCTGAGATCCTAGAATCCCATACCCCCCTGTGACTTGGCTGTGCATAATTTACTCCATCTAATCCAGAAAATGCCACCGCTAGTACTCCTAGAATTTTTCCACCAAAATTGGCTTAGTAGGCTGTTAATTTCCGTGCAGAACTGCTCAGGCATTAGAAAGATGCTCATAATAAATGTTGGGATTGATTGGAGTACCGCTTTAATCAGGATTTCCTTCCCAGCATGGGAGAGAAATTTTTCCTTCCGGTTGGTGATTCTCAGGCGGATTCTGTCTTTTAGATACCTGAAGCTTTGTACTCTACTTCTACCAACCTCAATTGGTGCCCCAAGATACAACTTATGACTGCTGACTTCCTTCACTCCTAACACACCTAATACCCGACTCCGATTTTCTAGGGATGTATTCTTACTCAACAACATGGTAGATTTCTGAAAATTCACCTGCTGACCAGAAGCTAACTCATAGGATCTGAGGCACGCTTGAATCGTCAAAGCTTCATTAATGTTAGCCCTGAAAAATAGCAAACAATCACCAGCAAAAAAAGGTGTGAGACACACAGTGTCGTGCACACAACTTTGCATCCATGAATCCTGCCTGCCCGCTCTTGATCAGAAAGTAAAATAGACAATCCTTCTGCACAGATAATGAATAAGAACGGAGACAACGAGTTACCCTAAAGTAATCCTCGTGTAGGAATAATAGGCCTCATCTCCTTCCCTCCATGTGTAATAGTGTATTTAACCGAAACAACTCCCATCATCAGCCACTCCACCCATTTGCTAGGGAATCCCAGCACTTGGATCATAGAGCGCAAAAAATCCTATTCAACTGGGTTGTATGCCTTACTCATAATATTATCAGTGATGAGCCTGCCTGGTAGGAAAACACTCTGACTATCTGAGATAACTGAGGGAAGCCGACTTGCTAGCATTTTTAATACAATTTTGAATCACACATTACACAGTGAGATTGGATGCAAATCAGTAACAACTTTGACTTTGTTTTTGGGGATAAGCACGATTAGGGTATTGTTCACGTTGGGAGTACTACCTGAGGTATTTAGGATATCAAGGCAGGCTATCGTCACGTCTAAACCGACGATATTCCAGGATCGTCTGCATGTAAGTCCTCCAATATCAGCTTGAGGGGAGCTGTCAGTACATATCTCCACATCACTTATAGAGTTATAATGTAATTAGTCTTCCTCATCTTTATTCTGTATTCTTATCTCTTAATAACTAGGGTTTACTTCAAATAGAAGTAGTTCAAGGTTAAACTTCCTGTGTGTATAAATACATATCTTCCGTAAACCCTAATCAATACAATCATAATTATTCACTCAATTATTATCTTAGACTTTACACATATAACTTTCTCTATCTTCTCTATCTGTTCAAGCGCCCTCTGTATCTGGCTGCCGTATTTGACTGCAAAATTTACCATATTTTGTGTTCTCCATTCCCCCCAATACCAAGCATCCATCTGTCTGTTTCATCATATATAAACAAAGTAATTATATAAATGGTTAATCAAATGGCTAAGTTCATTCAATTCAATGTAAAAAGAAATTTCATGAAGAAAGGGATAATGGGTAGTTCAAATGGCTTTTCAGGGTCACCAACCAAAACCAACTTCCCATCAGATTTTAATAGATCCAACAAAGGCATTGCATCATACTGTATCAATTATGCCATCCATTGTACCCATTGCTTCCTGCATCAGATTATCAATTTTTATTTTACATCTGATCCAGATCATAGCCTTGCCGAAATTTGACAGCGGTATGATTGAGTCCGCCTAGGTCAACCACGCCGACATGCATACATTATCCAAACGACAAAGTTTATTTTTGTAATTTTCTCTTTAGATTATAAATTAGTCCAAAAATAACATTTTTAAAAATAAGATTATATTTTTTTTTTATGGAAGTAAGAATTTTTCTATTTAAATACTTTGGATAAATTTTTATGTTACTTGTGCAGGCTGCTGCCTAATTAAAAAAAAAACACCATTCAAACCATTCTAATGCTTTGGAAGACAGTTATCCAAAACAGTACAATGTATACTCATGTTGAGCAGTTGATTAATAATGTGTTCTTCTTGTCTCGTCTCTGTATTTTTAGTGATGTTCTCTGAGTCACTTCTTCATTTGGTTTCATCTCACTTAAAACTAGTTGTGTTTTTTTACTAAAACTTATGTCTAATTGTTATCCTTTTGCTCCAGTTTGAGGGACATTATTATAGTATCAACATATGTCAATCTAGCTACTTGTAATAAAACAAATTTAGAAAAGCAATCAAAGAAGCAATAGTAGGGATTAGACTTTTCAATATATAAAATGGAGTATTTTTCTCCCAAAATAAAAGCGTTTGTACACTTTAAATTACATCTACGTATAAAAACAAAACAAAAATTCCTAGTCTTAATTCAGTAATTTGCATTGTTTCTGTTCATAATACGTTTGACAGAATCCAAAATTCGCCAATAGTCAAAGAAAAGTGAAGATTCTTTACCCTCTAAACCATCACGGTGGAGTCGATTGCTACCAGCAAGATTGTTACAGGGACTTCCACCTACAATCAGATCAAATCCTCCAAATGATTGAATCAATTGCTCTAATTTGTCTTCTTTTAGATCTTGGACATCTTCCAAGTCTATCAAATTCCCTGTCTGGTTTGTTTGTTCCCACCAGCACCTCACTATGTTTCTGTTGACTTCCGACTTCTCAACTGACACTACATTCTTCAATCTAATACCCAGCCGGTGAAGAGCAACTTCTGCCCCTCCTATCCCCGAGAATAGAGACAACAGATTTATGCCTCCTGGGAACAAGTGTTTGAGTACTGATAGATGGTACGCAACTGTATCAATCTAAAACAGATTTTCAATTTAAAAACCATATGTTAGATTGGAGATCAAGATGAATATTAGGAGTAAATGACACCCATAGTCCCTCAACTTTGGTCTTTCTTTAATTATGGTCCAAACTTCAAAACTAGATATAAAAGTCCATGATCTTTGTCCTTTATTAATATAACAATCATTTAATCTTTGACCACTATTTGATGGAAATGATATTTTAAACAACTTTGATTCTTGAACTTTTTGGTTTTGATCTACGTTGAGAGAGAGAAAGCTTCGAAAATGGTTATTTTAGGAAATCAAAACTGTGATTTTAAATAACTTTAATTTTTAGACTTTTCGAGGTTGTCAACTGTCATTCCGAGATTTCATAAATGACTTTTATATTAATAAAGGAGGTCCCTGAGGCCATAACGAAAGCAAGACAAAAGTTGAGAGGCGATGTAATTTATTCAAAATATTAGGGACAAGTACAAAAAAATAAACCTTGTTTGCGCATTTGCAAAAATGTCCTCGTAAAAGTTTGCAAATATATGTTTGAGGTTTCCTCTATTTGCAAAGATAGACTTTTTCACTAAAAACGTTGTAAACAAGAGAAATTTGAGTCATTTTATTACTTTCGTCAGCTTTAGATTTTTCTTATATGTTAGCAGGAGTGTAATGAAATGGAAATATTGCTAGATTTTGTGTTATGTAGGTAAATTTGGATGGTTTTAGTAAAAAAGTCTATGTTTACTTACGGAGAAAATCTTAGACCATGTTTGCAAACTTTTAAACCATAAAAACGTCTTTAATCTTACCTGGAATGAGTTACCAAGTGATTTGTATCTATCAGTCCGACTTATGCCACCTCCCCTTGTGTGGTTCCTAGGAAAACCAAGAAGCATTTCTATCTCATCCGGCTCAAGTGGTGCAACTTTGTTCCTCCCAACCCATACCAGATTCCATTTCCTGCACTGATCAAGAACAAACTTCTTGACACTTAAAGGAGGTTCTCCTTCATAATCCCCAACAGCTTGACGAATCTTCTCCGTCAGTTTCGCACTCCCGGCAACAGTTTGCAGGCAATTTAATTTCGTCCTCGTGTCCCATGAAGGCCACCATTTCTTTGTCAATGGTAGTGCTTCACTTATAGTCTGCGGAGGCAATGGAACAAGGGAAAACCTGTTATGAATTGGAAGATTGTGAATGTAGCCCCTTTTCCTTGCTGCAGCACATAAATGTTTTGAATCAACAAATTCTGGCTTCACTTCATATAAGAAATTTGAGATGGTTTGCCAAACTCCTTTAGGTGCAAGTGCCACATTCTCATAATAAAAATACGGCGGTCCCTTCGCAGCTTCTGGAAGTGTTCTACGGGTCACGATAGCTGAATCAGTTGGTAGTCCGAATCCGATCATCGGATTTGGGAGTCCTACCATCTCATCATCTCCATGTACTAGCTTCAGCTTCTTCTGCTTAGGGTAATGATGTTCATCCAAGTGCTTGATCCTTGGCTGTCAAATTGGAGCAGAAAATTCAACAAAAAAATCACAAGCTATGTTGCACGGACACATAAATGGATAAACATTATTTCTAAAACATAACTTTCATAAAATAGCCTTCAAACAAAAACAGACACTGACTCGAAACCGACAAGAAACGCAGAGAAGTGTCCATGCAACATTGATCACAAGTTAATATACAAGCTTTCCAGTTATCAACGGTGACCAATACCAGAAGGAGTATCAATCCTTAAAACGACTTCAGATTTCATTGATATTCTCATCAATTTCGTCTATATATACAGATGATTTTGATTTTGTTGATTTTTTTTCTTTCTTCTCAATGTTTTAATAAAAAAGTACAGTTCAAATTAAGGGAAAATTACCTTCTCTTCTGGAGCATCAAATGCCTTTGCTATTTGAGCAGCACAGATGAAATCTGTCAACTCTGCAAGTGAGGCTTGTGATCCTGAACCAGAGTATATAGGTCAAGGAAAGAGTGAGACTGCATCCACCATACACACTCACATACAAAAGGCTGAATACACCAAGTGTCCCTTATACTTGGCCCAAAACACCAATTGGTCTCTGAACTTTGGACATGTCTCATTAGTCCACTGAACTTACTTAAAGTGACTTATTGGTACCTTGAACTTGCTTAAAATGACCAATTGGTACTCCAACTTGCTTAAAGTGACCTATTGGCCCCTTGAACTTGTCTTAAAGTGATAGGCGCTTCAATTTTCCAAATTCGCATCTTACTCGCCACATAGCACTAGGAGGTTAATCAAGTTCAAGGAGCTAAAAAGACATTCTTAAAGTTCATGGGGCAATCGGTTTTTAGGCAAAGTTCAAGGGCCCTCTGATGTATTCAACCAAAAATAAAAAAACTGAAACTCAAGAATTCTATGCGGATGATTTGTTCAATAGTTATGTCTTATCAAGAGAAAAAAAGGCAGAAATTTCAGTAGGCCTAATAGAATATATCAAAGTAGTCATGCAACTGATTGTATCACATAATGTTCAGTGAAATGAGCATAATGAAGTCAGAACAGATTAAATTACGCACCACATCTCTCTAGGGCCATTTTAGTCTCCTCCTCGCTGTAACCCATTTTTTCCAGTTGAACAATAACCTGATAGATAAATAAACAAACCAAAGAACCAATTCTTGACTGAACCTCAAAATGGGGTGGGTGGGTGGGGTGGGAATCACAAAAACATGGGACAACATATAAACATCAATATGCAATTCAGATGCATTTCCTACAGATTTATACCACAACATGATTCAAAAAGACATATTCCTTCCATCTAATTATTTATTGGTCCATATGACCACATAACAACCAGGTAATATAGCTAGAATGATAGCTACCTCATTTTCAGAACTATCTGTGTCTGAAAAATCATCCAGGAAGGTAGCGTCATATTCTGAAGAAGAAGAACACGGATCAGAGTCAACATCTGGCTGTGCTTCAGGAGATTCTTTAATTGCCTGCAAAAAGCAATTAAAATTCATTGTAAAAGATAATATTCCATTAAGTATAAACTACAGAAGATAACTTTGGATTAAAAGCACATATTATCTCACCGAGTATGTGAGTAGAGTCTCCAAAATTGAATCTGTACTCCCCTCCCCTAAACATTTAACACGCCATGGTTATAGATGACACTTGTTGGCTGAAAAACTAAGCATGAAAGTGTTCTGATCACAGAAAGAAAGATTTGATACCATTAGCCTGAATTGCTTCAGCAACCATTTTTCCAGGAAAGCCCATTCCAATAAAATAATCCATCAGCTTGGAGCCAGAACCACTTGCAGATGAGCTTGCCTTCATTCAAATCAAATTGCTAGGGTTAGATACAAAATGCACAATGGAATTTTTTCTCTAGTCTGATAAATACGCAAAAATAAGAGGCAAGGTCCATTTTTGCTCAAAGTTTTTGGGGAAATTCCATTGTAGTTGCGGAAGCGACAGGTGAAGCTAAAGAAAAAAGGGTTCACCAGTTTATGGTAAATAATAAAAAAAGAGGTTTCAATTGCAGGTTGCGTTGAGAGTGTTCTTGGTGAATTTTACTTCCTGAACAACAAAGTGAAAATCTATCTAAGTAGAAATGAAACACAACACAGGTGATTTACATTACCTCCATTGCGCTTGCCATAGCTTCTGCAGAAGGAGGTCTGACAATAGGAGAAGAAGACAACCCGAAATTCTCAATTTCACGTTCATCGTCACTGTCCCAGTCAATATTTTCATCCGATGAATTGCCATCCTGCCGAATTTTGTGAACACAAACAAAAGCAACAAGTGAAACTCAAACTACTACCTATAGAAAGTTGAGAAAAAGTTATAGCATAATTAATGAAAAGAGTGAAAGAGAGATACCATCACAGTTTTGTCTTTGATGAATTTTAAATAGAATTGCCCAAATTTGGTAAGAGTGTCTGTTTGGTTCTCCTTATTTTATAATCTAACAGGTTTACTAGAAGATTCTTTTACACAGATAGGTCTAAATTTATACTTATTATTTTTGATAAATAATTTATTAGTTTTTAAATTTATCACGTATATACAAACTAAAACATTCGAGGTCTCAAAAATTAGTAAAGAAACATATCAAATTATAAATTCTTTTATTTTATTTCTATTTCCACTGTTTGTCTCCTACAAGTTTTTTCATTTTTTTCTAATGGAAACATCTTCCTCTTATGTGCACCTCACTTTGAAAAGTTAAAAAAATAACATTTTCTTCATCTTATTTCTACATCATACATCACCTTTGGGACAGTGAGAAACTAAAGCTCAAACAAGAGATCATATGTGTACATCCCCTAATTAATAATAGATTAAGATAAACGTATAATATAATAAAATTTTCATTAGTTCATTTGATCGCATTTCTTTTTATTTTGAGTATTATCAAAATCATGTATATATATATATATGGGTTGAGAAAAGTATGATATGGAATTGATTTCAGTTTTTTAAACATTTGTAACTTGTTGTGGGTTTAATTTCTCCAATTTTTTTCATTATTAATGTTTTAAGTGGATAAAATCTCTCAAGTTGATTGTTTCTATCTATCTATAAGCAGTAGGATGTGACAGTCATAACATCTAAGTACCAGATGCATTTAAAACGTCTAAATAGCAGGCGTGGCGATGAATGATATGTCTAAGTAGAAGGACGTGACAGTCATAGCATCTAAGTAGAATGTTATTAAGAGTCTATTTACTAATATGAATGTTATTAGGAGTCTATTTACTAATATCCAAAGGTTATCCTTATTAATGTGCAATCACTAGCAACTTTCTCTCACTAATCTTTTCAAGAAATCCCTCAGGCAACATTGTTGAATCCCCTATTATGATATCCTTTCTAATTTTCGAACATGTATTTTATATTTTAGATTCAAGGTCTTGGGGAAATTCTTTCAAATGTTTACTTGTCATCATAACTACACAACCGTAATTCACATACACTACGGATTAGATTACCAGGATTATTGATGCCTGAGGCAAAACTAGGTTGTGACGGGCACTGATTTAAGTCTTTATTGGCTAGATAAGAAGTAGCATGTGCAGCAGCAATAGCTTCCTTAGCAGATTCTGCAGCTGCTTCAGCATCACATGAAGTGTTTTCGAACTGTATCACTTTCATTCGGTGATCTGGAGAGGAGAACAAAATGTGTGTCAAAACAAAGAATAAGCAAGATAACTTCTGACTTCATACTCTCACAGAGAACATAAATTAAGTAACTTACTTAATAGTTTGTTTATTCATCTCAACTACACCATTTGGAATTTGCGTTTAATTAAGCATTTAATCAACCTTAAGATGGTATAAAAGCAAGTTTCAAAAGCAGGACAAATTAATGACCATGTCTAATTTACAACATAGGACATAAGCAAAACAATGTGACTGAATAACTTACAACCAGATCTTTGGATAAGGGTATATCAATTGCAACATGACCCTTTTGTTTCAAAAAATTCCATGAACTAGTAATTTGACTAGAGTTTCTCCTTCTAGAAGGATCAATTTAACTACATAATCACACATTAACTATAATTCTTACTTGTGCATACACGAATAAAAATATAAAACTTGAGTTAAAAGAAGAAGCAGAATTACCTAACTGTTTGTCAACATCAGCACCAGGAGCTATACCAGAACTTGTTCGGGTGTTAGGGCCCTTTGGAAATAATAGAACATCAATGTATAAATACTACAAGTCATAGAAGATAAATCCATGAAAATGACAAAATGAGTGTTCATGCTACCATATCTCATTGTTCCAATCAAAATTTTATATTCTCTGTAATATAAATATGAAAATGAGGTTGAAAGTGATCATTTACATATATAATTTGAGCTACGTAACATGTTAATTGGAAATTGCATAAAATTAGTCAGTAAAGAAAGCATTGGAAATAAAAGCTAATGACTAAATGGATTAGGACGATTTTAAGTTTTTTTATTTAATAAGAGTTGTGGAAGTTTAATAGCCTTCATTTGAAAGTTTGTAAAGTGGGTGGAAGAGATTTTATGGATTGGTGGCTGATAGTTTTTGACCGAATGGATCAGGAGGAATTTAAGCTTTTTTGTATTATTGTTTGGATTTTGTGGTATAAAATAAATCACGAGAATATCCATTGTCACTCGATTGGATCCCGTGCAAAGAAAAATCAAATTTGGTAGCTTTCAATTCCAATAAAATGAATAGAAAAATAGTTTTTGCAGCTCTAATTCCGTCCAGCATGCTTTTCGCATTTAGAAAGCATCCTTATCCGCTTGTGAAGTTCAATTGTGATGCCACTTTCCTGCTAAATGGCCTGAAATGCACAGTTGGAGTGGTAGCTCGAGACTATTTGGGTCATATTATAATTAGCGCTGCTCTTCGGATGATTAACTGTGTCAATCCGGAATATGCAGAGTTGTTAGTAGTCTATAATGGATTGAGGCTTGTTATAGATTGTTTCTTGAAGGGTGTGGTAATCGCCTGCAATTCACTCTTAGTGATTAAGCCCTCAATTCTCGATTTGATTCTAGTTTTTTAATGACTGATTGATGAAATAAAGTCTCTTGTAACTCTTTTTAGATCTTTAATCTTTGTTCATGAAGGTATAGAAGCCAGTCCCGTTACTCATTCTATGGCTAAATAGGGATCTGTCTACTGGCTTCCAAAAGTTAGAGAGAACTAATGTGGTGATAAAATATAACATTCAAGACTCAAGAACAATAAAAATTAAATAAATCAGTCTAAATCCAATTCGAAATTAACCTGTAAGGAATATGATGATGTGTTGAAGTGTCTCTATACTTCTCAGCATGACCAAAGTCAATAATATAGACATGTACACAATACACTAGCAGATGCCTAGTAATTTACCAAAAATCATGAAGCAAAAAAATGGTAAGTAATATGAATCATCAACCAACTCAAACCACGATTTGTCATGTTTGATATCTTAGTACGATTAGGGATAAACTGCATCATCAGAATTTGTTCTTTTCTGAGTCCGTTCTTATACTATCAAAATTCTGCCTCTAAGATGAAGCTACGAAATGCCTTACGAATCTGATGCAGTTTAACAAGAAATATATCAAGAATAGTTGCACATACATTGTAAACTCTCTCCAATTTAACACATTAAGATCCAACCGTCTCCATGATCTCTAGAAATGAAGATTATATTTTATGGTTGGAGATGCTCTTTGTTTGGATGAGGTTGATTTAAAATAAGATAGGATAAGTGTATGAGAGTAACCTTGTTTGTTTTGAGATGTAATCAAGAAAAAGAGTAAGTAAGGATAAATTTTGTGTTAAACACCATCTTATTTCTCATTATCCATTAATTTTTCCGAGTTAGAACTTTATTAGGATGCTTCAACTCAAACACTTTTAGCAGAGATTCTTCTAAATTGGATTCTTACCAGGAATTTACTTAATTCTGTCCAAAGATTTGTATTCTTAGAACATATCTTTAATGGCTAAAAAAGACTATATGAAATGATATAATTATTTTATTTTAATTAATAATAACTGAGATATTAAGTAATAGCTAATAAATTAGTATATAGTAATTTAATTTGTTAAAATGATAGTTAAACTTTACCTTGGAACTAAATGTAATTACATTTTTAAATCCTAGTGCTTACTTAGCTTCGATTCCAATATAACAAATTATTTACTTCATTTTAGTTTAGCATACTTTAATTAAAGGGAAAATTACAAAACTAGGTCAAATGGAAGATCCATTTACATATTAAACCCATTTACTCAACCTACTATATATCTAGACTGATTTTGTGTGATTTCCCATAATACCCCTAACCTTCCCACTTCCTCCCTTACGCGAACGTTCTCTCCCCTCTTCTCCTTGGTTGCGCGAAACGGCGGCAGCTCCTCCATTAATGATTCCAAGACTTTTGATCTTCCTATCTTCCTTTAAATTCCACGAAATCTGGTTCATTTCTCCAAATCACAATGAATTTCTCTTCTTCCTCTCTTCCTCTCTTGATTCTGCAACTTCCTAATCCTAGAAAACGAAATCATGGTTCTTCATCTTCCATTTCCTGCTCGTTCGAAAAAATGGTGAATCTACGTTATTTTCATCGTTTTTCCCAGTTTATCATATTGGGTTCATCAAAAAATGTAAGTATATGCTGTTTTTTCTGCGTTTTCCCCCATAAATCCACTTAGCATATGCGGTTATCGCGAGGTCTTCGGGGAGAAATTTATCGATTTCACTTCGCGAAACGCTGATTACGCGAAGTTTGCGAGGTAATTCGATAAATTTCTCTCGCAGACTCCGCGAATTCAGCGTTTTGCTAAGCCAGAGCGTCACATTTCTCCTCGCAGACTCCGCGAAATCATTGTTTCGCGAAGTCAGAGCGTCACATTCCTTGCACATTTATGTTCGCATACTTAGCGAATCGTCGTTTCGCGAAGCCAAATCTTCATTTTTTCTGACTAACACGATTAAATTTTTCTGAAGGTGGTTGAATACGTAATATTCATTCCTGGAAGCCGGTGTGTTAGGGTGCCATGAGAGACATCCATTCGAAAACGCCTGGACTTCCAACCGTCAGTTGTGAATAAGAGTCTACACCGTGGGACACGTCCATCCCTCTGTGGTTAATAATAACCTATGTATAATGAAGTGATTTGTTAGGAGTTTATTGTGGCAATCTTAGTGAATAGTAGCCTATGTATTATGAGATGATTTGTTAAGAGTTTATTGTAGCAATCTTATTGTAAATTTTGATAATGTTATGATTTTAATGTTAGAATCCTTTGTTGTTTGCAATTTTTTGTTATATACCACTTCGCGAATTATCTACAAAACATATACAGGCTTCGCATATACGAATTAAATTCATCAAATAAATCAAACTCTAGCTTCGCAGGCTTTGCATATGCGAACTAAATTCATCAATTATTATGAACATTAGCTTCGCAGGCTTCGCATAATATGGAATTTGCGAAGTCAGACGGGAGGGGACGAGACGCGCGTAAATATTGAGGGTATTATGGGAAAGTCACACAAAATCAGTCTAGATATTTAGTAGGTTGAGTAAATGGGTTTAATATATAAATGGGTCTTCCATTTGACCTAGTTTTGTAATTTTCCCTTAATTAAATTCAATACAAAACAAGTTAGCCTTGTAAGGTATTGGAGCAGTCTAGCACGTGTCCTACTATTGAAAGTGTTGAGATGTATTTGACTATTTGGTCTTTTGGAGTCCACATGTGGATTTCATAGACATTCTTTTTCTCTTCCTTTTCTTTTACTTGTATCAGTAGGCTTTGCAACAACTCTGCCCATTCTTTTGCAACGATGAGGATCATCACATCTACCTTCAACAATAAACTCCCTACCCATTTTTCATAGAACAAAACCCTGAACCCTTCTCTCTCTCACCATTTCAATTTCGCCTTTCTTAAATTCTTCACAAAACAATAATGGCCGTTTACAATCTCGCTTTGATTCTTGAAAATACCGTAAGCGAAGCCGAGTTTCTACTGGTAAAACAAACTCCGCCTCCCAAATTCGGCGATGAGGACTATGATTCTTTGGTTGATTCTCAACTCTGGGACTTGCCGTCCACCAAACTTGACATCCTAGAAGGAGAATCTGAGCCTAAAATTGCAATTCAAGGCGTGGAATCACTCTCGGGGAAGATCAATTTAAGGAAATACGATTTGGACTCCGCTATTGAAAGGGTATTTTTCGACTTCAATTTTCTCCCAGTGGCTGCAGTGTTGTTGGTGACTGCTCATTTGCTTTTTTTTTTTTTTCTTTAATGTTGAATTGGAGATATGAAGGTCCTGGAGCAAGTGGGGATTAAGGCAGCTGATGGAGAAGACTGGAGATTTTTCAAGTTTGTGGAGGAACCTGATTTTGGACCGGCATTCTCCATTCATACAATTTACGTCACCGCAAAGTTGACCACTGGGGTTCAAAAATTTTCAGGTGTGCCTATAGCTAAAAATTATTACTTTGCTTTATGGATTTAAGTTCGTATATCTTCCTCGAAGGTTTACACAAACGTATATATTATTGATCGCTTAGCCTTGGAACCAAGTTACTATTCCTGGTGGCTTTGATAGGATGATGTATGATCCCGATAACCGCTGTTGGACCAACGGGCATCATAATCTCTGGCTGTCTGAGAGTTCAAGTATGTGATCACAAAGACGAAACACATTCTTTCCTTTTTTATATATATACTCGTGATGACTGTCTGAGAGTTCTGGCTGCCAAACTGCAAAAAAAGCCTGCTCTTTAATCACGTTATAATCTCTGGTTTCTTGTAGAGAAAATAGAATATTGAGAGGTTACAAGTTTCCTTCGTTATAGCAGATTCTCTTCTTTTTGTATTTCAATACCCTCAAAAGTATTTGAAATTCATTTATTTAGTTGGCATAATGCTCTTCAGTGAAGAACGTGACAGTAATTTGGAATCTAACATATGTATCCTTTTAGAATTGTGCAAGTGGATGTCTATTGAAAGTTGTCTAAACCGCCTTCTGGATGTGAAACCAAGTGATGATCGTGTTGGACCTCTTGTGGTGGTTGGTGTTGTGAATGATTCGTTGCAAATTTCAAAGCAAAAAGTTGATACCACCTTGCACCATCAGGTTTGCTTGCTATCTCTACTGCAAGCGTATACTCTGGTTCTGTATAATTGAAAATGTTACTATAATAGAGAGGGAGCTTTCAAGTATCTTGACCTTTTATTTTTGTTATGAGAAGTTAGTGATGTGCTAAAAAAATTTAGTCTGTTAGAATGTTTCTTCTATATATTTGGATGAATGTGGTCCTTGGCAATTGGCACCTTAAATTCTGAAAATATTGTGAAGGAACATAATTGGAAGCAGATGCGTTTTCTATGCATTAGTGATTTGGCTTTCAAATGTTTTACTTCTAAGCCAAAATTTTAAAGATGTGAATCTTTGTCGATCCCTTTTAACTGAATTTATGTTTCCTCAAATTTCCATGCAGCTTTTGAAATGTTTATTTACTTCTGCTGAAATGATATTACTCTTATTTTCAGGAGTATCCTCCTGGTGTTACACTTGTGCCTATGAGGAGTAGGACAGCAAAGCCTTTCCATACAACAAACTTGGTCATATTTGCGCCTCAGAATGTCTTAAATACACAGGAGGATTCTAATTTTGTAGCTTGTGGAGATGCGTTGATCGTGGACCCTGGATGCCTTGCTGATTTTCATGAGGAGGTGTGTTATGTTTACCTTGACCATTCGTTCAATGCCTTTAATAGACGGTTCATTTCTGAGACATATTTTTCTCTAACATGGCCAAATATGATTTTTGAGGAATTGCACATTTTTCTTTTGATACTGGACCATGAGTTTTCTTGGTCTATATTACTTCAGGTATGTATAGGATGAGAAGCTCAAAATGGAACTGTAACTGTTAAATATCAAAATTGTGTTAGATCCTTTTCTGGTTTTGGGAAATTATGTATTCTAGTTCTAGATCAAATTTTAGGAAAGTGACCTAAATTTTGTAAGATTTCTATCTGAATTTTGACAATCAGAAATATTCACAAGTCTATGATGTAAGATTGCAAACAAGTTTTCTTAGTTCAGCATATCAAAGAAAAGTCCCTGAAATGTATGGCAATGCGGTTAGAGTTCTAGAATTGAAGGCTTAGAAAACTAAGTTTTTTTTATGTTGGCAAAAACAAAGAGCAAGAAAAAAGTTCAACTTTATGCTAAAAGGTCTTCTAAGTAGCACATCAAGTCTCTTGTTGATTGGCAACTCTTCTTGAACTTAATCTATCCTTAGTGACACAGAAAGGAACAAAAATTTAGGTTTGTGCCATTGATCTGAGCTCAACTTAATTACCACTACCTATGAGGACACAATTAATATGTTCTTCAAATATATTTTCATCTTGTTTATTTCATAGTGCTTTATATATGATGTCACTCAAATTGCCTATAGTAGCTTCAATAATATATTCTCTTGACTGTATTATTAAATTTGTCACCTTGATCGATATGGTTTTTTCTTCTTTTTTCCTTTCTCATCAGCTTTTCAAAATTGTTGCTGCTCTGCCGAGAAAGTTAGTTGTCTTTGTTACCCATCACCACCATGACCATATTGACGGTATGATTATAGTACCTGCTGTGTATGTTGCTTACACACTGATGATATCCCCGTACCTTTTCAAGCTAAGCTACGAAACTAACATCGGGACTCAGAATTTTATAGATTTCTGCTCATTTTTTTTTTCCCATTGCGGACTTAAGACTTCAGTCACCTAAGAATTTTGCAAAAAGACTTACATAATAAGCCTCAAGGCTTAGAACAACCTCTACAAGGTTGCTTTTACTCAAGAGGATAGTTGGCAATATCTGGGCTTCTTAATCTGCTTCTACTTGTTTGTAGTCCTGGGTATCTGTTATCCTGTATATACTGCATATGATTTATCTTCCTAATGACTGGAAAAAAGACGTGCATACAGAAGTAATTGGTATATACAACTATCAAATGCAGCAAAATTTACTCTATTAATGTCTATGATTTTAAATATTTGGTTCTGTATGTCTCACTTGAGGTAACTTGTTCTTAAACTATTTGAATTAAGTTGCGTATCTGCATCAACATCCAAGTCTTATAAGCCAGACATAACTAAAGAGCTTATATTCTGGTCCTAATTTGCTGTTGATGATTTGCTTCAGGTCTTTCTATCATCCAAAAGTGCAATCCTGGTGCTACTCTATTAGCACATGAGAATACCATGCGCCGGATTGGGAAAGGTTATGATCAATAAGTGCAACTTTCCTTATGATTTTTGAGAATAGTGACTAGCAACGATACAGTTTTGGGACAGTGTTACAGTGTTTTGTTTCTATACTAGTCTTTTTCATTATGATTGGAACAGTGGTAAATTGATAATGATAGATAGTAAGATCATATTCATGAACTTAGTTCCACTTTTTAAACATCATATTCCAATCTCATTCAATTTTTGGACTTTAATGGACTCAAATGATTCCAGATGATTGGTCTCTTGGCTATACCTCAGTTTCTGGTGGAGAAGACATTTGCATTGGTGGTCAAAAGTTAAAAGTCATTTTTGCTCCGGTAATTCTTGTTTTAAGGTTATTTGCTTTTGAAGTTATGTCTCTGATGAAGGATTGTGATTACTAGAGAAATCCCAAAATTTATTGGTCGGAATTTATAGCAAGCATATAAGCCTTATGGTTTATCTGGTTAAAGTTATATTGTTTCTTCAGTTGAAGTTTACCTAATGATAAACAGAATCCATTTTGCTTGTTTAAATTGTGTTTATCATGAAGAATCATAAAGCTTTACTGTCTTCTGTTAAAGAAAAGCTGCCACATTTTAGTTGTTGAATCCAAATACCATGTATTTCTTCATTCAGGGACATACAGATGGCCATGTGGGACTGCTTCATATCAGTACTCACAGCCTGATCGTAGGAGATCATTGCTTGGGGTAAGATTCTTTAGAAGATTATTATTATAAGGGCACTCAAAACCATGTGTTCACTAAATTCATAGATGATGTAATGTAAGGATACTTATTGTTTTCATAATAGAAAAGTTATGTATAGCCGAAAAGACCATCATTGAACCCCTTCCTCTGACAGTGGTTTTGGTGTGGTAGTAGGCTTTTTCCCTCATCGCGTAGAGGTCACATGTTCAAACCACATATATTGCCTTTTGTAATGTAAGGGGTTGCTGGATGCTTCTGCCCTTAGGGCCTAAATCCATCAAATTCCAGTCTCTTGCATGTAACGACCTTCTATGTTTGTATCATTAATTTTGTTTAGAAAATGAAGCTAGTGTTGAACTTTATAATTGTGGTGTCTGTTGCAAGCTTTATTTAAAAAGTGTTTGACTATGTTTGGATGGAAAGAACAAAACCAACTTTAATTGCATGGTAGATAAACAGTTGCATACAATAGTGGTTTGCAATTTCCAAATTTGCTGATATTCATTCTAAAATTGCCACACTCAAGGCTCGAAAGGATCCGGGTTCTCAAATGGAGGAAGCTTTGGCCTTTTCTGCCATCAAGTTTCAAAATTTCTTCTCCATGATTTGGAATATGAGAGTCGTAGAACATCACAGTATCCTCAATTTTATATATTATGTATATAATGCTACACTAACATGATATGTGCAACATCAATGTTTCTCTTATCATTTGAACTGCAAAAATTTATGCAACAACAGATGGAACATGTCATGTTGGGGGTGAATTATCTTCCACCTGTTTTCAGAAAAATCGCAATTATTGCTATTTGATTTCTGTGCTCACAAGATTCCTTGGTAATCGAGAGTGAAATTGCTAACGTATATATGGGTTTGCTGCAGTCAAGGAAGTGCTTTCTTGGATATTACTTCAGGGGGGAATATGACTGTAAGTAGATGGAGAAGCCCTAAAGATAACATGTTATTGCTTGTATTCTTTCAAATATAAAATATTAAAAAGGATTGTATTTCTGTGATTGGCTTTTCGTATTATTTTGGTATTAACATAATTTATCTCTATAGGAATGGCATGGGACTAAATTATGTGATGTATAAACTAATTTTTTTATCATTTATTGAAGAAAGATGCGGATACATTATTTAGATGTAAAAGTAAGATGAGGTTTGTTTTTCATAGGGAATAGTTTCATCCTAGGTCTCTGGAACTCATGGGAGGAAGGCAATTCTAGTCCTCTGTGTTGGGGGAACTTGCCATTAGCAAATTAACATTTGAAATTCGATGAACTTTGGTATTTAGGTGGCTCATATTTAGGATCTTCTCAATTATTTTTGTTGATCACATGATCATACTTGCATCATGTGATCACTAATTTCCCTTCATTTCTACTGTTTATTTGTCTGTGTGTCATATGTGTGCTGGCTTCTTCCCTTGAGTACTTTTCTGGCATTTGACAATACTTGTTTCAGAATTTTGAAAAGCTGCTATGGAAGAACAGTTTACTGAGATTACTGGCAATAAGTATTGTTGGCTTGAGGATTGCATTTGTGATTTAGTGACCCAACACTATAAATTTGTCCGACATCTTTCCTGCCAGCGTAGAAATTGATGGATATAGGATGTGTTACTTTCATATTTTATTTTCATATCTTCTTTATTCTCCTGTAACTGTAATTGCAAAATCTGTGTTGCTTAACTGCGTTAGCCTGAACCTGCTCAGCAATTGAACAAGAAAGCTTGATGGAAATAGAGCAAAAAAGAACAAGTTGAAAGAATTCAATATTATTTTACTTTCTGTATACATGTAGTTTCAATTTATCCACTATTTTATTAGAGTTTGTGAAGTTGCAGTTGTTGTTGCAGGATTATTTTCAGTCAACTTACAAATTTATTGAACTTGGCCCTCATGCTTTGATCCCGATGCATGGGAGAGTCAATCTTTGGCCAAAGCATCTGCTCTGTGCATACCTCAAGTATGAAATATTTCTCAGCTTCCTTTGCCATAAAATTATGTGAATGGATTCTGCTTGTCTTGTATTAACCTGCCAAAGCTTTTATGATTTATTTCACTGGATGATTTTTTGTCCCCATTCTTCTAGTGAGATCTCAGGTTCTATTTGGACAAGTAATGCATTTATCAATTTTGGACTAGTGGTGCAACATTTAGTTTTCGGTTCACAACTAGTATAAATTTCACCATTAATTATTGAATCAACCTGACCTCTAGCTCACAGAAACATGTTGCAAGCATTTATTTGTTAACATGATCATCGATTTTAATTTTACTAAACTGCAGCTTTCTTTTTTCCAGGAACCGAAGAAGTAGAGAAACAACCATTTTGAAAGCTATAGAAAATGGAGCAAAAACTTTATTTGACATAGTTGCCAGTGTTTATTGTGATGTTGATTGCAGTTTTTGGATTCCTGCTTCATCAAACGTTCAACTTCATGTTGATCATCTGGCCCAGCAAAATAAATTACCAAAGGTAACAATTTCCACTTTTCATATTATCGGTAATTTTTCCCTGGTTTTATATGGACTTAATAATATGCTTTTCTGTTAGAAAACACAAACCAAACACAACAATAATTCATACTGAACACAAGAAACACACTGATATAGATGAATGAAGCTTGATTGTAACTTCTCTACTGTGTTGCTATATGAAAACAATACCCAGAAAGAAGAAGCAACGGTGAGGAATGAATTAGAAAATAAGTTTTATGTCCGAGTCGCAGCCAAGGATTTCTTCCCTTCTCTACTCAAAGAGTAGAACCCCAAATCTCTAAAAAAGAGACCCAAACAGAATGATATTCTGGACCTATATATATATATATATACTATCTCATGATCTCCTCCTGTAACTAACTCCAGCTAAGAGTCCAAAGTGACGTGTATCCATTTATTTACTTTCTACCCTTGATCCCCGTTGTAGCACTCTATAATTTTCTCTTCTCAATTGTGGGCATTCATAGAGTAGTTTTTATGCTCACATTTCACCATCCTTTTTTTTTAAATTATTAACAACAGGTTTTGAGGGCGAGCCTTGGCGCAACGGTAAACGTTGTTGTCGTGGGACCGAAAGGTCACAGGTTCGAGTCTTAGGAGCAGTCTCTTGCCCAATACATCCTTGTGGTGGAACCCCTCCCCGGACCCTTGCTTAGCGGGGACGTGTAGTGCACCGGGCCGCCTTTTTTATTAACAACAGGTTTTATTGATATGCATACAGGTTGTTGAATATTTGATATGGGTAACTTTAGCAGTTCATATAGTAATAGCTCAAGCAGAATGTCCAAAATGCAACATATACAGAGAAAATTGAGATAGGGATATCATTTGATTTTCTCATTTATCGCTTTTAAAAGTAACAGATGTGTGAGGCAACTAGATATGTAACATTCTTGAAATGTTATACCTGGGGCAGAAATTCTTAGCACTATCCATTCAATTTCTTCAAAATAAGGAGTTTTGTACCTGTATAACAACAACAACCACAACAACAACAACAACAACAAAGCCTTAGTCCCGAAATGATTCGGGTTCGGCTAACACGAACCATCATATAAAACCGTGAAATCAAGTCGTGTCAGCGATACAAATTCTCTCCCTCCACTCTGTCTATTCAACTATCATATTTTCCTCAATCCCCAGTAAACTCATATGACTCTCGATCACCCTCCTCCAAGTTTGCTTAGGTTTTCCCCTACCCCTCACCACTACATCCCTTTGCCACTCTTCAGTCCTCCTAACCGGCGCATCAAGCGGTCTTCGTCCTACATGGACAAACCACCTTAGTCGGTTTTTCCTCATTTTATTCTCAATAGATATAACCCCTACTTTTGTCCTAATTATTTCATTACTCACCCGATCCTTTCCCGTATGACCACACATCCATCTCAACATACGCATCTCCGTCACCGACATCTTATGAATGTGACAGTGTTTCATTGTACCATATAACAATACTGGTCTGATTGTTGTACCTGTGTGTATGAGAAAATGTTAGTCAATGGAATTTGATGATTTCAATTGTAGTATCCTTGTACTATGAATAAGTATGCTTAAATCTATTGTATTGAATGAGATTGCGTTTACTTTGAAATATGATGGGTCTTTTTGGTAGCAGTCATAGAGATTGGTTTGCTTTTGAACATGCTGCTTCGGCTTTACTCTTTTCCTTTGTACTTGAACTTTGTTCAAAGATGTTTTGCTGGTATAGATTTACACATCTAGCTTGCTCTTTTAGCCTTTAAACATATCCACATAGCGACAGGTCATAATAGATGAACAGTTACAGTGACCAGCAAAATCTCTTGCATATATTCATGCGAAATTTCCTTGTTCAAGCAATTTAGTGTAGAAGCTTTTGAACAGTAAATGCTGCATATAGGAACAGTAACAAGGCTGTTGAATTTCCATTTCAAACTTAAATAGAACATGCTATTATTTATTCTCTTTCTTGTGGAATCCAACAATTCATGTGAGAGCGTGCAGGTCTTTTCATTAGATACTTACAAGTGCAGTGTGGTTTCATTTATTCATGACTTGGGAAGTTTTAAGTGAGGAAAGCTGCTCTCTTAGGTTAACATTTTTCTAACTTTGGGTCTTTTTAAATCTTATGTTTTCACATCTATACTAATTGTACACTCTATCCATAACAAAATATTGATTGGAAAATAGTAAAGCAAGAAACAAGTGCGAGTGACATGGACAAATTGTTTTTCAGGAGTTTTCAATTGAGAAGTTCCAGAGAAGTAGTGGAGTTCATTTCCTAGGCAGATGGATGTGGGCATACCTTACTGCTGGGTTTCAATCCAGGTACAAAAAGTTAAGTATACCTAAACTTCTTATCGCTGGAGCAGTTGCTAGTGTTGCTGTATTTTACTCAATTAGTTGGAAATAAGAGGGATTGAAAATGTTTAACTGGGCCTCCCTTCCTTGTATTGTTGAAAAAAATGTAATTACTGCATTCATATGCGTATTTACTTAGTCACTGTTCCTGTATATATATATATATATATTACAAATACCAATTTACCGAAATTAACAAAACTACGGTACATTAAATATAATTAGAATGGTTGGAATTTACTACTGATTAGAAATTTTTAATAAACAAAACAATCATTTATATAGGTGATTTAAAAAACATTTTCATTCCTAAAATGTTAAACACGTAAATACTGTTTTTTAACATTCCTAAAATACCAAATGTTGTATAAATGTTATATGATGAAATGAATATCAGTTTTCTTCAATATCATAATTCTATTGTCATTCCAATTTTCAATAAAAAAATCATGGAAAGGCAACAATTGAAGGTCAATCTTCTATTTAAAATTCGACCACTGTATTGTGATCACATTTTCAATATGTTTTTGTTAGCAATTGTTTTTTTGGAATATCCTAATTTCAACCTTGTTTACAAGAGAAGTTCATAAAAAGGTAGGTTAACTAGCTCGTAAACGGCTATCTAGAAAAGCTATGAAAATAAAAATCAACACTAAAGATTGTTTAATTTTTTTATTTATTTTTATAATATTTTGATTATAATTGGGCAAGAAAAAGAAGAAATTACAATGTGAATCTCATGTAGAAATGAAAATTGTAAATAAAGGAAAATAATAATAAAATATGTGCCAAGCAAGTAAATTATAAGAGGGTGTTTGATTGCTCATTTTCATACTTCTTTTTGCCTTTTCATTTCAAAAGGAGAGTTTTAGTTGTTTGGCTAGTGACCTCTTGTTTGCCTTTTACATCTGAAAAACAGTATTATGTGTTTGGTTAGTGATTTCTTATTTACCTTTGACACCTGAAAAACAACCTTTTACAAAAGCAGAGAATATCTGCTTTTTGGAAAAACAACTTTTTCCAACAACAAACCGTAACAGCAAATAACAAACCGTAAATAGCAACAGCAAATAGTAGGTAAAACAAACGGGTCCTAAAATTAAAAGAAGACTTGTTAGGCCAAAGAATGCAAAGAAACTTCAGCAGCAAATTTGAAAAGTTGATGTCTTTGGGGTCGGAAATGGCTAATAAAATCGGGTTTCGGGCATGATTTTGGCCTGAAATGGAAGTTTGAGATTGAAGTCGGTATGTTAAGGATCCAAATGGACCAAGAAATACTGGAATTAACTAACTCGAAATGGTCGGAAAAAATGTTGAAAAAGGGCTGGTCGAAAAGGTGTGAATTGACGGAAATTTCAGCATAAAGATGGTATTTTTGGGGTCGATAATGGCTTAAAAAGTCGGATTTTGGGTACAATTTTAGATGAAACGAAAGTTTGAAATTGAAGTTGACATTTTGGGGATTCAAACGAGACAAAAGGTTTTGGATTTCACAAACCCAAGGGGATCGAAAAAGATAATGGATAATAGTTGGTTGAATATGATTTTGAGAGTTGAAAACTGGTTTTTAGTGAACTTTGGCTAATTAAAAGTTTGTATTCGGAGTCAGATTTGGGAAACGAAAAATTTAAGGCTCGAGTTTGGTTACTGGAGGGTATTTTGGAGTAGAAATTGCGCAAATAGGAGAGGTGGAAGTCAATTAAAATTCGTATAGAAGTTGTGCATATTGTTTGTTTTGTTGAGTTTTGGTTGGAGCACTATATTGATTTTTCCTGCTCTATTTATAGAGTTTGAAAGCTCGGAGACCAATGTTTGCAACATCCACTAACTCTACCACTTCCTATTTTCACTATTCACTAACCCCACTACTTCAAAGTGCAGTTTAGAGTATGGAGGAAATGACAACAAAAGTGCGACGAAATAGTTATCCATGTTTTCAGTTTCAATTTTGTGTTTTCTCGGCTAACTTCGAAAAATTATATCTCATTTGATACAAATCTGTTTGAGCTCCATGAATAACTTGTCATCTCTAGTTTTAGAATTACATGTCCTCATACCATCGTTTGATGCTTTGAGAAAATCGTTGAAGGGTACATGCTATTGCTAGTCGATCACTTTTTTCTATTTATTTTATTCTTTTTATTTCTTTTCGAACATTATACTTTTTATTTCATTTTTACTTTACCAAAGTTTATAATAAAATTTACCCTATAATTTATTACATAAAAATGAAAAGTTAAAATTAATCCTAACAATTGTCCCCTTTTTGTATATAAAGATTTGAAAATGAATATGTATGTAAAACAAAGAGTATTTTTTTTTACTACGTCGCCTAAACATTTTAATTTTTCAAAACCCTTAACTAAACTCCTAAAAACCCTTTCATATTCACGGAAGAATTTTTAAACCCACAAATCTCTTACTATGAATTTGGTCATTTATCATTAGTAAGCTTATTAAATTTAAGTATTAAAATGCTTTGAATCTTTAAGTTTAAATGACCAAATTCTAATTCTAGATAGTCCTTAAGGTTCCATGTAATCAAAACCTTCCCACCTCTTTTTTGATCAATTAAATGGGTAAGTTTTCCTTCTCTTTCTCTCCATTCCTTTCATATTATTTCAAGAAAAAATGGAACATGCATGGAATTGAAATATCAATCATGGAAGGTTAATTGTGGGTTTCTTTCTAAACTTGTCATTGAACTCATTAGGATGGAGAAGTCAGAACCGATTTCGTGAAAAATGGGTCCGGAACTGTTCGATTCCATGAAATATGGTGTTATCTTACATTTGCATGAACTCAATTTGGGGATGTAGGGTTGGAGATTTGCGAAATTAGATGGATGTTTGAGCTTTGTGTGAGTTCGAATTTTAGGAATGAGATTGGATGAGACTTTAGAATTGTGATGCATTTTGACCCGGAAAATGAAAAACTTGCTCTGTTTTGCTGTTTTTGCTCATGCCATTTTTTTACTACTTTTTTTTTATTGATCCTTCTCCTGGTTTAAATTTCTATCTTTTTGATGTTAGAGATTTTGGTAAAATGGCTCTTTAGCCTTTGTTTGTTTTTTGTGACTTTAAGTATTCCACATGAGAAACTTTTGAGATAGTTGAAGAGTTTATATTGGGTTGGGCTTGAGGAGTTATTAAATTGTGTTTAGTGGGTTTTACAAAATAAACCACACGCGCGCGCTCGCTCGTTCGCCCGACTGGACTGGGCCCGATTTTTATTTGGCCATTAAATATTTTAAACCTTTTTGACTACTTCTTAACAAGTTAAAATCCTATCTCCACTATTCCTGATTTTACTCAACCCATTACGTTTTTCTCTCCTAAAACGTTGTCCACTACAACGTTCGTTTTACACAAAATAAAACACGAACTCTACAGAGTTCAAAGATACAGAAAACTTTCCGATTACAATTTTCATCTTCATTACGCTTTCTTCTCTGGGCAATTAATTATTTTGTTGTTCCAAAGCTTCGCCCTAGAGTGCACTAGTGCGTCGCTCGCTGTGTAAACCTTGGTTGACGATCGGACTTCCAGATTGCACCAGAGTCTGCCGTAATCGTTTTCAACGCAGTGGTTCTGTCCACGACACAGCTTTTTCATTCCGATAAGTTATTTCGATTCCCTCTTTTGTACTTACAATTTGAAAACGATTATTTCTGTCCGTCATCATGTCTGCTCTAATCTCAAAAAATATTCCCGATCTCTCAAAATTAGAGCCCTTAGACGGTCTGAACTACAAAAGATGGTCTCAGAAAATGCTTATATTTTTTGAACAATTAGACCTTGATTATGCCGTCCTGTTTGATCCCCCTGTCGACCCAAACGGTCCTGCTATGTTGCTTATCGTTCAACAATACGATAATCAGTCTGCTAAATATGAAAAAGATAACAAAACTGTCAGAGGACATCTCCTTAATCATATGTCGAACCCACTGTTCGATATATTTGTGAACAAAAGGTCTGCCAAAGAAATTTGGGTCTCTTTAAAAGATAAATATGGGTCTGATGATGCTGGAAAAAGAAAATATGTTGTTGGCAGGTGGTTACATTATCAGATGGTTGATCAGAAACCAATCATTGATCAGATTCACGAATATGAGAACCTTGTTGCTGAAGTTCTCAGTGAGGGGATGAATATGTGCGATATGCTTCAAGCCAATGTTCTGCTGGAGAAGTTCCCTCCTTCCTGGAGTGACTTCAGAAACCACCTAAAGCACAAAAAGAAAGATTTCAGCCTGCAGGAGCTTGTTAGTCATATGCGAACTGAAGAAGCAAACAGAATGAAAGATAAGCAACTTTCCTCTATTTCTGTTTCTATTAATGCTAATGTGGTTGAATCTGTTGTGATTCCAAAAGACAGATCAAAAGGGCATGCAAACAAGTCCCAAAAAGGCTTCAAACAGAATAAGTCTTTCAAGCATGGAAAGGTCCAAAAGCGAAAGGTTGAATGCTTTGTGTGTGGAAAACCCGGGCACAGAGCATTTCAATGTTTCCAAAGGAAGAACCAATAGAATTCAAATCAAAATGCTCACACAAAGCCTACCGGACAATCCAATTTGGTGGAGAACGATGAAATCATTGCTGTTGTGGTGGTAGAGTCGAACTTGGTGGAAAACAAAACTGACTGGGTGCTGGATACTGGAGCTACCAGACACTTATGTTCAAACAGGGAGCTGTTTCATCATTTTGAGGATGCTGCTGATGGAGAGTGCGTCTACATGGGTAACACCGCAACTGCTGGTGTTGTTGGTAAAGGAACAGTCTTACTCAAATTAACTTTTGGAAAAAGTTTATCATTGAATAATGTTCTGTATGTGCCTTCACTTCGTAGGAATCTTATTTCTGGTAGTTTATTAAATAAGGCTGGTTTAAAAATTACTTTTGAGGCTGATAAGGTGATTCTTACTAAAAATGGGACCTTTGTAGGGAAAGGGTATCTAGGTGATGGGCTTTTTATCATGAACACTGTTGATGTTAACTCTGTTGGAATTAATGCAAGTTCTTCTGGTTCTGCTTATTTATGTGAGTCTTTGGACGTTTGGCATGGTAGATTAGGACATGTGAATTATGCTTCTATTAAAAGGTTGAAAAATATGCATGTTATTGATATCGTGAATTCTGAGCATGAAAGAAAATGTTCTATTTGTGTAGAAGCTAAATTTGCCAAAAAGCCTTTTCCATCTGTTACTAAGAGAAGTACTGAATTGCTTGAATTAATTCATTCTGATCTAGCTGACTTTAAGAATTCCATAAGTAGGGGTGGTAAAAGATGGTATATGACCTTTGTTGATGACTTTTCGAGATACACCAAAGTATATCTTTTAAGATCAAAAGATGAGGCTGAAAGTATGTTTCTAAAATATAAAATGGAAGTAGAAAATCAGCTAGATAGAAAAATAAAAAGGCTTAGGTCTGATAGAGGTGGAGAATACGGAACTAATTTCCTTAAAACATTTTGTGAGGAAAATGGCATTATACATGAAACTAGTGCGCCATATACACCACAACAAAACGGTATAGCGGAAAGGAAAAATAGAACGCTTAAGGAAATGATGAATGCCATGTTAATTAGTTCTGGTATGCCTGATAATATGTGGGGGGAAGCTGTTTTGTCTGCATGCTACATTTTAAATAGAGTTCCTCATAAAAAAATAGACAAAACTCCCTATGAGCTTTGGAAGGGGCATTCGCCTAATTTAAATTTCTTGAGGGTTTGGAGTTGTCTTGCCAAAGTTGCTTTTCCATCTTTTAGAAAACCCAACATAGGGCCAAAAACCTTTGATTGTGTTTTTATTGGATATGCTTCTAATAGTGCTGCCTTTAGATTCATGGCACTAAATGACTATAGCATATGTGAATCTAGAGATGCAGAATTCTTCGAAAATGATTTTCCTTTAAAGAAAAATACTGTGAGTGATGATGTTGGTCCCTCTAATACTGTATCTGCTAGTGATTCTCTTGCTTCTAGTTCTTTGGAAAAACATGATGAATGTGAACATGAACCTAGAAGAAGTAAAAGAAGGAAAATATCTAATAGTTTTGGACCCGACTTTGTTTCCTCTTTTCTGCTAGAAAATTCAGATAGAATAGATGATATTTTTATGGCTGCCTATCTAATAGAAGAAGATCCTAAGACATATAAGGAGGCCATGACCTCTGTAGATGCTAATTTTTGGAAAGAGGCAATAAAAAATGAATTAGACTCTATTATGGTCAATCACACTTGGGATCTAGTCTCCTTGCCTAAAGGGTCCAAAACTATAAAACTTAAATGGATCTTCAAAAGGAAAAGAAGGCCTGATGGATCCATTGAAAAGTTCAAAGCTAGATTAGTTGCCGTAGGCTATAGTCAAAAGAAAGGAATTGACTATTTTGATACTTATTCTCCTGTTACTAAAATTTCTACTATTAGAATCTTAATTGCAATTGCAGCAATACATAATTTGGTGGTACATCAGATGGATGTAAAAACATCTTTTCTAAATGGTGATTTAGAAGAAGAAATCTATGTTCAACAGCCTGAGGGAAATGTTGTACCCGGTCAGGAAGATAAGGTATGCAAACTGAAGAAGTCATTGTACGGCCTGAAACAGGCACCCAAACAATGGTATGAAAAGTTTAACTCCACTTTACTTTCTGATGGGTACGTAGTTAATGGATCAGATACATGCATTTATTCTAAATCATTTGGATCAAATTATGTGATTGTATGTCTTTATGTGGATGATATGCTTATCTTAGGCACTAATTTAGAAGCAGTGAATAACACCAAAGCCTTCTTATCATCAAAATTTGACATGAAAGACATGGGAAAAGCTGATGTAATTCTTGGTGTCAAAATTACAAAAACTGAAAATGGTTTTTCTTTAGGACAATCACATTATGTTGAGAAGTTATTGAAAAAGTTTGATAGCTTTGATGTAGTGCCAGCTAGAACACCATATGATCCTAGCATATGTCTTACTAAAAATAAAGGAAATAGTGTTTCACAAGAAGAATATGCTAAGATTATTGGGAGTGTTATGTTCTTAATGACTCATACTAGACCTGACATTGCATATGCTGTAAATAGATTGAGTAGATATACTCACAATCCAAATGATGAACATTGGAATGCACTTCGCCGTTTACTTAAATACTTGAGAGGTACCATGAACTTTAATTTGCATTTTAATAAATTTCCTGCTGTTTTAGAGGGATATAGTGATGCAAACTGGTCATCCAAAAATGATTTGGTGTGTTCCACTAATGGTTATGTTTTCGTTTTGGATGGTGGTGTCGTCTCTTGGAGATCATGTAAACAAACCTGTATTGCACGCTCAACCATGGAATCAGAATTTATAGCACTAGAACTAGCTAGTCAAGAAGCAGATTGGTTGAGAAGTTTATTGGCAGATGTCCCATTGTGGGGGAGATCTAATGCACCTATCTCACTTCATTGTGATTCACAGGCAGCCATGGGTACTGCAAAAAACAGTGTCTACAACGGAAAGAAAAGACACATTCGCATTAGACATAGTGCATTAAGACAACTCTTGAAACATTGGGTAATTGCCTTAGATTTTGTGAGATCAGAGAAGAATCTAGCTGACCCGTTCACCAAAGGGTTACCTAGAAGAATGGTTCTAGAAACGTCGAGGGGAATGGGCCTAAAGCCCACTGATTAAAGAAAATATGGTGGATACCATACGTGGTCAAACGAAACCATACTATCTTTTTATGCACTATATTTTTACCCATTCCTATGACTTGTGATAGTGTGTGTATAATCCATAGCCCGTGGTGTGGTGGTTCATTTATATGAACTTGATGGATGCTCCTTTTGAGGTTGAGTTATGAGAAACTCTTAATGGTCTCTTATAGAGATCACCTACATGTGTGTGAAGGTGGGCTGCCTTCTATGAAAGACATTGGGCTATCTTTCTAGAGCACTCATGAGATCCAAGGTGTGCGCACGGCCATTAAAAGCGCTAGTGTTTTTATCGCGGAACAGCAAAATTTCGTTTAAAGGTTTTCTTTACGTGTTGTGAGGGTCTCAGTTAGAGTTGTAGAAGTTCAAGAGCAATTCACTTCTAAAACTATAACATGTTGCCTCACATCACTATGTATCAATTCAATCGAAAGATATTGATGCTTAAGTTTTTAAAATCTGTAACTTATTGCCCAGAAAAGATTTATTATTGTTTTTAAAACTGTTTTGCTATAAAGCCATTTGTGGGGGATTGTTGGAGATTTTGGTAAAATGACTCTTTAGCCTTTGTTTGTCTTTTGTGACTTTAAGTATCCCACATGGGAAACTTTTGAGATAGTTGAAGAGTTTATATTGGGTTGGGCTTGAGGAGTTATTAAATTGTGTTTAGTGGGTTTTACAAAATAAACCACACGCGCGCGCTCGCTCGTTCGCGTGACGCCCGCCCGTCCCGACTGGACTGGGTCCGATTTTTATTTGGCCATTAAATATTTTAAACCTTTTTGACTATTTCTTAACAAGTTAAAATCCTATCTCCACTATCCCTGATTTTACTCAACCCATTATGTTTTTCTCTCCAAAAACGTTGTCCACTACAACGTTCGTTTTACACAAAATAAAACACGAACTCTACAGAGTTCAAAGATACAGAAAACTTTCCGATTACTATTTTCATCTTCATTACGCTTTCTTCTCTGGGCAATTAATTTTTTTGTTGTTCCAAAGCTTCGCCCTAGAGTGCACTAGTGCGTCGCTCGCTGTGTAAACCTTGGTTGACGATCGGACTTCCAGATTGCACCAGAGTCTGCCGTAATCGTTTTCAACGCAGTGGTTCTGTCCACGACACAGCTTCTTCATTCCGATAAGTTATTTCGATTCCCTATTTTGTACTTACATTTGATTGCTCTACTTATAATGATTGAATTTGCAATTTAATGCTTCACAGGCTAGTATCTGATGGTTTTTGAAATTTTTTTAAACTTTTGATTACCTTTTGATTCCGCATTTATGAACTGAATTGCTTTGCTGGTTGAACTCGCAACTTCTTCCTTGCGCTTTCACTTAATCACCCCCTGATTTTGTGTTTAGGAGGCATATGAGATTGAATGACCCATGTTGAATTTATTTGTGGAACTTTGCGTGAATTGCTTTCCTTATTTACACGATTTTGTTATGGCTTTCAGGATAATTATTTGAGTTTAGGGCCTATGGCTGAAGCTAATCAGTTGCTTCCGCATTCATTCCCTTTACACAGTGATGGTGACTTAGTGCTTCACATTGATACCTATCTGTTCAACACGAGCAAAAAAGACTGTTGTATTCCCTCGGTTATACGAATTTGATTGATAAATTTGAACCAAAGTATGTAGGGGTTTAGAAGTTGGCATTGGAGGAGCTTACAGATGAAGATCATGTGCATTTTGTTTGGATGCTTTTAAGCGATTTCATATTCGAGCCAATCGAAGGCCGACCTACCGTAGAACTCTCATACTCGTGTGGGGCGTATGTTGACTACGGGACAATTAACTTTGTTGACTTTTGACTGTTAAAATTTAGTTGATATTGTCCCATTCACATTCCACATGTCGTGTTGACTCCTTACACGCCATATGGGACTCTGGAAGAGGAATTTCTTCCTTTTACATGGCGTGTCGTGAGTTCTTTCTAGGCTTTTCGTTTGTCTCTTGTGTGCATTCCCATGTAAACTACAAACATAGAACCCGAGATTACTTGATTTATTTATTTATTTTATAACAAAACGAGATTTAAAATGACTAAAATTAACTAAAACTACATATTTTATTATTTCTTGTTGGTTTATTGAAATATACGTGAAATTAAACATTGAACTTAATTATTAGCTCAAGAATAATTCGTAAATTATCCTAAAAGACAGGGATAAAACGTCCCTATCAACCTCCTCGGACTTTAAAGCTTTACTTGTCCTCAAGTAAATATTATCGAAGGACGAAGGATTGAGACGTTGAGAAACAAACGTTTTCTTGATTTGACTATATATCCGAAACTAAGATTTTATGAGGAGGTTTTAATGAGCACCCGTATAAATGAAAGGATTACTAAATCCCTTTTGAAATCGATTACTTACAGAAAACTCTATTGCACCTCGTCCAAGATATTTCACTCAATCACACGAATTTTTGGGTGGTCGGGTGTTTGCTCTATTCTTTACACTTACCCGAGGTCACATTGAATTTGCATGTTTATATAAGTCTTTTCGCCTTATTACAGTTGAAGCAATATTAAAAATGATCTCGAATTGGGGTTGTAATAAGGTTGAGGCTTTAAAATGAGGGTTAGAACTTAATTGTAAGACACAGTTTTGAGCGTTAACTTTGATTTGCATCATGATCATTGGTTAACTAGCAGATAAAAAGAACTGAAAGTGCTCAAAAGAGGTTGAAAATGCTTGAAACTCTCTTTTATACTTATTTTATTTAGAGTAGCACAAAAACTATTTCAGTGGTGGTTTTATACCTTTTGCTAGTAATTTGGGCTTTTTATTGATTGATGGAATTGTTTTGAATTTTTCGGTGCTCAAACGAGGAAAAAGATAGGTTAGATGTGAATGGATGTAAGAAAGATAATTGGCTAATAGGCTCAAAGTGAGTTTCTAGGGATTATGAAAAACAAGAAAACAATCAACAAGAATTAGTCTAAGTGAATTCATTTTATCATCTATTGTTCTTATACCGAAATATACAGATTCAATTCGGTATTTGGTGCAACTTTTATGGCCCGAGTTAAGCAAAAGCTCTTACAAATGAAGGAAATAGAGTTCTTATATGAACTCTTTTTGGCTCAAAATTTCCCACAATTATTTTTGGTTTATTCTTGTGCCGTCAAGTTTCTTAAAATTTTCAAAAATCCACCTTTATTGCCGTTTTAAGTTTAATTAACAAAATTACTCGTGAATTTGGAACTATTTAATTCGTTTGTGTTAGGTGTGAACTTTTTTATCTACTCTTAAATTGCCTAATTTCGGAATCAAGACTTAACATTTTTCAAATGAATCGATCCTTCACATCGAGTTATTTATTTTTGAAAATAAATAATGAAAGATAATTTTGGAGGTGGCATTATTAGGCAACAATTTATACTTGAGCTATTTATTATTAGGGTAAATTTCAAAAACAACCCCTGTGGTTTTATTGATTTCAAAAAAAAAAAAACCCACTGTGGTTTGTTTTTACCAAAAAAAAAAAGGACCGTGGTATACGCCGTTACCCGAAAAACGGAAAATGGGTTAACAGTGTTAAAAGTGATGATGTGGCAAATGGTAAAATTGTCCAAATTAAGAAAAATAACAAAATAACAAAAAAATAAAATAAAATAAAGATTAAAAATTAAAATAACAAAATTGCCAGACCACCATTTTCTTCTTCTTCTTCTCTCTTCTTCTTCTGTTACTTCAATTGACCTCTCCAATGCTAATGTTGCCGGACCTTTTCCGTCTATCCTTTGCCATCTTTCTCACCTTTGTTTCCTTGTTTAACAACTCCATTAATGATGAACTTCCCCCTGACATTTCCTCTTGCAGCTCTTTACAGCATCTCGATCTGTCTCAGAATTATCTCACCGCTGAGATGGCTCGACGTTTCGAACAACGAATTCATCGGCGGAATCCCTTCGAGTTTATGTTCAAAGAGCAACTTAGAGGAGTTGCTAATGATTCATAATTCGTTTTCAGGTTCAATTACAGAAAGCTTAAGTGAATGCCGGAGCTTAACTCGAGTACGATTGTGATTTAACAAGTTTTCCGGCGAAGTTCCATCTGGATTCTAGGGTCTTTCTCAAATCTCAATTCCTAATCAAACACTCTTCTTCTTCTTCTTGTTCGAGCTCGAAATTTCCGGCTGCAGCACCACGACGACGACCACAACCTCCACAAATAACGACAACCCCGGTAACTGGAGCGACTGGTCTCCGGTTGTCGATTGGAAAGCTTTATCTGCTCAACACGATGATTTCCACGATCTAATCGATTCTATGGTGGAAGATGGAGGATCAAATTTGAATTTGAATCTGAATCAGAGCAATGAAACTTGTAATTCAACATCTGTTTCTACTGATGCAGTAATGGCGGAAGAAGAAGAAGGCCCCATTTGGGGATTTTATTTTCTTTATTTTAATTTTTTTTTGTTATTTTTTTTATTTTAATTTGGACAATTTTAGCCTTTGCCACGTAATCACTTTTAACACTGTTAATCCATTTTTCGTTTTTCGGGTAACGACGTCTACCACGGTCTTTTTTTTTTTGGTAAAAACAAACCACATAGATTTTTTTTTAAATCCATAAAATCACAGGGGTTGTTTTTGGAATTTACCCTCATAACTTTTTTGTGCCAAGTCATAGCCCCGTTGCATCATTTGATGGGACTCCGATTTGTAGGCAATTATATCGAGGTGGGCATTCATTTAGAGGAAACCTGGGTGTTGGGTGAAATCTACCTCTTGGTACGTGCCTTGGGGTGCTCCCCCAAAACTACCTCCCGTGGTCTCCTCTTCTCTATGCTCTTCACTATGCTCCTCATATTGTGGTACATGTGTTTGGCTCCACGTACCCGCTTCTCCCAATTTTAGCCCTTTTTAGCAACAATGAACCAATCGGTTTCAGGGCGAGCGATGACTTGCATCTGACTCGGGCATAGAAAAAGCAACACTTCCTTGCTTGTAACTCTTCCAACTGACCGTGCCCCTATTGAGAATAAACATGTATCATGTTTGGGATCTAGAATCAACATAATCTATTTGATGTCTTGCATATGAAAATCCTTCAATTTTTAGATCATGTCCTTCATGCACAAGGAACATATCCTTAATCCTTCTTAAGTACTTGAGAATGTTCTTGACAATAGTCTAGTGAGCTTCACATGAATTATCCTGATATCGACTCGCCATACTAAATGCAAAAGCTACATTAGGCCTATTGCAAAGCAAGGCATACATTACTGAAACAATCACTTTGGAATATGAGATAATAGCAATGAAATTCCTTTCATCTTCAGTCTTAGGAAACTAAAGATTACTTAACTTGATTTCATAACACATGGGCAAGTTACCTCTTTTCGATTCTTGCCTATTAAACTGCGTTAACACTTCGTTAATGTATATAAACTGGGAGAGACCAAGCAACATGTTCGATCTATCTCTATAGATTTAAATCCATAAGATATAAGCTGCTTCTCCCAAGTCCTTTATGGAGAACTTACTAGATAACCGAATTTTCACCAGTTGTAGCCTAGCTACATCGTTTCCCATTAGTAGAATGTCATCGACATACAACATTAAGAAAATGACTAAACTCCCACTAGTTATCTTATAGACACAAGCCTCATCTTTGTTTTGCACAAAAATATATTTTATTGAAGATCTATCTACCGTTACAAACGAAGTGCATTTGAAGATCTGTTAATCTTTTCAACGAACTAGATCAACTTAATCTTCTCAATGTACTAGATCAACTTTGTTTCGTGATCACGAATAGAACGCCTATAAAGGTATCCATACAAACTAAGAAATGAATGGACGAACAAGATAAATAATTTTGTGTTGAAATTTACAGAGAGACTAGCCCAATTGATTTATCCTAGCCGAAATGCCTATAGGGTATATATAGATTTTATTCGGATAAATTACACTAATGGTATCTGAACTTTACTCTAGTTCACACTTTGGTACCTAGATTACATTTTGTCCTAAAAATAACCCTAAAGTAACGATGACCAGATAATTTAGTATATTTTACCGGTTAATGACCGGTCAACGCGAGTTTCATGAGTTAATTAGATCAATGATACCTGAACTTTATCACAATTCACATTTTGGTATCTGGATTTTATTTTATCCTAAAAACATAACTCGAGTAAAGGTAACTGAAAAATTTAATTCATTTGATCAGTTAGTGACTAGGTAACGTGAGTTTGACCTTTTTGAACTAAACATTGGGACTCGCTATACACTCAATTAACATAAAATTACTGCCATTTAACACACACACACACACACACACACATATATATATATATAAAGAGAGAGAGAGAGAGCTAAATGGTAGTATTATAATTTTATATTAATTGAGTTTATGATGAGTCTCAATTTTTAATTTAAAATAGTCAAACTTGCGTTGACCGATCACTAATCGGTCAAATGTACTAAAATATTGAGTCATCTTTACTTGAAGTGTATTTTTGGATAAAATAAAATCTAGGTACCAAAGTATGTAATAGGCTAAAATTCAGATACCATCAGTGTAATGTACTCAGCAAAGTCGCATTGACCGGCCATTGACTAGTAAATATACTAAATTGTTCGGTCATCGTTACTTCAGATATATTTTTTGGACAAAATATAATCTAAATATCAAAATATGAATAAGGTAAAGTTCAGATACCATTAATATAATTTACTCATTTTATTCTGGCCTAGGACCTAAGGCTAGAGAGCCAAATTTTTTAATTAGATGTGCGCATATATATAGAGTAAAAAAAAAAAGACTTCTTACATGAAAATTATATAAATATTAATATTATTTAGGTTTTAAAAGTCATAAATACTTAATATTTTAAACTTAAAAAATGTTCAATTGATTTTTTGAATATAGTTTGAGGGTTAATTTAAGAATTAAACTTATATTTCGCTCATGTGGTTTTCAAAATTTTGTCATTTGCCATATGCGGTATCATTTTGTAACATTTGCCCCTTAAGTATTTCATAAGTGACATTTAACCCATTTTGGATGGAAAATTAATCGATTTGTTAAATTTTTTGCACATGACATAATTTTTTATACGTGATATATACACGTGGCAATTGGTTTAATTTTCTACCATATAGATTTAATATGTAGATAAATAAGGAATTAAATTCTTTTCTTATTTATCCACGTATTAAGTCTATATAGACAAAAATAATAAAAAAATTATTGGCAAAATTCTCAATAAATTGGTTTTTTTTATCCAATATGAGTTAAATGTCACCTATGGAAATATTCTAATGGGCAAATGTTATGAAATAATACTACATTAGCCGAATGACAAAAATTTGGATACCACATCGACCAAATGAGGGTTTAACCCTTAATTTAAAGAAATTGTGAAACATCTTTGTTTATTTTGAATAAATAATTATATTTAGTGAACGTAATAATATGTACTGTATAATTATTAATGAAATAATTTTTTGTTTACCATGTATTGAAATGTATTTTAAATTTTTGTGCGTAAAATGTTTTTATTAAAGGGGCCCTTATTTATTATTCCGCCTGAGGTCCGTGAATTATTAAGACTGGCCCTGATAATTATATCAATATATCTTAGAACGTAACAAATTGATTTGAATATATAATTTCTCAATGAGTTATATTCGAGAGATTATATATTCAAATCAATTTGTTACGTTCTAAGATATTTTGGTATAATTACCAGGGCCGATCCTAATAATTTACGGGTTTCAGGTGGAATAATAAATAAGGGTTTATATTCGAGACAGAATTGTTCATTAAAACGCAGTCCAGGAATCTATCAGAACTTTAAATAGGGTTTATTAAAAAGTTAAAAAAAAAAATACGAACAAAAATGGATATCTATAACCTCGAACCTTATTGGAGTTTGATATGGATCTCATGCACGCTGAAGAGCATTCTAGTTGGTCATTAGTTAACACTTTGTAAAAAAAAGCATTAACTTATAAATCATGGAAGCCCTTTGTAAGAAAAATGTGAAATCGGTTCCAATTTTCTCAATAATACCATAATAATAACTTAGTTTAACCATTAATTTTTTTTGTTAATAGGTAAATATTGATTTTTTATTTTTTATTTATTTGTTTTTGAGATTATAATATATAGTTGGAAAGATTTAATAAAGTAGAATAGATGACATATTTATTTTTGTTCAAAACTTTATCTATTCGTAGTATGTTTGAAATTAAAGTTAACAAATAATCACAAAAAGGAGTAATTTTCGAACAAATATAATGTGGATTAGATTGAAAATGAGGAAAATAGTTAAGTGTTAATTGTGATTAGATTTGTTAAGACATTATTATATTATCAGGGCCGTCTTAAACATTTTTGGGGCCCTGTGCTAAATGAAAAATTGGGCCCTATTCATTAAAAAAATCAATACTTTTAACTTAATTTTTAACATAATAAATATAATAAAAAATAATTAAATTAGATATTATATAATAATAATAAAAAAAAAATGGACCCCTTAAGACTCTTAAAACGTTAATTTTCTGGATAAGTTAACGTCCACTTAATTTTTCACATAATAATTAATAACAATAATATATTTATATTTCTATAATAATAAAAATTGGGCCCTCTTAAATTTGGGGCCCTGTGCGGGAGAGCTCCTTGTACACCCTTCTGCTATTCCCCTGTATATTATGGCTTAATACATCATTTGTCCCATGAATATGTCCAAAAAGGTTGATTGGCTCCTGAACTTTCAAAGTGTTTCGATAACCCTCTGAATTTGCATAAAATGTAATCAATTGATCACTCAGTCGTAAAAAAATAAGTTAAATGCGGAAGATATATTCCACGAAACTTAAAAATAGTAAAACGACTAAAATCGGAGTATACGATTCTAATATTAGAGAAGACAAGTTGTATAGTTGAGCAAGTAATAACTTCCTTTTTAATCTATTTTTTAATCATGTAATAGTATTCTAAGATTTGTAGAATTCATCTTTCGCATTTAATTTACTTTTCTACGATTAAGTGATCAATTGATTGCATTTTACGCAATTTCAGAGGACTAACTGAACATTTTATATAAGTTCAGAGAACTATCAGAATATTTTGAAAGTTTAAAGCCCCAATCAATCTTTTTGGACAATCTCAGCGAAAAATGATGTATTAAACCTTATATTATTGAAGTGCATGGAAGGAGAAATGAAGATGAAAGATCCAGTTTTCTCCGTGAGTGGACTTTTCTGGAGAATTAAAAAGAAACGTGAATATTAGCCAATAGGATAGGAGCTTTACTTGACCACATAACATAACATAAAGCTAATGGCCACTTAACACGTAAAGTAGACTTCTTTTTATGCTTTGAAAGGTATGTATGGCGCCTCCATTCCCTTTATTTATTCAAAGTCCAACTTACTGCTAAACACACGCATATAACCTGCATATGTTTATTCCCATGCATGTCAAAACGTGGCGCAGTTTGGTAGATAGTATTTTGGAGTAAAATTAGAGGTTTGATCCACTTTAATAGTTTTGATTAGTCAAAATTCTAATTATGGTGTTTGGTAAAAAGAAATTTGAAAGAGCGTATTGGATCAAAAAAGCTAATTTTGAAGGATATTTTTACCCCTTTAACCTCAAATAAATGTTTTATCATGTCCTTATTTATTATTTACCCAAACAGCTATTAACAATCGTTAAATTTGACCAAACAAATTACACAATCAATCAATCAAATCAGCTAACCAAAAAGATAATCAGCTACCAACTAACCGCTATTTGTAAAACAGGGTCACAATATGTTTTATTCATTGGATTAATTCTAGATTATCCCTATTTGCTTTTCCATGAATTGCCAAGATAGTAAAAATTTACTTTTAATATTTTAAAACAAAATCAATTTTATCCATATATAATAATAAAAATTAACTATTGTTATTTGAACTGTCAAAATTTACCTTCAAATTTTATCAAAATACACGTAACTGCTGCTACAGTTAATTAACAAATTTGTTTAGAAGATCTGAAGTAGCAGTTAAATAACTGTCACATCAATCTCTTCAAATTGTTCGTTAAGTATATGTGAATTTTTACCATTCATACATTAAGGGTAAATAAGCACTTCCTGATACGGATCGTTATGTTCGTTATGTTGATAGTTTTGATCTTAAACTAACAAATAATTGCTCTTCTCTAGCTAAACTAGAATGAAACAATCTCAAAGGTTATAAACCTTAGCCTCCAATGGAGAAGAAAATATGTTTGATACATAAAAAGTTGCATCCCTTACAAAATGTGAGGCTTTTATACCTCCATCATAGGACAAAAAATGATATAATACCTCCCAAGGCACTACTAACATCACTTAAGACATTAGGGGGTAGAATGAGTACAAACTTCATGGCAAACTAGAAAATACGCCAAATGGCAAAATAATAAATAGGTAGTGGCAAAATAGTAAATACATCATAAAACAGAAAGTGCATAAATGGAAGAGTTTGTTGATGAAGTAAGTCCACACGTCGTGTGCATTGAACGACACGCTGTATGGGCTAAAGCTTCAATATTCCACATGACATTTGGATTTACTACAGAAATATAAAAGGCTCATTAGGATTCCACATGCCATGTGGCTAGAGTGACACGTCGTGTGACCTTCCTTCCCTTGTTTCCTTGTTGATGCACTTGCTCATACAACATGTCATTGATCTCTCACGGCGTATGAGCCTTGTTTCAAAGGTTCCTCCGCTTCCTTAATATTGATCCCCTCACAATTCACTCCTTTCCGAAAAGAGTTGGACCCCAAGTCCTGTATATGGTGTACTCCAGAGGTGCATCTGGCTTGTAAAGACAAATTGGCGTTGATTCTTGGTAACCTTGTAGGGGCCATATTTCCTCGGTCGAAGCTTACTACTCCAAGCACTAGCTACGTGCTCCTTACTCAAATACACCAGGACCTCATCCTTAACTTCAAAATGCACATCCCTTCGGTGCTCATCAACCTTGGCTTTAAACTTTAGATTCTGCTCTTCATGCTTCTCTTTCACATCATCATGCTTTTGTTGGAATTCATGAGCTAGATTTTGAGCGAGAATGTTAATCTTGTCCTCTTTCGGTGTGCTAACAATGTCGAGGGTATGATTAGGAACCTTAGTGTAGACCATTTCAAATGGCGATTTCTGGTACCTGAATGAATGGCCCCATTGTATGCAAACTCTGCTTGAGCTATTACCAAACCCCACATTTTCAGCTTACCCCTTGCACTTACTTCTCAATAAATTCCCCAAGATTCGGTTCACCACCTCGGTTTATTCATCAGTTTGAGGGTGAGTGGTAGTACTAAACTTTAAGGAAGTGTCGAATAAAGCCAAAAGGGTCCTCTTAAACTGAGGAACTTAGAACCCACTTACGGTCATTGGACTTTAGGCCCATGATTGACTGAGGAAGGACCCATAGGATCGTGCATACACAACTGCTAGGATGAAAATTAAGCAATAAATACATATTATGTACTTAATCAGAAAAGAACATGTTAATTAATCATTAAATACATGTATTGTATTTAATCGAAAAGAACGGGTTAATTAATTATCAATTAATTAACAGAAGGAACTTATTGATTATTTGTTAAATAACAAATTAATCAAGTTGATATTTAAATTGATTATGATTCATTAATAAATTTCCTAATGTAATTAATTAATCAATTGATTAATTGGATTGGATAAATTATTAATGGAACTAATAATATAGTTTAATTCTTTTGGACCTTAATAGTAACTGTGGGATATTTCAATTAAACCTAATTGATGCTAATTGAATTAAATATTAACTTCAGGGTTATATTTATGACATAGGATCACTAAGGGGTTAATTTGAAATAAATCATAGTTAACCTAGACCTAGTTAGGAAAGGTATTTAAGGAGCCATTAAAAAGAAATACACTAACCCCGGCTCTATAACTGAGATTTTTGGCCAGCCCCATAGCCCCGATCTCGGTGTTCTTCGTTCTCGTTCCTAAATTCGGCTAGCACCGTGCACAAGCTCTTTGGAGAATCTATCGATGTGTGGATTTCTTCAGCCGTATCTAGAAGAGACATTACCTGTAAGTTTTTAATGCTTATTAAAACGGTTTTAAGATTTGATTTGTGCCAGTCTAACACGGTCTACAAGTTCTAGAAATTTTAAATGGTAGTTTTTTCCGATGCGCTTCGTTTGATTTCAAGGATGAATCTCCAATACTTTGGTCATGTTGGCCAAAGAATTATTCTCATTTGGAATTTGCGGGCAAGATCCCTCCTGGTTTTAGATTGGAGGAATGAAACTCGGATCTTGAAGAAGTGTGGAGTATTCCTTCAACTTGTCTTGTATTTCCAGACACAACATATTCATCACCGGACGTAGAAGTAGTATTCTCTTTAGAACTTTTCTTTGACGGCATTTTAATGTCTCATTGATCGTGCCAAAAATTGTTTCTTGCATTTTTTAACGGATTGGGAACGTGCTATAGATTTTGTGGGAAAGCTCTAAAAAAAATTCAAATTTAACTTTTCGAATCAAAAAATTGTACTAAAGTTGAAATGACATAAAAGCTTTAAATTTACAATTAATTTTACGGGACCGAGATTAATTGAAACAATTACATGAATTAAACTTGGAGAATTGAAACTGAAATGGTCAGAAATAAACTAATAATTGAAATTGAATAAGAAATTATATTGAGATTCTACAAAACTTACAAGAACTTAACATATGAACAATGGAGAATTCTTGGAACATAGAAAGTCAATGGGAAAATTTACTAAATAAATATTGTAATTTTCAAAGTGAAGTTTGATTTTCGTGTGTTGTTGTGTCTGGCTCTTTTATGAGGTTAAACCTTCTATTTATAGTGAAAATGCTCTTTTCATAACTATCTTTAACATCTTTTCCCACGTGTACAAAGAATGCTCCATAATCGAGTATATTGCTCTTAAACTGCTCCAAACTAATTGCTTCATGTCATAACCTCTTGTCAATTTCACACTAAATCCACATAGGCGAAACTTACACAATTAATTTAATTATTACTAATTACTATATATAATTAATCAGAAATTAATTTAATTAATTATGAATCCTATGGTTTTTCATAATTACAAATTTGAGTCAGAATTTTTAGCAATTTACCAATTCGGTCCAAATTTATATGTTACATAATTTATGCCAAAAAAGTCTAATTACAGAATCGGTCCAAATAAAAATAAGAGTTAAAATGAATTGTTTTTTAATAAGAAAAAGTAATAAATAGAAAAATTAAAAGTAAAAGGAATTGTTTTTAAAATAAAAAAAATAGTTAAGTTGTAATTAAAAAATTGTGTTTTTAAAAATATTGAGAGAAGTTTTCTCCTTCTCATGGGAGCTATGGTTTTCTCCTTCTCGTGGGAGCTACGGCTTGTGGTTTGGTTATTTTGAGGTTTGTTTTCTCTCTCTCAGATCTGTCTTCATTCTATCTCGGATCTATTCACTCTCTCAGATTTGTCTTCTCTCTCTCAGATTTGTCTTCATTCAATCTCAGATCTATTTTCTCTCTCTCAGATCTGTTTTCTATTTCTCAGATCTGTCTTCTTTCTCTCTCAGATTCGTCTTCTCTCTCTCAGATCTGTCTTCTTTCGTTCTCATATCTGTTTTCTTTCTCAGATCTATCTTATCTCTCTCAGATCTGTCTTCTCTCTCGCAGATCTGATGGCGAAAGACAGGCAGAGAGAGAGACCCAGGGTTAGGCGGACCTTGGAGGGGGGCGGTGATGGCGGCAATTCCGATCTTGGTGAGACGGATCGGGCGGCTAGGGTAGGGCGGGCGTCGGATCTGATGTAGGATGGAGTGTCGGCTGGCGGCGTTGTGGCTTCGGCAGGGGATGCAAGGGAGAAGAGGGGGCATGGCGAGCGGGTGAGGGACCGCTCCCGGGAGCGGGGTCGGGGGGTTTGGCAAGGGTCCGATGGGTTAGATTCGGCAGGATACGGCGCCGTTTTAGGGGATTGGGGGGCTGGAGGGGCCTGGGATCGTGGGGACAGGGGCGTGGCGCCTGGATCGGTTGCCTTGCTTGCGGATTCGGCTGGGGCGCAGGCGGCGTCGCTGGAGGGGGATTCATCGGCAGGGAGGTTGGACGAGCGGTGCCCTGTGCCTGGGGCAGTGGTTGCAGGATGTTTGGGGGGTGGGCGCATGGGATCGGATGACGCGGTTGCCCGCCCCTTGCTACCCGCAATCCCGGATGGACGGGTGGGCAAGTTGCCGCCTACGGACTGTGCGACACCTGTCCTCCCTGCCGATGGCGCCGGGCACCGCAGGGGCCTGCCGATGCTGAGGCTGGGCGTTGGCCTGGTTTTTCCGGCATTGTGCCTGGCATTGATTGTCCTATTCCGGTCAGTGCTGGGCAGGCTGAGGCTGCATTTGGGGGGAAGGTTGCCTCGAGTCAGAGCCCTTTTGAGGCTGTGCATGATATTTAGGGACAGGGGAATATGGCCTCCCCCAGGACTGCAGTTGGCAATAACGGGATAGGTAAAGGGTCTTAGAAAGACACTGTTATGGGAGTGGTTGAGGAGGAGCTCTACTTTAAGGAAGTGGAGATGGCAGGGGATTCTGCGGATCTTTTCTCTGATTTGGACGAGGAGGATGGTGTCCAGGATGATCCTCTTTGTCCGGTTATTAGACTGTCTTCGGAAGAGAAGAGGAAACTCAGAGTGAAGTGGAAGGTGTCTTTGATAGTTAAGGTGTTGGGAAAGAGGATCAGCTTTAATTATTTTGCCCAAAAGATTCAAGCCCAGTGGGCTAGGAAAGGGAAAGTCAGTATTACTAACCTTGAAAATGACTTCTATGTCATCAAGTTTACTAGAGTTGAGGATTACAATACTGTGATCAAGGGGGGCCCATATATTATTTCCAACCACGTTCTGGCTTTACGGCCTTGGGTTCCTAATTTTAATCCCCATGATTCTACTGTTAACAGGATTTTGACTTGGGTTAGGTTTCCGGGCCTTCCCATTGAGTATTACAATGAGAAATTCCTAAGCAAAATAGGAGGCATGGTTGGGAAGGTCCACCATATGGATAAGACTACTATTGGTGCCATTAGGGGCAAGTTTGCTAGGGTTTGTGTGGATGTGGATCTTGCGAAACCCTTATTATCTCAGTTCTGTGTTCAGAACAAGGTGTTCTTTATCGAATATAAAGGCTTACATAACATTTGTTATGATTGTGGCATTTATGGTCATTCTCAGGAAGGTTACCCCAAAAGGGAGAGTGTTTTGAAGGAGACTGTTATGGAGAGTGGGAGTATTTCTGTAGGTAACCAAGGGAATGAAGGAAACTTCGGTCCTTGGATGGTAGCTAAACGGACCACTCGTCGTAGAACTCAGCCTCCTATTATGCAGAATCTTCCTCCTGATATTATCAAGAAGGGGATTTCCGCTCCTTCTAAGCTTATGGCTGCCCCTAGTGTGAAGGAGAAGCCTATCCCCAAGGCTAGGGAGGAGGCTGGTACCAGCTTAGCTCTTAGGTCTGGCTCTAGGTTTGGTGCCCTATCTATTGAAGACGTTCATGAGCCTGTCCAGGGAGATGAGCTTATGGAACACAGTTTGCCGGGTCTGGAGTTTGTTGTGTCTTCTGAGCTAGTGGTTGATTCTGTTAATCCCCTCTCTGCTTCCAAGAATGAAGCTCAGGGGGGCCCCCTGGTTCAGGCGGACCGAAAGATGAAGGAAACTAATGAGGGTAGTTCTTCTATTCTTACTGGTGGACCTGGAATTGGGAATCCAATGGGGGTTATTAAACCTGGCTTGAAAAAGCCAAAGGGCAAACAAAAAAGCATCCAGAATTCCTTGGCTTTTTCAGAGAAGAGGGGACCTGCGGATACCTCGGTGAGGCTCTCAGGAGCCCCTAGTAAATACCTGGCTTAGGTAGGTTGGTGCGGTCAGTCTCCTCCTTTCTATGGACTTGTTGTGCTGGAATGTTAGGGGTGCGGCTAGCAAGGCTACCCGTATCCATATTAATGACCTAATTAAACAGTTTAACCCATCGTGTTTTGCTTTACTGGAAACTAAGATTAGTGGAGAGAAAACAGATGAGGTGGTTAATAAGTTTAAGAACTGGAGGTGTGTTAGATCGGAGGCTACTGGCCGAGCTGGTGGGATCTGGCTTTTCTGGAGGCCAGATCGGATTCATTTTGATGTTATTAGTATCGATAAGCAGTTCATTCACTGTAAAGTGAGCATTTCTGGTATTACTCCCTTCTTGACTACCCTTGTGTATGCTGATCCGATCTTAGTTAATCGCAAACGATTGTGGGAGATCCTCTTTTCGATGAGTGGTAGCATCTCTGAGCCCTGGTTTATTGTGGGAGACTTTAATGATATCGGCCTTATGAGTGACCAGAGAGGAGGTTCCAATCATTATGTTAATCGCTGTCTTCACCACAAAAATAATATGGATTTATGTGGGCTTTCTGACTTGGGGGCTTCGGGTCATAGGTTCACTTGGAAACGCAATAGTACCTTTGTTCGTTTGGACAAGGTCTATGCTAATGTGGCTGCCCTGACTTATTTCCCTGAGTGTTCTATTTTAAATCTTCCGTTCCGTCATTCGGACCATTGCCCTATTTTGCTTAGACTTTTGAGAGGCAACCGGCCTAGGGGGAAGAGACCGTTCCGGTACCAGCTGGCGTGGGAGTCCCATCCTAAGTTTAAGGAATTCATCCAAGATAATTGGAAACCTCATTCGAATGTCCTGCAAGCTTCTGAAGGGTTCAGGAAGAAGGTGTTTGGTTGGAATAAGAATGTCTTTGGGCACATTATTAGAAGAAAGAATAAGTTGTTAAAAAGGATGGAGGGTGTTCAGCGTAGGCTGGATGTGAGGTTTGATCACAGTTTAGATGGCCTCCTTAGAACCCTTCAGAAGGAGCTGGAAGTTGTGCTTAGGCAGGAGGAGCTTCTCTGGTTCCAGAAGTCTAGGAAATCCTGGATTAGGGATGGGGATCGTAATACCAGGTACTTCCATCTGTCTACTATGATCAGGCGGCAGAGGAATAGAATTGAGGCTATCAAAGATTCTGATGGGGAGTGGGTGTATGAAGATGAGGTGATTCGGAATTTGGCTCTGCAGTTCTATAAGGAGCTTTTCAAAGAGGATCCTGTTCAGCTGGAGAGGGCTCACTCTATTGCTACCTTTCCTTTGATCAGTGAGGATATCAGTCAGAGTGCCTTTCTTCCTATTTCCCGAAAAGAGATTGACCATGCCATCTTCAACATTGGGGCGTCTAAAGTGCCTGGTATTGATGGTCTTCCAGCTGGCTTCTACCATAAGCACTGGGGTGTTGTGAATGAGGGTATCTATGAGTTTATCATAGGTGTGTTCAATGGGTCTAAGGATATTGAGCTGGTTAATAGAATTCTCCTGGTCCTTATTCCTAAAATTGATAAGCCTTCTTCCTTTTTGCATATGAGACCCATCAGTCTTTGTAATGTTCTTTACAAGACGATTACAAAAATTGTGGCTAATAGAATCTGTGGCATTCTTCCGGAGATCATTTGTCAGAATCAGGGTAGTTTTGTATCCGGTAGACAAATGATGGATAATGTGGTGATTGCCCAAGAAATGGTGCACACTATGAAGATTAGGAAAGGGAAGAAAGGCACTGTGGCTCTTAAGCTGGATTTGGAGAAGGCCTATGATCGCATCAACTGGAACTTCCTGATGGAGAGTCTGGAGAGAGCTAGGATCCCGGACAGTTGGAGAAATCTTATTAAGGCTTGTATTACTTCTCCTGTGTTTCAGGTTATGGTGAATGGGGATATGTCGGAGGAGTTCTCTCCGGGTCGGGGCATCCGTCAGGGTGATCCTATGAGTCCCTTCCTTTTCGTTATTGCTATGGAGAGGCTGTCCCACCTTATTCAAGATGCCATTGATATTGGGAGTTTCCACCCGGTGGCCATCAACAGTTTCTGTCCCCAGGTGACCCACTTAGTCTTTGCGGATGATGTCCTTATCTTTCTTGAAGGTAATGAGGAGCAGCTGAGTGTCATTATGGATATTCTGGATTGTTTTTGTTCGGCCTCTGGTCAGAGACTTAATATCCAGAAATCTAGGATGATGTGCTCTAAGAATATGAATCCGAGAATTTGTAAAAGATTAAGTGATTTGTCTAGTATTCCTCTTACTAATTCTCTTGGGAAGTATCTGGGGATTCCTCTCCATAGTGAGAGAGTGTCTAAAGTTTCTTTTAAAGATACTTTGGACAAAGCCAATACGAGGTATGCCACGTGGAAAGCCAAGACTCTCTCCCTCGCTGGTCGTTTGACTTTAATTCAATCTGTGAATTCCACTGCTCCCAACCACATCATGCAGGCTTGTCAGCTTCCGAATCCTGTGCTTAATGATCTTGATAAGATTAACCGAAGGTTCCTGTGGGGGGAAGCTGCGGAGGGAAGAAAGATCCACCTGGTGCCTTGGAGTGAGGTTTGTCAGCCCAAAGATTCAGGGGGTTTGGGCATTAGGAGAGCTAAGGATAATAATAAAGTTTTATTAATGAAACTCCTTTGGCGTATGTGGCAATGCCCCTCCTCTCTCTGGGTTCGCCTTCTTTGTGGTAAGTATCGAAAAGATAAGATCTTTGGGGGCCCGAAAGAGAGAGTTATCAATTGTTCCTTCCCCTGAAAAGGGCTTAGCGCCGTTTTTGCTGAATTTTGCTCGGGGGTTGGTCTGGATGTGGGTAATGGTAAGTCCATAAGCTTCTGGTTTGATACCTGGATTGGGGATAAACCTTTAGTGGATGTGTGCACTTCCCCCCCGCCTAGTGATATCCAAAACTGGAGGTTAGCCGATGTGGTGGACTCTGAAGGGGACTGGGTTTGGCCTAAATTTGATTCTTTCTTTAGCCTTGAGACTCTCCTTAGAATTAGAGGAGTGAAGGTGAGTAATCAAGAGGAAGACATGGATAAGCATTGCTGGGCGCTGACTAACAATGGAGTCTATTCTTGCAAATCTGCCTTTGAAGCTTTTTCCCTTAACAGGACTGATAATCCCTCGGATATTTGGAAGACCATTTGGTCCCTTAAAATCCCCTACCGCATGAGGAGCTTCCTGTGGCTGGGCGTTAAAGACAGATTACTTACTAACTCAGATAGATACAGAAGGCATTTGGCGACCTCTGGAGCTTGCGGTAGATGTAGAGGCCATGTTGAATCGTTGTGCCACGCTCTTAGGGATTGCCCTAAGAGTGAAGAGGTTTGGAAGAAAATTCTCCCTCATCATACTTTCTCTTCCTTCATGTCCCATTCTGTGAACGACTGGTTCTCAGATGGTATTAGGGGAAAGTTATTGTCTTATATGGAGCATGGGGACATTTTCTTTGCCATTATCTGTCATCAAGTGTGGAAATGGAGGAACGAGGAGATTTTTTATAATAAAGCTGTGCTTTTGCCTAACTTAGCTGAGTTCTTCTTGAAGAAACTCTCCTCTATTATTGATAGTTTCAAAGGTGAGTCCCTTGCCAGATCTTCCCCGAGTAGTGATGTCCACCTCGTGAGCTGGAGCAGGCCGAGAGAGGGGGTTGTGAAGCTGAATACTGATGGTTCCTGCCTCAGTAATGGTAAGATTGCTGCCGGAGGTGTTCTTAGGGATGCGGGAGGCGCCTGGCTTTCTGGGTTTACCCAGAATTTGGGTTTGGGTTCTTCCTTCTCTGCGGAGCTCTGGGCATTCTCTCTGGGATCCAGCTGGCGATTAGGCTGGGTGTTAAGAGGCTTTCTGTGGAGTCAGATAACTTGGAGGCCATCAATATGATTTTGGGTAGTCATGCCATGGGTCTTCATAGCCGCAACCTTATTAAAGCTATTAAGAGGCTTAGCCCCTCATTTGATATCCTTGAGTTCAGCCACATTTTCCGGGAGCAGAACCGTGTTGCAGATCACTTGGCGGCGGCAGGCCATGAGGAGGTGTTAGGTGTTTCTACCCTTACCGTTCCCCCTATCGCTCTTTCTCCTCTTCTTTTAGAGGATAGGATTGGGGTTAGCTTTCCTAGGCTAATCCCGGTGTAGTTGCTTGTTTTGCTTTGCTTTCCTTTTCTAAAAAAAAAAAAAAAAAAAAAAAAAAATGTGTATTAGTTTATTCAATTAGAAAAAAAAAAAAAAAAGAAAGAACAGAATTCATTAATTAGAATTGGAAGAAGTGAATGTGTGGCAGTACAAGTAATAACTTATGTGGTTATATAACAAACAAAGTTACTGCTCTTCTTCTAATGGTTGGTTGGTTGCTGTAACAAATTCATGAAAATAACAACATTAGGAATAGATGTTAAGGTAATTTATTGTTTTAAAAAATTGAGTTGTATTTTTAGTGGCAGAAAGTAAAAACAAACGGAAGGTTCAGTTGAACACTCTTTAAAAAGGACGACAATAATTAAACAAAACGGAAAGCCGTCAAGATACGACACTTTGGGGCTGCCATCTTCGTCTCTTTCTCTTGTGATATAGTAATATTTTTCTTTGGGTTTAAGTATCCTTTATTATGTCAAATTACCTTTAAGTTTGCTGTACATATTTTTGCATAAAACCCTTTTCTCTATCTCACGTCTCTTCTCCTCAAAGTAAAGATTTGATCAGTTTCTTCCCATTTCTATTTATTTCAATTGATAATCAAATCTTCCCATCCCAACAATGAAGACTTGGACATTTGTAAAGCCAATTTATGGTCACTCACACTTTTTACATCTTCTTTCATTTATCTTCTTGTTCAGCTGCGGTATTGCCACTGGAATCTTTGTTACTTCATACATCAAAACCGTATCCTTCAATCTTAACGTCACTCAGTTCTCATTCTCGGCAGAGGAATCACCACTACCAGAGCCCAACAATCATACAGCAGTTCAAATGCCACGTGTCGGTTTGAATGAATATCTGAAGGTTCCTGAAAGTGTTAAGCATGATATGAATGATGAGGAATTGCGTTGGAGAGCATCAATGGCTCCAAATGTAGACAAGTTTCCATTTGATAGAGTTCCTAAAGTAGCCTTTATGTTCTTGACTAGAGGCCCTGTTTTGATGGCTCCGTTATGGGAGCGATTCTTCAAAGGACATCAAGGCTTCTATTCTATTTATGTGCACTCTAATCCTTCTTACAATGAATCAGACCCTGAAACTCCTGTCTTTCATGGCCGACGAATTCCCAGCAAGGTTACTTCTTCATTCATTTTTCATCACTTTAATTTATTTATTTAGATAAAGACTCAATTTGGTCCTAAACTTGGATTTGTTTAAACAACATGCATCAATCACCATAAATATCTATATTTGTCCAATAACCAACGATTGATTTGAGTACAAATAACTAAATTAAATCCAAAATTCATTTTGGGTCAATTTTGTAAACTAAACAGGACTTTTATTCATAATTAAGAATAGTTGACTTGAGTTGGTAAATTTTGGTACACAACTTCTAGAACCACCAACCTTATTTCTTACTTCCAACAGAACAAGCTGTTGTAATAGTCAAAGTTAGAAGCTTCCCTTAAACTGAGTTTGAAAAATTGACGCAAACCGTCGAAAAATGTCCTTCATTGGAACACCAATTACACTTATGCATTTTCTATACCAAATCCAACATTTTAATCTTCACAACTTACCAATAGATCTCAGCTATTCTCTTCTCTACTACATTGTCATTTAATAGAGTTGGTACATCTTATAGGGGTGAGGTTACGGGTTTGAATCCACCCTCTTAAAAAACAATAAAAACAAACAATACTACGGCAGATATTGTATGATTAGCCTAAATCCAATACTTTAGTTGCCACAACTTTAAAATACATCTACATATTAGAAATTCATGCTACTAATACGGTAATTACATTATAAATTATGAAATAATTAAAAGAGTATGGCAATGTCACCATAATTTGCAATTTGAAACGAGTTTAGTTTAGTTGAAAACGATGTTGATTTTGAATATAAATGATCTTGTGTGTTGTCGTTTTAGTTTCCTCAACAGATCAAAAACTCGTACTCAATCCATTAACGGTTCACCTTCAATTTCCATGTTTATATTAGGACCTTTCTACTATTGAATTGCTACCAACTTTTCCACGAAAGAACCACCTAATATTATGAGCAAGTTTTCATAATACCAAAAAAACAAAATCAGGGAAAAAAGAGAAAGAAGACTTGTCAAATTTTGACAAATTGAGTTTCTCTGCTTCCTGAAATTTCTCAATTTGGTTACTGAATTTTAATGTAGCACATTACTGGTTCTCTAAGACGTTTAACTGTTGCAGGAAGTTGGATGGGGAAAAGTGAACATGATAGAAGCAGAAAGAAGATTGTTAGGGAATGCACTTCTTGATCTATCAAACCAACGATTCGTACTACTTTCAGAAACGTGCATTCCTCTATTTAACTTCTCAACCATATACTCCTACTTAATAAACTCGACCACATCTTTTGTTGAGTCTTATGACTTGGAAGGTGGTGTTGGTCGAGGCCGCTACAGCCCGCGTATGAGCCCTGAAATCAGCATCAATCAATGGAGAAAAGGGTCTCAATGGTTCGAAATGGATCGACAACTCGCCTTACAAGTTGTTTCAGATACCAAATATTTCTCCATATTCCGTAGGTACTGCAAGGGTTCATGTTATTCAGATGAACATTATCTGCCTACATTTGTGAGCATGAAGCATTCGGAAAAGAATTCAAATAGGACTCTAACTTGGGTTGATTGGTCAAGAGGCGGACCTCACCCGACTCGGTATGTAAGATCAGAGGTAACTGCTGAGTTGTTGGTGAGTTTGAGGAGCAAGAGCAATTGTTTGTACAATGGAAATAGTAACAGCACTTGTTTCTTGTTTGCTAGGAAGTTCTTGCCTACTGCTTTGTACAGGCTGCTTACATTTGCGCCCAAAGTCATGCATTTTAACATATAATACTCATACTCATATGCATATAATATATTCAATTCTTTATTCTTTTCACTTCTTTAATTGTTTTGGCTACCAAACCATTCAATTTGGTACCAAATTAAGTTGAGATGTTAATTGATTCTCCTGTACTAATATAAATATCAGCTACAAAATAAAAATATATTACTTATTTTTCTTCTTACACTGCCTTAGAATTCTTTTTTTTTTCTTTTCTTGTCTTGCATTATCCAAGAGCGAAAGCTTTCAGCTGGATAAATGATCAAACAAATGCTCTTCTAGCTAAATGCAGTATTTTTTTTTTTTTTTGTGTGTGTGTTACAATAAGTAGCATATTTGATTCATTCAGCTTGGAAGTAATCATATATATATGTTAAATCAGTGCAGTAAATAATATATATATATAAAAAAAAAGAATTAGAAAGCAATCCTTTGATTAGGGGTTGCCAATTTGTGTAGGTTGATTGTGTTACTATCGTATGTGTTGCATTCGGATATCATATGTTTTATTATTTTTATTCAGGGTCAAGTGCAAAAAATAAGAGAAGATATATAGTAATCATTTTAAGTATCACATTTGCATATCATATGTTTTACTATTTTTTATTCAGGTCAAGTGCAAAAAATAAGAGAAGATATAGTAATCATTTTAAGTATTTATATCATGTTCGAATTAATTAGGAACTCTAAGTGACTAAAAACCTATTTAACAAATCCACTTATTTTGTGTTAAATTTAGGGTGTTGTTAAATCCAGCTCCAAATTCCCACCACTAGCCTCGTGAAAGGACGAAATTGCCCTTTCATGGGTTTTGGGGAGGGGAATTTCTGTTTTTTTTTTTTTGCCAATCTGACACGCGGGCGTGTGGCCATCACGCCTCACCGTGTGGTTGGGCGTGATATCCCCACGCCTCACCGCAAGGTCGGGCAGGTGGCTGTCACGTTCGACCACGTGGTGAGGCGTGTGTCTATCACATCCGACCATGCGGTGAGGCGTGATAGCCACACGCCCGCGTGTCGGATTGGCAAAAAAATAGCTTTTTAACCCCGTAAATAGTTCGTTAAACCCGTAAATAGGCCGTTAAACCCGTAACTACAGAATTGTACTTAAAACCTAAAAATACCATACAATTTAGTCCTAAAATCAGTAAAAATAATATAAGTTAATTAATAAACATTATGGCATTTTAACTCGTATTACCCTTTAACAAATAAAATTTAAAAACATAAAAATTAAAATAAACATTAATAAACATTTGGGGGTTCCATTGACATCAGTCTGGTTAATAAAACTCTCCTCGTCCTGATCCCTAAAGTTAAGAAACCCTCTTCTTTTTTGCAAATGCGGCCTATCAGTCTTTGTAATGTTATTTATAAAGCGGTAACAAAGATTATAGCCAATCGTCTTCGGATTATCCTTCCTGGGGTTATTAGTCAGAACCAGGGGAGCTTCGTCCCTGGTAGGCAAATGATGGATAATGTGGTTGTCGCCCAGGAGATGATTCATTCTATGAAAGTTAGGAAAGGCAAGAAAAGGATTGTGGCCCTTAAGCTCGATTTGGAGAAAGCGTATGATCGCTTAAATTGGAGCTTTCTTATGGATAGCTTATATAGAGTGGGAATCCCTGAGAACTGGAGGAAGCTGATTGAAGATTGTATCTCTTCTCCTGTCTTCCAAGTCCTGATTAATGGGGATATGTCTGAGGAATTCTCTCCGTCTAGGGGTATTAGGCAAGGGGATCCGATGAGCCCTTTTCTCTTCGTGATAGCTATGGAGCGGCTGGCCCTCCTTATTCAAGAAGCAGTGGATAACGGCTCCCTTCATCCTGTGTCTATTAATAGGTTTTGCCCTCCTATTTCCCATTTGTTTTTTGCAGATGATGTGATGCTGTTTGTGGATGGGAATGAGGAGCAAATTGGTGTTATCATGAATATTCTGGATAATTTCTGTGCTGCCTCTGGTCAAAAGATTAACATACATAAGTCTCGAATGCTTTGTTCTAAAAATATGGATAGAAGTGTTTGTAAGAGGCTTAGCGATTTGTCGGGTATTCCTCTTACCCAATCCTTGGGGAAGTATTTGGGGGTTCAGCTCCATAGTGAAAGAGTGACCAAAGCCTCTTTTAAGGAGATTCTGGATAGGACAAATGGGTTATGTGCTAGCTGGAAAGCTAATTCTCTCTCCTTTGCTGGGCGCCTTACCTTAGTTCAGTCTGTCAATTGTGCAGCTCCGAATCATATCATGAAGGCCTGTATTCTGCCCGTGCCGGTACTTAATGACCTTGACAAGATTAATCGGCGCTTTCTTTGGGGGGGAGTCTAGAGAAGGGAAGAAAATCCACCTGGTTCCCTGGAAGGAGGTTTGCCAGCCTAAATCTATGGGAGGGCTCGGTATAAGACCGTCTAAGGATAATAATAAAGTCCTTTTGATGAAGCTCCTTTGGCGTATGTGGCAGTCTCCCTCTTCTCTTTGGGTTCGGCTGCTTCGTGGTAAATACAGAAAGGATAAGATCTTTGGTGGTCCGAAAGATAGGGTTGTTAATTGCTCTTTTACTTGGAAAGGTCTTAGTGCTGTCTTTGCTGAGTTCTGTTCAGGCGTTGGTCTGGATGTGGGGAATGGCAAATCTATCAGTTTTTGGTATGACTCCTGGATTGGGGATAGACCTCTTATAGATATCTGTTGCGTTCCCCCGCCTTCCAGTATCCACCATTGGAGGATTGCGGATGTGGTTGACGCTGAGGGTGATTGGAAGTGGCCTATGTTTGAGTCCTTCTTTGGTCTGGATATTCTCCTTAAAATCAAGGGAGTCAAGGTTAGTACTCAGGAGGAAGATATGGACAAGCACTGTTGGGCGCTTTCCAATAATGGTATGTATTCTTGTAAGTCTGCTTTTGAAGCCTTCTCTTATAATGGGTCCGGTCAGCCCTCCTTTTCTTGGAAGTCCATTTGGGCTTTGAAGATCCCTTACAGAATCAGGAGCTTCATTTAGCTGGGAATGAAAGACAGATTGCTGACCAATGTCGATAGGCACAGAAGGCATCTTGCTATCTCTGGTGCTTGTAGTAGGTGTTCTGGCCATGTTGAGTCCCTTTGCCATGCTCTGAGGGATTGTTCTAAAAGTATGAAGGTTTGGAAGGAAGTCCTTCCTCCTCACATTCTTCCGTCCTTCCTTGCCTATCCTGAGGCTGATTGGTTCCAATCTGGGGTGAGTGGGAAGCTTCTGGCTAAGGTTGAGCATGGGGAGGTTATCTTTGCTATCATTTGTCACCAAATATGGAAGTGGAGAAATGAAGAAATCTTTGGTGGTAAGGAGATGTATGTTCATAACTTACCTGAGTTTTTCTCGAGGAAGCTCTCTTCAGTTATTGAAAGTTTTAAAGGGGATTCTTTGGTTAGAGCTTCTCAGAATAAGGAGGAGCGTCTTGTCGGTTGGTGTAGGCCCAAGGAAGGGGTGGTGAAGCTCAATACAGATGGTTCTTGTCTGGTTAGTGGGAGAATTGCGGCCGGAGGGGTTTTAAGGGATGGAGGGGGTGCCTGGATGTCTGGTTTCTCTCATAACATTGGTATGGGTTCATCCTTCTCGGCGGAGCTGTGGGGTATCCTCTCTGGGATTAAGCTTGCCAAGAGTCTGGGTGTCAAGAGGCTCTCAGTGGAGTCTGATAATAAGGAGGCCATTGATATGATCTCCGATAATCATGCTATCTGTTTTAATAGCCAAAACCTTATTAAAGCCATTAGGAGGCTTATCTCCGATTTTGAATCTGTTGAGTTCAGACATATTTACAGAGAGCAAAACCGTATTGCGGACCGCCTGGCTGCTGCTGGTCATGAGAGGATGCTGGGTGTATCCATTCTTTCTAGTCCTCCTTCCTTTCTCTTACCCCTTCTGCTTGAAGACAGGATCGGGGTCAGCTTTTCTAGGCTGATCCCAGGCTAAGTTGTGCTTGTTTCGTTTTGTTTTTTCCTTTCCTTGTTTATCAAAAAAAAAAAAAAACATAAACATTTATAAACGTAAAAGAGTAAATATAATATCAAAAGTGTTAAAATGTATGAATTTCTACAACAAAAATTCAACTCGCCCGACGCCACGCATCCATAAACTCATTCATCTCCCTCTTAATGCGTGGAACATCCTCGTCAGATCGGTGGGTAGCCGATAGTTGGGTGACACGCCACAACCAGCTAACCCACTGCAAAAAAAATAAATAAATAAATATTAAAAATTAAACACATATAAACTAATACTAAATAATAATATTAAATAATAATAAACTTACAAATTCGCTGTTGGCGCGAGCATGCTGTACCGGTTCAGCCTGTGGTGCATGAAGGAGATGAGGATGCGAATATCGCCTGTACCAGTCCATATAAGCAGGATCACAGGCAGTGGGATCGTATCCAACTGGTCGGCATCTCCTCCGATCAATGCCCCGAGCCGATGGAAATCTCCGCCAGGTATTCTCAACTGTCGCTAAGGAATGCGTGAGCTTATACGCTATAGATCTCCATGGTCGTACTGCTTTATCAGGTCTAATACGCTAAGCTGGGATAAGCTGAGTATATCCGACATGTCGCAGCGCTCGATCGGGCATATACGGCTCGACGATCTCTACACCGTATCCAACCGGCGTAGGACACTCGAAGCTGATCATCATCGGAGACAGGACCATAAGGCAACCACGTCACTTGAAAAAAAAAATACTCAATAAAAAATAATAATATACTATAAATAATACTTAAATTAATTCTAAAATTTATAAAATACCTCTGCCACCGTCATACGGTCCAGCTGCCCACGTATGGTATCTAGTCGGGTGGTCGTCTTGTCTGGTACCCCGACCTCCCATCTCAGTGCACGGGCATGGTCAGCTGGGATCAAGTCAGCTCCTCTATGCGGCCGGAACACCGAAAAATACTCGTATATCCATGCCTGCAGTAGGGTCAAACATCCGCATATACCTGAACAGTCTCCTCTGCTCGCTATCCCCAGCTGCCGGTACAACATGGCAAGTGTAGCAGACCCCCATGATAGTCCAGCTGCCCCGCTGACACCGTTGTAAACCTCAGCAAGATGGGCCGGCCTAATCCTATCTCCACTCTTGTCAACAAACAGAGTGGATCCAAGCATAAGCCACATCCACGCTGTGGCCCAAGTAGCATCATCCCTACCCTCGGTGAGAAGCCCGTGTACAGTCCCAACAAATACACCTCCACCACCCCATAAATGTCGGCCCGGCAACAGAAGCTCAGCCTGACTCACCCCAAACATCATCATGCACATGGCATGAAGCCCGTCAGTAGGGGGAGACTCGGACACCATCGGACCGTCGATCGGGATCCGAAGAATCTACCACACATCATGCTAATATACTAAATTTATTAGTATATTAAAATTATCCTAAATTAATAAAATTGTAAAAATTATGCTAATACTATACTAAATTTATACTAAAATTAAACTAAAATTATAAAATTACACTAAATTACTAAAATTTTAAATAATGTAAATTTTTATAAAAAAAACTGTGGGCGTAAGGGAATCACGCCCGAACCACTGGTCGGGCGTATGAACATCACGCCCGATCAGTGGTGCGGGCGTATGAGAATCACGCCCTACCTGCGGTTAGGGCGTATGCGTATCACGCCCTACCATTGGTGCGGGCATGTGGCTATCACGCCCGCACCACTGGTCGGGCGTGATACTCATACGCCTGAACCGCACGTCGGGCGTGATTCTCATACGTCCGACTGCGATTCCTGCGAATACAAAAAAAACCCCCACAGATTCAGTTCGATGTAAAAATCAACGAAATAAAGCGGTAAATCTTACCACTTTAGCTTTTCCTTTACGGTTTCTGTCACCATCCATGATTCAGTTCACTAATTTGTCCGGATTTGAGCAAATATCGTATAGGGTTCTTGAGAGGTTTTGGGTTTTTTCAAATTTAGTGCAAAGGGTAGTTCGGTCTATTTATAGGGCTAGAAGTATAAATTAGTGGTTGGGTTTAGTAACCCACTAAATTTATGTGGTATATGTTATTTTTGATAAGATATTATTAGTTGTACATATCTTTCGGTTATTGTTTTGAATTAGTCTCAGATATTTTGTATTTGAAAATACCTACAACTGCAACTTCTTATCTCTTTGTAACTATATATATATATATATATATATATATATATATATATATATATATATATATATATATGATCCATCTAATGAGAATATCATTAAGAGTCAAATACTTTTCATGGTATCAGAGCCTAAGTGGTTTTACAACTCTGTTTCTCTCTCATCGTTCTTTTCCCTATTTTTTTTTCTTTTCATACACCAGCCCCACAAATTCATACACCAGCCCCCACTCATCCTATGGTTACTCAGAGTAAAACAGGACGGTTAAGACCGCGACTTTTTCATGTTTCTCTTGATACACCAACTTGCTATACCAAAGCAATGACATTGCATCATTGGTGTGATGCTATGAGCAAGGAGTTCAACGCTCTAATTGATAATGGTACATGGGAGCTTGTCCCTGCAAGTGAAGTAGTCAATATTATTAGCTGTCGTTGGGTTTTTCGCAAAAAAAAATTGAATCCTGATGGGTCGATTGATCGCTATAAGGCTCGGTTAGTAGCCAAAGGTTACCATCAACGTCTGGGTCGTGATTTTGATCACACTTATAGTCCTGTTATTAAACCAGCGACAATACGGCTGCTCCTAAGCCTTGTTGTTTTCAATGGGTGGTTCATGCATCAGTTGGATGTTTCCAACGCATTTTTACACTCGAATTTGGACGAAGAAGTTTTTATGGAACACCCTCCGGGTTTTGTTCATCCTCAGTATTCTACTCATGTTTGTAAGCTTCGAAAAAGCTTATGTGGTCTCAAACAGGCTCCTACAATGTGGCATCGCTGTCTTACTCAGACTCTATGTGATCTTGGTTTTTCTTGCTCCAAAGCTGACATATCTCTATATCACTTGTCTCATAATGGTGTACGGTTGTTTTGTCTCATCTATGTAGATGATATCTTGGTAATAGGTGACTCGAAGCAAGCAGTTTCCAAGTTAATTACACATCTACAATCTCGTTTTCCTATTCGTGATATGTGGCGTCTATCCTATTTCCTTGGATTACAAGCAGTTTGGACGACTGACACTCTCACCTTAACACAGCAAAAATATATACAAGATTTGTTCATTAAATCCTCCATGCACGAAGCTAAATGTATGTCGACTCCGGCTTGTACTGTTGGAGTTTAATGTCCTAAAGAAAATTGTTTTAGGATATTAATATTAATGAATAAATTGTTTATTTGATCATTTGTTTAATCAGATATATAGCATTAAAACGTAACTATATATATAAAGGCATAAATCTTTCATAAAGAAAGTAACCCTAAGTTTATTTAAGTAGTTATAAAGTGTTCATACAAGCATGAAGTGAGACTGTACTTTATAATAGACCAGTAGACTTAAAGTAAACCCAAGTCAAGTAATATGTTATAGGGGTTGGCATATTACTGTTGAAACTTGCATGTAACAGTGTTTTCTGTCGAGACAGAAAGCTGATCTCGCAAGCTTTAGATATTTAGACATCTAGACAGTTACATGGATCCGGTGAATGAGTTCATTAGGATTGGGACCCGACTTGAGATAACAGTATGGATTAATTTATCTAAAAGTGTCAACTGTTCATCTCATTGGTATTAGTAAGTATAACTAATCCTCAGACTCAAACATTCGTTAATTAGTGATTCTGGATTATGGAGTCTGGTACTTTGATTCTGTGCGAGCACGATCCAACAGGTGAGAGCCTGGGGTGTGTGAGAGCAGGGTTGGGTATCACACTAAGTAATTACAGAATAGTTAATGTCGGATTGAGCATTCGTCACTCCCGATAAATGGGAGATATATCCAAATGGCCGCTTGTGGTGAATTAACTAAAATCCTTGCAAGGTGATAGAGTTAAGAGTAGAAATGAATATTTCACTTAACTTATCTTTCAGAGTGAATTCAACCTGTACAAGTAAAACGGATTCTTCGTTATATGTAACCTTGACACGTTCCATGGTTATAAGGAATTGACCAACAGGATATAGTTGATGAAGGATCGTATTATAATGTACCTAATGCAGAAAGGTTTGTTGAAACACCTTTCCACATGATTTTGATTTGACAAAATTATTCAAGTTTATCCATGATTAAGATAATTAAATTTAAGTGCTTTTATTTAATTGTACTAATGTGTTTGTTCAATGTTGAGTATATTTATAAATGAGAACAGAAATGAAAAGTTAGACAGAACGAAGTCAGCATGAGACACAGCACAAACTGAGTAGAAGTATAACTCATCATTATAGAAGAAAAGTCTTCTTCAGAACAAATACTTGAAGGCGAAGCTGCCCGAAGATGCTGAGTGGAATGGTACTCAGTCTCCGATATAAATAAAGAACGAAGGCAACGTCAATAAAGTCAAGCTGAGTGTTCGTCAGGACAACGCGAATGATCTGTTTACTAAAAGACAAGATCCGACATGAGTCTGCGCCAATACAGAAGCCTTGGAATTACGCCCGGAGACATTTTCGAGATGTATGGGTCAACTGTCATTTGGCTAAAAGACGAAACTGGCGCCAGAAGACGAACCTGGCGGAAGAAGACAAGCCTGACGCCTGCTAAATTCAGACGACAGGATTGGCCTATAAAACTGTATGCTGACCAGTGAATGACGTAAGAAGACCGTTTGAATTCAACGGATACATCCGAATTGAAATGATTGAAGCATCAGATTTCACTATAAAAGGACAAGTTCATCTCTTGGATCCTTTGCTGAAATACAAAAAGAAAAGCATACATACAAGAACATAAAAACAAGAAAAAGCAAATACTTACACCCAAATCCTATCTCTGTGTAAAAGTCTAGATTGAATTTGTATTCATCTAAAGTGTTCTTCATCTAGAAAGAACAAATTTGTATCAATTGTAAAGATTGAGAGTGTGGTGCTGAGTACTCGGTTTTAGTACTCAGCGGTAGAGAAAATCTGAGTGTTTGGTTATAGCGCTCAATAGGGTTGAGTAGACGAATAGAGGACGGTACTCTTGCATACTCAATTGTTTTGTAAACGGTTTGTGCTCTACCTTTAAAGAGCTCAGTAGTGGATTGAAAAAGCCTGGAAAGATTCTGGGGACTGGACATAGACGGTGAGGCCGAACCAGGATAAGTCTGCTGAGTAATTTCTAACTCTTTCTCTCAATATATATATATATGTGTGTGTGTGTGTGTTGCTTGTTTAAATTACTCAGGATATAAATTGTATAAGCTGACACTGAGTAATTAGAGTGCTGAGTTGCAAGTTGACCTTAAGTGTTAATTCCCAACTCACAAGTAAAACGATTCTAGTCAGCCTCTGACTAAAGCTGTCTTACATCTCGCTCGGCCTTGCTGACTAAAACTGAGTAAAGTAATTTAAAGAATTCCATTAAGTCAGCATAATTAAGCAAAAAAAGTTACATTAGTTCCTAACCCCCCTGGAACTAATTACAAGGGACCAACAAGGTTAACGTCAGTTATCAACCTTACTTCTTAATTGCTCTGGGGGAATATCATAGGTTCTGCTAGTAACAGCTCGCGACGGTATTCCGTTATATATATGTTGGAATTAATCGTGATGAATAATTTCAAAGGATATATACGGCTAGTGGCAATAAAGAACCTAATGGGTCGCATATGGGACTTGGAATCGGATGACGAAAATGTAAATTAGTGAGACATAGTACATGGGCCGAAATTTATATATTAAATATGGATATTTTTTTTTTGGTAGAAATTAAATATGGATATTAATTTGATTTAATAATTATAATTAGATTATAGTTATAAATTAAACTAAAGGATTATCTGATAATATTAATTAGAAGTTTTTATGTGATTGAAACTCTAATTAATTATCCCTAACAATAATTAATCATTAATTTGATTAGTAATAATTATCTGGATATAATCAGTTATTATTTAGATGATATTAAAGTGTTTATTTAATTGTCTAATTAGTAATCTTATTCCGAATAAGATTCTAATTATTTAATTACCTAACACAACTGGGATTAGGGTTTTGAGAACTCTATAAATAGACACTCTAACCCTAGAATTTCAACACACTCAGAAAAGGAGGAGAGGAATCGTTCCGTCTTTCATCTCGACTAATTTACTTTATTTCTTACTCCCTCTTTGATCTCGTATCGATTTCTGTTAGAGGTAATCATTGCGATTGCTATACGTTAAAGGTTGATTACTGATTAGTTTTGTTTTTCTATGTTGAACAAAAACGTTCGCTGCTCACAAGTTGATAATAAGAAGTTGTGGGCACTTCGTTTGCAACCGTAGATAGTTCTTCACTAAAGGTATTACTTTCTATCCCTCTTTATATGAAATAACAATTAACAGATCTTGGAAAAGGGAAATAGATAAAATTTTATTATTCCGCTACGCCTAGGCTTGTCTATTTTCCTACATGTACAACTACCAAATTTTCATTAGATGTTGGTGAACCTTTCGATAATCCAACGTTGTATCGAAGTATTGTCGGTGGATTACAGTATGTTACCATCACTAGACCCGATGTAGCCTTTTCAGTTAATAAAGTGAGTCAGCTCATGCATCAACCAACACTTGAAAATTGGAAAGTCGTTAAACGTATTTTGCGGTATCTTCATTCGACACCAAATCATGGTTTGAAAATAAATAAAAGCCAATCTTGTGTCATCACCGGCTACACCGACGCTAATTGGGCAAGTGATATTGATGATCGAAAATCTACTTCTAGGTATGCGGTTTATATTGGCTCTAATCTTGCCTCTCTTACATCTGAGATTACATGGCTTACTATGCTAATGAATGAAATTGGATTCAGTCCTCGTAGCTGTCCAGTTATTTTCTGTGATAATTTGGGAGCCACTTACGTGACAGCAAATCCCATTTTTCATAATTCGGGACAAGTTACAAGTTCACCCACCTTTAACTTGAGGGAGGGTGATAAGATACTATTAGTTGTACATATCTTTCAGTTATTGTTTTGAATTAGTCTCAGATATTTTGTATTTGAAAATACCTACAACTGCAACTTCTTATCTCTTTGTAACTATATACAGTATATACGATCCATCTAATGAGAATATCATTAAGAGTCAAATACTTTTCAATTTTTGCAGGTCACATGTACTTTTATACACCTCTATTAAGAATTTTTGTATTAGTTAGTCGAACTTGTTTGGAATTCAAGAGTCCATGTCATTGGTGCACTTTCCATCGGACAAGTCGGACCAAAATAATAGGCAGGGCCGTCCTAACATTTTAGGGGTCCCAGGTGAAATAAGAGATAATGGATCCTTAATAAAAGAAATTGTATTAAAAAAAATCTAAAAATAAAAGTTTGGGCCCATTTTAAACCTAAAATATCATATTATTTGATCAATTTTTAGACCTAATGGTATTATAACTAAATTTATAACAAAAAAAAATAGTATATATTCAATAAACTTAAAAATTTTGGGCCCTGGGCGGCCGCACCCCGGGCTTATGCCCAGTGCTGGCCCTGGTAATAGGTATACTAAAAGCTTAAACACAAAGTAAAGAAATAGGATAGCAATAAAAGAAAATCAACTAGCATGTATTAATGGTAATAAGCAATAGAACAATAAAAGTCCCCCTCTAATGGAAATAATCGTAATGGTGAAACAACACGTGGACTAGTTGATTCTAGATCGAAGTTCTTTCCTTTGAGGCGTAGTTGGTTCGGTCGGGGACATTCCGATGCTTAAATCAGTAATGGTTTGAGAATAAACTATAAACACAAAAATAAGGAATAAGTAAGTGTACACCCAAAATGATAGGAAATACCAAAAGTTTACACACAAAGTAAAGAAATAACTAGCATATATTAATGTTAATGATCATATTTGGTAAATAGTTTTTTTAGATAAAATTATAGGTTTGATCCACTTTAAAGGATTTGACTAGTCAAATCTCTAATAGTGGTGTTTGGTGAAGAAAGATTTCAAAGTGCTTATTGGATCCAAAAAGCTAATTTTGAAAAAGTTCATTTTAAGAGTTTTTTCAATTAGCTTATTGCTCCATCTCTTTTGAAGGACATTTTTGTTGAAACACATTTCCACATGATTTTGATTTGACAAAATTATTTAAGTAAATCTCCATGATAAATAAATATTCCAACACAATTAAATTTAAGTGTTTTGATTTAATTGTACTAATGTGTTTGTTCAATGTTGAGTAAGTTAATTTATAAGAATAGGAACTAAAAATGTATAAGAGAAAGTCAAGACCAAGTCAGCTGATGAAAGTCACACAGCCGGAGCTGAGTAAAATGCAACTCAGTTTTATCAAAGAAAAAGTCTTCTTCTAAAAGCTTGAAGGCGATGCCGCTGAGTCAAGGTGAGTGATCGTCAGGTCAGCGTCAATGATCGATTAACTTGGAAGACAAAGTCTGTCCATTTTCTGAAATATTCAGAAGCCACAGAAATCTGTCTGGAAGACTTTTCGAAAAAGAGCATGGACCATCTGACGTCAACTAGAAGACAAACCTGGCATCTGACGAAGACAGAAAACATGATTGGCCTACAGCGCTGAGTGCTGACCAAGTGGTGACGAAAGGTGAACGTTTCCTCACAACGGCTATGTCGGATTCAAATAATTGATGCCTCAAACATCACTATAAAAAGGCCACTTCAATACTTGAATTACATACAACAAGACAGATAAGAGATCTTCATAAATGCTTTATAATGTTCTTATTTGTCATTTACACAAACAACTGTTAACAATGATCTAAGTTTTACCAAGTAAATTTAGACAATCCGTTAGTCAAATCAGCTAACCAAAAAGTAATCAACTAACATCCAATTAGACCTGGGCATGGCCGGTAAGCCCGCCCAGACCCATTTAGCCGGGCTTGAACACATGAAAATGTTGTCAGGTCCGGCCCGACCCAGGCCCGTATAAGCCCGCCAAAAACTGGACGGGTTTGGGCTTTACGGATTTTACATCGGTCCGGTCCGGTCCGGTCCGACCCGACCCGATATATATATATATATATATATATATATATATATATATATATATATATATAAGTTATAATATATTTTTATAAACATATATGTTTCCTCTATATATATGCAATTATTTTAGGGTCAAATACATGAATATCATAATTGAGTACAAAATTACAACTAAGTCATATCACCAAACTTAATTCTTAATATGTCATTATTTTCTATATATTAGAATTTTACACTATAATTTAAAGAATTACAACCCGTGGTTTCCCGCGAGGTTTGTTTTCGTTTCCTATTCAGACTTCGCTCGCTTACATTGCCGAGCTTCGAGCTGTCATTTTTGCAATCAAAATTGCTTGGGATAAGGGTTGGCACTCACTGTGGATTGAATGTGATTCGAGCTTTGTGGTTCATATTTTAAAATCTCAAACTCACAAGGTGTCTTGGGAAGTGCGTGCTGCGTGGTTTGATTGCTTGTTCCATCTACAACATATGCGCGTGGTTATCTCTCACATTTATCGCGAAGGGAATTGAGTTGCCGATGCCTTAGCGAAGCACAGAGCGACTATTCCTAATTTGGTTTGGTGGAATACATCTCCATCGTTTTGTAATTCTTTCATTTATGAGGATTATAGTTCGGTTGAGCAATTTAGAATTTAGTTTTGCTCTGTTCTCCTCTTTCAGTTTCTTTATTCCTTTGTATACTCTTTGTTTGCTTTTTAATAATATTCGGGTCCGGGTTTGGGTTATTTGGCTGGGGGTGCCGACCTAGTCGGGATGTCCGGTCTTTTCCTAAACCATCACCCTATTTTTACTGAAAAAATATTCTAGACTTCTAATTTATAAATTTTAATCTTTAAAATATATTAAAAGTACTGGTTTTACTAGTTTGATATAATCCAAAATTATGGCTTGACATATTTGTAAATAGTTTTTAAAAAATGAATTTCTGTGTAATTTTCACATTATTTTACTTAAACCATATATATTATTTTATATGACCAACATTATTTCCTAACATTAAAAAACAAACTCAATATGTAGGCAATAATTAATGTATGTATATTATGATTAATGTATTGGTTCATTAAAAAAAATAACGTACTGGATTCAAGAAAAAATTAACGTATTGGTCCCATTAATTATATATGTATATTATGATTGTTTTAATTGAAATATAAGCTAATTGTTTATTTTAAATTTAATTGTATTTTGTTTAATACATAAATGGGTTTGGACGGGCGGGCTTAGGATTCATATCTTAAACCCGAGCCGAGCCCCAACCCAAATCCAACTAAATTTCTTACAGGCTGGGTTGGGCTTGGGCTCATCAGGCTTTATTAAAAGCCTGACAGACCCGGCCCGACCCATACCCTGGTGTACAGCCAATAAGTAATGGAACAGTAAAGGTCTCTCCTCTAACATAAATAACCGTAATGGTGAAACAACACACGGACTAGCCCCTCTACCCAGAATCACCAATCCTATGGCAGATCTCCAAAATAGTTAATCTCTCCCTACCTCTTCTCTACCAACAAACAACCTTATTTAATGATCCTAGGCACACTAGAGATAATGCATCCCATCCCTACTATAGACACCCAAACTTGAGCATCCTTCTTGTATATATACACCATCAACACCTTGGGCCCCTCTTTACTCACTACCTTACTGCTATCAAACTTTGGGCTGAATTTCATGTAATGTCCATACCATTTTTCAAGGATCTATATTATATCAAACAAGATAGCTAATGACTCAGTCCCTCGCTTATTGAGCCTCAACCCTCCAATAACGCTCCACTCCCTCTAAAAACCAAGCAATTCAATCCTAGCCATTCCTGGTAATTTCAAGTTCCAGTAGTAGTGTATGAACTATAACACCATATCTAATTAGCTTCCAACCGAATAATTAAATTAATTTGTAAAAAAAAAAAAAAAAAAAATAGTGTTATAATAACCACTCTACTCCGTTACAAATTTATACTAATAGGCTAAAATTGGCTAGAACCAAGAATCATACAAAGAAAAGGGGTTAAAAATCTCACTAAGATTGCAGGAAAATCAAAGGCCACCTTGATTTACCAAGAAATCCACAAGTTGATAATTATACTAAACTGTTGTCACTGGCTAGCTCCACACGTGTCTTCGGACAGACTAGGGGAATCAGATACAGAGTCAAAGGTGGTATCATGACAGGGTGAGACCTCGACTCCACGAATTTCGTCAATCATCTTGACAACGTGGCCTATCCTAGGGCGTTGATCAGGCTGTGATGATGTACAAGCCATAGCTATTTGTAACAGTCCCACCATTTCCTCCTCAATATCCTTGTATCTCATTAACTCCAAATCAAACACCTCAGCAGTCCATTCCTCCCTCACCACTGACTGGACCCACCTTGGCAAATCCACTACCCCACCATACCCACTCCCTGGCCCACCGCAATCCACAATAGAAGGGCATTTCCCCGTCAACATCTCCAGCAGCAATACACCAAATGAGTACACGTCAGATTTCTGACTTGGTTTCCGGCACTCCGAGGATAACTCCGGTGCACGGTACCCATTGGATCTTGGAGTAGAGGCTGTAGCGGATGCGAAGAGGGAGAGGCCGAAGTCTGACACGCAAGCATTTCCGGCTTTGTCCAGGAGGATATTTGTAGATTTGATGTTACCGTGTGCGAGTTTAAGTTGCTTGCATGAGTTGTGAATAAAAGCTAGCCCACGCCCTGCTCCAGCTGCTATTTTGAGTCGAGTGGTCCAGTCCAATGGAGTTCTGCCTGGCCCACGGTTTCCTGCATTAAACCATCCATCTTTTTATATTAAAATTACAAGTTTCACACTTTCAGCATGTCATTCTCATTTCTCAATCAAGAGACAAACACGATAAGATCAACGCTAACTAATTAGGCTTAACACATTAAGAGCCCCACAGCTTAGTGTAAAGAGCTATTAAAAGAGCTAATTGGTCTTCTAAATTTATAGGAAGCCTTGTTAACCCTTTAACTTTATTTAAAATGATATAATTAACTTTCTAATTTCATTTTCAATGTAAACAAGTTCACATAACTAATAGATCACTTTAAATAAGTTTAAGAGGCCAACGAGACACTATGTAAGTTCGAATACCAAGCTAAGTTCCTAACGTATTAAACGTATATGCAATTGGATACAAGCCTTTTACCTTTTTGAACTTACTTAAAATGTTTCATTAGCCCTCCATGTAGTTTACATAGTAAAACAATAAGAGATTAAGGCAAATTAAAACATACATCACTTTAAACGAGTTAAAATGCCTAATAGATCATTGTAACAATTTCACATGATCAATAGATCATTTTAAACCAGTTTTAAGACTAATTAGAAACAAATTTAGTAGGCTAATTAGATATCTCAAAGGTTAAGAGAGCCAATATGCTAATATGAACAAGTATAAATGACTCGTAATGTAATAAGCCTCCATTAAAGAGAAATTCTAGTCTAGTACTAAAGTAATCAGTAGTGTTTACATGAATCCTGAATGACCAAATGAATTTGGACATTCACCGTTAGATCCAAGTTTATTAAATTTAAGTCTTATGATGGTTTGAATCTCCACCACATGATTCTAATAAGCTTGGATCTAACGGTGAATGACCATCAGGGTCCAGGTGAGCACTACTACTACTAAAGTAATACATTCTACTACTTTTGCAGACTTTTATTTTAAAAACCAATCATTTTCTAAAGTAAAATAATATAAGCTAATGGTATGTATCATTTCCCCATTAAAATACGGAATGTGTTGGAGTATAATTCTTGAAAGCAATGGTATGGAAATATAAGATGTCTTGAGAGAGCCTAAAAAGAAAAAGCCTCGAGTGGCGAGCCAAGGTGTATTCTGGCTTTATAGAAGGTTTAGCATTTTGGTCGTATATATTAGCTGGAAAGGGATAAAGAACAAAAAGGAAAAAGCAATGAAAAGAAAAGTAAAAAGATCTTGATTAAGAATACCAATTCCCAAATCATCCAATTGAGTTATATTTATATTTTGTCAAGTTGTGTAACTGTTCCCTTGTCTGTAAATGGGTGGGAAAGATGCAGCAAAACAGAAAGCATAGATGGAATATGGAGCCCACAAAACTCCCTCTCATCAGCATCAGGTGTGGTGTGGTGTATTTACTTATTTAGTATACTCCAACTCCAGCCAGGCCAGCTAGCTTATCACCAACTTCTGCATTTTCATTTTCTAACTCGTACTACTACGCACTCCCAATATATTTCAGAGTGATCCTTATCATTTTTCAAAACACACACTCATTTTAGAAAATTAAAACAAAATCAAACAGAGTCGGACCGGACCCACTAATATATCTTACCATCATTTCAATTATATATGTCCCCTCCCCTCCATGATCTCACAATAATTTGCTCTTTTTTCTACTCTACAATACATTCACCTAATTTCTTCATCTCCCGCTAGGATAAGATATGAATCTAATTATATGCCTATCCGGATTCAGCTCTTACAACAGTAAGTTTAATGTTTATTAGGGAGTGCTCTTTTAAGAGTTGTTAAAGGAAATATGGGTTTTTTAAGACATAGCATCTATTTTAACTCCCTACCTAAAACTTAAAATTTTAAACTATTAAATTCATGGATAAGAATCATCAATTTAGTACTCATTTTATGCTTAAATAGAAACCGTAACTATTTGACATGTAATGTAATGTAATGATCTAGTATTAGTATTGGTTCGAGATGGTTTTAGAAGAGAGAGTGAACTATGTGATAGATAGGACTAAATTTATACCATATCCCCAAGAATATAAATCACTACACTATATGTTAGTTTGGGTGGTGAGAAAATTGGATATTCTTAGAACCCAGAAAATGTCATTAACGAAAGAGAAAACATAGATATTAGGAGTAATAAAGGAAGTTACCATGTAGAAGCCAGAAGAGGCTGGCATTGGGCATGTAATCATAGACGAGAAGCTTCTCTTCTCTAGCAAAGTAATAAGCCTTCAAGCTTACCAAATTAGGATGCCTCAATCTCCCTAAAACCTCCATATGCTGCTCAAACTCTCTCTTCCCTCCTACATTTGCGTCTTTCAATCTTTTCACAGCCATCACGTTTCCGTCATCTAACACCGCCTTGTACGCCGTCCCGAACCCACCTTTCCCCAACATCTCCGCCGATGCTCTCAACAAATCTTCTAGTTCAAACCTCTTTACCCCCTCGAAGAACACCATTCGCCCCCGCTCGAACCCTGCTTGGTTCGGGTACGGGCTTGACGAGTACACTATTTTCTCTGTCTCCAGTAGCTTCGACCCCTTCCCTTCTCGCATTTTCGCTGCATAGTTTCTCCAGAAATAACAGTAAAGTAGGAGAGAAACTAACAACAACACTAAAACGTCGCCTACTATGATCGCAATTAGTGCCAATGGACTTATTTTCGCTGTTTTGTTGTGGCCACTGCTAGGGGTTACTGCTTTTTTCGGGGGTATTGAGCTCGGTGATGATGACACTACTGTTGGATTACTTCCCGGCGTTAATGGAGAAGCAATAGCTCCGGTGGATCCGGGTACTGTCGGGTCGGATACTACGCCTTTACAGGTCCGCATTGGGGAGCCACAAAGACCGGTGTTCATACTAAAGGCGGATATGGGAAAACCCGATAACGATTTGGGGATTTCACCGGAAATGTGGTTACCGGAGACATTAAAATCCTGCAAAGTTGGGATGTTCAACCCGACTATGGAACCGTTAAACTGGTTCTCTTCAAGCCGAAGAGTTAACAAATGAGTCAAACGGTTGAGTACGGCGGGAACATTGCCGGAAAATCTATTGTAAGACAGATCCAAGCGGTAAAGTCGAGAAAGAGATTGTATAGAAGGCGGAATGTCACCGGAGAAATCGTTGTGAGACAGAAAGAGAAGCTTTAAAGCTGTTAAGTTAGAGAGGTCGGGGAAGGGACCAGAAAAGGTGTTTCGTTTAAGACTAAGAACACGAAGCTGAGTGAGAGATGTCAATGGGTGAAAGGATCCATTGAGAGCAAGATTTTCAAGAACAAGACGAGAAACCCGATTTTTGAGACAGTAAACGCCGGACCAGGTGGTGCAGGGGTCGGCGGTGGAATTCCAATCTGTGAGCCTATTGGAAGCGTCAGATAGGGACTTGAACTGCATTAGATATTCGAAATCTGGGTTAGGAGAAGCTTGGAGGAGATAGGGACAAAGGAAAAACAGGAACAAAGTGAAATGTAGAATTAGGAAAAAGGGTTTGGCCATTGCAGTAGCAGAAGAAGCAGGCGTTAAGGTTTGGAGGGAGTTAAATGGAGCGTTTTTATTAGTAAAGAAAAGAAGAGTGAAGAGAGGTGTAATAATAGGAAAATTGAGGGTAATAAATGAAAAATGGTGCTGCTAATAAGTAAATGTAATTAATACAGGTGATTGAGGTGGATAGATCGAACTGATTCTCAGAAAGCATGCAAGGTGTTGTGTTGTCCTGTTTTTCTACTGCGACCTTAAGTTTTTACTGCCAAGACTACAACAATATTTACCCTTCTTTTGTTTCTTTTGCTTTTCCTTTTTCTCAAAACGTATCTTGGCTGATTTCCCAATTCTGCCCCTTGTTTTTCTTTAATACTAGCTCCGATAAATATTTGGATTTTCTTTTTTTGTTTGGTGAACAAGGCTCAAGGCCCCAATCTTGCACGGAAACGGAAACGATACGGAAACAGAATTTTTTAAAAATATAGCAAACGGAAACGTGGAGAAAACGCGTAAATATTAAAAAAATATAAAACATAAATTATAAATACATAAAATAATTATTGATAAAAAATGTAAAATTTATAATTCCATAATTGTAACTAAGATAGTGTAAAATAATTACTACTCCACCATTAAAGTTAAATTCTTTAGGTTAAAAAAATAAAAAAAACAACAAAAAGTACACCTATATAATGGAGGTTTCTAGAATATCTTTATCTAAAATAAATTACATTCACAGCAACAGCCCAACCAAACACGTTCCAGAAACCTCCATAGACACACAAAAAACAGAGAATTAAAACCCAGACCAGACTCAATTTGAAGAAGAAAGGACGATAGTGACTCGAAGAAGAAGAAATCGGAGTACCCAGACTCAAAGAAGAAGAAATCAGAGTTTCATTTCAATATAGATTAACAAATAAACAGAGTTTCCAGAAACCTACGTTTTTTCTCAAGTCGGAAGATTGTTTTCAATCTCCAGAAAATTACCAATTGGAGAAATTATGTGTGGTAAGTATTCAAAATTTTGGAAACGCGTTTCAATGTTTCAGTAATTACAGAAACGTGCACGGAAACGTTTCGTTTCCGTTTTCGGGCGTTTCCGTTTCCCACATCTTGTGGAAACGTTGAAACCTTGGATGCAGAACGTTTCCGTGCTTCATAGCAAGGTCCGGGAGAAACAGAGAAAAAAAGAAGACAAAAAGGAGAAAGTAACAGAGATTACAGCCGAATGGTACGACTGAGCAGCAGTCCTCTAGCATTTGCATAGAGGATGTCCTCAAGGTTTACAGGCGGCAGATCAAACTCATGATAACCTAGGGGATAAGATCCTGCGAAATTCGTCAACCAGTCTGCAGCACGATTTCATTCTCTATAGGTGTAGACAAAAGACAACATCTAGTTTTCTCTCTGGATAGCCTGACAACAAGTAATTATCCAAGCATAAGGGTGATGAAGCTCAATCAATATTTATCAATTGTATGACGACCAAAGAATCAACCTCCACAATCACTCGCTTAAAACCCTTCTTCCAAGCCGGACATAGGCCGTAGTACAAGCCCCACAGTTCCGCCAACGTGACCATGCATACCCTAATATTGACTCTAAAGCCTCCACACCAGAAGCCTTTGTAATCTTGGATTAACCCTCCCGCTGCCACAGCACCCGAGTTTCTTTTACAGGTCCCATCAAAATTTAACTTTACCCAATCTTCGTCCCTCAAAATTACGTCTTTTCTATAAAATTTAAAAAGAAAAAGTAAAAAATTACTAGTATTACGAAACCGACTAATTTCAAATTTAACGAATTCGATAATTTAATTATAGACTTAAGTGTCAATGTCAGAGAATTTAGACAAGTCTCAAAGATTAGATTAAGAAGAGGTCGAGAACCAACAATCTTACTCTATTAATACATGCGTTAGCATATTCCTAGGAAGTATCAGTTTTGGTGTTCTAACTAAAGTTGAGACACATGGAAGGAGGAGATTGGAAGTTATGGTATTTCTTTGGACGAGTTTCTCTATTTTCAAGTGCGCCTTAAGATTTTTTAATATTTAGTTATTACATGTTTCAAAGATTATTCTTGAAGAGGGGACAATGGGACACTTAACCCCCACTAAAATCTAAGAATCTATATAACTCTAGGTATAAAATTTAGAATTTTTGGATTTTGCCCCTATAAAATCATAAGTAAAAAAGACGTCATGGCTACTGCTTGAAGCATGCATAATCGAAACAAGAAGAATATGGTTTTATTTAGGTTTTAATTTATTTATTTTAATCTTCCTACCACAAAACGGGGTCGTTACACATGATGAGATTTACACATAAAAGTTAGAAGGAATAAAGTACAAAAATACTCATAAAATTGACAGCTATGAACAATTTTAAAATTGGATCAATTTCAGAAATCATTATAAAAGACATATATTTTGTTTTTTTATTCCGTAACACTTGAATACCAATTGGTTCCAAAAAAAACAAATTCACGTTTTTGGTCGTTTAATAAAAGAATTTGAGATTAATATTTTTATATTTGACGAAACATTTGTATTTTTTTTTCAAGTCGTACAAACACAGTATAATTTGTTAAATTTTTTGTTAAAAAAAATTCACGTGTATTTATATTAATTTTCCAATCCCACTTTAGTCGATTTTCGAGCTCGACAACTCACTCATTTATGTGATCAATTCCCTCCTTGGTCTCGGTTTGCAGTCTCAGTGCATCAGACATCCTTAACACCGACCGTTTGGCGTCAAAGTGACAACATGGGTTTGTTAAAGTTGCTTCATAATTCCTATTTATATTTTTGTTTCATTTGATTCCTTATAAATTCATGTTTATCTACAAGTTTGGAATAGAACGGTTGTCTTTTTTATAAATTATTTCAGTTTATAATTACTTTCATTTCCTCCCAATTGTAATAAAAAAAAATATTATAGATATAAGGAAAAAAAAACAAAAACTTTAACAACCCGAGGTTTTAGGCGCATATTCTCTTCGTATTCATAAACATATGTGCCTAGTAATCGGCTTAAATCTAATTAAACTTACGTTTTTTCCAATCCTTGCATTTCCCATCTAATCATTGTGTTTTTTCAGAAATCAAGTTATTAGGTGTACATTCTCTTTGTTTTCATAAACATATATTGATAAACATATATTGAGAATTCATTTTTCTAGCATGTCCGCACACACCTCACACGAACCAATGTTGAAAACGAAATATTTCTAGCAAAATATCATCAACAATAATATTATATGACACACCAGGTTATTCTCTTTGTGATAAATGGTAGCATAATTGTTATTTTTGTGATTAGGGATGATTTGTGAATCTCACTTTCATCATCATGCCTTGAAAATTGAAGGCCTTTGTTCTTTCCAATTGAAGCCTCTCCAACTTGATTATAAAATGAATATCACTTTCACTGCCATCTAAAATTTTAGGGGGAGCCGCGAAAGTATTAAGCCTCATTTTATTTAAGGGAAAATTACAAAACTATGTTAAATGGGAGGCTTATTTATATATTTAACTCATTTACTCAACCTACTACATATCTAGACTGATTTTGTGTGACTTTTTCATAATACCCCTAGTCTTCCCACTTCCCCAAACGGGAACAGTCTCTCCCATTTTCTTCTTGGTTGCGCGAAACGGTTGGCAACTCCTCCATTAATGATTCCAAGGCTTTTTTGATCTTCCTATCTTCCTTTAAATTGCACGAAATCTACATCATTTCTCCAAATCACAATGTATTTCTCTTATTTTTTTTTTGAAGATGTATTTCTCTTATTCCTCTCTTGATTCTGCAACTTTCTAATCCTAGAAAACGAAGTCATGGTTCTTCATCTTCCATTTTCTGCTCGTTCGAAGAAATGGTGATTCTACGTTATTTTCATCATTTTTCCCAGTTTATCATATTGGTTTCGTCGAAAAATGTAAGTATATATTGTTTTTTCTGTGTTTTTTCCATAAATCCACTTAACATATGCGGTTTTCATGAGGTCTGTGAGGAGAAATTTATCGATTTCACTTCGCGAAACGATGATTACACGAAGTTTGCAAGGTAATTCGATAAATTTCTCTCGCAGACTCCGCGAAATCATCGTTTCGCGAAGTCAGAGCGTCATATTCCTCCTCGCAGACGTCGCAAAATTATTGTTTCGCTAAGTAAAATCACCCTCTTCCTTGCACATTTATATTCGCATACTTAGCGAATCATCGTTTCGTGAAGCCAAATTTTTCTTTTTTCTGACTAACACGATTAAATTTTTCTGAAGGTGGTGGAATACATAATATTCATTCCTGGAAGCCGACGTGTTAGGGTACCATGAAAAACATCCATTCCAAAAGGCATGGACTTCCAACCAACAGTCATGAATAAGAGCTTACACCATGGGACACATCCATCCCTGTGGTGAATATGAGCCTATGTATCGTGAGACATCCATCCATCGGTGGTGAATAGGAGTCTATGTATAATGAAGTGATTTATTATGAGTTTATTGTGGCAATCTTGTTCTGTACCGTGAGAAACATCCATCCATCGGTATTGAATAGGAGCCTATGTATAATGAAGTGATTTGTTAGGAGTTTATTGTGGTAATCTTGTTGTAAATTTTGATAATTTTATGATTTTAATGTTAGAATCCGTTGTTGTTTGGCATTTTTTGTTATATACCACTTCGTGAATTAGCTTAAAAACACATCCAGGCTTCACATATGCTAATTAAATTTATCAACTAAACCAAACATTAGCTTCGCATGCTTCACATATGCTAATTAAATTCATCAAGTAAACTCAAACATTAGCTTCACAAGCTTCACATAAGATCGAATCTGCGAAGTCATACGGGGGGGAGAAAGACGCGCGTAAATATTGAGGGTAGTATGAGAAAGTCACACAAAAACAGTCTAGATATGTAGTAGGTTGAATAAATGGATTAAATATGTAAATAGGCTTTTTATTTGATCTATTTTTGTAATTTACCCTTTATTTAATTGGACAACGACAAGAGGAGGAGGATGAGGAAAATAAAGGTTAAAAGTTCATTGAAGTTGTTGCCATTTTAGGCTTTTACTTTTTTGCTTTCTTCCTTTTTGAATGGAATTTAGAAACCCTGCATTCTTGTTTTGTTTGGATATGGAACTATCAATCATCACTAAACTTCTTTTTGCACCATTTTATTATACTACTTATTTTATTTTAATGGGTAGTCCTAAATTATAATCTAACTCCATATTTTAGAATATATAAATATATATATACTTGTCTGTCTCGTATGCTTTTAGCCCATAACAATAATTGTAAGTTTGAACTGTCTAGAGATATTCAGCACAGGACCAAACTTACTTGTTTGATTACGAATTGGTCATGTATGCAATCCGATTATATATATATTTGATAACTTGCTGGATCCGATTTGATGATCTCCGCCGTAGTTACCTGTAAAACAGAACCGGAGACAGGATCTCCGGGAAAACTCTCCGACGATCAAGTCAGTTTTTGTAGGAGGGTTGGTAAATTGGCGATAGTATTGTGGGAAAAATGTGAATGTACCTTTCCCCCTTTGGCCTTGGGGCTTTTTATAAGTGTTCTTAAGTAACCGCCGAGGGCGGTTACCCCTTCCAGGCCATGTTCCGAGGGCGGTTACTCCTTTTTAGGAGATGCCCCCACTCGTGGCTTTCGTGGCAACAAATGTGGTATCGTTTGTCCTGAGTGGGAGTTTTAGTGCTCCATTTAGGAATTCGGGGCGGTTACTCACTTCACCCGCTTCCTCTATTCAGGTCACATCCCATCTTAGACCATGGATCTAAGTATGGGCTGGGCCCGTGTAATGAATTCGGCCCGGTTTGGCTTCGCGGGTCATCACATGCCTCCCCCTTAGTTTGGCAAGAGCCCTTTAGGGTCTTTTTTATAGGAGACTCTTCGTTTTTGTCTGGATTTTCAAAATTCAAAAATTGTGACTTTCCCTTTCCCATCGTTTCTTTTCCGGCATCCACCTTTTGCGTCGTTTCTCTTCCGGCATCAACCTTTTTGCGTCCGTTCTTCTCTGTGTCGTCTTTCATATGTAAGTGTTCCTTTCCAGAATTTGTACCTCGCTCGATTCTTTACTTCTATTCATTTTCCTTCATCAATATGTCGAACTCTGACCTCGACTTCGCACCATTTGACGAAAATTACGTCCGCGAGGTCTCCCATGAGGTCGAGGAGATGGTTGATGAAGCTTCAACCAGCTCTCCTGGGTCTGATTCTCATCCCGCCGACTTCCTCCACCTGGCGAATACAACCGATGAGGGCCTAGGTTTTGACCCTAAAAAGTTGATTCCGCCACCTGTCCCAACCCCCCGTTTATTACCAAAGAAGGACAGGTCGGGAAGTCTAGTTTGTCAAGAGACAATTGACGATTTGCGGGAGCAGTATCCTTGGCTCCAAGGCCTCGAAACCCTTATTCCCGGGGAGGATAAAGGACCGGGCGACTACCCAAAGGGGTATTTTACCATTTTCGTCGCCCAGATCATCTGCGGCTTCACGTATCCGCTGGCGGATGAGGTTGCCTCCGTCCTTGGCGGTTACGGAATCGCACCCGGTCAGTTGCATCCCAATGGATGGGCCGATTTAACTCTGGACAAATTTCTGGCGGATTGTCTGGAGGTTCCCTTCTCGCTCAAAATTTTCTCCAAGCTTCATCATTTCAAAAGTTCGGCGGGGTATTTTACTTTCATCCGTCAGAGCGGTTACTATGGTTTTGACGAGAAGCTGAACAAAATCCGCGAGTGGGACCAATCTTATTTCTTCATCAAGTTTCACGAAGGGAATCCGAACTTCCTTCGCCGTTGGGACCGACCAAATGTAAAGAGTTTGAACTTTGGTTACCCCAGCGAGGAAGAATCTGCTGTGATCAAGTTTTTGAAGGGTACTCCCCCTTTGTATGGACGTATGATCAGGCTTTCCACATGCTAAGGAGCCGAGTGGCGATTGCCTATCGCGAGGGGGATCACGTTGTCTATATCCCTTATCGCGTTTTTGTACAAGGTACTTTTTATTTCCAAGTTGATGATTTCTTTTAACCCTTTGCAGGGGTGATCCCTTATCTCAAATCGCTGCAGATCGGGAGGCTAAAGCCCTAGCGAGAAGGAAGAGGCGAATGGAGGGAAACACTTCAGTCGCAGGGCCGAATTCTCCCGGAGGGGCGATTACTTCTATCGAGGCGGCTTCTCCCGCAAGGGCCTCCGTTTCACAAGGTCCAGCTTCTGCTTCCGAGGACCTTCCCTTAACTAGGAAGCGGAAGAATACTGCGGATACAGAGTCTTCTCGCCCCAGAAAGAAAAACGCTTCTGTGTCCCTCACTGTTGGCGGTACACCCGTATCCGCCTCGTCCAAAGGAAAAAGCAGTACACCAATCCACGAGGTATATTGATCTATTCCCCTTTTTTATGTTGTTAATTTTTCCTTATGAGTTATCTGCTGTTCTCCTGATCTTTCTCCTTATGCATTCGCAGCCAATTCCCGATATCAGCGGGTGGTGTACTAGGACCTTTGGCATGGCTGTGAGCTTCTCATGTAGGGACATTGTTTCTTCCATATGCAATGTCCTTGGGCGACTCCCCTCTGCTTTCCGCGTGCGAGAGCAAGTGCCGCTTCCTACTGCCATGGAGGGGATTGAGAAGCGGGCCATAGAGGTATGTTGTTACTTGTGATATTCTCTTTCAAGGATCTTGCATTTGTAGTAACCGCACATTTCTATCCGCTCTTATTATCTGCGAATCGTCTTTTATGCAGATTATTAACTTCGCGGAGGGTGCTCTCCTAAGGGACGCTGAACGCGCTAAAGAGTTGGAGAACCTTGGTACTGAATTGGCGACTCAGAAGTCGCTTTATGATGATGTCCAAGGGAAGGTAAAGGCTCTTGAAGGCGCTTGTCAGAAGGTTATGAGCGAGAAGGAGGAAGCTCTCAGATCCCTCCAGGCTAAGTCCGACGAGCTGCAAAAGGTCCTTGATGATCTAAATTCATCCAAGGAGGCTCTGGAGATGCAAAAGAAGAAAGCTGAGGAGATTCTAGCCGAAGATGGTGCTCGCATCTATTGGTATGGGGAGCGAATTCATGCTGCTTATGAGCATGGGCATCCAGATCGAGTACTTAGCCGCCCCAAGGTTCCCATCCCCGAAAAGGATCTAACTGAGAAGTGGGACAAGCTGGAAGCCGAGGATGCTGATATGGATGAGGTACTCTTCTTAGATTGGCAGAGTTTTCAGAACCCTCCAATTAGCTGCGAGATCCCTACTCAGAACGCGGAAAAAGAGGCACCACAAGACCTTTCTCAACCTGAGCAAGAGGTACCGCCCTCTGAAGCGGTTACTGATTCGAGGGTTGAGGATTCGCTTGAAGCAGATCCGCCCACTGGAGGAGATAAGGGAGCCACTGAAGGCGAGGAGGGCCATAGGGGTGAAGGAGAGGAAGCTGTAGCATAGTTTGATTTATATCTAGACTGTTGTATGTAACAAACTGCCCGTATATATATATTTTCTTTTGCTTGCCGCTTTACCTATACGTGCGATTGTTGCTTTATTCCTTATTGCCCTTTGTTTTCATACGTGACCCTTGCCCTTTTGCCGACTCCATATTTGTATTTCCTCGTAGTTTAGTTTCGTTTTCGCTAGGGTGGCCAGACCCTTTTTGCAATTTTTTGAGTACTCGTTAATTCGCTTAATTTTATGCCTTATCTTATAATTTTTCTTTCGAAAATAATATAATCATAAGGTTAATCATAAGGTTTTGCGAGTGATGCGTAATCATGCATCCGCCTTTCTTTAAGAGGCAACATATTTATGTGTTTTTAAGTTCAACCATAAGGTTTTTGCGAGTGATGCATAATCATGCATCCGCCTTTCTTAATAGGCAACACATTTATGTGTTTTTAAGTTCAACCATAAGGTTTTTGCGAGTGATGCGTAATCATGCATCCGCTTTTCTTAATAGGCAACACATTTATGTGTTTTTAAATTCAACCATAAGGTTTTTGCGCGATTTACCCGCCTTTTGTTTGTAGATAACACACTGAAGTGGTTGTCCTAAAAAGGATCCGCACTCAAACGTCGTATGCAACAATTGAATATCTTTATTGATAAAAGAAAAGACTTTTTGTTACATTGGTATATGAAATGTGCGGGATCAAAGCCTCATTAAAACCTTTTATCAGAAAACCCAGTGGGAAAAAACTCATAAAAGGAAAAAGAGTACTCGTCATTTCCCTGAACTACCCGGCCCGTTTATATAGGCGCAGATTTTCTAGATTCCAGGTGCGTGGGAGCTTTTTTCTGCTCATTTCTTCTATTTCAAAAGTTGATGGTCCCAGCTTCTTGGATACTCTATATGGTCCGATCCAGTTGACGCCTAATTTGCCTTTGCCATCTCTGGATTGTATTTTGTCCGCTTTTTTCAAGACCAAGTCGTTCTCGTTGATTATCACTTTTCGCACCCTTCTGTCATGATATTTCTTGATTCTATTGCGGTACATTGCCATTCGCATGTAAGCTTTTTCTCTTCGTTCTTCAACAGAATCCAATGCATCTCTAATGTTGATGGGATTTTGTGTGTCGCAATAATAAATTATTCGATCTGTAGGCGACTTGATTTCAACAGGTAGGACTGCTTCGGCTCCATAAACCAGCGAGAAAGGTGTTTCGCCAGTTGCTGCTTTTACAGAAGTTCTGTATGCCCATAACATATGGGGTATCTCGTCCGCCCAACCTGTTTTTTTATCACCTAGCCGCTTCTTGATACCTTGAATCATGGCCCTGTTGGTAACCTCTGTCATACCATTCGATTGGGGATGGCTTACGGAAGAAAAATGATTCTTGATCCCCATGCTTTCGCAGTATGCTTTGAACTTGACACAGTTGAACTGGGTGCCGTTGTCAGTTATAAGCTTTTGCGGGATTCCAAATCGCATGATAATGTTCTCTCGTAAGAACTCGATCATTCGTTCAGGTGTTTGAGCGGTTACTGCCTCTGCTTCTACCCATTTGCTGAAGTGGTCAACTGCGACTACCAAGTACTTCCTTTTCTTTGTTGTTTCTGGGAATGGACCCACTATATCGATTCCCCATGTTGCGAATGGCCATGCCGTCATTATAGAGATTTGTTCGGCTTCGGGAACATGCTTTTCATTCACATGGATTTGACAGCTGTGACATTCCGCTACCATCTTCTGGGAATCCTCCATCACCTTTGGCCAATAGTATCCCATTAACTTGACCTTTCTTGCCAACGCCGCGGATGCTTCATGTGCGCCGCACATTCCTTCATGGAGTTCTCGCAGTACGTAGTCTCCTTCATTGTGGCTAACACATTTCAACCATGGACATGTATATGATTTTCGATACAAAGTTCCATCTCGAATTGAGTATCTCGCTGATTGTCCAATTAGCTTTCTGGCTAGGCTTTTGTCATCTGGCAAGTCTCCCTGCTCCAGATATTGGCGGATAGGTATCCGCCAATCTTCATCATCTTCCAGCTCTTCAATGACCATAATCTGATCGACTTCAAATGCCGGTGCGGACCTTATCTCCAAATTGCATGCTTTTTGATTCCATGGTTCTCTACTCGCCGCTGCTTTTGCCAGTTCATCAGCCTTTGTGTTTTGGCCTCTTGGAACATGCACCATTTCCCAGACGACTCCCTTGTGTGTTAACTCCTGCGTCAATCTGCCGACTATCTGATGGTATTTGACCAGATCTTCTTGTTTCACCAGATAGTTTTTTGTGATCTGATTTATCATGAGTTTAGAATCGCTGTAGATCACCACTCTTTCTGGCGTAAGTTCATTAAGCAGCTTCAATCCGCATATCATTGCTTCACTCTGCGGCATTATTGGTAGTTTTGAAAGTTAACTTTGCCGCATAGTACAGGCGAATAACCTCCGGGCCTTTGATGACGACTCCCAGTCTAGCCCCATCTGTGGATAATGCCCCATCTGTGAACATGCTCCACTCTTCTTTTGTGCCTTTGGACGTTCATCTTCATCCCACGTGAATTCATTCACGAAATCGGCAAGTACTTGACCCTTTAGCGCTGGTCTTCCTTCGTAGCGAATATCGAATTCCCCCAGGCAAATTGACCATTCCATTAATCGGCCGGATGCGTCAGGTTTCTGCAGTACCTTCCGCATTGGAATTCCGGTTCTCACAATGATAGTATGCGCCTGAAAGTATGGTTTTAGCCTAGCCGCCGTGGTTATCACCGCGAGAGCCATTTTGTCCAACTTCGAATATCGAAGTTCTGCATCCTTCAAGACCTTGCTCACATAGTACACTGGATATTGTTGGCCCTCTTCTTCTCGCACCATTACAGTGCATATCGCCATACTGGTGACAGATACGTAAAGAAATAAATCTTCTCCGTCCTCCGGCCTGCTCATTAAGGGCGGATAGCATAGCAGTCGCTTTATACCCTCAAATGCCTCTTGACAATCCGGCGTCCATTCAAAGGACTTAGATTTTTTGATGGCATTGTAGAAAGGTAGACATCTTCTAGCCGAGCATGATATGAATCGCCCTAATGCCACCAACCGCCCATTTAGTCTTTGTACTTCTCTTACGTTCCTCGGAGTTTTCATCTCCATTACTGCTTTAACCTTCTCAGGATTCGCCTCAACTCCCTTGCCACTAACAATGAAACCCAGGAATTTTCCTGCCCTTGCTCCGAACGTGCATTTTTCTGGGTTCAACTTGAGGCCATATTTGATTAGCACTTCCAGGATTTCTTTGATATCCTGCGGGTGGTCTCGCATCTTCTTGCTTTTGATGATCATGTCATCTACGTAGATTGAGAAGTTCTCGCCTGACTTGTCTGAAAATATCTTATTCATCATCCTCTGGTATGTTGCTCCTGCGTTTTTCAATGCGAAGGGCATCACCTTGAAGCAATAGTCGCCTGATGAGTTATGAATGATGTTTTGATTTCATCCGCCTTCTCCATGGGTATCTGGTGGTAACTGGATTTCACGTCGGTGAACGATAAAGCTTCAAATCCTGCAGTTCTATCTACCAATATATCAATGTTAGGTAGCGGATACATATCCTTCGGACAAGCTTTATTCAGATCCTTGAAGTCGACACACATTCTGTACGTTCCATTTGGCTTTTTGACTAGCACCACATTGGCTAGCCACTCCGGATAGGTGACTTCTCGAATTGCATCTGATTTTAGCAAATCCGCCACAGCTTTTTCAATCGCCTTCTGCCGCTCTGGAGCGTGTCCTCTCTTTTTCTGTCGCACTAGGGTTGCACCTTTGTCCACATTCAAACGATGGGTTGCTATATCTGGACTTATTCCTTTCAGCACTTCATTCGGAGCGGCGAATGCCGACTCGCATTGGATCAACACCTCGGTAATGGCTTTCTTCGTTTCCTCGGGGAGTCCTGCCGCTATTCGTACATTCTTGTCATTTGAGATGGCGAATAGTTCTGTTTCTCCTAATGCTTCTGCCGGCAACTTCTCATCAACTTTATCCTCTTCACCTGGCTTTGGTTCAAGTGACAATGTATAGGCTTGTTGAGATACAAGTTGATCACCTTCAACTATGACTCGCCCTTGGTGTGTTGGCAAATGTAATGTCAAGTGCTTCATTGAGATGAGCGATTCTGTTTCCGATAGGAACGGACGCCCCAGAATTATGTTGTAGGCCAACGGGAGATCAACAATTGCGAATTCTAGATCACCTCGCCATTTTAGATTCTTATTGCCCATTTCTGCTTCCAACACCACTTGTCCACTTGTTTGAGACGATTGACCTCCAAAACCAGTTACATCCATGAATGTATGTTCCACTCGCTCGTCATTAATTCCCAACTTGTTGAATGCAGTCCGAGTAATAACATTACAAGAACTGCCAGTATCAATAAGGACTCGCTTGACGTCCCATCCTTCTACAGCCATCGTAATCACCAAAGCATCCGCATGCGGCTCCGTGATTCGCGCAAATGAGTAATTGAGGGCATCCCCCCTATGCGTGTTGCTTTTTCGCTGTTCACGGCGAGCCCTTTTTGTTGGCGGCTCATAGATCCCGCCAGCTATCATGTTTATCACCCCTTTCTTCTGTTTCTTTTCGGGCCTTGCTTCTCCCTCATGCGGGAGCGTTGTTTTCTCATCAATCGTTTCTTTTCTTACGAATTGGCCTAGCTTGCCCCTCTCAATCAGCTTTTCTATTTCCTTCTTCAGTTCATAGCAATCGTTCGTGTCATGGCCGTTCAATCTGTGGAACCTGCAATATTTGTTAGGATATCGCCCCAAACTAGTTCGACCTTTCGCCTCGGGGAACCGCACATCCTTCTTCAGGGGGCTCTTTTCGATACAAAGTAACACCTCCTGGCGAGTCGTATTCAATGGTGTTTGATATCCTCCCCCTTGAAAGGAGCGATCGCCTCTGCGAACAAAATTACCCTTGGACTGGGTCTGGCGTCGATTGTCCGAAGTGGATCTAGCAGCATCTCTCTCTCTCCGGGTTTGAGCTCTATGTTCTCTGTTGACATCGTCCACTTCCATGAATTCCTTTGCTATCTTCATGAGTTCGGCCACTGTGCGCGGCTTGTTGCGGATGATTTCCTCCCGCATGCTCCAATCCGTGGTTCCATCCGCCATGATGTTGCGGATGCTCACGATATCCGGGTTCTGCAACCGCACCAGAATATCGTTGAATGCGACAACAAATTCCCTTAGGGAATTATAGTTCCTCTGTTTGATCTCCTTCAGCTGCCTATCCGTCACATCTGCTGCTTTACAGCCCACGAACTTGGCACAGAAATCACGACTGTATTGATTCCAGTTGTGAATAGATTTAGCAGGTAAAGACCGAAACCAATCAGATGCCGCTCCGCCCAAAGTGGTCGAGAATAATCTGCAAATTATACTTTCACTCGCTCCCGCAACATCCATTAATTCTCTGTAGTTCCTGACATGAGCCTCAGGATCAGAATTAGGATCCCCATAGTATTTAGGTATCACCGGGGCCTTTATCCTGTGATCTGGTATAAATTCTCGCAACGACGGAGCAAAAGGCGAATCACTCCGCACCTCTGCTCGCGCCCTAGGCGTGTACCCCATTCGCTCCATCATGTTCCGTAGTTGATCTTCCAACTCAAGATTGGGTATTCGCCGAACTTCTTCCATCCGCTGCTGGTGAACTCGAGGTGGCATCCACCCGCCAATTGATGTTGAGATTTGTTCTCGCCGTGGTTCTAGCCGTAGTCCGGTTATAGGGTCAAAGTTCCAGGTGTGCTCCTGCCCAAACGTATTCGCCCCAGACGCCATTAATTCTGAATGCCCGTTAACCAAGGGTTCCGTGTGTTGTAGTGGAAGGATTCCTGGCATTCCCGATGTCGGTTGGGATGTTTGCCAGGTCGGATGGATCGTCATACTAGGATCGTGGTACGAGTAGTTGCTTGGATCGCTGCGTGGGTTCATGCGACTACTCTGACCTATCTGGGTTAGCTCTCGAGATGGCTGCGGAAGCGCAGATATGGCGGCAGTAGTCGATGGTTGTGTGGAGACAACAACAGGTTGTTGAGGAGCAGCCGCCACGGCGGTATTATGATCTTCCATTGCGGTTAACAAACTAATCATTCGATCCCCCGCCGCTTGGCTCATATTTGAAGCCAAGACTTGTCCTGCCATTTGTACGAAATCGCTATTGGACATCTCCATTTCATTTTGCACTTGAACCTCCAATAAGGGACTCAATTGTCCCGAAGGGCTTGACGAGTTGGGCACCACAGGCTGCGTACTTGCAGGTTGCGAATTCGCAATCCGTGGACCCCTTGAGTTCATACTAGTGGATCTGGTTGTAACGCCGGTCGTTCGTGATGGTTCTGACATGTTCTTTGTGTACCTTTAACCAAATGTTGGTAAAAAAGGTCCACGTTCACCGCACCAATGATAACTTGCTGGATCCGATTTGATGATCTCCGCCGTAGTTACCTGCAAAACAGAACCGGAGACAGGATCTCCGGAAAAACTCTACGACGATCAAGTCAGTTTTTGTAGGAGGGTTGGTAAATTGGCAATAGTATTGTGGGAAAAAATGTGAATGTACCTTTCCCCCTTTGGCCTTGGAGCTTTTTATAAGTGTTCTTAAGTAACCGCCGAGGGCGGTTACCCCTTCCAGGCCATGTTCCGAGGGCGGTTACTCCTTTTTAGGAGATGCCCCCACTCGTGGCTTTCGTGGCAACAAACGTGGTATCGTTTGTCCTGAGTGGGAGTTTTAGTGCTCCATTTAGGAATTCGGGGCGGTTACTCACTTCACCCGCTTCCTCTATTCGGGTCCCATCGCATCTTAGACCATGGATCTAAGTATGGGCTGGGCCCGTGTAATGAATTCGGCCCGGTTTGGCTTCGCGGGTCATCAATATTAAATTAATATTATTGACTCATTATAAATTGAGAACAATTGGTATCACACCCATAAATTTCATTCATTTTATTAGTGTTTGTTTTATCATTACAATCATTCTTTTTATCCCTTTTTAGTTTTGAGTTTATTCCCAAACTCTTCTAATCTCAATATCCAATCTTCCTAAGAGTTTTTATTTTTCTTTACTACGTTGCACCTTTTCCCTTGTAAAAATTCTACTGTAATCTCTATTTAACTTTTTAATTTTTATTTTGATCTATATATTTTTTATTTTTTATTTTTTTATCTCTGATTTAATTTCACTTTTGATCTTTATAATTATATATTTTTACTTTTTTCCTCAAAAAAATAAATTTGACCAAATTTTACTTTTTAATTTTCATTTGGTTCTTATATTTATTTATTTTTATTTTTATCTTTGGACTAATTTTATTTTTGATCTTTGTACTTATTTATTTTTACTTTTTTCTCCAAAAAATAATTTTGACCGAATTTTACTTTTTTTTTTGCTTTTATATTTATTTATTTTTATGTTTTTTATCTTTAGACTAATTTTGCTTTTAATCCTTGTACTTATTTTTACTTTTTTTTCTAAAAAAGTAAATTTGACCACATTTTCTAATTTTATCATATTATTCAATTTTAATATTTATATTTAATTATTTTAGAATAATTACTTTTTTAAATATAATTTTTATGCATTTTTTTTATCTGTTTCACTATCTTTTGATTTTAATGGTTGAAACAATTGATTTAATTCTTATAGTTATATGTGATTAATTTATTAATACATGATATTTATGTATAATAATTGTTGTTAAAAATAATCCATAATTGTGGTTGATTATCTCATTTGAACCAAACAACTACAAAGAAAATTAGAGACATATCATTCAATATCTAGAATCGAAACAAATATACAAAAGAATTCATGGTCATTCTATTCATTTCTCATGGTTTCCATTTCTGGATTTCTTTCTGTTATCCATACGTGAACCAAACGCCCCTTAACAATTTCCACTCTCTTTATTATTGAGGAGTCTCTCTTCATTTCCGATCTCTTCTTTATTTTATTTTTTATTAATAAAAAAATATCCTTAAAATGTTTTATGAAATAAAAATAAAAATTCAGTTAAATATTAATTAAGTATTCAAAAAAACCAATTGATGAACAATGACATTCACCTGTTTGGATAATGAAGTGGCTTGTTCCATTAATTAATGTGAAGAAAGTTTATCAAGTTGATGTACAATGACTCTCGACCAGTCTTGCAAAACGTTTGGCGGGAGGATGAGTGGTACATGTCGATTTATATACGACCATACAAAGATGTTTGAGGTAAAATAAGAGAGTTAAATCGACATTTTGAAAGAGTTTTTCGAATTATGAAAAAGAGTTTGAAAGAGGTTATTGAGTTTTTAAACTTCTAATTTTGAAAAACTATTTTTATGAGTCGTTTTAGTTAGGTTATTGTAATATTTATTTTAAAAGGTATTTTTAGGAAAAATTTATAAAATTAGATTTTTAAGAGACTCATTTATATTTTTAAATTTATTTCAATATATGTTATTAAGCTAGATACTTCCAATCCGTATAGCTAAAAACCCCTTAGATTTTTCAACTTCCTATCTTTCCAACTTCCCAAATCGTTAAATTCTATAAGAGTTTCAAGTCCAACATCTTCAATGATTATTGGCAAGTCATTGAATTTTGCAAGAGCTTCGACTTTTCAACTTCCTGTCCGTTGAAGAAGCAAAACACTATGATTATTGGCAAACCACCAACTTAGACTAATAAAAGTCGAAACTATACTTGACATTCATTATGATTATTGGTTCGTAAATTATCATTTTGGTTCACAAATCACCAAAAAACGAACAAAATTTATATGTGATATAGCTTCACAAATTATAAAATGCAAACAAAAATCATAAAATGAAAAGTAAATATAGTTTTGCAAATCATAAAATACGAAGCAAAATCATAAAATGCGAAGTATCGCAAATTAACTCAGAACCAAATATTTTGACTTCTAAAGCAATAAATCACATAAATACAACCAAATTAGTTTGAAAATCATCATTATACATATTAACATTAACCCTAACCAAACATAACACATTCAATTAATGCTAAATCACCCCAAAATCAAACAACAATGACAAAGTCAGAGGTTTGTGCGAATAAAGGTATTTTTTGAAAAATGTATTGGAAGAGTCTAGTTTGGTTGCATATGTTTAAATGAGTATAAAAATGTAACCGAGCCTTCCAGTTCGGCCTGTTTTGTAAATTTCTCATTTTTTTACCCCTAATTATTATCCTATACCCAAATAAATGTTGTTTTGTTCTTTACTAAAAGTAAATTAATAACATGATAAACATGTTTATCTAGCTACATTTAGGAGGTGTTTGGTTGCTCATTTTCATGCTCATGTTTATCTTTTCACTTCAAAAATGAGAGTTTTAGGTGTTTGATTAGTGATCTCATGTTTGCTTTTACACCTGAAAAGTAGCATTTTACAAAAGTAGAGAATCCCTTACTTTTTGAAAAAGCAGTTTTTTCTAACAACAAACAGCAAACCGTAACAGAAAACTGTAACAGCAAACAACAAACAATAGGTAAAACAAACGGGTCGTTAGTGATAGATGTCAATTAATAAATCTAAATTTACTAATATGTTTTTTAAAATCATATTTTTATTCAAAATGTTAAATTATAAATTAATTGGTGTATGTTAAAAAAATATATTTATATAATATCCAAAATACTAATAGTAATTCAAGTCTAAATTTTCAAAAATCTCCTCCTGCTCATTAGCTTTATTCATTAAATTTATTCATTTTACTTTAACAATTATTAAATATTAGTAATGTTGGTTTATATTTACATGTTTATTTAAATATTACTTGGTAGATAAAAAATATCCCGAAAGGAAAAAATATGACACCCTACCATAAGATAAGGTATCATCAATCAATCAGAATTTCATGATGCAAATCCAAAATGATCTTAAGAAGTTTTCAATCGTTCCTATTCTTCCTTAAGGAGTTGTATTGAAAGAGAATTTGACATTTTGAAGGCACGATGAAAAATATTAGAAAAAGTGGCCAAATACTCGTTGCAATATCAAAATAGAATAGTTTGTGTTGCATTTGCATACATAACTACATAAAATTATACAACATCCTTGATCCATCGTTTAGGATCATAGTGAAGATCTCACTTTTATTTCTCCAAAAATATTTTTCGATGTTGAATGTAGTATCACACAAGAGTTCAACATATGAGTACTAATGAAATGACAAAAGTTCTTAATGACATTACCACGAGTTTGACGAACACCCGACCCTAAACGACATCAATCGGCATCGGGCGTGAAATAGAAAGATCATAATCAATACTTAATAGTCTCCAAATATCATAAATATCACTATATTACAATTGCAATATCAAAGTTCTAACCATAATTCTAACAATAAGCAGCCAACTTCCAAACCGTGCCTAATCGGTCGGTAACCTTCTCTATATCATGTACTTTCTCACCTAAAAACATTAAAACATTTAAAAACGTGAGACAAAAATCTCAGTAAGAAACTATCAGCTATAAAAACCAACTTTATTTAACATAGCTACATATATACCTTTATAAAGAGATTTAATCAAAACCTTATAAAATATACTCAAAACGTAAGTTCATAATATAGTCAAAATACTAAACCAAAACCATAAAAATATATAATCTTGTATCCATACTTGAGTTCAAAACCTTATAAAATATTGTAATCAAATAAGTGTTTTATCAAACCAACTCGTATTTAATCAAAGGTAAAACCTTATATCAAAATCAATCATAACCGAAAACATAATTCAAATGAACTTAAAACATTGTATCCATCCTCGAGTTTCTCCCCTGAAGTATCAATACATAACCACATATATAATCGAGACGTCTCTTAACATTGCCTATCCCATATGGTCTTACCCAACACTTCGCTGCCATACCCAATAGGTCTTAAGACTGTGTACACAGGCCATGTCCCTCACTGAACATGGTCTTCAAATATAAAACCACCGATCCGGATAACTCTCGATGGATATAAAATCATAAAATCATAACGTGCTCAAATTTCCTTTCACAATCAAATTCCAAACTATTTCATAACTATAAATCATTTGGCTTCAATTAGCCCTTTTGTATCATAAAAATCATATTTGGACTTCAATCCAAAATAATAACAACAATAACCGCAACAGATTTCTCAATCCAAAAACAATTCGTAAGAAATCATCAAATTCATTTTGTTCAATATATATATATATATATATATATATATATATATATATACATTGAAACCAAAAACATATATGTATATATGTAAATCAACCAAATTAAGCCTTAAATCAACATAATCCAGTAAAATTTGAAATTCACATCGAAACATAATCAATAGCTTCATTTGAACCATAATTTCACAATAAAAAGCAAAATCGTGAAAAACCCCAATTTACAAAATTTCTGCATAACCTTAAAATATCACTTTCTGAAAATTCTTGGATTATATATATATATATCCAGATACATAAAACTCAAAATCTAGGTGATAGTTACTTACCTTGGCTACTAATGGAAGAAAATATACCCAATCGATTCTCGTCTGAATTCTGTCTAAACCATTTTCCTCCAAACACTGCCGAAACTCAAAAACTTTTTGATTATGACTTAGATCTATGTATAAGGATGCTATGGTTCCAATTTCGAGTGATTCGGACGGTCGAATCTCCGTAAATCAAAGAAACGGTGGAGAAACGGTTCAGAGAAAACTGGTGAATAAAAAAAACGTAAAACAGAAAAGAAAAGAAAATTAAAAGAAAAGGGATGATCCTAATCTCCTGCCTCTTCGCACATATATATATATCAAAATCTAGCGAATATCCAGTTTGGTCCTCCATCTTTATATAATCTCTTAAAAATTACTCTAAACTTTTAATTGACACATAAAAACATCAAATTAACTCCAAACTTGTCTTATAACACCAAATAAAAATCACTCACCTAATAATTATAATATATATAACTATCAAGGTATAAATTCTAGAAATTGAGACACGGATGTGACAGTAAACAACCCCAACGTGCATCTTAAAACATTTGTTTTACTTGTATGAATAGATATATGTTTACTATTTTTTTCTTTACTTTTTATGTATTAGTAAAAACCTAAGAATAATTTTCATTGTTTAAATATATTTTATGTATTAATGAAGACCCTAGTTATAACATGTATATATGACGTTTAAGAATATGAATTATTAAAAAAAGAAAATAATAATCATAAAATATCAATGTCCTTATTTATTGTTTTACACAAATAGCTATTAGCAACCAGCAATGAGAAATACACGGTTGGTCCATTTGGGGGGCCAATTTTACACGTGTATGCATATTTTTTTTTGTGCTAAATCAAACATGCTCAAAAAAAAAAAATCGTATATATACATGTTATCATATAAGTGGTAAAAAAATAAGCTAGATTTAGACTATAAAAATAAGATTAAATCGTTTTGAACAAACTCAGAGAAATTTATCATCTATCATATATTAAACAAGTTGGATTTTATAATTAAATGCAAACTCAATTAGTTAATTAATCATTCCGAACTTTCATTTGTCAGAAAATAGAGCGCCAAAACTATTCATAGTATGGATAGTTATAACAGCTGGAGGGGTGGTTCCAGCGGTCGGGAGGGGAGGGGAGAGGGGTTGTACCCTTTTAGGCTCCCTCATGTCTTTGCTCCTAAAAATCAACTAAGTTTTATAAAATAAGTTTATACAAATAGCTAGTCCAATCAACTAACAGCTAAGTTCTATTTGTCAAATAGAGTCATAGTCTTAATACATTAAGAGTTTATTAATTTGGTTTAAAAAAATGATTAGTCCTAAATTTACGAAGTGTTTTAAGTTTGGGTTAATTACAAATCTAGCCCAACTAAGAAGGGTCATTTACATATCTAACCCACTTTGCTTCCATTTTACCAAATTAGACCATTTCATCCACTTTGGACAAAATTACCCTTAGTTCTATTGATTGATAGATCGATTTTTGATATCAATCGTTAGCGATTTTTTAGATTTTTGAAGTATTATGTTCAATTTCCCGTAGAAATTGTATGTTTTTAGCTTATACGTCTGTTTTTCTCGCTGGTCTTGCCTCTTTCTTCATCTATAATAGTATCATTTCAATTTTCTCAATTTTTCAACATTTTTCTCCATTGTTGTCGCATTTGTGACGAAATTTGTCGCATTTCGTCACAAATGCGACAAGTGTTGTCGCATTTGCGACGAAATGCGACAACTGTTGTCGCATTTGTGACGAAATGCGATAAATTTCGTCACAAATGCGACAACAATGGAGAAAAATGGTGGAAAAAATAGAAAATTGAAACGATACCATTACAGATGAAGAAAGAGGCAAGACCAGCGAGAAAAGCAGGCGTATAAGCTAAAAACATACAATTTCTACGGGAAATTGAACATAATACTCCAAAAATCTCAAAAATCGCTAACGATTGATATTAGAAATCGAAGAAGATGAACAGAAGAAGAAGAAGAAGAAGAAGAAGAAGAAGAACCAGAACTAGAAGAAGAAGCCGAAGAAGAAGAAGCGGAAGAAGAAGAAGAAGAAGCAGGAGCAGATCCATCGATCAATAGAACTAAGGGTAATTTTGTCCAAAATGGATGAAATGATCTAATTTGGTAAGATGGAAGTAAAGTAGGTTAGATATGTAAATGACCCATCTTAATTGGGCTAGATTTGTAATTAGCCCTTTAAGTTTTCTAAATTTGTTTAAAGTGATATAATTAACTTTTTAAATTCACATGTTAGGGCAATAGAGGATTTAAACAAATTTAACATGTTTAAGCAAGTTTATATGGTAATTAGCATCCGTGGTCACAAAAGTTTGGATAATATCTCTAAAAAATCATAAAAATTTAATTTGTCTCAATAAAATCACTTACGTTTGTCTTTGTCCCAATAAAGTCACTTTGAACGTTTTCCGATTATTTTTTTCCGGAATTGATTACTTGACATCTAATCACATGTTTCAACGTCATGTAGCATGATAAAAAAAAATAACCATAAATTAATTCAAATAAATAAGGATTTTCAATTAAAATTTTAACTACAAATTAACTCACATGATATATTGATTGTCAATTAAAATGTGTACTTATATTTTTTTTTAATGTCAGGTGGTGCTGACGTAAGGTTGAGATGTCACATGAACGACTTCGGAAAAAAAAAAAAGACTGAAAAACATTAAAAGTGATTTTATTAGAATAAAAACAAACTTAAATTGTTTTATTGTGAGATCAGCTTCTAAAATATTATCCAAACTTTTAATTACCCAAGTTTACAAGAATAGATAAACACTTTATATCTTTCAAAAAAAAAAAAAAAAAAGATAAACACTTTATAAATTCAGTAGCAAATTGCATATTATTATATAGAATTACACTAGTAGGGAGACAAGATAAAAGAACCTGGGATAGTGTGTACTTAGAATAATAATGAGTGCAACTAGAGCTCGGAAACGTTGAATAAAGGGGTGACTTTATTTTGATGCCTCCAAGGTCATTTTAAATAATGTAAATCGATTTCCAATGTGCATAATTAAGCCTAAAGGGAAAATAAAGAAATCCGAGTCAAGAAGGAGCCTTGTGCTCAATCTCCAACTCAAAGTTTGCTTTTATTAGTGCTCTACAACCTCTTTCAAATTAAGCTTTAATTACCGTAAAACAAGGCATTTAAGCATTATGCAATCTCATTAATTATTTTATTTTATTTCCATTAAGCAGGGGTAAGCAAAAAGTCCAATAACTGATGACCAAACCGATAACCGAACTGAAATTCTTATTTGGTTCGGTTATTTTATAATTTTATTCGGTTCGGTTGTTAAATTTTTCTTGTTCGGTATTCAGTTATCGGTTCGGTTATTCCGAAAAAAATATTAGTTTAACCGAAAACCGAACTAAATATATATTTAAATAAACATAATATAATTTTATTTATTTATTGTTTTTCATACTTTAATTTGTACAAGAAATCCTAAAATTTTAGTTTTAAATATTATTGAATTAATTTATAATATACTAAGATATTTGGTTAATTGAATTTGAAATTGTAAATTCTAAATTAATAAAACTCAAATTTCATAATTTATAACATTTTAAATATTTAAATTAAAAATATAAAATTTTCGGTTTTCGATTTCGGTCAACTTGAGTTATTTTAGTTATTTGATATGATTTGGTTTTTAAAATTATATAAAATTCAGTTCATTTGGTTCGATTATAACCGAACCAAACCGATGCTCACCCTACGTTAACTCACTCTCTCAAAACTTGTCTGTCCTGTCCTGTCCTGTCCTCTTTCAGTTTTCATGTTTTTCTTTTTGTTTCTGCACCCAACTTATCAATGCTAATTTGATTCTTCTAACTTTAAATTCTTACTTAAAAATACATTTATATTACTGAAAAATATAACAAAAAATAATAGAAAATAGTATAAAACAAAACACCAAATATATAATCATGCATGTATGAATATATACATAAATTGACACTTGCCTTCACTAGCTCTTATTAACTTTTAAAAAATTGATTAATATATCAGGATTTCTGGACTTAGACTAAAAAAATTGATCCACCCATGAATTTATAGAATATTTTGTTAGTTACATAAACTTAAAATAATATATTTGTCATCTGGCTTTATTTAGCATTCTAAACTTGTTTACATTAATTTAGCTATAGGTTATGGATTTATTTAAACTGATTTATATTTTCATTTATTCAAATTCTCTCTTACTCTTATAGGTGCATTTAAAGATTTACATCCCGTTTATTTCTCTTACTCTAGTTGTTTGCTGTTTCATTTCAAATAAGAGATTTTAAAGTGTTATGTTAATATTAAAAACAGCTGTGGATTGAGTTTTGACAATGAAACAATTCCTTTTCCAAATAGCAACAAAATGATGCTTTTTCATTCTACTTTTATTGTTAGGCTTTTTCTTCACTAAATATCCTTTTAAAATTACAGTAAACATGACAGTAGCAATTACCTTCTTCTCCATCTATTTTATTTCTTCCTCAAATCCAACATATATAGTGATCATAAAGTGTGATTACAGTCTTCATTGAATTTCTTTTGTTTTGTCGTTATGTTTGTCGAAGTTATGTTCTCATTCGCTGAATTTTGCTTCGAACGGAAGTAATTTACGCTCTCTGTTTGAATAATTTTCAGAGACGTTAAATTTGTAATGGGTATTTGGGGGTTTTGAATTTTGGTGCCCTGTTAGTCGGTGAAACCTTCTTTTTCCTTTCCACTATCCATAATTTTCAGTGTTAAATAAAGCTGCTGATTTGATCATAATAAAGCACAATTAAGCATATGGATTTATCACTTTTTCCTGTATGCATGGTTCATAGTCTTTCAACATTATATGAAACAATATAGGACATTAATGACATGAGTAAACTATTAGTGCTAGAAGCACAATGTGTTGAATTAGGGATAAGTGATTAGAGATAAATTAGATGAGAATAGAAGAATTTGAATAGAATTAGAATTGTATTTTCCCCTGATAAGGATTTGTGTTAGAATTGCATATTTATACAGTCAGCAAGATAAGTAGAAAAGATAATTTAAATTCAAATAACTAAATCAGATCCTAACTAAGAGCAAGATAATTAGCATCTAATATTGGCTAATTATCTCGTGAGATATTAATGGAGTGAATATCTCTAACTCCTCTTCAAATCGATGACGGAATTTGACTTGCAGTCTTGAACGAAGTAGTAAGAATTGAGTAGTAACTAGAGGTTGAGTCAATGTATTTCCAATTTGATCATCAATTGGAATGAATTGGACATTGATGAACCCGGTGCGAACATGTTCCCAGACAAAATGTGTTTTGTGCGAGTATAAAAGACTGGTTGACAATGAGATAAATAGCCCCGACATTGTCACGTTAAAGTTGTATTGGTTTTGGGACCGGGCAGCTAAGCTCGTTGAGGGGAGAGTGGAGCCATAGGAGTTTGGTTGTAGCATTGACAACTTCTTTGTATTCACTTTTAGTGGAGGATCCATAAATGGTTGGTTGTTTTATTGTATTCCAAGAGATTAGACTATTGCCTAGAAAGATGCAGCATGCTCCTATGGATCGTATATCATCCAGACATCCATCCCAGTCACTATAGTAATGAATGTGGGTTGCAGGGATAGAAGAGAAAATAATGTCAATGATCATGTGTACCTTGAATATATGGTATAACTCGTTTGATCTGTGTTCATCCATAGGGGAGTCAAGGAACTGGCATAATCTATTGAAGAAGAATGCAATGTCATGCCATGCAATGTGAGATAGTATAGAGCTCCAACAATGTTGCGATATTCATATCCTGAAGAAAGTAGTGTGCTGACCGCCTTGGGGATATTGCTACCAATGCCAAAGATTGAGACTTACTTGAGACATAGGGTCATAAAAACGGAATTATGGCTTTGTCTAGGTGGAAATCAACAAAACAGAAATAAGAATTTGAATATTGGTGATCATGGATTTAATGAGTTGATATTTTCCGGGTATTCTGCAGCTCATTCAACAGCAATCTCAGTTCCCATGGAATACTCTTCCTGTTCCGGCTAAGATTCAAATCTTTGTTTGGAGATTCTTTCAGCTCTGCGTACTGAAGGGCTGAATGTGTATTAGATATGATAATATTGAGCTATTGGTCCGCCACTGAAATTGACCATTTTATAATAAATAGATCATGAAAAGCAAAACCGGAAGTAAGTAAGTTAATCTGAATGGTAAAACTAACTCATTTTTCCCATTATTTGAATATGACATATACATTTATGGCATTAATTAAATGGGTGGGGTGGCTAGAAAGCAGAAACATAAGAATGAATGAAATAGTTAAGCAACTTTGAGTCCACTAGGACGTTTTCCTTCCATGGCATCCTTCTTATTGCGACAATCAGCACAAAGGAAAGGACCTTGCCAGGGCTTTGAGCTTGTTGAGAATATTCCTCCAGCATGAACTGATATCCCCTCACTCGCACCTAGGTCTACTTGGCATACTGCACATGTGAATAGACTTGATCTTGATTCTACATCATTCCCCAGTCTGCAACACCAACCATCCCAATATACACACATTATATGAAGGACATTCATTCTATTCATGACCCCCAAACAAGAGCAGCCAAATCGGCATCATTAAATGATGCATGATGTGGTTACTAACCTTTCAGCCAGCATTGCTGACCCTTCTTCAAAAAGTTCTTCAACTATTGCAACAGCAGAAAGCTTCTTTGACAGCTTGCTCGCAGAATCATGTGATTTCTTCCTGAATAGCAATGCTCTTAGTTTGTTCTGCTTCTTCGGAGGAGTCGACGGTTGTGCTGAATTGTCTGGAGGAATTATGTCTACAACTATGCATGTTGTGTCATCCTTTAATCCCCTTGTCCTTAATGCTTCCTACAAAATCTATCATCCGTTACCCAACTAGAAAGAGTTTTGACCATAATTTAACACTAAGGATATCGATAATTTATGTTTGATCCCTGATGTCCGTGTGTTAGCACATAGGTAATCAGAGGTTGTGTGCTAGAAATTGTTAGCTATTGTGCATTCAAATATGACTGGTAAGGATTAAGGAGAAACAGTGTATATAGCAAGGAATATAATCAATCACCTTGACAACTTGTCTAGCAGCAAGCTCTGCTGGCAACCCGCGACAAGATTTTGCTGCCATTTCCGAGGAAAGGGCGTCCCATATGCCATCAGAAGCAATCACAAGCCTACCACCTGCATTTGACAACTTTTATGTGGACAGAAGAAAATTATATTTCACCTATAGAGAGATTAATAGTATACATTATGATTGCAGAACATCACAGTCAAGACAGAAATTAAATGTCCAAAATATAATCAAGTAATGAATTCATGATGCAAAGGACAAAACTGATGCTTTGCTTACCTTTACTTGCTTGACATGAGGAACTGGAACTATAAACTCGCCAACATCCATATCCCCAATTGACCTAGAAAGGCATAAACCTCCTGGCCAGCATCGAAGCGGCCCAATCTGTAAATATTAACCATAACATCAACCAAAACAAAACAAATGATTTTCCCCCATTTAAATGAAAACCAGGGATTTGGATTTATGCTTTGAGAAATGTGAGTAATATTCTAAAGCACTTCACCTCAGTGCCACCAACAATGCTAAGCCTTCCAACTTCGCCGCCACTTGCAGTTACACGTTCCCTCCTGCAAATAAAATGCAAGAAATTAATATTCGGCTCAATACTCCGGAACAACACTAAGGTAGTTAAAATAAATGCATACTCCTCCACATTCTCCTCAAGTCTATGATCCACAGTTAAGGTAGAAACTGCACCACCTTGGGCGTCCAAAATACAACGGGAATCCCCAACAGATGCAACTGTAACTGTCCATCCATCAACTATGACAAATGTTGCTGTAGTACCTGATGTTTCTCCTGAACACATTTAAATCAAAAGCCAAAATAAATACAATGTAACAAAGAGAATTCAACTAATCAAACAGTGAAGAATTTGGGGTAAACTGCTTACCTCTGCTCTGGAACTCCTTGTCAGTCTTCACAAATCCAGCAACCAATGCTCTAGGTAAAGCTTGAAGCCACTCATCTCGCCCAAGCCCTCGAGGAATAGCACTCAAAATATGATTTAACAGGTTCTCCCTGGTATAAATTGCTGCGGCATTTCCATTATGCCCATCAAAGATCTGAAAGAAGAGAAGTTCACCATCTTATAGATGAAGAAAACAGATTCAAGGATTCAACCACATTACAATTATTCAAGAACCATTAAACCCATTCAAAAATACATCTACGCTACTTCATTCCTTTTTTTTTTTTTTTTCAAGAACCATTATTCAAGAACCATATGGTATTGAATAGGATATATATCTAATTTAAAATAGTCATTTGAATTTTCTTATATTTCAAGATCACCAATAATAAGAAATTGAATACAACAACAACAACAAACCCTTAGTCCCGAAATGATTCGGGGTCGGCTAACATGAACCATCATATAAAACCGTGAAAATCAAGTCGTGTCAGCGACACAGATTCGCTCCCTCCACTCCGTCCTATCCACTACCATATTTTCCTCAATTCCCAATAAACTCATATCACTCTCGATCACCCTCCTCCAAGTTTGCTTAGGTCTTCCCCTACCCCTCACCACTACGTCCCTTTGCCACTCTTCGGTTCTCCTAACCGGCGCATCAAGCGCTCTACGTCTCACATGGCCAAACCACCTTAGTCGGTTTTCTCTCATTTTATTCTCAATAGATGTGACCCCTACTTTTGTCCTAATTATTTCATTACGCACCCGGTCCTTTCTCGTGTGACCACACATCCATCTCAACATACGCATCTCCGCCACCGACATCTTATGGATGTGGCAGTGTTTCACTGCCCAACACTCCGTACCATATAACAATGCTGGTCTAATTGCCGTCCGGTAGAATTTTCCCTTCAATCTATTAGGCATGCCAGGATCACAAAGGAAACCCGTAGCACTCTTCCACTTCGACCAACCAGCTTTAATCCTATGAGCAACATCTCCATCTACTTCTCCATCCGTTTGGATAATAGATCCTAAATACCGGAAGCAATCCGAGGCCTGAACAACTCTCCCATCCAGGATGATTGTCCCTGCCTCCCTACTCCTACGGCCGCTAAACTTACACTCCAAATATTCTGTCTTACTTCGACTCAACTTAAAGCCTCTAGATTCTAGAGTTTGCCTCCATAGTTCCAACTTCATCTCCACTCCTTCTTTCGTCTCCTCAACCAACACAATATCATCTGCAAACAGCATGCACCATGGTATACCATCTTGAAGTGAACTTGTTAGTTCATCCATAACGATGGCAAAAAGAAATGGGCTTAGTGCGGAACCTTGATGCACTCCATTAATAAGAAATTGAATATGTAACCAAAAAAAAAAAAAAATAATAATAATATGTATAAGGAAATTCAACAAAATCTTTCAGCAGATTCATTATCAAATTTCCTATTTCTCAAAGGATAAATTGACATATTCTCTATACAAAACCATAAAAGTAGGAGCAATAGAATAGAAGTTAAGAAAATACCGCAAAGACAGAAAAGGTGGAAGAGGAATTCCCCATAACTCGCTGGCAATCAGTTTTAATGAGGAAATAATCTTCCCCTTTCCTAGACTGGGCTGCGTGACCATATCTAACAGTTGGCTTCTCCATCTTCTCGCTCCTCATCTCTCTGCTGATCAATGCAGCAAGAGGCACCAGATTATCACGACGCCGCCTCCCTTCTCCAGAAGCCATTATTACCTCTTCAAGTAGCTTCGGGGGCTAATTACCAGTAATTTGGCTTAAAGCCATATGATAGACCAACGACAAAGCTTTCAATTTAGCAGAACTCCAAATATCAGAAATTCCTGTCGCTCTTCAATTCAGAAACATGACAACTCCTCGAAATTCATTTGTCTTGCAATTAACCACCAAATTTTCCAACTTGATCTGTAGTTATGATTTGCAAAATAAAAGCAAGAGGTTAGACCAAGATCGAGGTATGTCGGTTAAGGAAATTGCATTTATGACTAGTTATTGCAGAGAAGCGGAGCCAGATTAGACTAAAAAAGAAGAAGAAAAGTTGAAGATTGAAAAGGCAGCAGTTAATTAGCGATTGAACAGAACTCAAGAGAAATAAAGTACCAGTAAAGAATGTCTGATTGTCTGAGTTGAGAGCAGAGGCAAAAATGCAGATCTGATAGCGATAGTAAGCAAACAACCACCGGCAGCAGCACGTTGAAGAATCAACAAGGATATGGAACGCGTTTTGATGAGAAGATATGAACTGGAATCCCCATTAATGCAATTAAACCAAACCCATATATCAATTTTATATTATAAATAGAACTCACATCACATCCCCACCGGGCAACTAAATAAAAAGTACCGACCCAGTCAGCTTCTGTAATGTAAACCAAAGGGTTTCTTTTAATTGGGGAAGGAAAGTTGCTTTGCTGACTCTACAAAGTATACTCCTCTCTGCTAAAAAGCTCATCTTTTTAACCCCGAGATAACCATTTTAATTTTCCAGGGTATAGCAACTTGGAGTTGAGGGTTGTAGAATCAGACAAAGAGACAGTGTTGGTGCTTGCTGGGTAACTGTAAAATGAGAAAAAGTGGTAGGTATTGTGGGGACCTCAACCAATCAAAGATTGGAAATTTAGTAAATTAATTTTCTAATCTGTTGCAGAGAAATGAGTGAAAAGCTGACGCGTGTGGAAGGGGATTGCATGTGTTTCTGTGTTGGATCATGGATGTATCTACAAATTCCCCAATTGTATCTTAACAGTAGTAAGAAAAATCAACCTTTCAATTCCATTTTGAATGTCTTAGTTTAGTTTAAGTATTTGATCCCATTTATTAATTTTCAATATGACTTTTTAGATGTAAATTAACCTTATAATTACTTTCGCTCTTAAAAGAAACTAATTTTAAATTTGATTTGGTTTTAAAATCTCTAATGTTATATGAGTATGTATTTGTAAGAAAATTTCTACGATACGAGGGCACCAAATTTGAGTAGAAGGAGAATCTCTCGGTTTATAATTGTTGGTGGTGCCCCATTCGCATTCTTAGCTATGACTGATTTTCATTCAAGATAGAAAGAAAATGAGTTTGGATTGGGATTAGTGCACCTTCAAAGAGACAACAGATTGGTGAGTGAGTGACATGTGGATAGGGATATATGCCCTAATAGGGCTGGGCACAGTTCGGTCCAAGTCGGGGATTCATGAATCTCCAGTATTGGATTGAAATTCGGAGATTAAGAAAAGGAAATCTCCAGGATTGGATTGAAAGAATAAATCTCCAGAATTGAATTGCCCTAAAATTTCAGTCCAGTCCAGTTCGGGGATTCGGAGATTCGGTTCCGGTCCAATCCAATATAATTTTTCGGTGATTCGGATAAATATGTAATAGTTTAGGTCCTAAAAAATAAATTAAAAATTTAATTTACAAGATAATAAAATAGAAAATTTTATTATCTTACATAACTTGAAATAAATGATTTTTTTTTAGGAAGTAAACAACATTCATTAAAAGTTACAGTAGACAACAAGGCTAAAAAAACCCCACAAAATCAAAGTATTAAAAGTCACGGTAGACAACAAGGCTAAAAAACCCACAAAATCAAAGTTACAAAATAACAAATCCATAAAAACAAACAATCTTTAATTCAAAAAAGACAACACTTCATTAACAAGATCTCTCTAATCATTATCCCAATTTGTAATTGAATCTTCTTAACACAACAAATTCATTATTTTCCAAAGCAAAGGCAGTAAAAGCCAAACATCAACCTAAACATATAAAATTTACCATATTAGTGAATCAACAAATGTTAAATTAATTAGCTTTCACTTCAATAAAATTAATCAACACACTAGCAAAAAGTAAAAGGAAAAAAATATGCTTACCAAAGTGCATTTGATTCGGTTAAAAAAAACCTTAGATATCCAATTGAAATACGGATAAAAGAGATGATGCAATTTCAGGATCAGAACTAATTTCTACAAATTAAATAACATTTATATAGTTAGTATTCATAAACATTTAATTAAAATAAAACTATGAAGTATAATTGCTAAGTAAATATTACCTTCTTCAACAGTTTCAAGATCTTCAACTTCCTCTTCATGCTTGAAAGCTTGAGTTGAAGTTTTCAACCAATCTTGACAACAAATCAAAACCGCAACTGTAGCAGGAGTTAAAGAACTCCTAAATTGATCCAAAGTTCTACCACTTGTGCTAAACGTAGATTCAGAAGTCACAGTTGAGCATTGAATTGCAAAAACATCTTTTACAACTTTGGATAAAGCAGGATATCGCATAGCATTAACCTTCCACCACAATAGAAGGTCAAACTCAATTACATATTTTCAGGTGCCTTATTGACATATCTTTCCCATTCTCCCTCAATTGACATATCTTTATCAATATTCAAAAAATAATCATCAATCTCATCATCAATGTCATCATCCATTTCATCCAAACTAGAAGAATGTACTCCAAGATTCACATTTTCTTGCACATTTTGCACTATATACTCATCTAACAATGCAATAATAATCTTTGTGACTTGTGCCACCAACTCATTAGCATCGTTCTCACTATAAAATTCAGTGTACTTAGCCATCAAGTACTTAATTTTATACCTTGGGTCAAAAACCACCGATACAAAAAGCATCACATTCATTGTGTCAACAGAACCCCAATACTTATCAATTTTTTCCCTCATTTGAGTTCCCATGTATTTTAAGGAAGGATTTTTACTGTTTTGACATAATGTAATATCCTTGAGAATTTTCATTACCTTGGGAAAATAAAGGCTAGAGGTAGGATATGATGAACCTGAGAATTTACAAGTTATATCATAAAATCTTTTAAAAAACCTACAAAGATTCTTAATACTCAACCAATCACTCTCAACAAGAATATCATTCACAAAATCCTCTGCATATTTCTTATCAAGATCTTCTAACTTGTCAAATGCCTTTGATATCCTAATGCAACATCTAACATCAAATAGGTGCTATTCCGCCTAATGGGGCAATCATAGCATAATGCTTTTGTATACTTAATACCCGACGCCACACAACAACATTTAAACATAGCCAATCTTTATGGGTTGTTTCGGATATATCTAACCACAGCTCTAATTCTTTTGATTAAACCATCCACTAGTTTAAGACCATCTTTGACAATTAGATTAAGAATGTGAGAACAACACCTCATATGAAAAGACACTCCATCCAACACAAGTGCATTCTTTTTTACTAATCTTTTTTTCAATTGTTCAATAGCAATATCATTTGCTGAAGCATTGTCAACAGTAATGCACATGACCCTAGTCAACCCCCACTCATCCATGCAAGAACTAATAGAATTAGCAAGATGAACCCCTTTATAACTCTCTAGAAAAAATCGAAGCAGAGAGAATGGGTAAAAGAAGCACGCAAATCTATTTTATAAAATGTTTAAAAATTTTAATATTTAAAACTTCTAATATTTGTTACTTAATTATATGGTTAACAAGAAGTAGAATTGGTTCAGATGGTTAAGGCGATTAACAATGTTCCATTTGGTTAGGTTTTCGATTCTCCATCTCTACATTTTAGATAAATATTTTTTTATTTCATTTTATAAACGGGAATTAATCGGGATAATTTTTATGACTATATAATAATGTTATACCTTATTAATAAATTATAAATTTATATTATTGTAATTAGTTTACCAAACCTTATAAAATATATACCTATATATTATATAATATTTCTCTTTATATAAAGTTAATGTATGAAATATAAATTTATTATTGCTAAACTTTCGGTTATTTCAGTTCGGTCCAATCCAATCCAATCCAATCCGATTATCAGTCCGGTCCTGGATAAATTTCGGTCCAGTTCGGTCTAGTTCTTTGACGAAAAGTCAACGGTCCAATCCAGTTCGGTTCTCCAAAAAAAGTCAACGGTCCGGTCCAATTCCGGAGTTTTTTCCTCGGATATTCGGTCTGGTCCAGTATCTCCAGGATCCGCGCCCAGCCCTATGCCCTAAGAGTATTTCTAGTGGGTGTTACAAGCTTGTTGCTTATAACACCCAACCAATAGAGAGGTTGTGTTTTCTGTGTTGCAAGTAAAGGATTGTTACTACTGTTAGTAACATGAAGTAATAAAGGTTGGGAAATTTAAATTTATTGCATCTGTTGGAGATTGTGATGCACGCAGGTGTGAAAAGCCCCTAACAAAGTGTGTGTATTTCAAACTTTCTATATGGAGAGTCTTTTGTGGAACAAAATGGCAGCCAAAGGCTGCCATTCATTATAAAATATAATAAAATTTCTTTTCATTATTATTTATATATATACAGAAATCTTATTATTTTGTTTTTTAAACCTTTATTATTTTTACTTTATCTATGTGGCAGATCATATATCTAACTGATGTTACAACCATTATTGTTGCTCTAACTGTTCACTATGTATCAGACCATAAACAAACATCTACTTCTCATCCGAGTCTGATAAATCTTATTCTGAGACATATATTAATCCAATTCTTGTTTCACACCAATCTCGTTTATCTTTTAACGGTTAACTATCCACTTTTCTACCCAATTTTTGGGTTAACTTAATTTACATCTATAACGTCTTTTCAATTTTGCCTTTACTTCCTCTACAGTTGGAAATTTAAATCCGAATATAAAAAGATCATACTTTTTATAATTTACTAATATAAGAACTCATTTTACCATTAATCAATATACCATTTTAAAAGGGTCTAGTGTAGAAAATAAATTTAGTTGAAATAAAGGATAAAAACTGCAAGGCTATCTCATTTTTTTTAGAGATAAGATATGAGACAGAGGAATAATGATCTTATTCCTCAAATCTTATACCAAGTGGGTGGAATAATTTTAGGTTCCGTTTGTTTTACCTGTTGTTTGCTGTTTCCTGTTACGGTTTGCTGTTTGAAAATGCTGCTGTTTCAAAAAGCAGGGATCCCTGCTTTTATAAAAAAGCTACTTTTCGACTACAAAAGACAAACAGGAGGTGTCTAACCAAACACCTTAAACTCTCATTTTTAAAGTGAAAAGGCAAACAGGAGGTCGAAAATCAGCTACCAAACACCCCCTTAATATGACAGAAAATTATATCCAACATCTTTTAAAATTGTACCATATTAACCATTCTCAAATAATTCACTTTTTTTCACACAAAAAATTAACTTCATTAAACATCTCATTGAGAAAATCTATAATAAAGACGGATTAACTATCCAAAATTTAGGATCTGTTTGAGAGTCAGATGCTCGAACTAAGGACTAAACAACCTAAGTTCACTAACTTTTTGATATGAGATATATAAAAAAATGGAAAGACTCGTAATAGGTACTACAAAAGCCTTTGACAATATTTAAAACACATTTTTGTTTTTGTTTTTGTCTTAGTGAAACAAATTGTTCTTTATTACTACTTTATTTGGTTTAAATTAAGTACTTATTTAATTATTTCGGGAGATGGAACCGGTTCTCACAATAGACCTGATTCACGGAACAAAAACATGATCACTCGAGAGGCATCACGCTTAGTCTTACTAGTGCCAACATCAATGAGCCACAACAATAATTCAAAGAAATTCATCGATGTGAATTTCAAGACGTGACAACAAAAAATGTCATTTTATTTTACCATGCTTAATCTGATTTTTCTTAAGGATGATTCTCTTGTTATCACAATGTATGAGATAGGTGTTGCTACAGTCTTTAATGCAGTTGAGGCATGGAAGCATTTAGACTTCCTTTGCAATAATTAAATTATAAATAACTTGACCAATGATAATTATAGTGTCAAGAAATTGAAGAAGAAAGGATTTACTTCACTTAAAAAATGCACAGCGGCGATTCACATGCTTGCCTAAAGAGAAGTCGTTGATCGTGAAGATGAGTATATTAAAATTGTTGAGTGTACTGCAATAGAATGCCTTGAAAAACTATGTCGTGATATTATCGAGGTGTTTAAAGTAGTCTATATGAGGAAGCACTATGCCAAATAGTCTCTTAGACGACAATTAAAAACCATCATCCCGCAAGATATAAATCTTTCAAGGGGCTCGCTGCCGTCTGATGCACCTTCAGACAACGGTTGGATTCTGTCATCTGAAGGCACGACACATAACATTAGCCTATTTGTGTACTGTCATTTTCCTCTTGTTACGATGCGGCTGATGTATTGCTACTGCCACCTTTAATGTCATCACATGACTTACTAATAATTAAAAATGTCAAATAGATATATGGAAAATTGGCTTATTGGTATCCGTGATGACAGTTTTTATAATAATTTTTGTCGTTGTAACTTGTTTCAGATGTCATAGGTCTTAATCAATCATGTCAATGGATTTATTTTCAGATGACAGATTCGTTTATATTAATGTCTTTTTATTGTTGTTTAGATAACATTTTTTTAAAACGTGAATGTCACTCTTTGCATTTTTCATCGAATGAATTTTTGGGTTTTACCTGAATAATGAAACATACTCAAATGAATAAGAAATTATGTATATCAATGGTTTTAAATTTTGAAGACTAATGCTCATAACCTTTTTGCATTTGAACTAGATAAATTTCTGAATGTAATTAATATTAGGTAAAAACAAAAGGCAATACATATCCAATCTTTCAATTTGGCGTAGTGTTGGAAGCAAAATCCAACTTGATTTGCATATCTTATAAGTCATTATTAGGTCTACCATCCCTAAGTCTTGATATCTGCAAAATCAAATGCATTTTATTAATTACGTACGTATTACAGAGACTATTGAGACCTAATAACGTTATTAACCCTTTCCCCACCTTTCACTTACACACCCATAGTATAAATATGAAGCTTTTACTATATTCTCAAAAGTCCATAACCCAATAGTATACTTACCCTAGTTATATCGATCATGGATAATCGTATGAGGGGCCTCCATTTTCGTATTGAGATGGAGTTTACCATACTCTAGGAGGAGTCACCCAGGTGGCTTCTCAATATTACATGTATGTATCTTACTCACATCTGAAGTTGTGCATTGTTCTTCTTTCTTTATTTCTGCTAACTTGCGTACGCTTGCTGCTATATATGCAAGTTCTGACGACCATCGGCAATGATCTGTCATGTTGAAGGGCCCTCCAAACACCCCTTATGAAGGAGGTGTATACAGAGTTGATATAAACTTCCCTATCGATTTCCCCTCCATACATCCAGTTGTAAGAACACGAACTTATTAATACATAGTAATCAATTCATATATATGCATATACACTCATAAAATTACTACTATTCCCAGTTCATATTCAGGACTAGGATTTATCATCCTAATATCAGTCCTTTGGGGAGTGTATCTATGCCCCAACTACTTGACCGCCCTTCCTATCGTGTTGACACGGTAAGATGATGCTATAAATCTATGCATTTGCCTATGTTTGGGGTCTAATTTATCTATGCATGTTTGGGGTCTAATTTATCTATGCATTTTCTACCTATTGTGGCATATTTATGGAATGTTGATAGAGCCCTTCATTGAGGGGCCATTTCCTGGCCAATAGCAAATTGTTGAGCAATACATCAGCAGTAGGGCAGGTTATGTTTCAACTGCAAGGAGATGGATTCAAGAGCATGCATGGGGGCATGATGATGTGCGAATAGCGTGCAAGGGGGGCGTGATGTGCGAATAACAACAAAGGAGGTGTGGATGCTGAACAAATATTGAGCTGGATGGTGTGGACTACTAGTGGCATAGAGCCATAATTGAAGAACATAATGATTACTGATTACAAATCTACTTGGTAATCAATGTGATCTTCAATTTTGGCTCCATACCTCTCCAGCATTCCACACCATCCAACTCTAATGTTTGTTTAGCATCCAGATCTCCTTGGTTGCTATTCGCACATCACACCCCACTTGCACGCTATCCTTTTTTTGTAATACAAAGTAGACAACGTATTCAAGTAGACATATGTATATTCAAGTGACATAGAACATGATATATATCAAGTAGACAACTTATTCGTGTATACAAGTCTAGTCCTAAATTGATATAAAACTTGTGTTGATAGAATCATAACATTCTATATGTATATACAAGGGACACATAACATGTTATATGTATATACAAGGGACACATAACATATGTACATTCATAGCATAAGAGTATGGCCAACCACAATATAACTTGTAGGTATAAGAGCATATATGTAGTATAAGATGCATAAGAGTATGGCCAATCACAATACTCAAGTGACACAGCACATGCTATATGCATATTCAAGTGGCATAAATAGCAACAGTTGACTATATCACCATACTTCAATGATTAAGTTATATACAAGTAGCACTAAGCAGGTTCATACACATACTCATAGTCAATTCTTGCTCCCTAAACAGAACATCAACCATAAGCTTCATAGCAATACATATACATATGCACATACATATACTCATAGTTAGTTCTAGCTCCCTAAACAGAACATCAACCATAAGTTTATCACATACTCATGTCTGACTACTGTATATAGACGAATTCAGTTCATGGCAATTACTATACACAACCCTTTATCACATACTCATGTCTAATTAAGGCATACAACAACATCATACATGCAACCAACATAACAATATATGTACTCAATAAGTTATAGAAATCTTCTCATATGTTGTAGGCATGAACATTATTTCACTCAATAAACATTCATAGCATAAGAGTATGGCCAATCACAATACTCAACCAAACAGCTACATGCTTCAAACATGTCTAACTAGACATATGTATATTCAACCGACACAAAACATGTTATACATCAACCATGCTTCAAACAGTTCTAGCGTCCTAAACAAACATGCTTCAAATAGTTCTAGCTTCCTAAACAGAACATCAACCATAAACTTGAATCTCCTTTACTATGTACCTGCCACTTGGATTGTACAGTTCTTGAAAAGTGAGCAAGGTGATGAAGTGTATGATACTGTCACCACAAGTTTAGTCATAAACTTCTAGTGTTAGAATCATATGACTTCATCTCCATGTTGAATGCTTTTCCATAATCATACCAAGCCAAGTGACATAATACATAGTGATGGAGATTTAGTTGACCATATGACTATGCTTCACTATAGTGACTATGCTTCATACATGCAAGCTTCATAACAATACACATACACAACTCTTGTTTATCACATACTCATGTCTGACTATTGTATACAAAAGAATTCAGTTCATGGCAATTATTATACACAACCCTTTATCACATACTCATGTCTGACTAAGGCATGCAACAACATCATACATGCAACCAACATAACAACATATGTACTCAACAAGTTAAAGAAATCTTTCCATATATTATAGACATGCAACCATCTCTTCCATCAGTCGTCCCATATACTTAAGCACTCTTACTATCCCTGCAAATAAAAAGAGCAATATCCATCTATGTCAGCATCATCCACAATAGCATCACGAAGTATATATTGCCTTAGGTTAAAAAAGATAAAGACCAAATATCTAACCTTTTCAACGATATGTCTGAAAATTAATAGATATCCTTTCCAGCTGATGAAATCAACATACACAAAAATAAATCAGATGACGAAAAGATATAGTAAGGAACAATGAAACTCTAATACATCCAGGAACAAAGTAAATATGGCTTGCCATTACCTATTTTGACCCAGTAAGAAAGCAATCGACCAGAGATAGCCAAAGAGATGGTTGAGAAAGATGAGGACGAGCTGCGTGAAACCTAGTGAAAGATTTGGAATGAGAGAGGGGTTTATATATGAGCTGAAATTTTAGTCAAACGTATTGAGCGCCTTAAATTTGACATTAGTTTTCGTTGGCCGTGTAAGTGAAAATTTCATTGCCGTTTTTTTGTTTTCCGCATACAATGACAATCATTTACAACAAATGTCATCTGATGATGAAGTAACGTTTGACTTAAACGCACACTTTCTTTTGATGACAGAGTTGTGTCAACGGAAGGCCACATGTCAATTGAGCTAATTTACATTTACGCTTTCAGATGACATAATTTTAATATACTATCATGAAAAACAATCAGATGATGCGAAAACAAATGTTTATCATATATCTTGTGTCATGTGAAAGGGAAAATGGCATAGTGAAGCCTAATGTTGATGATGTCCATCGCTTATTTCAAATGCATAAGGAAACCTATGGGTTCCTAAAATGCTTCGAAGTCTTGATTGTATGTACTAGGTTTGGAAACATTGTCTTATTAGAGGAAAGGACAATATACTAGATGAGATCATAGGGTTCCTATAATCAATGAATAAAGCAGTCGCTTCATAGGATCTATGGATTTGTCATGCGCTCTTTGTTGTTGTTGGGTCAAATAACGACCTCAATTTATTAAACAAATTTCATTTGTTTCGAGACAAATTACAAGGAGTAGCTCTAAAAGAGCAATACACTCTCAATAATAAGATGTGCAATATGTGATACTACTTGGCAGATGGTATATATCCTAACTGGGTGCATTTGTGAAAAATTTTCCACATGCGGTTGAACCTAAGAAAGTCACTTTCAAACAGAAGCACGAGAGTAAAAGGAAATATATCGAACGGGCATTTGGGGTACTCCAAGCCCGTTTTGCAATTGTTCATGGATCAACTAGGTTTTGGGATCAAAATAAACTGCATGATATTATGGAAGCTTGTATCATACTACATAACATGATTGTCAACGATGAGCGACACCTCTACTCCAGAACTTATCATCTAGAAGCGTATGAACCTGTAGGTATTGAAGACTTTCGACAAGGACATACTCCTCATTTTTTGGCTTACCTCACACGGGATTTACAGCTCCGTAGTAGAGCCACTCATATCAATCTTAAACTCGGCCTAGTCGAAGATATGTAACAACATTTCAGAGTCACCGAGCTTAATTCATTATTATCATAAAAATATTATGTTATTTTGTCGTACGTAACCTGTGTTTTAATCAATTAATAGTAATATTCTAAGAGCTCAAAAAATAGCGGTTTTGGAAAATAAAAAATATGGTTTCATGATAAATGTCATTCTAAACAAATTTAATTCTCGAATATTTTTATTTTAGATTGTTAAGGGCCATTTTAACGAGTTAGTTAAAGTTTAGTGGTCAGGAGTATAACAAAATGTAAAATTCAATAATTTTTATATTATATTTTAAAATTCAGTAGTCGTATCGTGAAAATTAGTAAAATTCAGTGGTCATAGATGTAATTTATGACTCACTAAATATATCTTTACTGTAGGAGATTATACTGTGAATCTGTGATCTAAAAAAATATTATTATTTAGTTATTTTTTTATCTACTCCTTTATACATTATTTGTCTTTTTCCATTTTTGAGGAGATTGAAGTTCACTATCGAGTAGGGTTAATGGAAGTTAAATAAGTCCCATTATTAAACTCTCACGCTAGATAGATTATTATTATTAGGATAAATTACAAAAATGGGTCAAATGGGAGACCCATTTACATATTTAACCCATTTACTCAACCTACTACATATGTAGACTGATTTTGTGTGACTTTCCCATAATACCCTCAATATTTACGCGCGTCTCCCTCCATTTCGTCTAACTTCGCAGATTCGACATTATGTGAAGCCTGCGAAGCTAATATTTGTGTTTACTTGATGAATTTAATTAGCATATACGAAGCCTGCGAAGCTAATTTTTGGTTTAATTGATGAATTTAATTAGCATATGCGAAGCCTGGATGTGTTTTGAAGCTAATTCGCGAAGTGGTATATAACAAAAAATGTCAAACAATAACAGATTCTAACATTAAAATCATAACATTATCAAAATTTACAACAAGATTGCCACAATAAACTCCTAACAAATCACTTCAAAGTGAACCTAACTAATTCGGTACCAATTTTGAAGCGAATGAGTAATTTCTCTCTCTACAGGAAGTCCAGACCTTTTGGGATGAGAAATGGAAGTCCAGACCTTTTGGGATGGACGTTTCCCATGGTGCACACCAAGATTGGCACAATCTCTCCTAACCAACCATTTTAGGAGTGAATGTGCCAATCTTGAGGGAAATTTCTCCCTGTACAGGAAGGAAAGTCATCTCCCCTGCAGCCCAATACGCCGCCTTCTAGAAAGGGATGTTATGTAATCAACCACCTTCAAAAAAAATTAATCGTGTTAGGCAGGGAAAAAAGATGATTTTGGCTTCGATAAATGAGGATTAGCGAAGCATGCGAATTTAAATGTGCAGGGAAAGAGGTGATTTCACTTCGCTAATCGATGTTTTCGCGAGGTCTGCGAGCTCTGAAACGTGACGATATACGTCGCAAATTGATGCTTTCGTGAAGTCTGCGAGTGAAATCATGAACTTTTCTACTCGCATACTTCACGAACTAATTGATTCACGAAGTAGATCATCACGTTTCAGGCTCTTTCTCTTCGCAGATCTTCGCAAAATCATCGACTACGTGAAGTGTATTCATGAAAAAACGCAGAAAAAACAGCAGATACTTATATTTTTCGCGCCTTTCACCCTTAAAAGCGACAATAACAATATGATAAACTGGGGAAAATGATGGAAATAACGTAGAATACCATTTCTTTGATGGTAACAAGAAGAAAGAAACCAAGTAACGAGCAGGAACATGAAGATGAAGAACCATGGCTTTGTTTTCTAGGATTATGAAGTTGCAGAATCAAGAGATGAAGAGAGGAAAAAGAGAAATTCATTGTGATTTGGCGAAATGGTGCAGATTTCGTGCAATTTAAAGGAAGATAGGAAGATCAAAATTCTTGAAATCAGTAATGGAGGAGCCAACTTTTTGCGTAACGAAGGAGAAGGGGGGAGCGGCCGTCCGCATTGTGGGAAGTGGGAAGGTTAGGGGTATTATGGGAAAGTCACACAAAATCAGTCTTGATATGTAGTAAGTTGAGTAAATGGGTTAAATATATAAATGAGCCTCCCATTTGACCTAGTTTTATAATTTTCCCTTATTATTATTTAGTTAATTTCTTTTATCTCTCATTTATACATTATTTTTCTTTTTCCAATTTTGAAGAGCTCAGTAGTGCTCCAAGCTTATATTAGAGAGAGTTTAATGACTCTTTAAAATAAAATAGTGTGGAGATTCAAACTATTCTTTACCATTTTGAGGAGATAAAACTTAAAACATATTTAGTAGGGATTAATGAAAGTTAAATAACTCTCACTATTTTATTTTAGGGAGAATTACTAAACTAGCCCTTTTTAAGGGATTAGTTTATATTTCTAGCCTCTTTGAAAAAAATTTACAAAACTAACATATTTCAACAGACAACTTCCATCTTTGCCCTCATCTTCTTCCTAAACAGAACTTCATCTCTCTAACGTATCAAACGCTACGATAGGAAGATGAGGAGACGGCGGCACACTCAAAGAGGTGGAGAAGTGAAAGGCGATGATATGAAGAGGAGGAGAAACGAACGGCAAGGAGAAAGAAGGAGAAGTGAATGGCGGCGATAGGAAGATGAGGAGAAGAAGGCGAACAACGAACGAAAGAGGAGGAAGAAGGGGACCCTTTTTCCAGCAATCTCGTCCCAATATATATTGTTTCTCTTCCTTTTTCATGTTTTTCCTAGTCGTGTGAACCCTAAAAATAGTGGCATTGTTATCTGAAAATGCATTTTGGTTGGAATATCAGTTTCAGATTTTTCCCTGATAGTGTCGATATCTGTAGATATTTGTCGATATTTATAGATATCTGTAGATATCTATAAATATTTTTAGATATCTGTAAATATTTGTAGATATCTATAGACATCGACAACACATATCGACAAATACAATATCTGTAGATATCTATAGATATTTTTAGATATTTGTAGATATCGACAACACATATCGATAAATACAATATCTACAAATATCTACAAATACAATATCTACAAATATCTACAGATATCTACAATATCTGTAGATATTTCTCGATATCGACAACACATATCGATATCGACAACACATATCTATAAATATCTATAGATATATACAAATATTGACAAATATCTACAGATATCGACACTGTCGGGAAAAAATCTGAAACTGATATTCTGATAACATCCTAATATTATTTAGGGGATTAAAAGGGAAATTGACCAAAACGACCGCGTATCAAGGCAATCGGGAAAACTATGGCGTATCAAGCAAGCTACCAAGTTGGCGGATCACATAGATTCCTCCACACAATATCCGTAGTCAAACCTATGAGAGACCCGCCATGTCATCTCGATCCGCCCCAGAATGGCTGAGCCGATTCCCGATAAAGGCAACTAATAACCCATTAATGAGTTAACGGTCATACTTGAATGAGATCAGTAACCGCCATTAATGGAGCATTAATGGAGACTTTCTGGTTACCAATGGTGATAACTTGTGGAAAAATCCTTGATCGGAGCACTTCCTTGTGAGGCGCCGTTGGGATCGGCAGGGGACACTCCGATGCCAAAGTCAGTAATATTTCTGAGAATAAACTGTAAGCACAAAAGTAGAGAATCAGTAAGTGTACCTTTGATCCTAGGAAGCTGGGGTATTTATATAGGTTTCTGTAACCTTCAGCATTAATGGGGAAGCAGGTGAAGAGTTGTGTCATACTCATCTTTAATTGCTATCAATTCTCCATTAATCCCAACATTTAGCATTGAAACCCTCAGAGTTGAGGTATTCGAACAGTCAAGTCTTTATTCCCCTTTAATGGCTATTAATTGTCATTTAATTGTATTTATTCCAATTCATGGATGGTAATTGTTAAGCCCAAAATATACCTAAAATATCATTAACATTTACATCATTTTTATTACAAATTTGTGTTATTTATATCTGTTTAGATTACTTTTACTCTCGAATATCTTTCTTTCTTGCAAGGTACCTAAATATTTGGTAAAATCCAAATAGGAACGAAAAAGGATCTAAAACAGAAGAAAAACCCTACAAAAGGAGTCAAAGACGACGTAAATCGAAAGCGCCAAGTCGAAGACACGAATGAAAGCTAAGAAGTGAGAAAAATCACCGGGCCGCGACAGTGGATCCTCAACCCGCGGCCGCGACACGCGTGGTATAGCTATTTCTCCCCTTCGTCCGAAGCTCAACTCAATGCTACGTCATTCACGGCCGCAGATTACCATCCTCGGTAAGTGCAGAAAATTTACAAAGAGCATTTAACACATGCTGAAAATCCAAGAAACGCGTTCGTTTAAGTGGATAAAGACGTCCTTTCACAACGGACACGACTCTTAACCAACGGATACATCACTTCAAACACAACCCTTCAACATCTATAAATAAAGAGTTGATGTTGAGAAAAAGGGCAGTGAAATGTTATAATATAGATATAGAATCAGAGCGTAGAACTTATGTCGAAGTTCTAAGTAAACACATTTCGAGAGTTAGAAATTAGATTCTGTACAAAACAAGATGAGGTACACATATTGTTTATAGTTTAATTACAACTCAGTAGCGTTTAGACATTGTTCCAGTTTTAGTTTGCATCATGGTAGTGGCCGACCGAATCCCTATTACGAAGTTACAGCGAGAAGATTGAGTAGAGTATTCGCCCCTGAGCCTGACAACCTCTTAGGAAACCCAAGGAAGCGGAACCGATCAAGCCCTTCACTTGCACGCCCTCGAAGAACTCGATGCTCCTTGTTCTCTGTAAACTTGTATCAATTTATATTTCATCTAATAAAGTCCGTTCTATTCGACAAATCGTTATGCAGCACTTATGGTAACCAATCCAATATAAGTGAGGCTGGTGTTTTCATTAATATGCACTTGAATTCAAAATCATTACAAGGAAACTTTGTTGAACACTTAGGCAAATTATCATCTCGAAAGAGTTTTAATTTGAGTAAGGGCAACTATCCCGAAAGGGTTTTGTCGCGTTCAAAGCCAATTAATTAGAGGTTCCGTCATTTATTTCATCATCATAATTGATACAAAGTTTAAGTTGTTTTCTTTGCTTAATGCAAATGAATAAATTCATTCATTTTTCTAAAAAGTTCTAAATGTTCCTGTTTTGTAAAATTCATCCTTAAAATCAGAAGACCTTTCTAACAATCGATTTATTCTAAATATAAAATCTTATTCCAGCATTTTCAAATACTCAAAGTTCACAAATTCAATTAAACAAATTTCCTAAATTCAATTAAACCAATTTTCACTTTTCATTTACATTTAATAGTAAATCTAACTAGTTCGAAATTAACAGATTCAAAAAATAAGTTTTTTCGTTAAAAAAACGTATCCCTGTGGGATCGATATTTTTATTACTACAAGCGAAACCGTGCACTTGCGGAAATCGCTCAACAAGTTTTTGGCGCCGTTGCCGGGGATACGCCAAAATTTTTGACAAAATTTTTATTTTTCGTATTTTATTTTCGAATATAGGTTTATACATTATTTTTATACAATTTTTATATTTTATTTATTTTCAGTTATATAACATACTTGTTTTCAATTTTGTTTTGAAGGTAGTTTGGCTCGTGTAACAATTTCAAGTTCATGCGCAGTTTGCGAAATTCGGGCACGCCACCAGATCCTTTAGATCCAGAAATTGAAAGAACACTTAAGAAAAACAACAAAAACAACAAAAACAAAGACAAAACACCCTTAAAAACCAAAGTAGACCAGCCAGAGATTATGGCCGATCCACCGACACTTATGGATTATGCTAGGCCAGGAATGGCCGGTGTAACTAATAGTGTAGTTAGACCCCGTATAAACGCAAATCAATTTGAAATTAAGCCTGCTTTGCTTAATATGTTGCAAAACAACGTAACGTTTTATGGACTACCTAACGAAAACCCTAATGCACATTTGACAAATTTCTTAGAAATTTGTGACACTTTTAAAATTACTGATGTAACAGCTGAAGCAATCAAACTTCGCCTCTTTCCTTTCACTTTGAAGGATAAGGCAAAAATTTGGTTAACTTCTATGCCTGCTGCAACATTTGAAACTTGGGACCAATTAGCCCAAGCATTTTTACAAAAATATTTTCCCTTAGCAAAAACCGCAAGAGTCATCAAAGAGTTGACATCTTTTACACAAAATGATAATGAAACTCTTTATGAAGCTTGGGAACGTTTTAAAGAACTTCAACGTTTATGCCCACACCACCAACTGCCAGATGCACTTTTAATGCAGACATTCTATAATGGATTAAATCCTACAACTAGAGGTTCATTAGATGCTATGTCTAGAGGGTTATTTATGAAGAAGACGTCCGCCCAAGCAAGAGAACTTTTGGAAGAAATGGCAATCAACAGCAGTATGTGGCCCGCCGAGCGTGGCCATATACCGACGGCGAAACCATCATCCTCAGGTACATCATCGGTTAAAGGTATAATGAATCTTGATCCTGTAGCAATGTTACAAGCCCAATTTTCTGCCTTATCGCACAAAATTGATAAATTTATGGCACCATGCGATCCTAATGATCCTATCCAGAGAGACATTGATTACGAAGGTATGAATGAGATAGAACAGTTAAATTTTGTCCAAGGACAAAACCAAACTACTAATCCTTATTCTAATACTTATAATCCTGGATGGAGAAATCATCCTAACTTTAACTGGAAAGATGGTAATAATAATAATAATGCAAATGCTAATCAATATCGGATAAATAATTATCAAAATCAAACAAGAGATACGATTAGCACTTTATCTTCAAAAATCGACAAATTTATTGATGCTATGAATGGAAAGGTAAGTAATCAAGACGATGGTTTTAAACGGATCGAAAGTAAATTCGATCAGCTTATCAAAAACCAATCATCTAGCATCCATAATTTGGAGGTTCAAATTGGACAACTTGCTAAATCAATTCCATCCCGCAAAGAGGGAAGTCTTCCCAGCCAAACGGAAGAAAATCCGAAAGAGCATGTTAAAGCTATCACTCTTCGCTCAGGAAAAAACTATTTAGGTCTGGAAATGCCCGGAAATTCAACTTTACCTGGAAATGATTTACCAAAATCCAAAGAAGATACATTAAAACAAAAAGATACGCCAATTGACTCTAATCCAAAACCTTTTGTACCAAAACCACCTTTTCCACACAGGGTCCGAAATAAGGACCATGATAAACAACTTTTATCATTTTTAGATAAACTTAAAAATTTGCATATAAATTTAACATTCATGGATGCAATTACGCAAATTCCTAACTATGGAAAATTCTTGAAAGATTTAATCTCAAAAAAGATTAGTTGGGAAGGAATTTCATCCATTTCACTTTCTGAAGAATGTAGTTCGATAGTATCAAGCAAATTACCTACTAAACTCAAAGATCCCGGATGCTTTATCATTCCGTGTAATTTGGGAAATATAGAATTCCCAAGTTGTCTTTGTGATTTAGGAGCTAGTATAAACTTGATGCCATTGTCTATTTTTGAGAAATTAGGTTTAGAAGAAGACATCAAGCGTACCAATATGGTTTTGCAATTAGCGGATCAATCCACTAAAAGACCATATGGTATAATTGAAGACGTTTTGGTGAAAGTTGACAAATTTATTTTTCCTACTGACTTTGTTATCTTAGATTTTGCTTATGATGCTAATTGTCCGTTAATCTTTGGTAGACCATTCATGAACACGGGACGTGCTCTAGTTGATGTGTCGGAAGGAAAAGTAGTTTTAAGAATAGGTGACGATAAGATCGAGTTCGATATGAATCAAGCAATGAAATATCCTATGGAGGATTTCGCTTGTATGAAGCTTGATTTAGTTGAAGAATGTGTTAATGAAATTGTTCAAAGAGAAGAAATAATGGAACCTATAATGGGTGAAGAATTAGAAGATAAGGACCCAGAGCCTTTGATTCAAGAAGATGGACCAGTTCCGCCTTCAGTAATAGTTCCACCTAAATTAGAACTTAAAGAATTACCAAACCATCTGAGATACACTTTCCTAGGCGGAAGTGATACTCTACCTATAATCATCTCTAACAAATTAACAGAAAATCAAGAAGAAAAATTGAAAGAAGTTGTTAGAAATAGAATAGGAAGTATGGGATGGCAGATTTCAGATTTAAAAGGAATTAATCCTAGTATTGTAATGCATAGGATTCACTTAGAAGAAGATAAGCCACCTAAAGCGGATAGACAAAGACGTTTAAATCCGAACATGAAAGAAGTAGTAAAAAATGAGATTACTAAACTTTTAGACAATGGAATCATTTATCCTATTTCGGATAGTGAATGGGTTAGTCCAATCCATTGTGTACCCAAAAAGGGAGGTATAACTGTAGTAAGGAATGATGAAGGTGAATTAATACCTACGCGAACCACCACCGGTTGGAGGGTTTGTATAGATTATAGGAACCTAAATAAGGCAACTAGGAAAGATCATTTTCCTTTACCTTTCATCGATCAAATGATCGAAAGGATAGCCGGTCATGCATTTTATTGTTTTCTTGATGGCTATTCCGGATTCTTTCAAATATATATTTACCCGGATGACCAAGATAAAACAACCTTCACATGTCCTTATGGAACATTTGCATATAGAAGAATGCCTTTTGGTCTATGTAATGCACCAACAACTTTTCAACGTTGTATGACTGCAATTTTTAATGATTTCATCGAAGATATCATGGAAGTATTTATGGATGATTTTTCAGTTTATGGAGATTCTTTTGATGCATGTTTAAAAAACTTAGATAAAGTTCTTTCTAGATGCGAAGAAACGAATTTAGTGTTAAATTGGGAAAAATGTCATTTCATGGTTGACGAAGGAATTGTTTTAGGTCATAAAATATCCGAAAAAGGATTAGAAGTGGATAGAGCAAAAACTTCAGTAATAGAAAAATTACCCCCACCAACAACTGTCAAGGGAGTAAGATCTTTTCTAGGACATGCAGGTTTTTACAGAAGATTTATAAAAAACTTTTCTGTAATCTCCAAACCACTTACTAATTTACTTATGAAGGATTCAACCTTCGACTTTAATGAAGATTGCATTAAAGCTTTCGAAACATTGAAAACAGCCTTAGTCAGTGCACCCATAATTGCTAAGCCCGATTGGGATTTACCTTTTGAAATCATGTGTGATGCAAGTGACCTAGCAGTGGGATGTGTTTTAGGTCAAAGAAAGGATAAAAGATTACATGTTATTTATTATGCAAGTCACACATTGTCCGGTGCACAATTAAATTACACAACAACAGAAAAAGAGATGTTAGCCGTAGTATTTGCATGTGATAAGTTTAGGTCATACTTGTTAGGATCTAAAGTTATTATTTATACAGATCACGCAGCATTACGTTATCTGTTTGCTAAGAAAGATGCAAAACCGCGTCTGATTAGATGGGTTTTGTTGTTACAAGAATTTGATATAGAAATTAAAGACAAAAAGGGAGTAGAAAACCTTATCGCCGATCATCTATCGAGACTAGAAGATGAAAATGGTCCTATAGGTGAAACTGTCGGTATACGAGATGATTTCCCCGATGAACATCTCTATCAAGTAGAAAGTATCATGTCACCATGGTATGCAGATTTTGCTAATTATCTTGCAACCGATATTGTTCCGGAAGGATTATCTTCCCAATAAAGGAAGAAATTTTTCTTCGATATTAAACAATATTTTTGGGAAGATCCCTTTCTATTCAAATCATGTGGTGACGGGATAATTAGGAGATGTGTTGGAGAAAATGAATATGAATCTATAATAACAGAATGTCATTCCAGCTCATATGGAGGACATAATGGAGTTAATAAAACGGTAGCTAAAATATTAGAATGTGGTTTCTTTTGGCCTACAATGTTTAAGGACGTTGGTTCATTTATTACTCGTTGTGATAAATGCCAAAGAACGGGAAATTTAGGAAGGAAAGATGAGATGCCCCTCAAAAACGTGTTGGAAGTTGAAATCTTCGACATGTGGGGAATTGATTTCATGGGACCTTTTCCGCCTTCCAATGGTAAAACTTACATATTAGTAGCCGTTGATTATGTTTCGAAGTGGGTTGAAGCAATTGCAACCCCTACGAATGATTCTAAAGTAGTTGTTAATTTTCTTGACGATATATTTTGTAGATTCGGTTGTCCTAGATTCGTTGTTAGTGATGGCGGTACCCATTTCATAAATTGAAATTTTGATATGCTTATGAAAAAATATGGAGTACGCCACCGCGTGTCAACGCCATACCATCCTCAGTCGAATGGTCAGGCGGAGATCTCAAATAGAGAACTCAAATGGATTCTAGAGAAAACTGTTTCATCATCAAGAAAAGATTGGTCACAAAAACTCAATAATGCGCTATGGGCATACCGTACTGCATTTAAATCACCAATAGGAATGACTCCATACCGTTTGGTATATGGAAAAGCATGTCATCTACCAGTTGAATTAGAACATAAAGCCTATTGGGCTATTAGAAAATTTAATTTTGATTTACAACAAGCAGGAAAGAAACGTTTGCTTAATTTAAATGAGTTAGATGAGTTACGACATCTATCGTATGAAAATGCGAGGATTTATAAAGAAAAAGTGAAAAAATGGCACGATGCCAAGATCAAAGTCAAACACTTTAATGTTGGAGATAAGGTGCTGTTATTTAATTCACGGCTTCGTATATTTCCAGGAAAACTTAAGTCCAGATGGGACGGACCGTATTTAGTCGTCAAAACATTCGACTATGGTTCTTTGGAACTTGAGGAAACCAACGGTAATCGTTTTAAAGTTAACGGTAATCGATGTAAAATTTATTACGAAAATATTTCCGAAATAGGAACTAATTTCGTAACAAGATTTCCTAACATATAAATCATTTCATTTTTCTAATAGTTAGTTTTTATTATTTTTTTATTTTTTATTTTTGTTTTGTTTTGTTTAGATTATATCATTTTATATTAGAATTTAGATATAGAAAAATATATACAAGTCATGATTTTAATTAATTTTTAGGAATTTAATGAGAATTAGAAGAAATTCAGTGATTCTCAGTTGAGAATTTGAAATTCTCAGCTGAGAATTCACATATATAGAATTCTTAAGGAGGTAAGAAATTTCTGAACTTATAGAGAATTTAAAATTCTCAGTTGAGAATTTGGGTATAATTAGTAGCCAGGAAAATTTCTGGACTTGTAGAGGATTTCAGATTCTCAGTTGAGAATTTTGATTTCAACTTGAAAGGAAAATTTCTGAACTTACCGAGGATGAGGATTCTTGGTAGAGGATCAGAAATTTGGAGTTTTGACAACTGATTTCCGCAAGGAAAGCAGCGTGTCGCGACCGCGGGTCAGCATCCTCGGTCGCGACACGGGGAAATTATGCAAAAATTGACCCTTTTTCCAGCAGATGCAACTCTTCAGAAACGAAGCGTTAAGTTTCTTCATTTCTAAAAGGGTTGTTTCATGCCTTTTCATTTCAAAAACAACACCTCTTTTCGTCCTATGATCTTATAAATAGGTTCTAGATGTTCAGTTTTCTGTCACTTTCTTTTCATCTCTATCAGAACTATCTCTGATTTTCTTACCATTCAACAACCCGGAAATTAAGTTCAGAACCTTTCTTCCTTACTCATTCCAAACACCATGACTTCCTCAAACACTTCATCTAAGAAAGTTATTGCTTCACGCAATAAACGTGTTGATATATCAGAGCGTTACGGATGTAACTTTCCCATCTTCAATCATGATGAGGGAAGGCGCTTCTTGAAGCTTCGATACACATTCTTTGTCGGAATGCTATACATGGATGACTTTCTTAACGATCAGTTGGGAATTAAAGATGATATGAGTCGCTACATGGAACGTTTAGGATGGACCAGATTTGTTAATATGAAGTTTCCTATAATTGGAGACTGGATATTAGAGTTCTTCTGTACGGTTCGCTTTGTTAACAAGCGTCGGGTGCGTCTTAGTTTTCGTCGGGATGGCAAAACTTTCACTTTTGGATATCCAGAATTACATGCTTGGTTTGGTTTTCCCTTGAAGGATACTACCAAACGTCATCATGGAAGAGATATGACGTCTACTGATATTTGGCGAATGCTCACCGACATCTGGCCTTTCCACCCAAAACTTGCCTATAATAAGTCTTTCTATTCCAACTCTACGCTATATTTGCATAAGTTTCTGAGTCACAGCCTGTTCCGTCGCACGTTCAGTAGTGTCGTCCAAGAATCTGATCTTTATGTCCTTGGCGATATATTTCAAGGCAACGTGGTAGATTCTTCAAAAATTCTGATGGAGGGTCTTGTTGCCGCATCTAGATCCAAGGCTAAGAAGGTTGGATTCGGGAATATTGTATGTGGAATAATTCTAGGGACCAAGGGAAGTATTTCTGTTCCTTGGAGTGATGCTGAATCTTTCCCAATGCTAGACTATGAGTTTTTAGAATATGAAGGTCTAGTGAAACGAGTATTTCGATCAGGACCCAATTTTCTTTCTGCACCAGAACGTCAAGCCTTCGTGCAGTTGAAAATAGAACGCTATAGGGCTAAGAAAATCCCGATTGAAAGGGACGAATTTTTAGCATAGCTTTTGTTTCGTTTGTTTGTAAATATGTTTCTATTCAATAAAAATCTTTCTCTTTTGCATTATTTCCTGTTTTTGATTATTTGGTTAAACTAACATTTAATTCCATAATTCTAAACTAATGCACTTATTAAATGCAAACTTAATCCATTCATTACTAATTAAATGATTAATAACTAAGTTTCAATTCCTTAAATAAAGATTCATTTAACTTACATTAATACATGCACATAAATGCTTCAATTAATTTTAGTTCCAAACCTTTCCTATTCTTAATTTAACATCCATTAATTAAAGCATTTTTCATTTATTTTTCCATTAATAAGGATAAACCTTTGGTTTTCCTTATCATTTAATGTTTTACATTTATGTTCTTAAGTACAGATTACATTGTCCAGGAGTACAGGATCAAATTTATCAAAGAAATTACACAAATAGGAGTTAATATGCAGATTTGGGTAGCCACGAGGTGATCCGCGGCCGAGAATTAATGGATTCTCGGTAACTTCAGCAAATTTACTCCAAATTCAGACAAAAAATTCACTGCCAAACGCGATTCGCGGCCGCGAATGGTGTATTTCTCGGTAACTTCCGCAAATTCCCACAACAATTCAAAGAAAAATTGGCTGAAAAACGCGATCCGCGGCCGCGGATACACATCCACGACCGCGACACGTGTGTTAAAGTCAACTCCAAGTCCGGATTTTTGGCCTAATTTTCAACCTTTTTCCTATTCAACCTCTACCTATTACTCTTCCTATTCCTCCTCTACTTACACCTCTTCCTATTCCAACTATACTCATTACTCTTCCTATTCCTACTCTACCTATTAAACTTCCTCTTCAAACCCTATATATATACCTATTCCTTACACAAACCTTACACCACCTCCAATTTTAACCAATTCCCTACTCTTACCTCTTCCCAATACTTCACTTTTACTCTTCCCAATTTCATCATTACCCTTTTTAATCACTTACCTCTTTCAATTCAAGTCTACATACAACACTTCTACTTCATCTTCAACCTCAAGCTTTTCTCTCTTTTCATCTTTTTCATTTAAACCCTAAACACCATAACCATGCCTAGAGCAAAGCGTGTTGGACACAAGCCGGCTGTCACTAAGGCTAGTCGCCTAAGGATTAGTTGCGGGGCTTATTTCGACATTCATTCTGAAGAAGAAGTTGGACGTTTCAAGCACTTTTCAAACGCCAATCGTAAGTTCGTGGATATGCAGTTTCTTGACTTTGATTCGGTAAGGAAGTTGAACTTCACTACACAAATTACTGCTTTTATTGAAACTTTGGGATGAGAAACTTTTGCTTCTATGCGTTTTCCACAAATTCAAGAGTATGTGGTTGAATTTTTGGTTACTTTGACGATGAACAAAAAGAGGACTGAAATTTCTTTTCGGAATAATGGTGTCACCTATACCGTTGATTATGAGGCTATGGGTAACATGTTTGGTTTCCCTACTAGTGATTTTTATGATAAGCCTCGGGATTTTGACAATAACTCTTTTTGGCAAACTCTTTCCGACCAAACTTCTTTTGATTCTAAAAACACTTCAAGCAAGTTGATTAAGGACAATTGTGTGTTCTTCTTTCACAAGTATTTGAGTTTTTCACTTTTTGGTCGTGTTGAGAGTTCGAAGATTCAAGTCCGGGATTTGTTTGTTTGGGATTGTTTGTTCAAGGGTTTACGGGTTGATAGCATTGGAATGATTTTTGACAATTTATATCGTGCTTCGAGGGCTCATACCACTCAAGTCCCTCTCGGTAATTTCATAACCGCTATTGTTTTGGGAGCATGGGATGAATTGGCTACTTTTGATATGTCCACCTACCATGGATATGTTCCGGTTTTGGACATTGCGGCTCTTGAACGGGCTCATTTGTTGGTTTCTGCGGCTCCTCCGGTTTTTATTTCTTATGCTACCCGTATTGCTCATCTTCGTGGCACTATGGGTGGAGGTGCTTCTAGTTCTCATAATATAGGTACCGAGGGAGAAGGAGCGGAGGACGGAGCGGAAGATGCCCCACAAGCCCAAGCAACACAAGATAATGATCCGGTGGATTTAAGGAGAATTTTGAACCAAATCAATGCCAATAATCGACAAATGAATTTACGGATTGATGATTTGGTGGAGAACAACATGGTGATGAATGACAACCTCAATTCTTTGAGGCGTGCGCATAGATCGACTCGGCATCGGATGCTTTCGTTTTTCCGACGCCGAAATGTGGAAACTTCACCAACACCTCCGGATTCCCCGCCGCATGCTTAGGTTTTATCTTTTATTTTTATCTTATCTTGTTTTCATTTCAGTTTCGTACATTTTTATTTTCTTATGTTTCGTACAATTTCAGTTTTAATTTAATTTTATGATGCTTGTTTTCTTTGCTATATCTTTCATTTCTTTCCGTTTGTTTTATCTTTAACGTTTTATCTCTATTTTTGCACCAATGAGGACATGGTCCAATTTAAGTGTGGGAGGAGATATATACATATATCATTTTTATACAAACGAATGAATGAATGAATGAATGTATGCAACACTTGTTTTCAAAAATACAAAATGCAACGTATATTGCAACTCTTTTAAGTATGTTGCAACAAATGAAAAAAAATTAACATTTTTTATGAAATATCATTTTTACATTTACAAATTAATCATAAGTTAAAATTTTTACGATTATTTTTAGGTTATCATTATCGATAGAAATAAATATTTCTATACGGGTAATATTTTTCAAATTTTTCACAAATCTTCGACACGATTTTAAGTAAAAATTGTCTCGAGTGAATGTATTTAAGTAATAAATTCTTTATTTTCAATCTCTATTTCATATCATGAAATTCATGATATAATAAATCTTATTTTAAATTTTCAATTAGGTTTATAGGCATTAAATTAAACTAACAATTTTTTTAGCTCGGTTTTGATTTTGTCTTACATTAACACCAATTGAAGTTTTTAAGGAAACTATAGCCATAATACATGTTGAATTTTAAGTCAATATAGGATGAATGTGCTAATTTTCTTTTTCCCAAGTTATAATCAATAAATCGTATTCTTAACTTTTGGCCACGATTGAGACCAACCTTATCACAGTCGAGGTATGAAAGGGAAGAAATAAATAAATAAAAGCGTGCTTTTGGCCACGGTTGCGACCACCCTTATCACAATCGAGGTATGAAAGGAACGTTTAAATAAGAAAAATTAAGCGTGTTTAAAGTTTAAAGTAACGATTGCGTCCACCCATGGCATGGTCGGTACCTCTTAAGCGAACACAAATAAAATGCATATAAAGTTACGATCGAGACCACCCTTATCACGGGCGTAACTAAGCAAATAAATTAAACTTAATACTCATATATAATAATTCAAGTTTGGGAAAGGAAATTTGGTGCTTTGAAATGCCTTGAGATGAAAGACTTAATAACATGCGTGCTTACATCGTCCCGAATACTTCAATTTAAACATTGAAATACAAGACGAATGATATATCGTACTTATACTAAGTTAGTTTGATATTTTGCGTATAAATTTGCCATGCAAAGTTAGTCTTTTCGGCTTAACTAATTTAAAAGGTAAACACAAAGATATATGTTTTATTTTCATAAAGAGATTAGTTAAGGAATAAATTCAGTGAAATTTTGCTCGGGACTAGCAAAAGATTAAGTGTGGAGATTTGTTAAGCCCAAAATATACCTAAAATATCATTAACATTTACATCATTTTTATTACAAATTCGTGTTATTTATATCTGTTTAGATTACTTTTACTCTCGAATATCTTTCTTTCTTGCAAGGTACCTAAATATTTGGTAAAATCCAAATAGGAACGAAAAAGGATCTAAAACAGAAGAAAAACCCTACAAAAGGAGTCAAAGACGACGTAAATCGAAAGCGCCAAGTCGAAGACACGAATGAAAGCTAAGAAGTGAGAAAAATCACCGGGCCGCGACAGTGGATCCTCAACCCGCGGCCGCGACACGCGTGGTATAGCTATTTCTCCCCTTCGTCCGAAGCTCAACTCAATGCTACGTCATTCACGGCCGCGGATTACCATCCTCGGTAAGTGCAGAAAATTTACAAAGAGCATTTAACACATGCTGAAAATCCAAGAAACGCGTTCGTTCAAGTGGATAAAGACGTCCTTTCACAACGGACACGACTCTTAACCAACGGATACATCACTTCAAACACAACCCTTCAACATCTATAAATAAAGAGTTGATGTTGAGAAAAAGGGCAGTGAAATGTTATAATATAGATATAGAATCAGAGTGTAGAACTTATGTCGAAGTTCTAAGTAAACACATTTCGAGAGTTAGAAATTAGATTCTGTACAAAACAAGATGAGGTACACATATTGTTTATAGTTTAATTACAACTCAGTAGCGTTTAGACATTGTTCCAGTTTTAGTTTGCATCATGGTAGTGGCCGACCGAATCCCTATTACGAAGTTACAGCGAGAAGATTGAGTAGAGTGTTCGCCCCTGAGCCTGACAACCTCTTAGGAAACCCAAGGAAGCGGAACCGATCAAGCCCTTCACTTGCACGCCCTCGAAGAACTCGATGCTCCTTGTTCTCTGTAAACTTGTATCAATTTATATTTCATCTAATAAAGTCCGTTCTATTCGACAAATCGTTATGCAGCACTTATGGTAACCAATCCAATATAAGTGAGGCTGGTGTTTTCATTAATATGCACTTGAATTCAAAATCATTACAAGGAAACTTTGTTGAACACTTAGGCAAATTATCATCTCGAAAGAGTTTTAATTTGAGTAAGGGCAACTATCCCGAAAGGGTTTTGTCGCGTTCAAAGCCAATTAATTAGAGGTTCCGTCATTTATTTCATCATCATAATTGATACAAAGTTTAAGTTGTTTTCTTTGCTTAATGCAAATGAATAAATTCATTCGTTTTTCTAAAAAGTTCTAAATGTTCCTGTTTTGTAAAATTCATCCTTAAAATCAGAAGACCTTTCTAACAATCGATTTATTCTAAATATAAAATCTTATTCCAGCATTTTCAAATACTCAAAGTTCACAAATTCAATTAACCAAATTTCCTAAATTCAATTAAACCAATTTTCACTTTTCATTTACATTGAATAGTAAATCTAACTAGTTCGAAATTAACAGATTCAAAAAATAAGTTTTTTCGTTAAAAAAACGTATCCCTGTGGGATCGAAATTTTTATTACTACAAGCGAAACCGTGCACTTGCGGAAATCGCTCAACAGTAATAAAGGCGCCTTTTGGTATTCTTGGATCCGTCAAGGCGTATGTACGCTCTCCTTGAGAACAATGGCGGGTCTCCATTACTCGCTCTCATCGGGCGTATCTCATTATAGCGTATCTCGCCATGGTCCACGTGGCGTGGCATAATGCTAGAGACTCCTTCCTTTTCCTCATTATTTGCATATTCGCCCCTGCATTAATTATCATTAATTCCACATTAATCATGCATAAATATATCTTTTAGAAGGAATAATGGTTTGCCATTATTTCTATTAATTTTCCTTTATTCCTTATTCAAGAATAATTTGAGTTGTTATCAAATGGTTACAACTATATGACTATAAATAGCTTGCATCCCAAGCTATTAAGGTACACATTCACACTCTCCTAAACCCTACTTTGTGCTTACAGTTTATTCTATTACTTTATACTGACTTTGGCATCGGAGCTTCCCCCCGCCGATCCCAATGGCGCCCCCCACAGGGAAGGATACCGATCGAGAATTCACCACCAGTCATCAATTGGAGCGGTGAACGTGGAAGTTCTAATCCAAAAAGACTTAGTTCACAATCACAAACATGGCAAGTGGAGGGTCTAACCCCTCAATTGGAACCACAATACCATCAGTACCGCTTTCAGTTAATCCCCTGACAAGCGCCGGCCGTATTGATCCTGACCAACCAATCGTTCATAATGAAAGGGAAATGTCGCTAGATTCTTTTATGGAAATTTATGCAGATGCGGTGTGGAGTATGCATGGGCCAGTTATAGCGGGTCGATTGAGGGCCTATCTGGAGAATCACGAGGTAGGTGGACCCACAACAGGAACCATTCCCTCGCTGAATCACCGTCCGCCAAGGCCGACCACATCACAATGGTAAGCCGCCTTTTATCGACCAGGAGCTTATCGCGATTCGGCATTCTTGCTCTCTCAACCAACGGAATCAATGGTCGTCAATCCAGAGCTTGCAAGTGATATACTAATAAATAGAAGGTTATTTGCGGATGTACCAGAGGGAAGTCGAAGGTATGATCAGGCTCCCCCAAGCAACACGGTGAATCCTGGAATCACTATCGGTGGGTCTCGAATCCCTACGGAGCAAACTGGAACACAAGATGGTCAAGGGCGAGTTGATGAGGATACGGATCATGTTCATCCGCAAGACGAACATACGGATTGCAGACACAGAAGGTGGACCAGATCTCGTGGGCAAAGACGATCCAAATCTCATTCTCATTATAGACGTCAAGCTGGACCACCCCGCCAAGGAAGATCGCCTCCACCTCTAGAGCGAAGGGAGGACGGACGCCGAGCTGGATCACCTCGTCAGGAAGTACCACCGCCACCACCACCAAATCGAGGAGGAGGTAGACGTTCCCCACTAAGAGGACGTGGCAGAGGTGGAAGAAGGTCACCATCAGATCCCTCATGAGAGTCTAGCTCCTCCTCCTCTCAACGCAGTAGATCTCATAGTAGGAGACGCCCAAGAAGGAATCAAGGCTCTATGGCCGATCAGATCAGAAAGGAAATACGTAGGCAGAATGAGGAGAATGCAAGGCACAATCCTTTTGCCAATAGAGAATCGCCCTTCACAAGGTGGATTGAAGATGAGGAAACTGATAGACAATTCAAAATCCCAAACGTACTTGGCTACTCGGGGGAAGATAATCCTGAATCTCATGCAAGGAAGTATCGCATGTTGCTTGGACTTAACCGCGCTAGTGAAGCAGTGTTGTGCTGAATGTTCATAACTACACTAAAGGGACCCGCGTACGATTGGTTCCAATCCCTCCCACTAGGGTCGATAGATAGCTGGGATCAGTTGAGTAGAGAATTTTCTGCGAAGTTCGCAGGAAGTATCCCGCCAGTAGTTTCATCACGGAAGCTCTTCGAGTTAAAACAAAAGGAAGGCGAGTCTCTCAGAGATTACATCAATAACTTTAACAAGTTATGCATTCACGTAGTAGATGTGGATGTCTCCACAGCTGTTGAAGCAGTGATAAAGAATATGACCTGCAAAAGTTTGCAAGAGGATCTAATCAGGCACAAACCGAAAACCACTGCAGAATTGATGGAGAGATATAAGGATTTCATGAAAGTTGATGATATCCGAAGAGAATCTGTTTCTCCTCCCAAAACAGGGAAAGACGAATCCCGAAGACGGGATAAGGAAAAAGAAAAGCTCCCCGATTCATCCTCCAGAAGTAGGCGAAGAAGCTCCAGGAACAAATCAGCATATACGCCATCGTTTACACCATTAAACGCCTCTAAAAGCGAAGTGCTGATGTGGCTAGAAAACAGCCAACATAAACGGAGCATTTCATACCCCGAACCAAAAGGGGGAGGAGTACACCAATACGGTGAGAAATGCCAAAAATTATTGCAAATATCACAGGAGAAATGGTCATGAAACAGATGCATGCTGGGAACTGGCCAGAGCGATTGAAAGGCTTATTGAGAGAGGAAAGCTGGATAGTTTCGTCCAGAATGACAAAAAAGGAGATGGTGATAAGCCAAAAGATGATTCAAAGAAAAAGGCTAAAGGTGTCAATAACGTCATCGCTGGCGGACCAGGATATCAGCCTATAGTGAAGAAATCGAGAACTACCGCCCTTGATAGAGCTTCACTGAATTGCCCATTTGCAGACATTGGTCCCCGATCCCTCCGCATGCAGATGCTCTCGTTATCACCATGATGGTAGAAGGATGGGAAATGAAGCGAGTGATGATAGACACTGGCAGCTCATATAACGTCATCACTAGAGGGGTATTTTCCAAGCTTAAAGTTGATCGTATCCAGATAGAGACCACCACCGTGGACATCTTGGGAGTAACAGGCCACACGATCCAAACAAAGGGACAAGTGACTCTGGAATGTGAGCTGGCGGATGAGGATCAAGCATGGATTGGAGACCTTGAATTCTCCATTATGGATGGACAATTAGCTTACAACATCATCCTGGGACGCCCTTTTATCTCAGAAGTGGCGGCTCTAATATCGATTCGCCATTTGACAATGTACATCCCTACAGCCAAAGGAGGAGTAATGATCAAGGGGAATCAGAAAGTTGCTCAAGAGACATACTCGGCATCCTTATCAATTCGCCCACAGTCTAAGGATGATGAAGAGGATGAGCTTGTTACAACGACCCTTGGAGATACAGAAATGTTCCTCATTGCGGATGGAAAATAAGTGCGGATCGCCAAAGGATTGAGAGCTGAAATCAAGGATGATGTTATAAAGGTTCTCCTCGAGTCAAAGGACGTGTTCGCATGGAAAGATGAGATCCTCACAGGGGTCAGTCTAGACGTGATCACTCATAAACTCAATATCACCGAAGATGCGGTTCCTATAGCTCAGAAGAGAAAAAATCACGGTCCGGAGAGACAGAAAGTGATCGAGGAGGAGATATTTAAACTGAAAAAGGCAGACGCCATTGAGGAAGTTATTTATACACAATGGCTGGCGAACGTGGTCCTGGTTAAGAAGGCAGGCGGATCATATCGCATGTGTATTGACTTCACGGACCTTAATAAGGCGTGTCCCAAACACAACTACCCTTTGGCTTGCATTGATATTCTAGTTGATGGAACTACATGACACGCCATATATTCCTTCACAGATGTGAAATCGAGCTATCACCAGATCCCCATGGAGCCATCTGACAGAATCAAAACTTCCTTTGTAACTCACCAGGCAACCTATTGCTTTAAGGTCATACCTTTTGGGCTCAAGAACGCTGGAGCTACTTATCAGTGGATGATGAACAAGATATTTGAAGGAATAAAGGGTGATAACTTCTCAATGTATGTGGATGGCATGATCATTAAAAGCACCACAATGGAAAGGCATGCAGAGGACATAAGAGAGGTCTTTGGAGTCCTTCACCATCACAACATTAAGCTGAACCCAGAGAATTGTACTTTCAGGGAAACTTATGGAAAGTTCCTGGGATATATGATCAGCCAGAAAGGAGTAGGTCCCAATCCAGATAAAATCAAAGCTGTACTGGATATGAAAGCACCACAAAATGTTAGAGAAGTGCAATGCCTTAACGGGTGGATCATAGCACTTGGCAGGTTCATCTCATGCTCTGCTCATAGATGCTAGCCCTTCTATAAGGTGATTAAAAAGCAGAAAGCATTCAAGTGGAATGAAGATTGCAAGCTAGCCTTCGAAGGGATCAAGCGTTTCCTCACAGAACCGCCTCTAATGAGCAGGCCCCTGGAAGGTGAGAATCTATACATGTATGTTTATGTCATTGACAAAGCAGTTTGTACAGTCATGATAAGGGAGGAAGATGGCCAATGATATCCAATCTATTATGTAAGCAAAGTCCTAAAAGATGTTGAAACTCGGTACTCAAGATTAGATAAAATGGCATTGGCTGTGGTCACCACCTCGATTCACCTTAGACCCTATTTCCAGGCTCATACAGTCATCGTTCGCACCAACATACCTATGAGGAAGGTATTACAAAAGCCGGAAACTTCAGGAAGGTTAATAGAATGGGCCATCCGCCTAGGTGAATTCGATGTCCGCTATAAAGGCAGATCCGCCTTGAAGAGCCAAGTCTTGGCAGACTTTGTAAACAAATTTACTAAAGAGGGTATTAATCTTCCTAAACCAGAACTGAAGGAATGGATGATGTACACTGATGGGGCTTCGTCAACAGAAGGTGCTGGAATAGGTGTAGTGATTAAGGGACCTCATTACATCAAATTACATTATGTTGTGAAGATAGAGTTCCCCGCAACAAATAATGCTGCAGAATATGAGGCCTTGATATTGGGGCTACGCCTATTGAAGGAGATTACATAGGAGCGGGTTGTGATCTATAGCGACTCCAAACTAATGGTCAACCAGGTAATCAAAAACTTTGATATGGAAGATGAAACTCTAGTCAAATATGTTGAGGAAGCCAAGAAGCTATTGAACCACTTGGAAAACAAAGAAACAAAATGGGAGTTGGTCCGTGTGCTTCGAGGATCAAACACAGAAGCGGATCACCTAGCTAAGCTGGCTTCTAGCAAAGATCAGTGGGCGGATCTACAATGCCCGTTCGAGGTGAAAATTAGACCGGCATTCACCCCAGAAGTTATAGCTCTTCTTACATCCTCCGTTGGAGATTGGAGATCGCCGATCCAGCAGTATCTTATGGACGGAACCTTGCCTCAAGACAAAGAAGAAGCCAGGCGGACGGTAAGAAAAGCAGCATAATTCTCCATAATAAACGATCACCTGTATAGAAAATCTTTTAGCCAGCCTTGGTTGAAGTGTGTTACAACAGAAGAGGGACATGAGATCATTAAAGAACTGCATGAAGGTGCTTGTGGAGCCCATAAAGCATCCGCCTCCATTCTCAAGAAATCCAGGCTGTCTGGATTCTATTGGCCAACTGCGGAACTTGATCTCAGAAGCTGATAGAGTCCTGTCACAACTGCCAGGTCCATGCAAATGAATCCCACACGGCCAAGCACATTCAAAAGCCCATTATCGAGGGACGACCTTTCACCACATGGGGTATCGACATTGTCAGTCCTTTTCCTCCTACCAAGAGACAAAGGAAATATGTGGTGGTAGCCGTTGATCACTTTATGAAGTGGGTAGAAGCCGAAGCTGTTTCCTCCATAAGTGCAGAATGAATGGTCGAGTTCGTGAGGGACAACATTGTTGGAAGATTTGGAGTCCCCCACACAATCATCACCGATAACGGAACACAGTTCAATTGCGGGGAGTTCAGGTCCTTCTGCGAAAATCAAGGCATCTAGAATATATTCGCCTCAGTATATTACCCTCAATCCAATAGGATGACCGAAGTCACCAATCGGACAATTGTAAAAGGCATAAAAAAAAGATTGGGTGAGCATAATAAAAAGTGGACGGATCAGTTGATGAATGTCCTATGGGCATACAGAACCACTCCTCGAACAGCAACGGGTGAAACGCCATTCACCCTCACCTATGGAATAGAAGCTATCATTCCTATTGAAATTCAGATCCCAAGTGAAAGAGTTCTATTCTATTGTGAGGATAATAACGGTAAAGGGTTAAGGGAAAGTCTTGATCAACTGGAGGCGAAAAGGGAGAAGGCGTATGTCCGAATCGCCGCCTACAAACAAAGGATCGACGCCTATCATGATAGACATGCCAAGCTCGTGGATCTGAATCAAGGAGATTTGGTGCTCCGGGAAAGCTGACAAAATTCAATCCATGGAGGGTAAAGGAAAGTTTGGAGTCACATGGATGGGACCATACAAGATAGTCACTAAGGTTGGACCCGCCACATTCAAGATTCAGGACATGGAGGGGAACACACTACCACGGACGTGGAACATCTAGAACCTCCGCAAGTACTTCATCAGAGAGCAAAGTGTAATCAAGGTCTTGAGTACTCTTTTTCCTTTAGTAAGGTTTTATCCCATGTGGTTTTTCTTATTAAAGGTTTTAATGAGGCTCACTTAAAAGACCTAGTTGTTGTAATAGGCGAATCGCCATTCAATAAAGAGAAATTTTCATTTGCAATTTTCTTCTTAAGTATCTTTTTGCAGAAATATAAATATTCCAGATTCAAAAAGGGGAGGCAACAAAAGCATTCCCATGGTAGAGCAATGCCATCATAGCATATATACCTTCTCCTCAAAGATAGGAGAACAATCAAACTCGGATGGCGGATCAATCTACCTCAAAGATAGGAAATGATTAACCGTCGTTAGAGATGGATTAAAAATTTCTCAGACGTGAGATCTTTACATCCTCAAATATTCTTCTCAAAGAAGAGTATCAAGACCTGGTAGCGGATTGATTCATCTCAAAGATAGGAAGCAATGGACCGCCTAGAGCAGCTTAACTTCCTCAAAAGGAATAAAAGCTTCAAGCCTTCAAAAAAGGCTCACACTCCGAGGCATGGCTGGCCACCTACCTTGAACAAACAAAACAAGTCCTAAGTCCTAGAAATTTACTTGCTAAAAGTTATAAAGCATGAAGTAAAATTTATGGGCAAAAGGATTCAACAAAAGTAATTGTACTTAGTTACAATAAACTAAACATTTACAACATCATCCTTTTTAGGGTCCTTCTCAAAACACGCATCCTTCGAAGGAACCTCACTTCCCGTATCGACAATCCCCGAGTGAGGAGCCGCGCTATTAATCTCCACCGCATTTGCCTTGTCACCCGCCTATTTGGATGCCTCGCTAAGATCATCCGCTTTGAGGTTGACAACCGGCTTGCTTTCCTCGTCCGATCCTTTCAGCTTTTCCGGACTTGATCACAGATAAAGTCACGAGCATTCGGCACTTTATCATATCTGATAGCATCTTCAACCTCAGGGACCATATACTCTGGATCCACAAAATCAATCTCCGGGTAGGCGAGTCTAACATAGGCCATGATCCGCTCACCATAATAATAAGCACGGCTACCCGCCATAATCTTCGTATTCAACAAAGCAGCTTTATGGTCCTTGGCATCTTCCGCCATCTTCTCCTTCAGCTCGCGGATCTCATCATCCTTGCTTTTATTAAGCGCAATGGCGGCAGCAGCATTTGCACTAACAACAACCACTTCATTCTCCAGCCTTTTGATGGTAGCTTTATCGGTGACTCCCTGGAGAAGATCCGCCTCCATTGCGTGCATATGAGCATATGCCTGACAAAGCAAGAAGAGCATTCAGAAATAAAGTCTCCCTCATGGAGATCACTCTTTCATCCAAAAATGTAAGGTAAGAAAAGAAAAACTTACCAAAAGACGATCTATTTTTCACATCTTGGCATGGGCGGATCCGGAGAACTTAGTTTGGCTCTCCTGTACTTCTCCAAGCTGGCCGATGGCTTCGTCCAGGTCATTTACGACCGCTTCGTTTCCAAGAGACCCCTTAGCACCATATTTGGAGAACCAGTACTTCCCCAAGTCAGGTTTGACCACCTACACGGAAGAAGCAAAGGTCAAAGTCTATAGCCAGAGAGCAAAGAAAGTTAAAGAAGCCATACCTGTTCTTGGTTGAGGCCAAACCAATCTATTCTGGGCTTCCCAGCCCTCGAAGCATTCGCCAGAAACTTCTCTTCGCCAGCAGCAGCCGCCCTTGTCTTCTTGCTTAGGGGATCACAACACCTTCTAGGGGGAATTTCTCGTCTCGCTTGCTGGGATTCGCCACTTGCACATTCTTTTATGCCTCCATCTCCTTCTTCTTCTTACGCTTCTCTACAAGGGGGCAACTTGCCTCAGATAATTCCCTGACAAGGGGACAACAAAATAATCAAGGTTCAAGGAAAGAACAAAGGTACCTTCATCAAGTTGGGTAAACTTCACGTAAGTGATCTCATCCCCCACTCGATGGACTAAGGGAATATCGCTCATCATAAATTCCAAAGCATAGGCGTATGTCCAGAAATCAATTTTGACGCTCTTTATGAGGTTCACCACCTTTTCCTCCATATCAGTCAACAGAAGCAAGTCACCAGCTAGATGTTGAGGCTTGTAGTTCCAGTTCATTTGGAAGCCCAGGGATTCGCCCTCCTTTACTTTGACAAAGAAGAACTTTTCATCCCAGAGATGAACGTTCGACATCTTATCACTGAAAGGCGAATAGCCTCTAAACTTAATGAAGGTTATGAAAGATTTGCTTTGACGCCTTGAAGGTTTATGGAGGGATCGGAAGACCCGGGGAGCAAGGGTTACCTCGAGATTGGAAGCTAAAAAGCAATCTAACGCCATATCCAAACAGCCGTTCGGATGCAGCTGGCAGACTGTGATCCCAAAGAAGTCGAGAATATCTCCTATCACTTGGGGAAGAGGAAGACGAAAGCCCCTTTCAATATGGCTTCTATACAAAGAAATAAATCCCCTAGGGGGACAGGCGGGTTGCTGATGAGCATCCGCCAAGATGATCTCATAGTCCTTCATCCACGGATAACGATCCGCCAAATTGGCAAGATCCGTGGGACTCATGCGAGAGGAAGTGATCTCTGCACGAGGCCTCTTTTTCCTAGTTGGGGTTGAGGAAGAAGCCTCTATCCCAGAAGCAGTTCTAGAGTTTATCACCGGAGCAACAGGGGCAATCGTGACGGAAGAATTTTGGGTTTCTATAAACCCAAAACGATGATTCCTACTCTCCCTCACAGTATTATTTAATTCCGACGAATCACAACTCGGAGTACTCTCGGAGGAATTTGTACTTTCAGAAGAAGTTAAACTGAGCGAATACTCAGGGGAAGTGGTTAAATTAAAGAGCTCGGTAGTGGAGCCGAAGAAGAACTCATAAAATCAAAGATGACAGCAAAAGCGAATAGAACAAAAAGATCCACTTACATGAAAAATCAAAGGCTTCAAAAGTTCTTGACACAGGGAGATCTCTGGAAAAAACACAGGTAAGAATCGAAAAAGCTTAAGCAAATGATGAAGTGAAATGGAAGAGAGAGAGAGAAGGTGTTTTGTCAAATGGTGCCACTTACCTCGAGCGGTGTGCCCTGGACACCTGTCACTTGGTGGATGGCTTGGGACAGAGCAACCATTAATGAGACGCCTCTTGACGGCACACCAGGAAGTCTAAAAGCCCTAAAGGACTTTAGTGTCACTTCAGGGGGGCTTCTGATAACATCCTAATATTATTTACGGGACTAAAAGAGAAATTGACCAAAACGACCGCGTATCAAGGCAATCGGGAAAACTATGGCGTATCAAGCAAGCTACCAAGTTGGTGGATCACATAGATTCCTCCACACGCTATCCGTAGTCAAACCTACGGGAGACCCGCCATGTGATCTTGGTCCGCCCCAGAACGGCTGAGCAACCATTAATGAGACGCCTCTTGACGGCACACCAGGAAGTCTAAAAGCCCTAAAGGACTTTAGTGTCACTTCAGGGGGGCTTCTGATAACATCCTAATATTATTTACGGGACTAAAAGGGAAATTGACCAAAACGACCGCGTATCAAGGCAATCGGGAAAACTATGGCGTATCAAGCAAGCTACTAAGTTGGTGGATCACATAGATTCCTCCACACGCTATCCGTAGTCAAACCTACGGGAGACCCGCCATGTGATCTTGATCCGCCCCAGAACGGCTGAGCCGATTCCCGATAAAGGCAACTAATAACCCATTAATGAGCTAACGGTCATACTTGAATGAGATCAGTAACCGCCATTAATGGAGCATTAATGGAGACTTTCTGGTTACCAATGGTTACAACTATATGACTATAAATAGCTTGCATCCCAAGCTATTGATGTACACATTCACGCTCTCCTAAACCCTAATTTGTGCTTACAATTTATTCTATTACTTTATACTGACTTTGGCATCGGAGCTTCCCCACACTGATCCCAACAGCGCCCCCTGCAGGGAAGGATACCGATCGAGAATTCACCACCAGTCATCATATTCCAACCAAAATGCATTTTCAGATAACAATGCCACTGTTTTTGGGGTTCGCACGACCAGGAAAAACATGAAAAAGGAAGAGAAATAATATATATTAGAACGAGATTGCCGGAAAAAGGGTCGCCTTCTTCCTCCTCTTCCGTTCATCGTTCGCCTTCTTCTCCTCCTCTTCCTATAGCCATCATTCGCTTCTCCTTCTTTCTCCTCGCCGTTCGCTTCTCCTCCTCTTCCTATCGTCGCCTTTCGCTTCTCCACCTCTTTGAGTGTGCCGTCATCGCTTCTCGTTCTTCCTCCCTTTCCTATCGCATCGTTTGATACGTTAGAGAGATGAAGTTCTGTTTAGGAATAATGAGGGCAAAGATGGAAGAATTTGTTTAAATATGTTAGTTTTGGAATTTTTTTTAAAGGAGTTAGAAATGTAAACTAACTCCTTAAGAATGGCTAGTTTAGTAATTCTCCCTTTATTTTATATTTTTTGAAAAAAACTCACACTGTTAAACTTATATTAGACTGAGTTTAGTGACATTAAACTGGTTGGTATCTACTAACTAGTTTAATAAAGGTTAAAAAAATCTCAAGGTATCTACCAATCACATTAAATTCTCTCACTATTTTTTATATATTTAATAAATGACAGTGACATATTCAGTGGCCGTGAATGGCGAAGTGACTGAGCAATTCACACCTGGACGAGGGCTGAGGCAGGGTGATCCTCTATCCCCGTACCTATTCATACTATGCACTGAAGTGTTCTCCAGACTATTACACCGTGCTGAAACTGAAGGCCTTTTTCAGGGTTGTCGAATTAAGGCTAGAGCCCCCTCTGTATCCCACCTATTGTTTGCTGATGACTCATTCCTGTTCTTTAATGCTTCTCTGGAAGAGAGCAAGGTAATCCTGGATATTCTACACACATATGAGACAGCTTTTGGATAAGCTATTAATCTTCAAAAGTTTGGTATTTTCTTCAGCCCTAATGTATCAAGCCAAATGCAACATGCTATACAAAACCTTTTACAAGTCGACTCCCCTCTAGACACTGGTAAATATTTGGGCTTGCCCTCCTTGGTGGGTCGCTCCAAAGCCTCTATTTTCAGCTTTCTAAAGGATCAATTGAAGAAAAGGCTTTCTAACTGGGGATCCAAGTTGCTATCCAGCGTAGGTAGAGATGTCCTGATTAAAACAGTAGCTCAAGCTCTCCCCACATATTGTATGAGTGCTTTTCTGCTTCCTAGGTGTCTGTGTGATCAACTTCAGAGGATGATGAACTCTTTCTGGTGGGGAATGAAAAGTGATGGGAAGAAAGGAATTCATTGGTTCACTTGGAACTGGCTCTGTAAACAGAAAAGATCCGGAGGTTTGGGCTACAGGGATCTTCGGTCCTTCAACCTCTCTTTGCTTGGTAAACAAGGTTGGAATTTTATCAATAACCTCGATGCTTTGGTAAGTCGTTTGTTCAAAGCAGTATATTTTCCGAAAGGTAACTTCCTCAATTCCAAACTGGGCACTAATCCCAGTTATATTTGGAGTAGCATTTGGGGTTCAAGAGAAGTTCTTCGGCTAGGTATGAGATGGAGGATTGGGGATGGAAAAAGTATCCGAATCTGGCAGGACCCGTGGCTGGCGCACGACGGAAATTTCATACCCACACCAGGTGGCAACACAAATTTAGTTCATGGGAGGGTCTCAGATTTGTTTATACATGGAGGTGGCGGATAGGATCGGGAGAAGGTGAATGGCCTATTCATAAGGGAGGAGGCTGAAATTATACATAGTATGGTGGTCCCAAGAAAAAAGCGAACAGATAGGTTAATTTGGAATTTTTCCAAGGATGGACGGTACTCCTCTAAATCGGGATATCGAGCCCTAGAGCAGTCTAGACAACCACAGTTGGAGATTCAGGGTTGGGAGGAAATGTGGCAGCTTTGCATTCCGCCGAAGATTAAAATCTTCCTATGGAAAACGGTAGCCAATTGTCTGCCCACTAGGCTCAATTTACGGGTAAATTTCATCAATGGTGTACAACCTTTGATCCATTTCACACTTTGGTGTACAACCTTCATTTTGTCTCACTAATATGTACGACCTTATCAGTGACCTCCCACTTTGGTGTATAGCAGGTAAAAATGACCGGTCAACGCTTGGTCAACGCGCCACCTCACCATTTTTCAATTTTAATTAAACATACCACATATACAATTACTAAAATACCCTTCATGGTTTCCTTCCTAAATAGAAAAATATACCCTCTCCTTAGTTGATTTTCTGCAAATAGATTCTCTCTCTAACTTTTCATTTCTTTCTCTAACTACTCTTCCCTCCTTAACTCCTTTCCCTATCTAACTTCAATAATCAAACACAAAAGGAACATTTAAGGATTTTTCTTGACCTACAGGTGGTTTTGTCAATAACTAAAATATACAAATTCGAACTTCAAAGTTCAAAGTTCCAAACTCAAAACCTGAAATCTAACAATTTCACAAAAATCAATAAATAGCAGTGGGTTGAGTCTTGGTAATTTGTTCAACCATGTACAATTGATCCATCGGTAATTAGTGGATGTTTTAATTTGGGAAAAAAATTGCCAAAGGAGTTCTTTTATATGCCTTGTCTTCTTTTTTGATTTTTCTCTCTCAATCAGATCCATGGACCGCCAAGATAGAGTTTTTCATTCCTATCCTAGAAAGAGCAGAAGAGAAAGAAAATATTTCAGAAATCAGAGCTATGAGTACTAGAAATTCTAATTTTAAATCAAAACAAGAGATAGAGAGAGAATCAGAAAAACGAATCTGCAAATGTTAGGTTTGCGATTTTCTTCATTTTTCCTAGTTTCAAAGAGAAAAAGGGAACTTGATTTTTCACAACCAAGGATGAAGCTCTGTCGAGAAAAGCGGTGGTGGAAGCGGCAGAGGAATTAGTTTCAGGGAAGAAGACTCCCAACAGCCCCATACCCCAAGTGTTGTTTAACTGAGATCTGGAGTTCGCCATTACTTAAAACCTGGGAAAGTTGTAGGTATGGCGGAAGAAATTGGGGAAATTAGAGAGATGATCCAGAGAGAGGAAGAGAGAGAAGTTTCAAGGAGGGCATTTTAGTAATTCTTAAGGGATAGGGTATTTTAGTGATTGTATAAGGAGTGGGTCCCACTTTTTTAAGTGGTTATGATAAAAAATGGTGAGGTGGTGTGTTGACCAGGCGTTGACCGATCATTTTTACCTGTTGTACACTAAAGTGGGAGGTCACCGATAAGGTCATATATATTAGTGAGACAAAATGAAGGTTGTACACCAAAGTGTGAAATGGGTCAAAGGTTATACACCATTGATGAAATTTACTCCTCAATTTACACTCTAAAAAGTTAAATGTCCCTCTGAACTGCTTATTATGCTCTGGTGAAATCGAATTCGTATGGCATTTGTTTTTGGAATGTCCATTTACAATGGCTTGTTGGCAGAAGGCTGGTTTATCTCCACCATGGGACAGTACATTGGAATTTCCAGAATTCTTCCTTCAACTATGTAAGCGTTCATCTGAGGATTGGTTATGTAAGGCTGCGGTTTTGCTATGGATTATTTGGGGTCAGAGAAACGCAATGCTATGGACCGGGAAACATGATTTGCCCGAGGTTGCTGTCTCGCTTGGGCTTAATTTCTTTTCTGAATGGAAGTTGCAGCAGAACACTCCAATGATACGGATGGAACAACAACAATCTGTAGTTTTTCAATGGACTAAACAGTCCCCTAGCAGGCTGGCTTGCAACGTAGACGCTTCCGTCTTCAGCTCCTGTGGATCGTATGGGTGGGGAGCAATTATCCGAGACGAAGCTGGAAAATTTGTAGCGTGTAGGAGCAGCTCGGCCATTGGCTCTCATCCGGTTAAACTTCTCGAAGCTCTGGCTCTACTTGAAGGAATGTACTGGGCCCAGCAGATGAACTTCACAAACATTGATTTCGCCACTGACTCAAAAACAGTAGTGGACGCAGTCAGAGCCTCGACGCATGATCTCTCTGAATTCAGAAGCACCATTTTGGATTGTCAACAATTTCTATTAAGTCGACCTGATTATCAGGTTTCTTTTTGTCCTAGATTAGCGAATGGAGCAGCTCATACTTTAGCTAGGAGTGCCCTTTCCAATACTAATCCGTTTATTTCTTTAGTTTGTCCGAGTTTCTTGGAGTCTGTACTTCTGAAAGACACTTCTTCTTCTTAATAAAGCTCTGGATTTTCTTTTCAAAAAAATAAAAATAAATGATAGTGTATTTCATATGCAATTTTCTTTATATTTAATAAATGATAGTGTATTCATATGATTAAGTTACTGTAGAGTTTTAATATACATAATATTATATGTATATCAAAACTTTTTATAGTATAACCAATACAATTGCTCTTAGAATGTAAGCTTTTTTTAATTTAAATAAGTTTAAAAAGACACGTGTTAACATCACAAATTAACTCATGTTAAAAACAAATAATTCATACACAGTAAATATCATTGTTGTACTAAGAGCATCTGTAGTCCAAAGTAACAAACTTTGTTACTTTGACCTCCACCTCATCAAAAACAACACCCTAAAATTACATACCACTAAAACACCTTATTACTTCAAATATTAGTAGACCCCACTTATTATAAACCACTTTATATTTACTCAATTAACATACAATTAATAATTTTTATCCAATAAATAATTAATTCAATACTAATTATTAATACAAAAAATATTAATCTAAGATAATAATTAATTCAATATGCATTATTATTTTAATAAAATTAATTAATTAATTATTATGAAATAAATTAGAACTATTGTGTGACTAATTATTTATTAAATAAAAAAACACTCTTGAAATAAATCTTATTTTAATTAATTAATATACGAGTTACATACGATAAAATAACATAATTTTAACGAGAATCATACATTAAGGTCGGTGACTCCGAAATGTTGCCATATATGTTCAACTAGATCGAGTTTTAGATTCATATGAGTGACTCTACTGCGGAGCTGTAAATCCCGTGCGAGCTAAGCCGCAAAATCAGGAGCGGGTCCTTGTCGAAGGTCTTCAATACCGACTGGTTCATATACTTCTACATGATAACTTCTAGAGTAAAGGTGCCGCTCATCTTCGATAATCATGTTATGCAATATAATACAAGCTTCCATAATATCATGCATTTTACTTTGGTCCCAAAGCCTAGCTGGTCCACGAACAATTGCAAAGCGGGCTTGAGGAAACGATTGTACATTGTTCATTGATTCGTTCGTTGAACTGTATTCTCCAGTTGATGAAAGCTTCGTCCTTTTTGAAGAAATTCCGTCGTTGTGTTTTTCTTTAAAAGCGAGTCATTTGGGTTCGTCTTTCATACCATTTTATGTGGACCGTTTTTTCTGATGTGTATAATGTGTGCAGGATCGCTCTTATGACCCTAAAAAGGGTAGGAAGACAAACGACTGCTGAAGTAAACATTGTTAAATGAAATTTAACATCCATAATATATTAAACTTTTAAGTGTAACTAATGATAACAAATTAATTTAATTAGAACAAGAGTTATAGAGGAACTCTAGTATACCTTTCAAAGCAATCCTCAGTGGAGACTTCTGAACTCTGCCTGACACCCTCTCATTATCATCATGGGTTATGGCTGTGTTCCAGCATCTCTACACACCTCTTGGAGTCGTCTGAAGGCTAACTATTGTTGCTTTATAACTCTGGATCTTTTTAAACTAATATGCTATACGGAAGTTAAACTTAAGTAGTTAACAACTATGGATGCTAAAAGGGGAAGTTTAGAAAGCCATGGATATAGAGAGAAAGAAAGCTTTTATTGCTCAAAGCAAGTTATGTCTCATACATCATATGTCTTCTCCTTATATAGGTAGAAGATCAAAGGTGAAATTACCAAAAAGGAGATTACATCATCACAAAAGTTAAAAGTACAAACTTTTAGGTTACACGTGTCGAATGCTTCTTATTTTGCTCTTCCACCTCAAGCTTTACATCTTGCCACTAATCTCTAATGTTTCCACCTCATGCTTCTTCTTTGGACACATGTCTCTTCATATCTTCATGTCTTGCCACGTGTTGATCTTATTGCCACCTTTTCTTTAGGTATTGACACCTCGTTCTTATATTTCTTATTTTTCTTATCCATTTTTATCTCATTTTCTAAATAAATGGATCCTCCTCTTTTCCTGGATGGGCTTCTTCTTTGGGCCTTATGGAGTCAATATTCATGGGCTCAGGTCTTATGGGCTCAATTCTAATTAAACATGATTTTCTTGGGCCATATATAGATTCATAATGGGCTAATGTATCTGAACTATGTTTATATTTCTTATCCATCAATTTCGTATGCATTTCTATCAAAATTTGTTGACTCGTTTCATCACCCATTTCCATTAAATAGTTGATAGTTATCATTTCTTCAACTTCTCCATGATTCGATCTGGCTATTATAGCCACCTTTTTATTTCTAATATAGTCTTCGAGTCTACATTTGATCGTATGGATTCCATGTGCTCGTTTTTCTCCTAACCAAGATTTAAAATTTTCTAATTTGCATGGAATGTCCCATTGATGGTCGGAATTATCTACATCAATCTTAGTGTTTCTACCAGTCTTAAAAATCTGAGCAATTATTATCGGTTTCCCTTCTAAGTCCATAGCAGCATCAAAAATTTGAACACAAAATATTCCTCTTCCAAATCTTAATCCAAGTTCGTCAATGGATCTAGGTATGATAGATGGGAGTTTTGAAACACTATTAAGGCTCTCATCAGTCATGACTTTGTCCAGAAATCCATATCGAAATAGTTTCTGAACAACATCTGGACTGCAGTCTTCTGAGCATATATACCTAGGGTATTTGGTCATCTTAATGGTTCTATATACGGTTTGACTCTTCTTATATGTAAAAAATTTCATGATATTCTTATATGCTTCTGTCATTTCTGGAGGGAATTGTATAACCTGGGAGGTTGTGATTTCTGATGAGTTCTGATTAATCAGCTTAGAATGGTTCAAGGTGGTGGCTCCTGAGAGTCCACTAGATGAAGTTGGCAGCTCAATTGGCTTCTTATGAAGATCTCCTAACAACTCATAAGATGATCTAGGAGTCATGGTTCGTATATTCTGATTGTTCTGAGACTGGAGTTTCTTGAGTTCTTCCTCAAGGTTGTCCAGAAAGTTCTCATGATTTCTGATCATTGCCAGCATCTGGCGGTTCTGATTTCTGATTTCTGATATTCGCTGGATCATTATCTCCATTCCTGCTCAAAAAATCAGCTAAGATATTTCGTTTTCCAGAGATAGGTTTAACAACAAAATTATAGCAATTGAAAAAACTTTGCCAATGCCTTCTTTTGTTCAATTCTGGTAGGGGATCTATTTTATTTCTGATAAATGCTCCTACTTGTGTATTATCTGTTCTTATGATAAATTCTATGGGTAACAAATGATACCTAAATCCTTTAATTCCATTTTTAACAGCTAGTAATTCTTTTTCATTGATATGATAATTTTTCTCTGAGGGTTTCCAAGTTCCTGATCTATAGCCACATATTAAAGGAGTTTCTTTGTCTATATCTTCTTTTCTATATGCGATGAGTACTGCTCCCCACCCGATATCACTAGCATCTGTATATAATTCTAATTGATCATTATCTTTAGGTAGTCTTAATTTTGGGAGAACTTTTACTGCTTCTTTTATTTTTCTTATAGTATCAGTGTGAGTTGTCGTCCATTCAAATACTTTATGTTTCTTAATTAGCTCTTGCAAGGGTTGTCGTAATTTTGGTAAGTCTTTTATATAATCTGATGCATAATTTATTATTCCTAGAAATTGTTGGACTTCTTTCTTAGTATCTAATTTTTCTTTAAAATTTTCGATTCTAGTTACGATATGATCTTGTAGTTGTAATCCTTCACTATCTATTATATATCCTAAATATTCTATTTTATTTTTAAAGATTTCTGATTTCTTTTCAAATAAAAGGATTCCATGTTGTCGTACTGTTTTTATAAATGCATCTAGGTGCTGTAAATGGTCTGCTATATTATTGCTATAGATTAATATATCATCGACATAAACTACACAGAAGTCATTTAATTTTCTAAATATCGTATCCATTCGTCGTTGAAATATCTGGGGTGCGTTTTTCAAACCAAAAGGTAACACAATCCATTCATAATGTCCTTGTGGTGCACTAAATGATGTTAAAGGTCTTGATTCTTTAGTAAGCTTAATTTGCCAAAAGCCACTTTTACAATCAAATTTACTAAACCACTTTTTTCCTGATAATCTATTAATTAAATTTCTCTTATAAGGTAAAAAATATCCATCAAAAATCGTTTTCTTATTTAGTTCTCGATAATCTATTACCATTCTTGCTTTGCCTCTCTTTTGTTCGCTATGTTTTCTTACTAAGAATGTCGGGCTACTATGAGGGCTTTTACTTTCTTGAATTAATTTTAAGTCTAATAATTCTTTTATTTGTATTTCAAATTCCTTTTGATCATCAGGACTATATCTTATTGGTCTAGTGCGAACAACATCATTAGGGTTTATGAGTTCTATCTTAGCATATATCTTTTCTTTTTCCCACAACGTTATAGGGTTTTCTCCAAAGTTGATCTTTAAATGGTCTAAATATTTTTGTTTTAAAAGTTCTAAATTAGTATCTCTATTTGTTTTGATATTATGTATTGTGAGTGGATATAAAGGTAGGACGCGCTTAAGGATAATCCATTTATTACAAGGAGTTAAAAGACTTATGGTTTCAGGTTTGATTAGCTGGACTTTAAAGAAATCAAGAAAATTATTTCCTAATAATATATGTTGTTTCATATTATTTTCTTGATAAATTATGGGTAATCGAAAGATTGTCTTGTTAAGTATTAATCTCATATTTTCGGCTATAATATCTAATTCTTTCATTTGTTCATTAAATCCTGTAACTCTGACCTTATGTCCTTTAGATCTTTTCCATTTATGGGGAACTAGTACATCTTGCTTCGCTAAACATATATCAGCTCCACTATCTATAAATATGCGACGTTTTATAATCTTATTAGGTTTATATTCTACCGGTGCTTCTACATATATGGCTACCATTAGTTATTAGTTTCACTATCTTCATATTCTATTGGTTCTAATTCTTCTGAGTTCTCACCTTCTGTTTCAGTAATATAAAATTCATCTTCTTTATGCCATTTATCATCGCTGGCTCTTATTTGTTCTAGACTCATTATAAATTCTGTTGTTCCTATATATTTGACACATTTTTGTTTTAATTTAGGGCATTTATTAGCATAATGTCCTTTCTCATTACAATTCCAACATTTACATTCTGTAAGTTTAGTATTTTTATCCCTTAGTGGTCTTTCTCGTCTTTTCCTAAATTTTCGTTTATATCTAAATCTGTTCCGATTTTCGGGATTATTTTTATATCGTCTAAATCGTTTTCGTCGAAATCGTCCATTATCATACTTGTTAGTATAAGACTTCTTATATGTCGGATTATGTCTATAAGTGCGATTAGGAGTATATCGTCTATATTTTCTCCTAATTTTATCATCACAACCAAAAACTAACCGTTTTTCCGTGAATCCACATATTTCTCGTAACCCGAGTTTCTTATCCTTTTTAACCTTTTGTTGAACTCTATATTCTTCACATTTTCGCATAAGATAAGCTCGTAGTACTCTAATTCTTTCTCCTAATGTATTTTCTTTTGGTTCTAATTGAGTATATTCTTTTGAAACTTCTACGTTGTATGGGTTTGGTAAGTGGTCATAATATAGTTGTTGGTATATCAATCCTTCTTGTGGTAAAAACCTAGCTTCATAAAAGAACTTAGTAAAACTGATAGTATATTCTGATAATTTACTAATTTTACAACATTTCATGTTATTCAAATTCATTATTATTTCAGCTTTTCTTTCAGCAAATACTGTTTCTCTAGCCACTAACCATCTTTCTCCTAAAAATTCTCTTTTTAATACCATATCGAATAATAATAACATTGATTTCCAATCATGAGCACAAGCTTCTATTTGTGGTCTTAACTGATGAGTTATAGATTCCATCCAAAATCCTACTTTTCCTATCATTGTTTTAGAGATTAGGTCATACATATAAGCTAAATTTTCAGTGTGAGATGAATTCATTAAGGCTATGTACATTCCTAAATTCCAATCATTTATTCGTCTACTTATTTCTTGTTCATCATAGACATTATTTAAGTCTAAAAAATATCCATTTGGATTTAATCCTTGAGACATAGATCCTATAAATTCTTTAAAGTCTCCTTGTTGGCCTATAGGTATATGTTGTGGAATCGTAGGTACTCTTTTAGTTACTACGTCTAAATTGGGGTCTATCATTTCTTCTTCTGGATAATTATCGGCATCTTCGTTTACTATATTTTCTGATCCTATATCTGATTCTTCATACCTAGTGTATTTGTTGTTGTATTCGTTGTTTTCTATATCACTTTCTGGTTCTTCTTCTATTATTGCATTAATGTTCTTCATTTGTTCTAATGCTTTCATTATTTGATGATTTTCTTCTATTAATTTTGTTTCATCTTTATTTTCTTCTTCTATATACCCAATGATTTTTAGTTTATTTTCACTTTGAATATCTGAACTATCTGAACTATCACTACTACTGTTACTTACTGATGTGAATAGTTTTCCCTTTTACTTCTTTAACCATTGTTCTTAAGACTCTTACTTCTTCCTTTAATTCTTTTAATTCATCTGTAATGTGGATTAGCTCTGTTTTTGTTTGTTTTAATTCTAGCTTTGTTTCTTTTAATTCTTTTTTAGTATTTTTAAATTTGTGTTTATATTTTTTATATTTTTCGACCCATTCTGTACTCGAATTTATGACTAATTTTATGTTTTCTTTTTGTAGGTCTTTGATTTCTTTATGTTGTTTTTCGATTTTTAGTTGAAGGTATTCTGCTTCGGTGCTTACGTCTACATTGGATGGTTTAGCAACATTGTCTTTGAGTTTGCTGTTTTTTAGCGGTTCATATTTGTATTTTTCCTTTTCAATAATTTCTTGGGCGTGATTTTTAAGAAATGTTATTACACTATGTTCTTGTTCGGCCATTAGATTAGAATTGTCCTTTTTTGTGTAAATCGGTTAACAGATCTTAAACGTTGGTATTTCCGATGTATTCCACAGTTTTGTTAATTCATGTGTTATCATTTCTTGGATTTGAATATGGTTTTCTTGTATTAAACTAAGAGTATTCTTTAATTGTTCTTTTGCTACAATCTCTATCCATATTTGGTCCAATTTTTGGTTAGGATCACTCATCTTTGTAGATTCTTTTTATCCATTCGTCTTCAAGTTTGATCCATTCTTTCTTAGGTGGTTCTAATAAAGAGTTTAATTGTTTGATTTCACATTCTAGTCTCTGTTGTTTAGATTCAATTTCTAAATATTTTATTTGAGATTCTATGATTGTCTCTGCCATAATAGTTTTTATTATTTGTAATTTTTTCTCTTTTTTATCAAGTTGTTGTCGTATGTTCATATTTTATTTATATACCGTATTTTGTTTTGGTCCTCTATCGTAATTCCTTCATTATTTATCTTATATTTTATTTTATTTAAAAAGTCGTATCCTAATAATAGTGCATATGTACTATCATATTCTGTTACTCCTACAATTATCTCATATTCTAGATCTTGAATTTTAAATCTAATTCTTATGCTTTTAGTTATGATTATTTCTCTTGTACTATTTGGACAGTTATAAGTTTGTGGTTCGATTAGTTCACATTTATTCTCATTTATTTGGCTAATATGTACTAAACTTTTGGTTCCTGTATTAATTTCAGCTATACAGTCAGTTGCTCGTAGAGCAAGGATAAATTTAATAACAAATGACGTAATAAAAAGAGAATTATCCAAATTATCACATAAAGAAGCAAAGAAATATAGGAATATTTACTTTGGAGGAATAGAATTCACTATAAAAGCATATTTTCAGAAAAATATCGATACTCCTATTCAAATATATGTATTAGATGATAGAATATTAGATAATATCCAAGATGCCTTAATAGCAGTAGTAAGAGGAAACTTAATTTATCAGAAACTTAAATTCACAATTCAACCAGATTTTAGTATCTCATTAGAAGATAAACATAAAGATCTAGCTTTAACACTCTATTATAAATTAGAAGGAATAAGAATGCCCCCAAGAAGTAAAGTAATTAGTATAGAAACAAAAATGATATATGCCCTTACAGGTAATCATCATATCAGAAAACAAAATGAGGGATATATTAGTACCAAAATTATATCAGGAAATATTAGAACCACTAGAACATAAGGAAAATTCCATCATAACAATACCAGACGAAATATGTATAGATTTTAATTCTAGAAAACTACAACCAATCCAGAAATTATTACCTAGGATAGAAGGAGGAAGGTTAAGTTTTAAGAAAGAAATAATAAGACAACCGAGAACATTAGATTTATTACATACATATTATGAAGATAAGTTACGAATAAAAGTAATATTATTTAATGAGCTACGAGCAACTGACTGTATAGCTGAAATTAATACAGGAACCAAAAGTTTAGTACATATTAGCCAAATAAATGAGAATAAATGTGAACTAATCGAACCACAAACTTATAACTGTCCAAATAGTACAAGAGAAATAATCATAACTAAAAGCATAAGAATTAGATTTAAAATTCAAGATCTAGAATATGAGATAATTGTAGGAGTAACAGAATATGATAGTACATATGCACTATTATTAGGATACGACTTTTTAAATAAAATAAAATATAAGATAAATAATGAAGGAATTACGATAGAGGACCAAAACAAAATACGGTATATAAATAAAATATGAACATACGACAACAACTTGATAAAAAAGAGAAAAAATTACAAATAATAAAAACTATTATGGCAGAGACAATCATAGAATCTCAAATAAAATATTTAGAAATTGAATCTAAACAACAGAGACTAGAATGTGAAATCAAACAATTAAACTCTTTATTAGAACCACCTAAGAAAGAATGGATCAAACTTGAAGACGAATGGATAAAAAGAATCTACAAAGATGAGTGATCCTAACCAAAAATTGGACCAAATATGGATAGAGATTGTAGCAAAAGAACAATTAAAGAATACTCTTAGTTTAATACAAGAAAACCATATTCAAATCCAAGAAATGATAACACATGAATTAACAAAACTGTGGAATACATCGGAAATACCAACGTTTAAGATCTGTTAACCGATTTACACAAAAAAGGACAATTCTAATCTAATGGCCGAACAAGAACATAGTGTAATAACATTTCTTAAAAATCACGCCCAAGAAATTATTGAAAAGGAAAAATACAAATATGAACCGCTAAAAAACAGCAAACTCAAAGACAATGTTGCTAAACCATCCAATGTAGACGTAAGCACCGAAGCAGAATACCTTCAACTAAAAATCGAAAAACAACATAAAGAAATCAAAGACCTACAAAAAGAAAACATAAAATTAGTCATAAATTCGAGTACAGAATGGGTCGAAAAATATAAAAAATATAAACACAAATTTAAAAATACTAAAAAAGAATTAAAAGAAACAAAGCTAGAATTAAAACAAACAAAAACAGAGCTAATCCACATTACAGATGAATTAAAAGAATTAAAGGAAGAAGTAAGAGTCTTAAGAACAATGGTTAAAGAAGTAAAAGGGAAAACTATTCACATCAGTAAGTAACAGTAGTAGTGATAGTTCAGATAGTTGAGATATTCAAAGTGAAAATAAACTAAAAATCATTGGGTATATAGAAGAAGAAAATAAAGATGAAACAAAATTAATAGAAGAAAATCATCAAATAATGAAAGCATTAGAACAAATGAAGAACATTAATGCAATAATAGAAGAAGAACCAGAAAGTGATATAGAAAACAACGAATACAACAACAAATACACTAGGTATGAAGAATCAGATATAGGATCAGAAAATATAGTAAACGAAGATGCCGATAATTATCCAGAAGAAGAAATGATAGACCCCAATTTAGACGTAGTAACTAAAAGAGTACCTACGATTCCACAACATATACCTATAGGCCAACAAGGAGACTTTAAAGAATTTATAGGATCTATGTCTCAAGGATTAAATCCAAATGGATATTTTTTAGACTTAAATAATGTCTATGATGAACAAGAAATAAGTAGACGAATAAATGATTGGAATTTAGGAATGTACATAGCCTTAATGAATTCATCTCACACTGAAAATTTAGCTTATATGTATGACCTAATCTCTAAAACAATGATAGGAAAAGTAGGATTTTGGATGGAATCTATAACTCATCAGTTAAGACCACAAATAGAAGCTTGTGCTCATGATTGGAAATCAATGTTATTATTATTCGATATGGTATTAAAAAGAGAATTTTTAGGAGAAAGATGGTTAGTGGCTAGAGAAACAGTATTTGCTGAAAGAAAAGCTGAAATAATAATGAATTTGAATAACATGAAATGTTGTAAAATTAGTAAATTATCAGAATATACTATCAGTTTTACTAAGTTCTTTTATGAAGCTAGGTTTTTACCACAAGAAGGATTGATATACCAACAACTATATTATGACCACTTACCAAACCCATACAACGTAGAAGTTTCAAAAGAATATACTCAATTAGAACCAAAAGAAAATACATTAGGAGAAAGAATTAGAGTACTACGAGCTTATCTTATGCGAAAATGTGAAGAATATAGAGTTCAACAAAAGGTTAAAAAGGATAAGAAACTCGGGTTACGAGAAATATGTGGATTCACGGAAAAACGGTTAGTTTTTGGTTGTGATGATAAAATTAGGAGAAAATATAGACGATATACTCCTAATCGCACTTATAGACATAATCCGACATATAAGAAGTCTTATACTAACAAGTATGATAATGGACGATTTCGACGAAAACGATTTAGACGATATAAAAATAATCCCGAAAATCGGAACAGATTTAGATATAAACGAAAATTTAGGAAAAGACGAGAAAGACCACTAAGGGATAAAAATACTAAACTTACAGAATGTAAATGTTGGAATTGTAATGAGAAAGGACATTATGCTAATAAATGCCCTAAATTAAAACAAAAAGGTGTCAAATATATAGGAACAACAGAATTTATAATGAGTCTAGAACAAATAAGAGCCAGCGATGATAAATGGCATAAAGAAGATGAATTTTATATTACTGAAACAGAAGGTGAGAACTCAGAAGAATTAGAACCAATAGAATATGAAGATAGTGAAACTAATAACTAATGGTAGCCATATATGTAGAAGCACCGGTAGAATATAAACCTAATAAGATTATAAAACGCTGCATATTTATAGATAGTGGAGCTGATATATGTTTAGCGAAGCAAGATGTACTAGTTCCCCATAAATGGAAAAGATCTAAAGGACATAAGGTCAGAGTTACAGGATTTAATGAACAAATGAAAGAATTAGATATTATAGCCGAAAATATGAGATTAATACTTAACAAGACAATCTTTCGATTACCCATAATTTATCAAGAAAATAATATGAAACAACATATATTATTAGGAAATAATTTTCTTGATTTCTTTAAAGTCCAGCTAATCAAACCTGAAACCATAAGTCTTTTAACTCCTTGTAATAAATGGATTATCCTTAAGCGCGTCCTACCTTTATATCCACTCACAATACATAATATCAAAACAAACAGAGATACTAATTTAGAACTTTTAAAACAAAAATATTTAGACCATTTAAAGATCAACTTTGGAGAAAACCCTATAACGTTGTGGGAAAAAGAAAAGATATATGCTACGATAGAACTCATAAACCCTAATGATGTTGTTCGCACTAGACCAATAAGATATAGTCCTGATGATCAAAAGGAATTTGAAATACAAATAAAAGAATTATTAGACTTAAAATTAATTCAAGAAAGTAAAAGCCCTCATAGTAGCCCGGCATTCTTAGTAAGAAAACATAGCGAACAAAAGAGAGGCAAAGCAAGAATGGTAATAGATTATCGAGAACTAAATAAGAAAACGATTTTTGATGGATATTTTTTACCTTATAAGAGAAATTTAATTAATAGATTATCAGGAAAAAAGTGGTTTAGTAAATTTGATTGTAAAAGTGGCTTTTGGCAAATTAAGCTTACTAAAGAATCAAGACCTTTAACAGCATTTAGTGCACCACAAGGACATTATGAATGGATTGTGTTACCTTTTGGTTTGAAAAATGCACCCCAGATATTTCAACGACGAATGGATACGATATTTAGAAAATTAAATGACTTCTGTGTAGTTTATGTCGATGATATATTAATCTATAGCAATAATATAGCAGACCATTTACAGCACCTAGATGCATTTATAAAAACAGTACGACAACATGGAATCCTTTTATCTGAAAAGAAATCAGAAATCTTTAAAAATAAAATAGAATATTTAGGATATATAATAGATAGTGAAGGATTACAACTACAAGATCATATCGTAACTAGAATCGAAAATTTTAAAGAAAAATTAGATACTAAGAAAGAAGTCCAACAATTTCTAGGAATAATAAATTATGCATCAGATTATATAAAAGACTTACCAAAATTACGACAACCCTTGCAAGAGCTAATTAAGAAACATAAAGTATTTGAATGGACGACAACTCACACTGATACTATAAGAAAAATAAAAGAAGCAGTAAAAGTTCTCCCAAAATTAAGACTACCTAAAGATAATGATCAATTAGAATTATATACAGATGCTAGTGATATCGGGTGGGGAGCAGTACTCATCGCATATAGAAAAGAAGATATAGACAAAGAAACTCCTTTAATATGTGGCTATAGATCAGGAACTTGGAAACCCTCAGAGAAAAATTATCATATCAATGAAAAAGAATTACTAGCTGTTAAAAATGGAATTAAAGGATTTAGGTATCATTTGTTACCCATAGAATTTATCATAAGAACAGATAATACACAAGTAGGAGCATTTATCAGAAATAAAATAGATCCCCTACCAGAATTGAACAAAAGAAGGCATTGGCAAAGTTTTTTCAATTGCTATAATTTTGTTGTTAAACCTATCTCTGGAAAACGAAATATCTTAGCTGATTTTTTGAGCAGGAATGGAGATAATGATCCAGCGAATATCAGAACTCATCAGAAATCAGAACCGCCAGATGCTGGCAATGATCAGAAATCATGAGAACTTTCTGGACAACCTTGAGGAAGAACTCAAGAAACTCCAGTCTCAGAACAATCAGAATATACGAACCATGACTCCTAGATCATCTTATGAGTTGTTAGGAGATCTTCATAAGAAGCCAATTGAGCTGCCAACTTCATCTAGTGGACTCTCAGGAGCCACCACCTTGAACCATTCTAAGCTGATTAATCAGAACTCATCAGAAATCACAACCTCCCAGGTTATACAATTCCCTCCAGAAATGACAGAAGCATATAAGAATATCATGAAATTTTTTACATATAAGAAGAGTCAAACCGTATATAGAACCATTAAGATGACCAAATACCCTAGGTATATATGCTCAGAAGACTGCAGTCCAGATGTTGTTCAGAAACTATTTCGATATGGATTTCTGGACAAAGTCATGACTGATGAGAGCCTTAATAGTGTTTCAAAACTCCCATCTATCATACCTAGATCCATTGACGAACTTGGATTAAGATTTGGAAGAGGAATATTTTGTGTTCAAATTTTTGATGCTGCTATGGACTTAGAAGGGAAACCGATAATAATTGCTCAGATTTTTAAGACTGGTAGAAACACTAAGATTGATGTAGATAATTCCGACCATCAATGGGACATTCCATGCAAATTAGAAAATTTTAAATCTTGGTTAGGAGAAAAACGAGCACATGGAATCCATACGATCAAATGTAGACTCGAAGACTATATTTGAAATAAAAAGGTGGCTATAATAGCCAGATCGAATCATGGAGAAGTTGAAGAAATGATAACTATCAACTATTTAATGGAAATGGGTGATGAAACGAGTCAACAAATTTTGATAGAAATGCATACGAAATTGATGGATAAGAAATATAAACATAGTTCAGATACATTAGCCCATTATGAATCTATATATGGCCCAAGAAAATCATGTTTAATTAGAATTGAGCCCATAAGACCTGAGCCCATGAATATTGACTCCATAAGGCCCAAAGAAGAAGCCCATCCAGGAAAAGAGGAGGATCCATTTATTTAGAAAATGAGATAAAAATGGATAAGAAAAATAAGAAATATAAGAACGAGGTGTCAATACCTAAAGAAAAGGTGGCAATAAGCAGAAAAAACGGTCCACATAAAATGGTATCAGAGCTTTCAAAGGATCTCACAAATAGTTAGAACTTTTTGAAATCACTATGTCATCTTCATATACCAATATGTTTGCATCACAGCTTAATATTCATAGGAAAGCAGTTGATAAAATTACAAGCGGCATAATTGAATTAGATTTAAGCAATAGTTTAGAAATTTCTATTCTATTAGGCAAATTAATTATATTATTAGAATATTACCAACATCTCCTTAATATAGGAACTAGTGATCTAAATAGGCATATAATGTTAATAAGAAAAGTAGAAATGATTAAATGTCTAATTAATTTCACAATCGTGATTTTTCAGAATTATACACACTAGATAATGGATATACCAGTTGAAAGTCTTAGGATTATTGCTGAAAAACCATTAATTTATAATCAGGATATCAATCAACATATTATAAGTTGTAGAAGAGCATTACAAATTATGGAATTAAAAGATAGACAATTAGAAGTAGCACAAGGTGCTTTAGATGCTAAGCGTATTGAAAAGATAAAATTACAAAAAAGAGTTTTTGACTTAGAAGATGAAGTAAAACGATTAGAAGAAAAACATAGAGAGCAAGAAGAGACAATAGAAATTCAAAAACAAATAATTACTGAAAGTTACAGACATATTCAAGCTTTAATCAATGGAAGAGAATAAAGAAATAACAGAACAAACCCATACAGAAAATACTAATATCTACTATCAAATGGATACTTATGAAGGTGGTATAACTCAAACTTTAAGTTTTAAACCAGATATTTATCAGAAAATACAAGATGAAACTGAAGAGCTATCTGTAAATAAGATATTTAAAACAAAATGGTTTGAGAGAAATAAAAATATACGATATATTGTTCAGAAGCATGAGAATATTATAGATACAACTACTATAAATGGTAGAGCAAGGATAAATTTAATAACAAATGACGTAATAAAAAGAGAATTATCCAAATTATCACATAAAGAAGCAAAGAAATATAGGAATATTTACTTTGGAGGAATAGAATTCACTATAAAAGCATATTTTCAGAAAAATATCGATACTCCTATTCAAATATATGTATTAGATGATAGAATATTAGATAATATCCAAGATGCCTTAATAGCAGTAGTAAGAGTATCTGCCAACAATGAAGAAATGGAAATTTGGAGCCATGCCTCTAAGCATACAATTCTTCGACCTTCTCAATAATTTATGAATCCGAATGCCCACTCGGTTTCAACTGGACAATGTCGGAATAACACCCGACAAAATCACTAATTGTTTTACTCATTTTGTAAAATTTCGTTGAAGCCGTATTCTCCTTTATTAAAGAAGGACCTTCGTGCTTGTATATGTTGTAGTGATTGGTGATTCTCTTCCAAAAATCCCCCATCCGTTGATCCGTACCCACAATTGAATCATTTGCGATTGTCAACCAACTAGTACATATAAATTTCTCAAGTGTATTATTCCACTTGAACCTCGTTGTTGACCTGCCAACGGCTTGTGCTTGATGTTCCGTTACTTCAACGCACTCATCAATAGAACCCGTCTTTGGAGATTCGACACTACTTGGAACTTGACCGGAATGCTTTCGTCTTGTATAATTTTGACCCGTATACGGATCATTAGCAAAAGGCCCACGAGGGTAATACATCGGCCTCCCTTGATAATTTCCCGGTATATTCATATACGGATGAGGGAATTCGAGATTGAATAAGTTTTGGGGGTTCGGGAGATAATGCATGTACGGATCATAAAATGGTCGTGGAGTTGGTCTAATAGGAGACCTTTCGGTTGGCGTATTTGGATTCGGTGATTGAGAATTTTGCGATTTGGGATTTTGGGTGTTTGGAACCTGAGAATAATACTGGCTAAAATAATCTTGATTGTTTTCCATTGGAAACTAAGATAAAAGAATGAAATATTAGGGAGAATAGAAATTTTTTGGTAAGGATAAATGAAGAATTAAGTGGCTTTTATAGAATAAAATGATAAATTTAAAAGTTGAGCTGTTCATTGTAAAATTTAAAAAATTACTGGAGTTTTTTTTAAAATATTTATGTATCAAACGGTAATAATGCCGTTTGAAATATTATCAAATATAAAACTGATTTCTTTTACTATACACTGCACTTACACAACGGATAAAAAATAGTGGGGTAAATTACATACGTGGTGTACAACCTTTACCTGTTATCACACTTTGAGGTACAACCTTGATGACAAGTAGAGAAATTCCGATCAACCTCCGTCCCTGTGGGGGCGTCGTTGGGTTCGACGGGGGGAAGCTCCGATGCCAAAGTCAGTAAGCATGAACAGAAAGGCAAACTGAAGTGACAAAGGGTAAAGGATATGTGTGTGTGTACCTGGATAGCCTGAGACGTAGGCTATATATAGCTAGAAAGTCGTAACCTTCAGAAACTAGAAAGCCTCCATTAATGCCCCATTAATGGCGGTTACAAGTTATCCTTCAGCTGGCGGTTAGCGAATTGATAGCTCATTAATGGTCTTTATGGCCAGGTCGGCTCAGCCGTTATAATGGCGAATGAGTGTCCAAGGAGATTCGCCTCATAGGTTCACCGGCGGATCTCTTTTAATGGGCCCTTGGAGATCCGGTGATCCGCCAGGCGGATCTCCTCAATACGCGGCGTTTCCTTTGGTGAATATCCCCTTAAGTCCTCGGGATAATATCTCAATGTTATCAGAAGCCCCCCCCAAAGTTCCTTTAAAGTCCTTTAGGGCTTTTGAACTTCTGGGCGCCGTCATGATTACCTACATTAATGAGCACTCTGTTTGATGCCAATCATAGAGTGACACGTGTAACGTGCGCTTTGTTCAAGGAAAGAGAAGACGCCTTCTTCTTCTTCTCCCTCTTTTCCCCATTCCGTCTTCATTTTCATTTGCTCGAAGCTTTTTCTGGGAATTTCAGAGTTCAAAGTTTTACGATTTCATGTAAGTTCATCTTTCCTTACTCTAATTGTTCTGAATGTTTAGGAGTTCTTCATCATCTTCTAGATCAACCTCTGAACTCTTTAATTCGACCCCTTCTCCTGAAATTGTAGTTAATTTTAGTTGGACCACTTAGTCATCGGAAAATTCATCTCCCTATGAGGACACAATTAGCTCCGATTTAGCTGGGTTATGTAACTCGGCGCGTAATTGTTATCAAACCCGTTCAACCAGAAGTCAAACTCTTTCTACTTCTGTCTCCGGTACTGCTCCGGCCGTTAAGCCTTGGTTTTTTCCGGGAATAATGGCTTCTCCTTCCGTCCAACCTAGGAAAAAGAATCCTCGAGCGGAGTCTACTCCGTCTCGTATGAGTGCCGCGGATTTAGCGGACCTGGCGGATCGCTTCCTTTGGACTGATAATTACGAGACTCAGTTAGCCGTAGCCCATCAACGACCCTCCTGTCCGCCTAGCGGTTTTCTAACCGTATATTGTAGTCATGTAGAGAGAGGGTTCCGACTTCCTCTCCCAAAGATGATGGCGGACATCCTCTCTTACTTCGATATTACTGCCAGCCAACTACACCCCAACGGTTGGTTGGACATCGCTTTAGACTACTACCTCGCCTCAAATTTAGGAGTGGTATATACGGGTCGTGTCTTTAGAGCTTTCCATAAACCCTCAAAACGGAAGTCCGAGTATTACCTCACTTTCGCAAAATTTGGAGTGTATTCGCCATTCAGTGACAAAATGTCCAATGTCCACTGTTGGGATGAGAAATTCTTCTATGTGAAGATAAAAGAGGGTGAATCACTGGGTTTTCCCTCGTTTTGGAATCCCAAGCCTTTACACATGACGGGCGATATGCGAATACTGACCGATAGCGATGAAGTGGTGGAGGAGCTCATGAAGAAGGTCAAGGCGGATGCATGGACATATGCGGACGCTTTAGCCTTCATGATGAGTGATATACCGTTGATTCGCCGAGAGGGGGAGCAGTTCATTTACTCCAAGATTGCGCAATTTGATCAAGGTAACTTTTATTTCTTCTTGAACCTTGATTACTTTATTGTGTTCTTTGGCAGGGGTTTATCTAAGGCCAATCACGCTATTGCAGAGAAGCGTAGGAAGTTCCTAGAAGCTGAGGCGTGTAGGAAAGATCAAGCGGCGAATCCTCCAAAGGATGCCGGGAAACGTCCCGCTGGAGCAATGGTTGACCCGCCACTAAAAAGGAGGAAGCCTACAGCTACTGGAGGCCCTAAGCTTATGGCGGATGCCATGAAGTCCGCAATACCCGCAGTGGAGATGGAACAGGTAGGTTGTCTTTTTATTTTTCCTTGTTCATCAAGTTTAGGATCTGAGTTTTGATCTTTGAATATTTGTGTAGATGGCGAAGCCTGATCTGGGCGGATACTGGTCCGCCAAGTATGGGGCCCAAGGATCTTTGGAGAATGAATCCGTTATAAACGACCTAGATGAGGCTCTGGGCCAGTTGGGCAAAGTGCAAAGGAATCAGAACCAGATCCCCGGTTCCACTCATGCGCAAAAGGGGAAAACGGAGCTCCTCACGGTAAGCCCCCCGACTAAAAAGGATTTCTTTTTGTAGACAACGTTGTTCCTTTGCTCTTTTCTTTTGACGAAACTGTTTGTCTTTGATAGATGTACACTCGCATACGTGCTATGGAGGCTGAGCTCCTTCAAGGCGTGGCGGATAAAGAGGTAGCGGATGCCAATACGAACCTCACCTCTGCCAATGCAAACATTGCCTCAGTCGTGTCCGCCTTGGCTCTTAAAGACGCAGAGATCAAGAAGCTAAAGGACAAGATCGCGACAGACGCTAAGAACTATGAGGTGGCTATAGGAGAGGCAGAGTATACGGCTGGTGAGCAAGCTTTCTATTATGGCGAACTGCTCATGGCGTACATCTCCCTGGCACATCCCGAGATTGATTTCACAGACCCGCAGTTCGCCGTCCCAGACCCAGATGATGTAGCCAAATATAACAAAATGCCAGACGCTAAGGACTACCTCCGCGATTATGTTCGGAGATGGATGAAGGGACCTATGGAAGAAAGCAAACCCCCCACTGACGTCGAGCTAGTGGAGCTTGAGGAAGTGCCCCTCAAGGCGGGTGAAGAACCGATCATCGATAACGCCCTTCCTCTTGGTCCAACATCTTCCGTGGAGAAGGAGGTACCCTTTGTAGGCGTATCTGAGGCTGTGGAGAAGGAAGCTTCTCAAGCAAGTGCCGTAAGCGAGAAGAGTGCAAAGGAGGATGATCCCATTATTACTTAGTCTTTTATTCTTGGGTTGTAATAATAAAAAACCTTAAGTACAATTTGTTTAATCCTTTATGGCAGCTACTTATTTTGCTATTACGTTTGCGTAAGTAAATATATAGGCATTTAGGATTTATTTTGAAGTAGGTGGCCAGCCATACTCCATCGTATGAACCTTTGTGAAGGTTAGAAGCTGTTTTATTCCATTGGAGGAAGTAAAGCTGCCTAGGGGATCAATTTGCTACCTGTCTTTGAGGTAAAGTGATCCGCCCGTAGGACTTGTGAATCCTTTTTTGGGAAGGATGTAAGAGAGTGTAAAGACCTTGCGTCCAATGATCGTTTTAACTCTATTTGAGGAGAAAAAGTAGCTATGAGATAGCAGTACTTTTTAATGCGGAGAGCGTTGGATGCCCCCCTTCTTTTTAAGACTCGAATATTAATATTGCTGTAAGAAAAACTTTAAAAAGAAGATAGAGAATAGAACAATTGATGTTTATTGATAGGAGAAATGCTTTATTACAGTAAGCAGGTCTTACATGTGAGCCTCGTTAAAACCTTTAATAAGAAAAACCACATGGGAAAAAGCTTACTAAAGGAAAAAGAGTACTCAAGACCGTATGCACTCTTTATTTTCTGACAAAATATTTGCGGAGATTTTGGAGGTTCCAGGTGCGTGGCAATGTGTTTCCCTCCATGTCTTGAATTTTAAATGTGGCGAATCCAATCTTGTCTACTATTTGATATGGTCCCGTCCAGGTGAGCCCTAGAGTGCCCTTCCCTTCTCGAGACTGGATTTTGTCAGCTTTGCGGAGCACGAGATCACCCATATTTAGGTCCACAAGCTTGGCATTTTTATCATGGTAAGCGGCGATCCGCTGCTTGTATGCCGCCATACGTACGTAGGCCTGGTCTCTTTGATCTTCCATTTGATCAAGACTCTCTTTTAACCTGTCACCGTTGTCCTCCTCACAATAGAAGGCAACTCTATCACTGGGAACCTGTATCTCAATCGGGATCACGGCCTCTACACTATGAGAGAGGACGAACGGTGTTTCTCATGTGGCCGTCCTAGGAGTTGTGCGATAGGCCCATAAGACGCTTGTTAGCTGATCCGCCCATTTTTTATCATGCTACCCTAATCTCTTCTTTATGACTTTTACGATCATCCGATTTGTAACTTCAGTCATTCCGTTGGATTGGGGATAGTAAACGGAGGCGAATCTGTTTAGAATGCCCAATTTCTCACAGAAAGTTTTGAACTCATCACAGTTGAACTGTGTTCCATTATCGGTGATGATGGTGTGGGGGACGCCATATCTTCCCACGATATTGTCCTTGACAAATTCCACCATTCGTTCAGCAGTGATGGAGGAAACAGCTTCGGCTTCTACCCACTTGGTGAAGTGATCTACTGCCACTACCACGTACTTCCTCTACCGGCGGGTAGGAGGGAATGGCCCTACAATGTCAATGCCCGAGAGGGCGAATGGCCGTCCTTCTATAATGGGCCTCTGGAGATGCTTGGCAATATGTGATTCATTCGCATGAATCTGACAATTATGGCAAGTTTCCACCAACTTTTGCGCATCAAGTTCGGCTGTTGGCCAATAAAATCCTGCTAACCTGGATTTCTTCAAGATTGAGGCGGATGCTTCATGGGCCCCACACGATCCTTCGTGCAGCTTCTTGAGGACTTGTCGTCCTTCTTCTGGCAGGATGCATTTTAACCAAGGATGGCAAAAAGATTTTCTATAGAGACCATCGTTGATTATGGAGAAATAAGCCGCTTTTCTGACGATCCGCCGTGCCTCTTCCTTATCCTCAGGTAGAGTTCCACTCATCAGATATTGGCGAATGGCCGATCTCCAATCATCTTCAATTGTTGTGAGCAGGGATACTTCCTCCGAGGCGAAGGCTGGAGCTATTTTAACTTCGAAGGGACATTGCAGGTCCGTCCAGTTCTCCTCACTAGAGGCCATTTTGGCTAAATGATCCGCCTCAGTGTTGGATCCCCGGGGCACATGAATTAGTTCCCACTTAGTTTCTTTAGCCTCAAGGTGATCTAGTAATTTTTTGACTTCTGCTACGTATTTGGCCAAAACATCATCTTTTACCTCGTAATTCTTGATTACTTGATTGACCATTAGCTTGGAGTCACTATAGATCACAATCCACTCGGGGGTGATTTCTTTGAGTAGGCGTAATCCCAATATCAGAGCTTCATATTCGGCGGCATTATTAGTTGCATGAAAATTCAATTTTGCTGCGTATCGTAACTTTATGTATTGGGGACCCTTGATCACAACGCTTATGCCAGCTCCATCCGCCGAGGAGGCACCATCGGTGTACATTGTCCACTCTTCCACTTGAGATTTGGGATGATCTATCCCCTCTTCGGTGAATTCATTCACGAAGTCTGCCAAGACCTGACTCTTCAAAGCTGACCTGCTTTCATATCTCACATCGAATTCACCAAGGCGAATTGCCCATTCCATCAACCTTCCAGAAGTGCCCAGCTTCTGCAACACCTTTCTCATTGGTATATTCGTTCGAACTACAACAGTATGAGCCTGAAAGTATGGCCTAAGGCGGATTGCTGTGGTGACAACAGCCAGCGCCATTTTATCAAGCTTAGAATATCGGGTTTCGGCATCTTTTAAAACCTTGCTCACATAATAAATCGGAAACTGCTGGCCATCCTCCTCTCGTATCATGACCGTGCACACAGCTTTATCCGTAACCGATACGTACATGTAAAGGTCCTCACCTTTCACCGGCCGACTCATCATGGGCAGCTCCGTGAGAAACCGTTTGATCCCTCCAAAGGCCCTTTCACAATCCTCGTTCCATTCGAACGACTTTTGCTTCTTGATGACTTCGTAAAAGGGCTGACATCTGCGCGTTGAACAGGAGATAAACCTGCCCAAGGCTACGATCCGCCCATTAAGGCGCTGCACTTCCCTGATGTTCCATGGTGCTTGCATTTCTAGGACAGCCTTAACCTTGTCAGGATTTGGGCTAACTCCCTTCTCGCTGATCATGAACCCTAAGAATTTTCCATATGTTGCACCAAAAGTAAACTTCTCTGGGTTCAGCTTAATATTGTGGTGTCAGAGTACGTCCAGTACTTCCTTCACATCATCTGCATGCCTTTCTACGGTTGTGCTTTTAATGATCATGTCATCCACATAAACTGAGTAGTTATCACCCTTGCTTTCCGTGAATATCTTGTTCATCATCCGCTGATAGGTGGCTCCTGCGTTCTTAAGCCCAAAGGGCATGACTTTGAAGCAATAAGTGGCTTGGTGAGTCACGAACGAGGTTTTGATTCTATCTGAAGGCTCCATGGGAATTTGATGATAACTTGACTTCACGTCTGTAAAGGAGTACATAGCGTGCCCAGCAGTTCCGTCCACGAGTATGTCAATACATGGCAAAGGGTAATTGTCTTTGGGACAAGCCTTGTTAAGATCTGTAAAGTCGATACACATGCGGTGGGATTCGCCTGCTTTTTTCACCAAAACGACGTTCGCCAACCATTGAGTATAAAGTACCTCCTCAATGGCGTCCGCCCATTAGAGCTTGGTGATCTCTTCTTCTATCACCTTCTGTCTTTCAAGCCCGTGGTTTCTTCGCTTCTGAGCTACGGGAATTGCATCTTTGTCAATGTTAAGCTTGTGAGTGATCACATCTGGACTGATCCCGGGAAGGATCTCATCCTTCCATGCAAAGACATCCTCCGCTCCATAGAGTACCTTAGTGATTGCGTCTTTAATTTCACCCTTGAGCCCTTTAGCCATTCGCACCTATTTTTCATCCGCCATGAGGTACATTTCTATCTGGCCCAAGGCCATTGTGATGAGCTCCTCCTCATCCTCCTCCTTAGATTGGGGGCGAATCATTAGTGATGTCGAATACATCTCCTGAGCCACCTTTTGGCTCCCTCTGATCATTACACCTCCCTTGGCCGTGGGGATGTAAAGCGTTAAGTGGCGTATAAAGATAAGGGCTGCGGCTTCGGAGATATAGGGTCGTCCGAGGATGATATTATAAGCTAACTGACCATCCAAGACAGAAAATTCCAGATCACCTTTCCAAACCTGATCATCGTCCGCAAGCTCGCAATCCAAAGTGACTTGGCCTTTTGTTTGGACGGTGTGTCCTGTCACTCCCAGGATATCTACCACAGTTGGCTCTACTTGGACTGGATCAATCATAAGTTTGGCGAAAGCTCCTCTGGTGATGACATTGCACGAACTCCCAGTATCAATCATCACCCTTTTCATCTCCCAGCCTTCCACCATCATAGTAACGACCAATGCATCCGCATGGGGAGAGATCTCAGGACCTACATCGGCAAAGGGGCGATTCAATGATACTCTGTCAAGAGCAGTGGTCTTTGCCTTTTTCAGCATCGGTTGATACCCAGGTCCGCCTGCTATGACATTAATGGTACCCTTTCCCTTCTTCTTTGGGTCTTCTCTGGATCTATCGCCATCTCCCTTCTTGCCATCATTTTGGATGAACCGATCCAATTTGTCTCTCTCAATGAGACGCTCAATTTCCCGAGCTAACTCCCAACACGCATCGGTGTCATGGCCATTTTTCCTGTGATATTTACAATAATTTTTAGGATTTTTACCAGTATTGGTGTACTCCCCCCTTTTGGTTCGGGGTATGAAATGCTCCGTTTGTGTTGACTGTTCTTGATCCACATAAGCACTTCACTTTTAGAAGCATTGAGAGGCGTGAAAGAGGTGACAAATGCCGATTTGTTCTTAGAACCTTTTCGCCGACCTCTAGAGGAGGAATCCTGGTGCTTGTCCTTTTCTCTATCTCGATGGCGAGAATCGCCTTTGTCCCTTCTAGGTGGAGATAGAGATTCACGGCGAATGTCATCCACCTCCATAAAGTCCTTGCAGCGCTCTATTAGTTCTGCCATGCTGGTAGGCTTCTTGCGAATTAGATCCTCCTGTAAACTTTTACAAGTGGTATTTTTTACCAGAGATTCCACTGCCATGGAGATATCTACATCCACAATTTGTATACACAATTTGTTGAAGGAATTTATATAATCTCGAAGGGATTCATTCGCCTTCTGCTTTAATTCAAAGAGCTTCATGGATTTGACCACTGGAGGGACACAGCCAGCGAATTTAGCACAAAACTCTCTGCTTAGTTGGTCCCAACTATCAATCGAGCCAGGAGGCAGTGATTGGAACCAGCCATAAGCGGGGCCTCCTAACGTGGTGACAAACATTTTGCATAGTACTAGCTCGGTTGCACGATTGAGGCGAAGCAATATTCGATATTTTCTAACATGTGCCTCCGGGTTGTCAGCACCTGTGTATATAGCGAGATTAGGTATTTTAAAATGCCTATCCGTCTCCTCTGCTTCAATCCAAGCCGTGAAGGGCGAATCCCGATTGGCGAATGGGTTATGCCTGGCATTCTCCTCATTCATGCGGAGCACCGCTGCTCGAACTCTGTCGTTAAAATTCTCCGGATCCGCCCTTGGGCGACCCCTCCGTGGAGATCTGCTTGGAGAAGATGACGAACTGGATCCCGAAGATGGATCCGAGGGTGATCGCCCGCCACGTCCGCCTCCGCCTCCATGCCCGTCTGCACCTCCACCTCCACCTCCTCCGCCTGGGGGAGCCTGACCGCTATCTCCTCCAGCGCCTCCTGAAGGAATATGCCCATCATTCCTCTGGTGTGGTGGTGGTGGTGGCAGCCCACTTGGATGTGGCATGTCTAATGGCCTTTTACTCTGCCTACGTCCAGTAGATGGGGGTGACCTGCCTCTACGGGAGGATCTCGGCTCTCGAGGCGAAGGTGATTCAGACCGCCTACTTTTTTCCTTTCTACGCTTCTTATGCTTTCGCCCTTCCGATCCACCCAAGGAGAGGTTTGTCCGCGGTCGCCTTGGGATATCTGATCCGCCCAGATCAATCCTCTAGCTAGTGGATCCGCCCACCATAGTTTGAGTGGTTCTTTGACTCCCTCCTGCGCCAGCAGGAAATAACTCTCGATTGATTGGTCATTCTCCTAACGTCGTCGTGGTGGTCACCATGGATTCCGTATTATGGGCTTGAAGAAATGAAGAATTGTGGGCGTTTGGTCCTAGAGTCATCTGGGGCCAAGAAGATATTGTAGATGAAGGCGGCAAGCTCCAAAACGGGGGAATGGTCATGAATGACCGTAGGCGATCACCTGTTTCAGGGCCAAACTTTTCCCCTATAGCTTCTGCACACATGTTGATGAATGCGTCCGGGGGCATACTACTTTCAGCTTGCGTTAGGTGAGCATTAGAATCAGTGCGACCAGCACTAGTTATTAGTGGTGTTTCGACCCCTGAGGAGGGGTTATGATCTCCATTTGTCATTTTTCTTCTAACCGTGAATGAAAACCCTTTATTTGTTTAAGGATTCCACCTTCACCGCACCAATTGATGACAAGTAGAGAAATTCCGATCAACCTCCGTCCCTGTGGGGGTGTCGTTGGATTCGACGGGGGGAAGCTCCGATGCCAAAGTCAGTAAGGATGAACAGAAAGGCAAACTGAAGTGACAAAAAGGATATGTGTGTGTGTACCTGGATAGCCTGAGACGTAGGCTATATATAGCTAGAAATTCGTAACCTTCAGAAACTAGAAAGCCTCCATTAATGCCCCATTAATGGCGGTTACAAGTTATCCTTAAGCTGGCGGTTAGCTAATTGATAGCTCATTAATGGTCTTTATGGCCAGGTCGGCTCAGCCGTTATAATGGCGAATGAGTGTCCAAGGAGATTCGCCTCATAGGTTCGCCGACGGATCTCTTTTAATGGCCCCTTGGAGATCCGGTGATCCGCCAAGCGGATCTCCTCAATACGCGGCGTTTCCTTTGGTGAATATCCCCTTAAGTCCTCGGGATAATATCTCAATGTTATCAAACCTTTAATTTTGCACACTAAAGTGTACAAACTTCAGGTGACCTTACACTAAAGTGTATAACCGGTTTTTATGACAGGTCAACACAGGTCAATGTTGCCACATCAGCAATTTTACTATTCTAAAAGTCAAAAATTAACAACCATTATGAAATTACTAAAATAGCATTGTCACCTTCCTTTTCAATTCCTCTCTCACTCTTTTCCTTTCTCTCTCTAAATTCTCTCTCCTTAACTCATCTCTCTCTCATATTTATCTATCTAACAACTCTCTTTCTAAGTTTTTCTCTCTCAAATCCTTACTGACTATGGAAACATTGGTTGCTTCCCCAAATACGGGACCGATTTGGCGTGATTTTTTTCTCAATAATGCGTTTGACCAGCAGCACGAAAAAAGCAGGGACCTCGAGATGCTTTTTACATAATAGCTATGCCAGTAGCGGAACAAAGGCGTGGCTCAATGCCGGGAAATTGTGAAAAATGGATTTTTTAGAGAGCTTGCCAGAAACCTAGCCCCCTGGTTTCTGTTTTAAACGTCGAAGAAGATGAAGTTCCCAGGTGTCTGTTTGTTTTCTTTTCTTTTTTTAATTAATAGCTTGAAACGGCGTCGTTTTCAGTTAAGTGTGAAATGGCGTCGTTTCATTTAATGAGATTCTAATCGAGCAAGTCCTCTTTGTCCTCCCTTTCCAGAATTGGATTTTTCTTTGGAGTTTTTCTTCTCCCTTTATATGGTTGTTTTCTTCTCCAGCTCAAAGATGGCGACCACCAGGACTCAACCAGCCGCTCCATCCGCTTCTTCCACAACCTTTATTATTTGTCCCAATTGATCTGCAAACTAGTCTAGTTTTCATTTTTTTTATTTTAAATCCCTAATTCTAGGTTAGTTAGTATATTGTATATGCATGGGTTTCCCTTCAATTTGTCTTTCAATTCGTTTTTTTCTTTCAATTTGACTTTCAAATTTTGTTTCCTTACTTATTACTTTGATTAATATTCTGAATTGAGGGTTTTACAATTTTTCTTTCAATTTGGGTTTTGATTCCCAATTGGGAATCCAATAATGTACTGTTTTGCTCCTAATTCTGAATATCTTCCCAATTGTAAATATCTATCTTGTTTGAAGTTCTGTTTAATTTCTTCTTTTTTATTCAACTTAATTAAGATCATCTAATTAATTAATTAATTGTGTTTTCATTGCTGATAGGAGATACACTTATATCCATAAATTCAATGCTGAAGTCGTTGATGTTCACCGTATTCTAGTTCAAAAAAGTAAAGCAAGGGGTTTATTCTTATGCTTGACAGCCTTTACTCTTTTAGTGAGTGGAAGAAACCATATTTAAGAGAGATTCAAAGAAACCCAGATTTTAGAGAGGGAAAGGGAGAGAGAAGTTGCAGAAAAATGAAAAAATGGTGGAGAGAGAGAGAGAGGTGAAAGGTTTTAGAGAGATAATGTTGGACAAAATAAATTTTAGGAGATAGAATTGAAAAATTCTTTTTATTAAGGACATAAAAGTAACTTAATAATATGTGGGGACCATTTTTAATTTTTAAGGAGTGAAAATTGATGAGGTGTCACATTGACCAACTGGTTAACAGGGTTGACCGGTCACAAAAACCGGTTGTACACTTTAATGTGAGGTCACCTGAAGTTTGTACACTTTAGTGTGCAAAATTAAAAGTTGTACACCAAAGTGTGATAACAGGTAAAGGTTGTACACCACGTATGTAATTTACCCAAAAATAGTGGGAAAAGATAAAAAAAAAGACTATTAAATATAATAAAATCTGACATGCAGAGGCAAGTTTGTTTGTTATCAACTTTGGTTACTTACTAAAATAGATAACAAGTGAAATAATGGTTAGTTACCACCAATTGCTCCAAGGTTACAACTAAAAAGCTCCCACTAGGGATGCTCTAATTCATAAAGAAAAGTTTCCCAAAATATCCTCAATATGTTTGTAATTTTACAGCACGGTTGTCTCCCTCCCGTCTGACTTCGCGAATCGATGATTTCGCGAAGTATGCAAAGCTAATGTTTGGTTTAGTTGATGATTTTAATCCGTATATGCGAAATCTAGACGTGTTTTTAACAAAATTCGCGAAGTGGTATGTTAAAAAAAGGCCACACAAAAAGGGATTCTAACATTAAAATCATAACATTATCAAAATTTACAATAAGATTACCACAATAAACTCCTAACAAATTACTTCAAAGTGAACGTGATGAATTTGCATGGAAATTTCTCCCTGCACTGGAAGTTCAGACTTTTTGGGATGATAAATAAAAGTCCAGACCTTTTGGGATGGACGTATCACTTGGTACACAACAAGATTGACACAATATCTCCTAACCAATCATTTTAAAGTAAATGTGGCCAATCTTGATGGAAATTTCTCCCTATACAGGAATGAAAGTCATCTCCCATGCACCTCAGTACGCCGCCTTCTAGAAAGGGATGTTATGTATTCAACTACCTTCAGAAAAATTTAATCGTGTTAGGCAGAAAAAGGATGATTTGGCTTCTTGAAATGAGGATTAGCGAAGCATGCGAATATAAATATGCAGGGAAGATGATGATTTTACTTCGCGAATCGATGATTTCGCGAAGTCTGCGAGATCTGAAACGTGAAGATTTACTTCGCATATCGATGATTTCATGAAGTCTGCGAGAGAAAAATCATGAACTTTTCTACTCGCAGACTTCACGAAATCTAGTGGGAAAAGATAAAAAAAAGACTATTAAATATAATAAAATCTGACATGCAGAGGCAAGTTTGTTTGTTATCAACTTTGGTTACTTACTAAAATAGATAACAAGTGAAATAATGGTTAGTTACCACCAATTGCTCCAAGGTTACAACTAAAAAGCTCCCACTAGGGATGCTCTAATTCATAAAGAAAAGTTTCCCAAAATATCCTCAATATGTTTGTAATTTTACAGCACGGTTGTCTCCCTCCCGTCTGACTTCGCGAATCGATGATTTCGCGAAGTATGCAAAGCTAATGTTTGGTTTAGTTGATGATTTTAATCCGTATATGCGAAATCTAGACGTGTTTTTAACAAAATTCGCGAAGTGGTATGTTAAAAAAAGGCCACACAAAAAGGGATTCTAACATTAAAATCATAACATTATCAAAATTTACAATAAGATTACCACAATAAACTCCTAACAAATTACTTCAAAGTGAACGTGATGAATTTGCATGGAAATTTCTCCCTGTACTGGAAGTTCAGACTTTTTGGGATGATAAATAAAAGTCCAGACCTTTTGGGATGGACGTATCACTTGGTACACAACAAGATTGACACAATATCTCCTAACCAATCATTTTAAAGTAAATGTGGCCAATCTTGATGGAAATTTCTCCCTATACAGGAATGAAAGTCATCTCCCATGCACCTCAGTACGCCGCCTTCTAGAAAGGGATGTTATGTATTCAACTACCTTCAGAAAAATTTAATCGTGTTAGGCAGAAAAAGGATGATTTGGCTTCTTGAAATGAGGATTAGCGAAGCATGCGAATATAAATATGCAGGGAAGATGATGATTTTACTTCGCGAATCGATGATTTCGCGAAGTCTGCGAGATCTGAAACGTGAAGATTTACTTCGCATATCGATGATTTCATGAAGTCTGCGAGAGAAAAATCATGAACTTTTCTACTCGCAGACTTCACGAAATCTAGTGGGAAAAGATAAAAAAAAGACTATTAAATATAATAAAATCTGACATGCAGAGGCAAGTTTGTTTGTTATCAACTTTGGTTACTTACTAAAATAGATAACAAGTGAAATAATGGTTAGTTACCACCAATTGCTCCAAGGTTACAACTAAAAAGCTCCCACTAGGGATGCTCTAATTCATAAAGAAAAGTTTCCCAAAATATCCTCAATATGTTTGTAATTTTACAGCACGGTTGTCTCCCTCCCGTCTGACTTCGCGAATCGATGATTTCGCGAAGTATGCAAAGCTAATGTTTGGTTTAGTTGATGATTTTAATCCGTATATGCGAAATCTAGACGTGTTTTTAACAAAATTCGCGAAGTGGTATGTTAAAAAAAGGCCACACAAAAAGGGATTCTAACATTAAAATCATAACATTATCAAAATTTACAATAAGATTACCACAATAAACTCCTAACAAATTACTTCAAAGTGAACGTGATGAATTTGCATGGAAATTTCTCCCTGTACTGGAAGTTCAGACTTTTTGGGATGATAAATAAAAGTCCAGACCTTTTGGGATGGACGTATCACTTGGTACACAACAAGATTGACACAATATCTCCTAACCAATCATTTTAAAGTAAATGTGGCCAATCTTGATGGAAATTTCTCCCTATACAGGAATGAAAGTCATCTCCCATGCACCTCAGTACGCCGCCTTCTAGAAAGGGATGTTATGTATTCAACTACCTTCAGAAAAATTTAATCGTGTTAGGCAGAAAAAGGATGATTTGGCTTCTTGAAATGAGGATTAGCGAAGCATGCGAATATAAATATGCAGGGAAGATGATGATTTTACTTCGCGAATCGATGATTTCGCGAAGTCTGCGAGATCTGAAACGTGACGATTTACTTCGCATATCGATGATTTCATGAAGTCTGCGAGAGAAAAATCATGAACTTTTCTACTCGCAGACTTCACGAAATAATCGATTCGCGAAGTAGATCATCGCGTTTCAGACTCTTTCTCATCCCAGATCTTCGCGAAATCATCAACTACGCGAAGTGATTTTCTGAAAAACGCAAAGAAAACAGTAGATACTTACATTTTCCGCACCTTTCACCCTTAAAATCAACAATAACAATATTATAAACTAGAAAAAATGATGAAAATAACGTAGAATAATCATTTCTTCGATGGTAACAAGAAGAAAGAAACCACGAAACGAGTAGGAACAGGAAGATGAAGAACCATGCTTCGTTTTTTACGATTAGGAAGATGAAGAATCAAGAGATGAAGAGAGGAAGAATAAAAATACATGGTGATGTGGAGAAATGGTGCAGATTTCGCGAAATTTAAAGGAAGAGAGGAAGATCAAAGGTCTGGGAATCATTTGCGGAAGAGCAACCATTCGCGTAACCAGAAAGAGGAAGGGAGAAGATGAAAAGGTAAGGGTATTTTGGGAAAGTCACACAAATATAATCTAAATATGTAATAGGTTGAGTAAATGAGTTAAATATGTAAATAGATTTCCCATTTAACTCAATTTTGTAAGTTTCTCTAAAAAAATGATAAATTAATAACTAAAACTTATTTTAGGACAAATTAATTCCACGAGTTAAACATATGGATCAAATTGATCAATATAAAAGTTATTTTTGTAAAATATGTTTAAAAAAAATTGGAATAGATATATTGTACCGTGGAGTGAGAGGACATAATGCATCCATTATTAAGGCCGTAATCCAGCGAGTCGAGCCGAGCCGAACTTTGGCCTGTTCAAGTTCGGCTCGCTATAAAATTAACGAGCTCGAGTCCGAGTCGAGTTTTATCTTGCTCAAGCTCGTCTCAGCTCATTAGAAAATAAACGAGCTCGAGCCGAGCTCCGAGCTTGTTTCGAAGCCCAAAATTCTCTTTGAACTTGATTCATTAAAAAAAATATCTAACCATGAATTGTTTGTGAGTAAATCATTAATTATATTTATGAAGTTTACTCGCACATAACTCTTTAATTGTGTTTATAAACAAGCTCACAAGTAAAATTCGTGAAAAAATAAACAAGATACTTACAAATAGTTCGTCTATTACTCATTTATTATGTATGTGAACGAACTCATTTAATAGCAAATGAAATAATATTACGTTTAGATATTTGTGAAATAACACAAAACCATATAGTTTTATACAAAATTAAAATTTGTTTATAAATATTTTAATCGAGCTTCCTCGTTAGATTTCGAGCCGAGCTTTGGCTTGCTTAAACTCGGCTCATTTATTTATAAACCGAGCCAATAAATCGTGCTCACAAACGGCTCGTTCATAAATCGAGCCAAATCGAACCGAGTTTTTATCGAACCGACCATCGAACCGCTCATGAGCGGCTCGACTCATTTACAGCCAACCTATCCTGCAAATTTTTTGAGCCTAGTGTAGTGTAGTGTAGTGTGTATATAAGGTAAAAAGCGCCATGTCCATGTGGTAGTTGCATCTAATCTACTGCATTTCTATATTTTTATTCTCTAATAGGCTTCATTATCACTCTACTCATCTACTACAAAAACACAAAACGACTACACATTTTAAAATTCTTAAATTTCTATGTCAAACGAATCCTATGTTACTCAAGTATAAAACAATATTATAACCGAATATCAAACCGGATTTATAGAAGAGTCACGAGTCATTTAGTCGGACTGAATGATATAATAAATAAATAAATAATATTTATATTCTATATATAATTAATTTAAAATTATTTTTTATAAATTATAAACCATTTTTGGTTTGTGTGATGAAGCTCTTAGCCTAGTGGTTGAGAGCTTACCTATGTCTTGGGAGGTCATGGGTTCGAATCACATCCGGGTCTGGTGGGGATTTTTCTTTAATGTAAGCGCATTGCGCAAATTTAAAAAAAAAAAAAACTACTTTTGGTTTGTTATTTTTTTTATCAACTTGAGGCTTAAAATAAATATATAAATGATAAACAGTGTCAAGTCATTTACCTTGATTTTGCTAACGGTTACAAACCACATGGTTTGTTTTTAGGCAAAATAACCACATTTACCAATCCGCGAAAATGTAAAACTATATGAATTTTTTTGAAATTAATTCAAAAGTAAACAACAAAATATTACAACTCCAAAAGCAATGAAATAGATACAAATTAAATACAATTACATTCAGGTATTTCTGGGTCTTCGGTCCACACCAAAACAATGTTCTCTCATATTTTTATCAATTAAAATAAAAGGTTAAAACCAAATAACATAACTATACAATTAATTATAGTGTAAAAATTTGACAAAGGACTAAACTGAGACCAAATTGAAAGAAAGAGAAAAAAAACTTCAAATTAAGAATTAAAATAAATAGGATATAAAGTTCTAAATTAGAGGCTAAAATAAAATGGATCCAAATTATGGACTAAAATAAATAAAATAAAAAGATATTAAATTAGAGGTTAAAATGAATAAAAAGAAAGTATTAAATTAAAGATTAATTTGAATAAAAAGAAAGTTATTAAAATAAGGATTAAAATGAATAAAAAAGAAAGTTTTTTAAATTATGGATTAAAGTGAATAAAAATAAAGTTATTAAATTAAAGATCAAAGTGAATAAAAATAAAGTTATCAAAATGAATTAAAATGAAAAAAAATTGTTAAATTAGAGACTAAAGTGAATAAAAATAAAGTTATTACATTAAAATGAATAGAAAATAATGTTTTTTTATAACTGTGGGTACCCAAACGACAAGCGGTCGTGAGATGAAATTTATCTCAAATTGATTTGTTTGTCAGATTATATTAACTTGTAATATTATTAATATTATATTCGAATATAAAATTATAAAAGACAGATTAATTGGCATAAATACAAAATTCAAAACAAGTAATTTAATTAATAAATTATTATTTTATGGTTAATTTAAATCAATTTAGGGATAAAAATTATACAAAAAATACACTGAAATAAAAATAAAAATGAGAAAAGATGAACAATTTATATTCTATGGTACAAAAAATCAAATAAAAAAGATTGGAGACAAGATATATTTCTTTACGTAGGTTGGGGTTTTTAAAAAATAAAAAATAATGGAACAGATTTATATTTTAGAAATTTGGAATCTATTCGAGTTATATAAACAAAATTTTAGCAAAATTCAATCTAATTTTCGTCCTCTTTTTGGCTGTCTAAGAAATGCTATTTATAGACAAAATTAGGATTGAGGGTTAAAGTTGGGAAAAGGTAAATAAAATAGGGGCTAAAAGGTTAGTTTAACCATTTTGTACGAAACCTAATGAATTAGAAAAAGGGGCACGCAGGGCAAGGCTGTTGGGCCGTGTTGGGCCGCTTGTTGGGCCATGGGTCCAACAGTAAGAGACCAACCTTACCCACGAATTACTGATGGAATTTTCGTGTAAACCGTAGTATTTATTTTTCATTTAAAAGATGACATTTTCAATCTCTAATTTCAACAATTCTTTTTTCGTTGGATTCGTTTCGACGAAACGAACATTTTTGTATTCATGACTTAAGGTGAAAAATGGTCTTATCTAAATTTCACCTGAAACTTCATCTAGTCATAACTTTTTCGTTAGACCTTCAAATTGAGTCCGAAAATACGCTTATGACATTCTCGGGGGGGACACGACTCACTAATGTATCCTAAAATTCAATTCAATTCTCTGATATGATTTTTGAATGAGAAAGGGTTGACCAAGACTTCCTAACGAGTGAAATTTCTGTGATCCATTTTCGATTGTATTTTCCAATCATCTTTCAAAGGTTTTCATCATAGGGCTCCGACTTTAATTCTACAGTATGGTGTAAGGACAATCTTCGAATCAAATCTTGTTAGGATATGTAACCACCAAGACATGTGAACCAATGAGAAATATTTTAAATTTACCTCGTACTAGAACACCCAATTGACGTAAGAATTACAGTTTTGCATAATACAAGCTGTCTAAATTAAATATGCCATTCAGGAGCCAACACGTGTCCTGAAAAGAGATTTGGGCACACAGCTTAAATCCACTACCGGAATTGCTCTCACCTTATAAATGAAACCGGATATCACACAATCAAGATACATACACACGTCTATTGTAAGTCATATTAATTATTTAGTGCTTTCCTTTCCAAACTCTAACTTAAACATCAGAGTGGGATCGATGATCGTAGCCTCTTTCTTGTCTCAGATGTAGGAGGAATATCAACTATCCACTACCCACAATTTCAATTGTATCACATGTCAATGTTAGCAAAATCAATATGTTTGGACTGGATCCAATCAAAAATCCCACCGAGAAACTAATGTTAACCCTACATGAAATCTTACTTTAATTTATGTTAGGATAAAATATGAAAAAAATGTTTCTTTTTATTTCAATAAATGAATAAATAAATAATCCTACTAAAAAGTATGGAATTGGATAAATCCAATCTCAAACGTTGGGATAAAAATTTGCAAACATTGAGATACATCTCAAACATTATCTTCGTCCATCCAAAATGTTGTTTTTGTCTTAATATATAGTTTTTTTATTCTTGTTTTTTCTTTGAAATAAACGTATATAGTATCATTCTAAAAAAAGTTTTATTATGTTTCTTTTCTTTAAGTTTGATTAAAATAATAGCATACTGTAATTTTCGTTTTTATCCATTTGTTCGATCTGTGTTTCTGTTTCGGTAATAACTTCTACACATGACTCGAGTTTGTTTACGTTTCTGTTGTATTATGAGAGATGATAACCAATTATAGTTAAAGTTGTCTTAAGGAGACTACCTTGATCAGGTCTCAAAATCTTCATCTTTGTTCATTGTTCGGCGGAAAGGTTTATTCTATGCAATATTCTATAATTTTCGTTACTGTAATTTAATTATATTGATTGCTATATTTCTTGTATCAAGCATAACATTATTTCATTTATTAAATTTCCATTTCATTATTTTTGGATTAATACTTCTACAATCTTAAGACATATTATTTATTTTCTAGGAGGTATATAAGAATAATTTGACTGGATTACCATGACAAACGAAATATACTTTCAAACTTTTGAATAAAACATTATATATGTACAAATTAGACTAAATTATAAAATATAAACGAAATTTTTATTTTTATTTTATTATTTGTTTATGTTTTGTTTAAACAGACTATAATTTATGATTCTAACTTGGTCTGTTTGAATTTCAGGAAAAATAATTGAAATTGAAGATGGATTTGTTTATAATAACATAGTTACTTTAGAGGCTTCATGCCCATTTGTACTAGTGGCAATATATGTCAGCCATAGTGAAAGGCCGGAAAAATTTACTAGAGTGAATTTTAAGATTTGACGACAAAAGATGTTTTACCTAACAATGTTAAATTTGGCTAAGTTCTTGAAGGATGATCATCTTGTTATCTGAGAGGATGAGGTAGACAATGGTACCGCATTCAATGGAACTGAGGTTTGGAAGTATTCCGACTTCCTTTTCCATGACTATATTTTGAACAAGTTGACTGATGCATTTTACAATGTTTATCAAGTTAAGCAAATGGAAAATGAACTATGGAAATCTATGGACCATAAGTAAAAATCAGAGGATGCATGAGTTAAAAAATTCTTAGTTGGGCAATAATTGAATTTTATTATGGTAGGTTCCAAAAAGGTTGTAAGTCATGTGCAAGAATTACCGCTTATTATCCATTAGATCCATGCTAAACATATGGCAATTAGTGAATCTTTCCAAATGAATTCAATAATAGAAAAATTGCCAATTAGATGGAAAGGCTTCAAATATTGCCTTAAGCATAGGCTAAAGGAAATGATTTATGAGGAGCTTATTGTCAGACTCCGAATTAACAAAGATAATAAAGACATAGGGAATAAGGTCTCCAATGTGGCCAGATAGTTTGTGGCTAGGGCCAATATGATGGAGATAAAGAAAAAGACTCCAAGAATGGCAATCAGTCTCAACATGGGTCCAAGTTGGATCCTAAGGGTGGCATTTCCAAGAAGCCAAAATTCAAAGGGAAATGCTACAACTGCAACAAGATGAAAGGCCTAATGAAGCAATCTTTGTGGAAACCATTAAATAAGATATGTCCAACACGGAAGTAATAAAGCGTAAATCTATACTTTAAAGAAAATGATGAATGTTATGCTAAACGGTTTTGGGTTGCCATGAAACATGTAGGGAGAAGCTATTTTATTAGATAAACACCTTTTAAATAAAGTACCCCGCAAGAAATTAGACAAGACATCACATGAATTATAAAAAGGAAGGAAACCTTGCTATGATTACTTGAAAGTGTGAGGGTGTCTTGCAAAGGTAAGGGCTCCATTTCTAAACAAAATGAAAATAGGTCCAACGATGATGATTGTATTTCATGGACTATGTGCTTTATAGTAATGCATATCATTATCTTATGTATGAATCTAAAAATTTGGAGATTCATAAGAACACCATCATAGAATCAAAGATCGCCTTATTATTTGAAAACGTAGTTCTATACAAGAAAAATTAGGATGGATCTAAACCTAAACGGACTTTAGAAACCATTGATGAGAATAATCAAGAATTTCAAACAAGAAGTTGAGGTTGGGGTTAAGGTTGAGGGAGAGATTGAGCCTATATGGAGTAAAAAAACATGGGCGGAAAAATCTTTTGGACTGTATTTTCTAACCTATATGGTATAGACTGAACCTTAAAGATACAAAGAAGCTATAAGCTCAATGGAAAGTCGTTTATGGAAAGCCTTATATGGAAAAAGGCTATAAAAGATGAAATTGACTTCATCTTATATAACCATATATAGAAATTAGTGGACCTTGCTTCAAAAACAAAACCACTGAGTTCTAAATGGATTTTCAAACAGAAAATGAAAGCAGATAGAACAATTGATAAGTATAAGGCCGGATTGGTCATAACAGGTTATAGAAAAAATGAAGGCCTTGATTACTTTGACACGTAGTCTCTCGTGTCCAAAATAATGTCTATTATGATGATACTTACAATAGAGATTTGCAATGAATAACATACATTTTTATTCACCTTCAGATACTTCTAATAATTCTCACTTATTGCATTTATTGTGTTTTAATTGAATATACCTTCTTTAGTTGATTTTTGTTTTTTAAGGATAGATTATAAAAAAACATGTGGTTACACATTTTCTGAAATAAGTCGTTGTTATTTTTTGTTGAAAAGGAGGACTAATTTTCTCCAATACTAAAAATGAGAATTTATGCTTACATTGGTAACTCAAGTCCAGCTTCTTGAGTTAGATCTCAACTCATTGAGTTGACTAGATAATAGATTTTGTTATCATTTTTGGCAGATTTGACGTATTTTCATTTTTTGCCATAACTCTCTCATACGAGCTCGGATTGAAGTGATTCAAAATGTTATGAAAAGCTAAGACATACACAAACAACGTAGTAATAATAATAATCATTTTCAAATTCAAATTGTAACAGGCTCAAAATATTGTCACAAGTGTATGCATTTGTTGAAGTTTAAGATTCTTTTCCCACTTTCACACATTTTGAACTCTCAATTTGTCGAAGTTGGGTGCCAACCTTTAAAGGTTAATTTGGAATATTACAGGTTTAGGGAACATTTGAAGACTTAAACTTTGGTTCCACATGTGACTTTGCCTATAAAAAGAGGCATTTTTTTTAATAAGAATGGGGACGAGCAAGGATAGGGTCTGACATCCCGACTAGGTCGGCACCCCAGACGCCACACCCGCAAACCCAAAAGAATCAAATAAATGAAAAAATATGAGTTCGTACAAAAAGGGGGGGGGGGAAGCTAAAGAAAACGCAAATGAGCAGTGTTACAAAGGTCTGCATTAATAAAATGATAGCAAAATGCTGGAGCTGAAGGCCACCATGTCAGCCCGGTTGCATTTGAACCTGCGCGGGCAAGAGCGTCTGCTGCTTGGTTTCCTTCTCTGTATATGTGCGTTGCTACAATGTTCATATGGGTTTGCTGTTGGAGACATTTAAGCCAGTCTTGCTTGAGGCACCAGGGAACCATTTCAGAACGCCGGTTTAGGAGGTTTACTACATATGTCGAGTCCGCTTCTACCCATAGGTTATGCCAGCCCTTTTCCCAAGCGATGTCAATTGCGAAAATCATAGCCTGAAGTTTCACAGTGTGGGCGTAAGCATGTGTAACCTTCATTGAGAAACATCCTCTCGGGAAACCTCTGCTTGTACGAAAAATTGCTCCCGCACCCGCTCGTCCATTTTGGGCCGAACCATCGGTGTTCACTTTGATGAACTCTGGCAGGGGGGGTGCACCAACGCACCAAAATCGAGCGAACTGGGCTTTGAGGACACGGCTGCAGACGAAGCTTCTCTAGAATATGAAATTCAGAGCTGTGACAGCAGTCGGGCGATAGACTGTCTAATTCGCGGATGAGGCCTAAGAGTCGAGTTAGAACATTTTGGATTAAAGGGAGCTGTGCCTCAAAAATAGCTTTGTTGCGGGAGTGCCATATGATCCAAATGCCGCTAAGAATGGCCGTTGCCTAGAGAGAATAGATCTGTTTGCCAGCACGAAAGTTCAGACAGCTCACGAGAAACTCGTTTATACCTATCCCGGTGACCACTGTATGAGCAAACACGGCACTGACATGATCCCATATCGCAGTTGTAAATCGACAGTGAAGGAAGAGGTGATCCGTAGTTTCCTCTTGCACCTTGTAGAGCTCGCATCTCGAAGCTATCTGTATTCCCCTGCGCTGAAGCCTAGTTTGAGTTACAAGCTTATTATGCAACAGCTTCCAGCCGATTACGGATCTAGAGGGCGGGGTGTGCTTGTTCCAAACAAGTTTGTGCCATCTTACATCAGGACCATCCGGGTGCAATTCTGCATACAACATCTTTGGAGTTAGCTTCCCAAAGTCTGCTGGTTCCCAGATGCAGCAGTCTGAGTCGCAAAGGGATCGCGAAGTGCATATGATATCAGATTGGATATCTATAGGAATTTCATCTAAATTGCCCCAAGTCTCCCCATTTAAATAGTTTTCAATGTTGCTATACAGCGACCTCTGCTCTTCAACATGAATGTTTAATCTGTCAGCCACCGATGGCTTTATCCATAAATCCGTCCAAAAGTTCAACTTAGACTGGGAGCCTATCCACCAGCGGCATTCTGATCGGATGGACTGAAAGACGACTTTACAGGAAGACCAAATTGTGGAGGGACACACGTATCGTCGGGGAAGTCCCGAGATTGAGAGGAAGCGTGTTCTCATGAGGGTGAGGAATCTAGACTCCCCTTGCAGAAGATCCCAACCGAGTTTACCCAGCAAAGCCCGGTTGAACAGACCAAAATCTTTAATTCCCAGCCCTCCTACTTTCAGAGGCATTTATAATGCATAGAAAGATCATTCTTACACACAATCCACACATCAAGCTTATGCTTACTTCTCCCCCTCTCTATGTTAATTTACTACTTCTTTTATTTAAGAATCGGTCATATATGTTGTTGTTAGTTTATGTTCATAGTTATAATTTGTTGCAAAGTTCATCCAATAAAAGTAAGTTTTCAATTCACTAAGCAAATTCTGTTTGGCAATCGTCATTACGGTTTCTTCTAATCCTTAATCTTCTATTATTGTTATAAACTCCATTACATATATTTCTAAGATCAGCTTTAATCTAACCATGGGCTAAAATTATCTTAACTAGAGCAAAAAGTGGATCTTAACCTAACATTTAATCAAGTTGCTTTCATTCACTTGAGAACTAATTTATGATTCTCAATGCTTATTGGAGATGGACTAAGTCCCAACTTGAATATACTTAATCGTTTATATTGATCATGATTAAATTGATTAATCTAAACTCATAAGTTGGACTTAATGACCATTTAGTGTGTCTTATTAGTTTTTCATGAAAATTAATGCTTCTTTTGATTAATCATTTTAGTTGGACCAAGGTAAAGTAATTAATCAGAAGTTTAGAATTAATAGCTTGAGACCTCAGTATTAGTTTAATAAGAAAAAATCACCATATCAAAAAGGATAAAAGAACTTGAAAATGGTTAAGTGTTGTTACTAAATAAAATGTTAAGTGAAACTAAAAGCTATATTTTCCCTTGTCATAAGTATTTTCTCTTACCATCACTTGTGTAATTCTCATTCCATTTTGTTAATTGAATATTCATTTGGTTACCCAACAAACTCAACCTTTTGATTTTTTAAATAATAATAAGTTGGTAAAAAGCTTAGTATTTCAATTATCATCCTCGTGGGAATGATACTCTACGTACACTTTATGACTTGATGCACAATAAAGGTGCACTTACCTTCATAAGCATGTGTATATAAAATACGCATCACACATAAAGCCCCACCATTGTTAGCCCACTTTGAGAAACAGGGGCGGAGCCAGGGGGGTAGGGGAGGGTCTCCCGACCCTCCGGCCCTTCGGAAAACACCAACAGGGGTGTTTTCCACCCTTGGGTAGGTGGTTTTTGTTGGTCCCGTGTAACGTAGTAGGATTAGTTCCAAGGGGGGGGGGGGGTTAGGAACTAATATAACTTTTTCGCTTTATAATGCTGAATTAATTGAATGTTTGATAGTTTAACTCAGCTTTAGGTCAGCAAGGCTGAGTGAGATGTAAGACAACTTTAATCAGATACTGACTAGAGCTGTTTCAATATTGAGTTGGGAAATAACACTTTAAGTTAGTTTCCAACTCAGCACTCTGGTTACTCAGCGTCGGCTTTTACAGATTATTTATTAAGCAATTTTAAGCAAGCAACATATATATATATATATATATATATATATATATATATATATATATATCAAGAGAAAGAGTTAGAGATTACTCAGCTGACTTATCCTGGTTCAGCCTCACCGCCTACGTCCAGTCCCCGGAATCCTTCCAAGCTTTTCCAATTCTCTACTGAGCTCTTTAAAGGTAGAGCACAAACCTTTTACAATAGCAACTGAGTATGCAAGAGTACCATCCTCTATTCGTCTACTCAATCCTATCTACCACTGAACACTATAACCGAGTATCCAGATTTTCTCTACCACTGAGTACTATAACCGAGTACTCAGCTTCACTCTTCTAACCTTTTACAAATGATAAGAAATTGTTCATAATACAACAAAGAACACTTTAGATGACAGAGTCAATCTAGACTTTTACACAATGATTGAAGTTGGGTGTAAGAGCTTGCTTTTTCTTTTCAGACAGTTTCTGTTTTGGATTATCACTTAGTGAAGATTTCGCTTGTCTTTATATCTCTTGTATGTGTGTTGTATGATCCAAGTGATGATTTGGCCTATTTATAGCAATCTTTGTGGCTTCAATCATTTGAATTCTGATATAGCCGTTGTATGATAAACGGTCTTCTTCGTCATCACGTGGTCAGCTTCCAGAGCTACAGGCCAATCCTGTCTTCTATTTTTACCAGACGCCAGGTTTGCCAGTTTCGTCTTCTTGTGCCAGGTTTGTCTTCTAGCCAAAAGTCAGATGGTCCATGCATCTCGAAAAGGTCCTCAAAACGGTTTTCCAAGACTTCTGATTTGTGTCAGACCTTGTCTGCCAAGTTGACGGATCATTGACGCCGACTTGTTTATTACTCAGGTTGACTTAGCGGCTTCGCCTTCAAGCTTTTCTGAAGAAGACATTTCTTTCGTAAAGCTGAGTTGCATTCTACTTAGCTTCTGCTGTGTGACTTGCTTATGATGACTTTGTTCTGTCTTTCTTTTATGGACTTTCGGTTCCTATTCTTGTTAGTTAACTTACTCAACATTGAACAAACACATTAGTATAATTAAATCAAAGCACTTAAATTTAATTGTTTTAATCATGGGAATAATTTTGTCAAATCAAAATCATGTGGAAAGGTGTTTCAACAAACTCCCCCATTTTGATGTTGGCAAAAATATTCAATTAAGGAACTCAGTGTTGAGCTTCCCCATGATAGTTGACCTTTTTAATTCTTTTGAAAGTGCTGCCCCGTAAGGGTTGGATCTCTGACTTAGTTCAACTCTAAACCTTCCAAGATCTAATTGAGTGAAACTAAGGCTTGATTTTGCTGACTTAGTTCAGTTCTAAACCTTCTAAGATTTAATCGAAAAGAGTCTAAGGTTAGCTTCAGAAGTAGGTCAATACTTGGAACATTTTATCCTTACTCAGTTTTGATTCTTAGTTAAGTTCAGATATCAGAGTTAAGGTATACTGAGTATATTTTACTTGTTTAATTTTTATGTTCATAAGTTTTAAGTTGTTGTTCAATGAGTAGTTACATGAGACAGATCAGCATATAAACACAGCATGTAAGCATCACATATATATAAAGACAGTTTGTAGAAAGGATGCTTGTATATATAGATAGTCAGCTCATCAAAGATAGAACATGCCAGATACAGATTACAAGTCTCAAGTTAAGTCTAGTTCTACTTCTTGATATTGGCTTGAACTTGGTTTGATTTGGCTATTCTTTGTTGCTGACTTGGGTTGCCCGGAACAGCAGAAGTTGAGCCAGGAGGCTTCTGCTGAGTTTGACGTTGAGTTCCGTCAGCTGGCTGTTGATCTTTCTCCCCCGTTTTGCCAGCATTATTAGATGGAAGGGGAGGAGCAAAGAGTTGACCCTGTTGAACAGCACGAGTCAATATGGTGGAATAATGTTGCATGTGGCTCGTACTACCCTTGAGACCCTTAAATACTTGCATGCCATCAGCCATACTTGAAGAGGGGATTTTGATGTGTGCGCTGAGCATACTGAGTAAAAACTCAAGAGATTTCCCTATCCAAGTGATGGAGTCCGTCATCCGTGCATAGGATTAATAGTACATCCTGAGCAGTGAAGAATCATACGAATGACGCTGAGCATTGATGTGCCGAACATGCGCAAGCGTTGTCCGGGTGCAGTGAAGTATGTCATTGGTCTTTGCTTGGTCAGTGTCCATTTCCTCTTTGCTCAGGTTAAGTAGGCGAATGGCTTCCCCAATCTGTTCAATGGAGCATTGGGAAGTGGAGGAGATAAGCTCACGAGCTCCAGTTAGCTCGGCGGTCAGCTGTGTGAAGTGCTGAGCGACTTCAGCAGAAGTTGCCGATGATGAGTTCACAGTAGATAGGGCATTGATTTTCCCTTCGATGGAGTCCATGTGATTCACCATCATTAATTGAAGTTCCGCCAGCCTGACCATGCATTCTTGCTTGGGCTGCTGCGAGACCAAGGAGGTCATAACACTCATCAGCTCCTTAAGACCTTTGAGTTCGGTCAAAAGTTGCGTGACAGATGAAAATTGAGTAGACTCATCAGGAGCGGCCCCAGCAGCATCGGCTTGAGACTGATCTATAGCTTGGAGAAGCATATGAGCTGAGTTGATGATTCTCCGGCCTGACTCAGAGGCATTAAGGAAATTGTAGGAATCATCTTCAGATTGTTTTTGCGTGGTCTCTAGGGCCATTTCGTTGTCAACACCAGATGTTGGAGGATTGTGGTGTTGCCCGGAAGTGGAAGTGCCAGCTTGATCAGTGGCTGCTCTTGTATTATTGAGGCCAGCAGCAGGAGCTGACTGGTTTACTGTCTGCTTGATAGGAGTTGGAAGAGGTTGATCAGCAGAAGTATTAACCTGCTCAGTGTCAGTCTAAAGTTGAGTTGGAATTTGAGGTTGAGGCAACTCAGAGCTGTCTTTAGTAGGTGCAGTTTCATTTCCTAACTCTTTGTGTTGAGCAGCAGGAACTTCGAGCGCTTGCTCAGTGGAAGGTGGAGCAGAGGTGTCGGCAGAAGTTTGACCCTTAGAGATTTTTGGGTCGGTTTGTTCCTTAGCTTGAGAAACAGAGGCTTGTTTTTCCTTGACTTGGTCCGGAGTGGGTTCAGTGATGTCGGTGAAGAATTGGAATTGAAGCCCTGTTAAGTCAGTGATTGGGTCCCTCAGTGGAGATTCATCCAACAAGTCGATGATGTTGGGATTTTGAGCTTTGCGTTTGAACCGCTTTTCCGTACTGCCCTTTTTGGTTTTGGTTTGAGGAGAAGGGTCAGCAGCAATAGACTCTGATGACTCAGAAGAGAGATCAAGTCCAAGGTTAGCATAGAGGTGCTCCACAACCTTGTCTTTCGCTGGAGACACAGCTCCTTGTTTATCAGCTTGCTCAGCAGTAGCTGTGTTATTAGGCTCAACAGGACCCTTCTTATCAGCTTGAGGCTTTTCGGCAGTGCAGCCTTGCTCTTCTTCCTGAGGACTCTTTTCCAAGTCAATTTCTTGACTTCGCACGAAGTGTGAATCTTTTGAGATCACAAAGTCAAGTGGGTCAGCTTCTAATGGCGTCATTCTAGAGGTTTTCTTCCTCTTTAGAGGCTGTTCAAGTGTCTCCTCACTTTCTTCTTCAGGGTCAGCTCTTTCCTTTCTTTTCTCCGCTGACTCTGCCTTCTTCTGCACTGACTCAGCTTGTGCAGCTTTCTTCTCACCAACCACCACCCTGATTTTCTTTACAGTCTTGTTAATATCTTTTGCTAGTGGGGTTGAGGATTGGTCAGCTTTTCTTTTTCTTTCCTGCCTAGTTCGCTTAGCTGGTGCTTCCTTGACCACAGTTTTCTTCCCTTTCTTTGATAGCTCAGTAGTTGTCTCTTCAACCACAGCATCCTCAGCAGGTGCTTCTTCAACCATGGGTTCTTTACCCTTCTTAGGTTTGATGGGAAGGCTGTGAGCTAAGCCGAACAAAATTGCTGAGGTGATCTTAGTGCCTTCTACGTCAATTTCCCCCTTCAAGCTAACCTGGTGATCCTGAAGGATTTTCGTGATGAGAGAGCCCATCCTGAGGATCCCAGTGCTACGTTGAAAAGCCCCAATGAGAAAGACAGGCATATTGAGTGGCTTGTAGTTCAGCATGTGCCAGATGAAGCACTGCTTAAAGTTTGAGGCTGAGGAGGAGGAGTTGACCTTGGGAAAGAGAAAGTTGGTCAGGATGTAGTGAGCTTGTTTTTTGGGCTGACCCATGCTGGTGCTACAGATCTCTCCCTTATGGTTTTTGGGTTTACAGAACTCAGCAACGTACTGAACCCGCTTATAGTCATTCGTGCATCGTAGTTCTGCACCTTTTGCTTTGAGCTTTAGTAGGATAGCAAGGTAAGAAGGGGTAATGGTGATTTCCTTATTCTTAACCTTGGTGACCAAGTATTCATCGTCGTCCTCAGCGACCATTAGATTTACGTAGAACTCCTTCACCAATTGTGGATAAGTAGTTCGAAGGAGAGAGAAGAGGGCAGTCCACCCATTCTTCGAAATCCAGTCACAGAAGGGTTTTTCCTCCTCGATAAAGCTTCCGGAAAACCATCAAGAATGGTAGATGTTTAGGCCTTTAATGCTGTTGAAAACTTAGAAAAACTTCCTTTCTTTAGGTTGTTTGTTTTTCTTCTTCTTCTTCGAAGGAGTCGTTTGGTCAGTGCGAGGGTTTTCACTGAGGATGCTGACCTTGGGCATCAGTTGGTCATGCTGACCATGGATTCGTTCCTGAGACTCAGAGGAAGTCTCGTTATATTCCTGCTCAGCAGGAGAGGGAGGATTAATGTCGGAGCGGTTGTCATCGTATTGCTCACCAGACATATTATGGGAATCGTTCGACATAGTGTTCTTGAGGATTTTTGAGAGAGTTAGAAGATTAGGGAATTGAGAGAGAGAGATCGAGTGCTAAATGTTTCAAGCGTAAAGAGGAGTTAGTGGGCATTCGTCCACTATTTATAGCCGGTGCGTGTTGATCTGATAGGTCAAAATGGCGGTTCGATTTTGAATCAATCAACAGCATTTAATTCTGACATTAATGACACATTCGGTGCATGGGTTCCTAATCATTACGCCTACGTTATCCTAAGTGTCTACATAAATACGCGTGCAAGTATTCTACTCAGCATCTAAGATATTAAACGTTTGGTGTTCTGAGTGCTTAGTTTAGCATAGAAGGGGTTCATATCATGTGGAGTAACTCATCATTTAGCAATCACTCAATATATATAGCAATTCAGCAAGTAGTGATTTTATGGCATTCATGTCTACTCAGTATATGATAGCTACTCAACATGTAATAATCACTCGACATGATATAATCACTCAACATTCATTTTACTCAGAATTTTATTGAAGATGATTAGACATACCGATAGCTTCTCTTAGTATGCTAAACTGCTCACGAGCCAATGGCTTCGTGAAGATATCTGTAAGCTGTTCACCTGTTGGAACATAGGTCAGTTTGATTTCACCCTTGAGTACATGATCTCTGATGAAGTGATGCCTTATGCTGACATGCTTCATCCTACTGTGTTGGATTGGATTTTTAGATAAGTCAATGGCATTTTTGTTGTCACATTTGACTTCAATTATTTTCGTTTGAACTCCATAATCATCCAGCTGTTGCTTGATCCATAGGACTTGTGCAACATAGCTTCCAGTAGCAATGTACTCAGCTTCAGTTGTTGACAGGGCAACTAACGACTGCTTCTTACTGAACCAAGACACCAGACAGCTTCCAAGGAAATGACATCCTCCTGAAGTGCTTTTCTGCTCAAGCTTGTCTCGTCCATAGTCAACATCAGTGTATCCAACAAGTGTGAAATCGTCCGTGTTGGGATACCATAAACCTACATTCACTGAGCTTTGCAAATATCTAAGGATTCTTTTTACAGCTATGTAATGAGATTCCTTAGGGTCAGCTTGATATCTTGCGCAGTAACATACTGAGTACTGTATATCTGGCCTACTTGCCATTAGATAGAGTAGAGAGTCTATCATACCTCGATATAATTTGTTGTCTACTGACTTACCTTTCTCATCAGCACAAAGCATAGTGTCAGTACCCATTGGGGTAGATATTGGCTTACAATTTTCCATATCAAATTTCTTCAATATCTCCTTAGCATACTTAGTCTGACTAATGAAGATGCCATTCTTGCCTTGTTTGATTTGAAGTCCAAAGAAGAAGTTGAGTTCTCCCATCATTGACATCTCAAACTCAGTTTGCATCTGTTTGCTAAATTCCTTGCACATAGACTCATTAGTAGCACCAAAAATAATATCATCAACATATATCTGTGCCAACAGGGTATCTTTACCCTTTTTCTTAATGAATAAGGTTGTGTCAGCTTTTCCTCTGACGTAGTTCCTAGTCAGTAGAAAACTGGTCAGCCTTTCGTACCAAGCACGTGGTGCTTGCTTCAGGCCGTACAGAGCCTTTTGGATCCTCAAACCCTGGAGGCTGACTAACATAAACCTCTTGGTTTATAACTCCATTAAGAAATGCACTTTTAACATCCATTTGGAACAATTTAAAGTTCATAAAGCTAGCATACGCACACAATATTCTTATAGCCTCTAATCTAGCTACGAGTGCAAAGGTCTCACCATAGTCAATACCTTCCTGCTGACTGTAACCTTGAGCTACAAGTCTGGCTTTGTTCCTGACTACGTTTCCCTGTTCATCTAGCTTATTGCGGAATACCCATTTTGTTCCTATGGTCTTTTGATTCTTTGGTTTAGGCACTAAATCCCATACTTCATTTCTCTTGAATCGATCGAGATCCTCTTACATCACATTAATCCAGAATTCATCGTTCTCAGCTTCTGAGAAGTTTCTTGGTTCAAGAACTGACACAAAGGCTACATTGTTGAGGTATCTCCTAAGTTGATTTTTGGTCATCAGGGTGTTCTCAGCGGCATTAAGGATGCTTTTCTCAGAGTGTCCTCTTGGAACCTTGATCTCCTTTGGTAGTGTAGTGTCTTCAGGGATAGGTGTTTCAACATTTTCTGCAGGATTGTATTGGTCAGCAAAGATAATTTCAGGTTCATTCTTACCTTTGGTCAGCCCTTGAGGTTGTGACTCAGTGGCTCCATTTTGGTCAGCGGAAGCTGAGCATGTGTCATCTTCGGTAGGCTGACTTGTTTTCCCTGCAGGGTCAGTTTCATCGAACTCAACATGTACATACTCTTCTAAGACCTGAGTTCGTTTATTAAACACCTTATATGCTTTGTTGTTTGTTGAGTACCCTAGAAAGATAGCTTCATCAGCTTTTGAATCAAACTTAGCAAGGTTGTCTTTAGTATTTAGGATAAAACATTTGCAACCAAAGGCACGAAAATATCCAATATTGGGTTTTCGTCTTTTCCAAAGTTCATAAGGGATTTTCTTAAGTATAGGTCTAACTAAAGCCCTATTGAGTATATAGCAAGCTGTGTTGACAGCTTCATCCCAGAAATACTTTGGAAGCCTATTCTCACTCAGCATTGTCCTAGCTATTTCAACTAAGGTTTTGTTCTTCCTTTCAACTACCCCATTTTGTTGAGGAGTTCTAGGAGCAGAAAATTGTGGTCAATGCCGCTGACTTCACAGAATTCATCAAATTGCTGGTTTTTGAATTCTCCTCCATTATCACTTCGGATGTGAGCTAATTTTAGGTCTTTATCATTTTCAAGTTTTCTTACCAATATTGAGAACATCTCAGAGGCTTCATCCTTGCTAGTCAGCAGGATGATCCAAGTGTACTGAGAAAAGTCATCTATAATGACCAAAGAAAATCTCTTACCACCCAAGCTCAGCGGCTGGACTGGTCCGAAAAGATCCAAGTGTAGTAATTCTAATGGACGCTTGGTTGAGACTACATTTTTACTTTGAAAAGATTTTTTAGTTTGTTTTCCTTGCTGACAAGCATTGCATAATTGATCCTTCTCAAATCTGAGTTTGGGCAAACCCTCAACTAATTGCTTTCTTGCTAGTTTGACTAGGAGGTCCATGCTTACATGACCAAGTCTCCTATGCCATAGCCAGTAATTATCTTCCTTTAACACTAAGCATATATTGTTAGAAAACTTCTTTTCTAGGTTTAGCATGAAAACGTTTTCAACATGAGGGGCAGTTAAAATCAATTCATTTGTTTTTCCCTCGAGTATCCTACACTCAGTGGCATCAAATACAACCTTTCTACCGCTGTCACACAGCTGAGCTACGCTCAATAGGTTATATTTAAGACCCCTGACTAGTGAGACTGACTCAATAGTAGGGTTACCACCGACAGTACCTGACCCTACTATCTTACCCTTTTTGTTGTCTCCAAAACTTACATTTCCTCCTCGTTTATGCATAAGTGTGATGAACTGAGTTTCATCACTAGTCATATGCCTCAAGCATGCGCTGTCAATGTACCATAGCTTTGACTTCTCAGCACACCTCAGGCTCACCTGCAATGTAACTAGTTATTTTTAGGTACCCAATTCTTTTTGGGTCCTCGTTTGTTAGAGTCAACAGGTGATGCATCATATTGAATTTTGTGATGGCATACATGTATAGTGTGGCCATCTTTCCCACAAAAGTCACAATAAACTACCCTCTGAGGGTATTTCCATTTTTGGTCAGCACGATGGTACTGAGCATACCAACACACTTTTATAGTGTGTCCTTTCTTTCCACAACAGTCACATTGACTGTTCTGCTGAGTGTACCGCCTTTGCTGACTAGTACCTGAATACTCAGTCTTTGAATAGAACCTTTTCTTAGCCGATGAACTCAGCTGGTTCTGTATGGATGTGATGTCCTTTCTCAGCTTTTTAGCGTCTGATTGGACTTCAGAGACAAACTCATGCATGATTTTCAAGTTTTCATCTTGCCTGGTATTGTCCTGGAGAAGATGTCGGAGGTCACTGAGTTTGACCTCTTCAATCTCATCACATCGCCTGCTGAGTGCTCTTATTTTGTTGTTACACTTTTTGATTAGTGTATAGAGATCACTCAGGGCATTAATCATTTCATTTCTGAGCAAGGGTAGAGATTTTACCTCAGTTGAGTGTTCCTCATGGTCAGACCCACCAGACAGGTCAGCTTGCTCAGAGTGGCAGGTGTCAGCAGATTCATCAGCCATAAAATAGATGTTTGCTGACTCGGTGGCATCAGCTTCTGACGAGGTTGACTCATCACTATCACTCCATGTGGCCACCATTGCCTTTCTACTTCCCTTATTGTCTTTCTTCAGAGTGGGACAACTTGATTTGATGTGCCCAGCCTGATGACATTCAAAGCAAGTAACAAGCTTTGAGCTGTCCTTCTTGTGTCTGTTGTCGCTAGACTCAGCTTTGTATTTATCGTTTCTTTTGAATGGCCTTTTGCTGTACTTGTCATTTTTCTTAAATAGCTTCTTCATCTTCCTGGTAAACATGGTCATCTCCTCATCATCTGATGAGTCAGCTTTGGTTGAGTCAGCTTTCATGACAAGAGATTTTTGTTTCTTGTCCTCAGTTTTTTTCTTTAGCCTCAAAATTTTTCATGGAGATCTCATGGGTCAGCAGAGATCTGATGAGCTCATCATACTTGTACGTGGTCAGGTCCTGAGCTTCTTCAACAACTGTCTTCTTTGCTTGTCAGCTCTTGGGGAGACTTCTTAGAATCTTCTTCACTTGTGCATCGAAGTCGTCCGATTCTTGATAGTGTCCTGGAATTTTTTTTTCAAGTTCATGGGTTCTTTTTTAGCGAAGGTAATTTGATTTTTTTCTTATTATTGTTTATTAATATTGGTTCTGTATTTTCTTATTCTTCAGCATTTATTTGATCTAAAGTTACTGATTTTAATATTGGACATGGATATCAAAGTGGTGAAATTATTGATGTAGGTGATTCTCAGATGTTATCTCTTTGTATTATTCTTCTTATATTTTTTACTCTGTGCTTTACAAAGGTAAATTCTAAAACCTATTGTGTATTCTTCTATCCCCCTCCTACTTTTGCAGTATCAGTATTTACATTTCCACTTAATTTCAGCTTCCGCCTACATTTCTGATTAATTTTCTATATAAAGATACAAGAATAGTTGAAATTATGTGCAGTAGTTATTGTTTCATTTTGTATATTTTGATGGATGAAAAATTTTCAGATTAGTCAAGAAGGTTAGGAAATTTGAAACAACAGTAATTTTGCATCTGAAACTCATTAGAACGATGCAGCTTGTAGATGAATATTGGAAATTTACATTTAAGAGAGAGGTAGGTGGCTTAGAAAATAAGCCCATAGATATATGGTTGGCTTTGTAGGTAAAATACAGGAACTGAGAAGCTGAAATAAGTGTTTAAGTTTCTCTTGGTGTGTTAGGGTTAAATGGAGAAAATAAAAAAGAAAAAGCAAGTGGTTGGATTTCTCTTGGTTTTGAGGCTTTCAAATGTTGTGGTCATTATATTGTACTCTGTTTCTTCGACAGGAACAAAAAGCCCAAAGAAGGCTTGCCCTGTGGAAGAGTTTAATTATCCCAAAGATTCATTTTTTTCTTATATACTTTAGCCAGTGAGATGGAGAAATGCTCACGATTTGTATTAGAAACAATTGTGGTTATTTGCTTTCCAAATCGTTATATATCTTGGAATCAATATGCATATTGAGTAGTTAGATGAACTTTCTGTATCAGATTTAATTTTTCAATAATTTAACAATTATCTATATATGGTATAATCGAATCAAAGCAGTTAAAATATGTTGAACTATCTTAATTTTTTGATAAAATTATTTTGAAAGTTTAATATGTCAAACAAGTCTGTTCAAATTTTGGGCAACTTAGGGACACATTATTTTTATTAGAAATGTTATAGATAAATTTACAATATTTTCTAAATTATAATTAAATGTGTACTTTCCTAAAAACTATCAACCTCACCATTATTTTTACGTACAAACTTAAATTATAAAAGGATAACCGAATTCAACTTTTAACGTTTAAAAAAAGTGTTAATCTTTTTTAAACAAGTTTGTCGATGAATTAAACGAGCTTCGTACATTTTATTTTGTGACTACATATATGAATATCGCAGTAAATATTTCAGATAGTTTGATAAAAAAAAAATGTGATTACCTCTTATGTAACAAACTTATTTGTTAGTGTTTGAATAATATTTTTGCGATTTTGTTAATAATACACTAAATATCTTATATATCATGGATGTCTGGAAGGTTTGAAATGAAAGTTAACTAATATTCACACCATTATTATATTTTTTCGATATTGTAGAGTTAAAATTAATCTTACTTGAAAATGTCAATGGTTAAAATGTTTCTAAAAAAATCACTTTTAGTTATGTGTTACAAAAAATGTGAAAAAAAATAAGATTCAATTGATAAAGATAATGTATAATAAGATAGGTTTGAAATGAAAGTTAACTAATAGTCACACCATTATTATATTTTTTCGATACCGTAGAGTTAAAATTAATCTTACTTGAAAATGTCAAGGGTTAAAATGTTCCTAAAAAATCACTTTTAGTTCTGTGTTACCAAAAATATGAAAAAAAATAAGATTCAATTGATAAGGATAATGTATAATAAAATATACCTTACCCGAAGCAAAGTGAGGGTATCCTTCTATTTTTTGAACAATTTTATTACAGTTTAATGTTTTCATACACTTCTATAGGTGCCAAAGTAGATAGTAATATAAACAAAACCCCAATTACATATGTTATTAGGATTTACGGACAGAATCACCATGTAATTGGTTCTTTGTTGCCTCCAACTGATCAACCACCTAAATTTCTCCAAAAAAATATATTTACAATACAATTAATTATATTACCTTCTCTTGGTCAATGAGGACCGAGGATGATATCGAGAAGGAAATAGGCAAATAACACGAGGATGATGACAAGAAGAAGTGTCTCTGTGATTAGGAGGCAAGAGATTTCATCTATGGATTCTCGCTCTTTTAGATTCGTCATTCTTGATGTGGACGAAGAGAGTCAGAGAGATGGTGAATATGCAATTTGATTAATGGAGGCGTGGAGAGATATATAAGCGACATTATATAGTGTGAAAGTTTTAGGGTTGAATATGAGTCATTTAATGATTGTTGTACGATGACGTATTTGATACAAACGACAATTATATATTTCAGTTATCATGAAGTTTTTTTTGTTAGGTAATTTTCATGGATTTTTTTATTATAAAAATTTATTTTTATTTGCTACCATATTATTTAATTATTTTCTTGGGATACTGTAAAGGAAGGTATTTATAAGTTTATTGAAGGAGTGTTTACTAATCCTGATAATATTAGGCATGTGAATAAAACTTTGCTTGTTCTGATTCCTAAAGTTGAAAAACCTTCTTCTTTTTTACAAATGAGACCGATAAGCCTTTGTAATGTTATCTACAAAACAGTTACTAAAATGGTGGCTAATAGATTCCATAATATTCTTCCTGATATTATTAGTCAGAACCAAGGTAGTTTTGTTCCGGGTAGACAAATGATGGATAATGTCGTTATTGCCCAGGAGATGATTCATTCTATGAAGATTAAGAAGGGTAGGAAAGGTATTGTGGCTCTCAAACTGGATCTTGAGAAAGCTTATGATCGCCTTGACTGGAGTTTTTTGCTTCAGTGTCTTGAAAAAGCAGAGATTCCGGAGAGCTGGAGGAAGTTGATTGAGGTTTGCATTTCTTCTCCTACTTTTCAGGTTTTGTTTAATGGGGATATGTCTGAAGAATTCTCCTCTTCTAGGGGTATTAGGCAAGGTGATCCCATGAGTCCCTTTCTTTTTGTTATAGCTATGGAAAGATTAACTCATCTTATTCAGGATGCTATTAATAGTAAGACTTTTCATCCGGTTGCTATTAATAGATTTTGTCCTGCTATTACTCACTTATTTTTTGCGGATGATGTTATGATTTTTGTGGAAGGGACTGAGGATCAAATGAGGGAGATTATGAGAATTATTAATTGTTTTTGTGAGGCCTCTGGTCAAAAGCTTAATATTCAGAAGTCTAGAATGCTCTGTTCTAAAAACATGAGTACTGGATTGTGCAAGAAGTTGAGTGATATTTCAGGAATTCCTTTAACCAATTCTTTTGGTAATTATCTTGGGGTTCCTCTCCATAGTGATAGAGTCTCTAAAGCTTCTTTTAAAGAGATTCTGGATAGAACCAATAACAAGTGTGCTAATTGGAAAGCTAAGACTTTGTCTCTTGCGGGGCGTCTTACTCTTATTAAATTAGTCAACTGTGCGGTTCCTAACCATATTATGCAAGCCTGTAGATTGCCGGAGCCGGTCCTTAATGATCTGGATAAAATTAACCGCCGTTTTCTGTGGGGGAATTCTGGGGATAGTAAGAAGATTCATCTGGTCCCGTGGAAGGAGGTTTGTAAGCCTAGAGATAGAGCGGGTCTAGGGATTAGACAGGCTAAAGATAATAATAAGGTTCTTTTGATGAAGCTTCTTTGGAGAATGTGGCAAAATCCTTCGGCGCTTTGGGTTCGCTTACTCGGTGGAAAATATAGAAAAGATAAGATTTTTGGAGGGCCCAAAGATAGAGTGGTTAGTTGTTCCTTCCTCTGGAAAGGCCTGAGTTCTATTTTCTCAGAATTTTGTACTGGGATCGGTTGGGATGTGGGAAATGGTAAGACGATCAGCTTTTGGCATGATAAGTGGATTGGTGACAAGCCTCTGTTAGAGGTTTGTAACTCTCTTCCGCCTGTTAGTTTTTACAACTGGAAGATTGCGGATGTGGTTGATTCAGAAGGTGATTGGATTTGGCCTAAATTTGAGGCTTTCTTTAGCTTGGAGACTCTCCTTAGAATTAGAGGAGTTAAAATTAGTAACATGGATGAGGATATGGATAATTTTTGTTGGTCTTCTACAAACAGCGGTGCTTATACTTGTAAGTCAGCCTTTGAAGCTTTTAGCAACGGTGATGAGGAGCCTCATTCTGCTATTTGGAAGTTGATTTGGTCTTTAAAAGTTCCGTACAGAGTTAGAAGTTTCTTATGGCTTGGGATCAAGAACAGGCTTCTTACTAATTCAGATAGGAAAAGACGCCATTTGGTGGAGTCAGGAGATTGTAGCAGATGTAGAGGGCATGAAGAAACTATTTATCATGCTCTGAGGGACTGTGAGAGAAGTAAATGTATTTGGAGTAAAATTCTCCCCAGTAATATGATTGATATGTTCTTCTCTTATTCTAATCTGGATTGGTTTGAGCATGGGGTCAGTGGGAAATTGCTTTCTAATCTTCACCATGGAGAAATCTTCTTTTCAATTGTCTGTCACCAAATCTGGGATTGGAGGAATAAGGAGATTTTTGAATCAGTTTCTATTAATATCCCTGACTTGGTGGACTTTTTTGCTAAAAAGGTCTACCAGGTTATTAATAGTTTTTTGGAAGATTCTTTTGATCGTTATATTCAGAGGAAGTCTCTTCACTTTCTTTGCTGGAGAAGACCTCAAGAAGGGGTGATAAAGCTCAACACGGATGGATCTTGTCTTACTAATGGTAAGATTGCTGCTGGTGGAGTCTTGAGAGATGATGGGGGTGCTTGGATTTCTGGGTTCTCGCATAATCTTGGCATAGGGTCCTCCTTCTTAGCCGAGTTGTGGGGTATTTATTCTGGTCTTGCACTGGCCAGCAGTATGGGGATTGTTAATCTGAGTGTTGAATCTGATAATCAGGAAGCTATCAGGTTAATTTCCAGCAATTTAGCTATTGGGATGAAAGGAAAAAATATTATTAAAGGGATCAAGAGGCTCTGCCATTCCTTTGCTTCTATCACTTTCTGTCATATCTTTAGAGAGCAGAACAGGGTGGCGGATCGTCTGGCGGCTGCAGGTCATGAAGGAAGTTGGGGAGTCACTAATTATCCTGTTCCTCCGGCCTTTCTCTCCTCAATCCTTCTGGAGGATGTGGTGGGAGTTAGCTTTTCCAGACTAATTCCGGGTTAGGTTTTGCTTTGTTTGTTTTTTATTTTTCTTATTCCTACCAAAAAAAAATTTAATTATTTTCTTCCCGAAGCAAAGCGAGAGTATCTTTCTAGTTTTTAATAAAAGTGAATGAAGTTGATGTATTAATTGTTTTCATTTATTTTGCTATTGTAGTTATTTTTATATATTTTGAATTGGTTTTTAAGATGTTATTTGGATGAGAATTAGAATGATGTTGTAATAGATGATAATGGGTTAGACTATGCTTACTTTGTTTTTGACAAAGTAAGCCTTAGGGTCCGTTTGGTATGCCGTAATGCAATGTAATGTAATCAAGGTCGTAATGTAATCAAAGTTGTAATTTAATGGAATGGAATAGTGATTCTATTACTATGCTTGGTTGACAATTATGATATAATGTAATAGCCATTACAATATTATATTTTCCTAATTAAATGCAATCATAAAATTTTATTTACATAATTAAAATCAACGAAAAACATGAAAAATGTGAAAAATCGAATCGAAATCAAATACAAAATTAGATTAACCGAAATCAATAAATTAGTATATAGTTTTTCGCTTTTTCATATTTTTTTTTACATTTTTCTCGTTTCTTTTAATTTCCATTTTCAACATTTTTTACCGTTTTTCTATTTTCTCATTTTCCGGTTTTTCATTTTTTTTCATTTTTCGCATTTTTTCGGTTTTTCGTTTTTTTTTCAATTTTCATGTTTTTCTACTTTTTGCGTTTTTTACAAGAATGAGAGGTTAGATGACAATGTAATGAGAATTCAAGTCATTTTTCTATGTAATGGAGATTACAAGATTTCTTCAACAAAATTTAACTCAAGGTTTTCTCATTCCATTACAATGAAATTGTAAAATGCAACCAAACATGGTAATGAACCTTCAATGTAATTGAATTACATCTTACCAAACGGTACCTTACTTTGTTTTTTTCTACCATTGGATGATGATGGACTTTGACAAAGTAAGCTCATCCAATGGTAGAAAAAACAAAGTAAAATTTACTTTGTCAAAAACAAAGTAAGCATAGAAGACACCAGATGATAATTGTTATTTGTTGTATTGTTTTTGTATTTTTTTTAACTGTATATTTTAATATGTTTTGGATTTTTGTATTATTCGTTAGTTTTTGTATCCATCCCATTATATAAGTTATTTTAAAAATACAATTAATGTAGAATAAAATTAACCAATTTACATTGGTTAGCTGAAAAAAAAACTCACTCTTATTTAATGGTTGGAGAATAAATCTTGAAACATTAAAAAATACATAAATACATTGAAAATCAACGTAAAAATACATTGCTTAAATTGAAAAACCAAACTGAAAATTTTTAAAAAACTAAAATGACTTATATTTTAAAAAAAATCATGTTCTAAAAAAACTTGTATATATTGTGGGTTAGTATTTTAGGAATAAAAAACAAGTTTTTTATTATTAAACAAAGAAAGAAAAAAGGGATATGGAAACGACGCGATATAGCAAAATATACCGCGATACCGCCGCCATCCCGTCTATCAGCACCTCCGCCGCAGGGACCTATTAGCTCTGACGCAGGCCCGTTGTCTCTCTCCGCCGCTGTCGGTTTGTGGGAGGTCGTTTGTCCTTCCGGCGCCGTGGTGTCTGTGGGGGTTTTAGTTATCGCACGGTTCTGTCCCTCTCGTGCGGGGTTTCGATTTGTCCGATCTTGAGGTTTTTCTGATCCACCGCTCCTGCCGCCGCCTCCTCCGCCGCCCGTCGGTTCTGGTGTGCCATTCTCGCCATTCCTCTGCTTCAGGGATGTTGTTGGTCTCGTTTCTTCATTCTGTTCGGCTCCGTCTCTACCGTTTAGGTAGCCGGGTTAGTTGCTTCTATCTTGATCTCTCTGTTTGGTCTTGGCTGGATATTGTGCTGCATTTGGGTGTTTTGATTGCTTAGTTTTGCCTTGGCTCTTGTTTTGCTCAGTGTTGTGGACATTGGTCATTGTTTTGGATTTTAGAATTGTTTGTTTGGTGCTTAGGCTTGGGCGTTCTGCTGTTTGGGGCTGTTTTGATTGGGTTGAGTGCCCTGCTTTTTGGTTGTTGGCCTGCTGTCCGACACTTCTGTTTTCTTAGTTTTGTTGATAATAATGGTTGGTGTGGAGAAAGCAATAGGCAACTTGTCGTTGTCAGATGGTGAGGAGGAAGCTCTTGACCTTAGTGGTCCGTCTTCCAATCCTATTGCTAAAAATGGAGGCCTAACCTTGATTGGTCGGTTTCTCACAGAGCGTTCTATTAACACTATAGCCATGAAGACTAAAATGGCCACAATATGGAGGCCAGGCAGGGGAGTGGCTATATCAGAGCTCTCCAACAACAAATATGTCTTTGAATTTTACCATGCTATTGACTTGGCACGTGTGGTGGAAGGGGGCCCTTAGTCTTTTGATAATCATTTGCTTGTGGTTTCTCTCTGGAAAGATGAACCGTCACCTGACTTGGTTGATCTGTATATTGCCGATTTCTGGGTTCAGATTTATGACTTGCCTATTGGGTCTATGTCGGAGGGAGTGGGTAGACAGATTGGGGATTTTATTGGTAAATTTCAGGCTTATGATATCAATAATAACACCGGGTTACGTATGCAATTTATGAGGCTAAGAGTCTCTATTGATGTGAGGAAGCCGTTAAAGAGGATGAAGAAAATCCGTAAAGGGAAGGAGGAGTGGGCTTATATTTCGTTCAAATATGAAAGATTGGGATCGTTTTGCTATATATGCGGCCTGTTGGGGCACACTGATAGATTTTGTGATAAGATCTTCACTCTGAAACCTAAGGAGATCACTAGGGAGTGGGGGGACTGGTTGAAGGCGCCTGTTCGCAGGGGCGGGGATGTGTTGAGTGTGAAGTGGCTGAGAGAACCGGGTAGTCAGGCTATGACCTTCAATTCTGAGGGTGGATCTACCTTGGAAAACACTGTTAAAACTATGAAAGCAGGGCAATCGAGTGGGGGTAAGGAAGCCGGGAAGGAGAATATCCCCGGGGGTCAAGAGGGGGCAAAGCTGAAGGGTAAAATGGTAGCAGGAATAGGGAACCCAATTATTCAGCCAGTGCAGGAGGGGGAGATAGTGAATATGGCCGTGGATAGTGATGATGAGGGACTTGAGCTGGCAGATGATCGAAAGCGTAGGCGTGCAGGCCCAGATTCAATATCAGTCCAGGCTATTGTGAATAAGCTGTAGGGGAATGGGTCTGATCAGGTACTTAATACTCCGAAGGGGACAGTTTCTACAAGCCTAGTAGATTCTTCTTCTTCACATGATACAGAAACGGCGAGGTCTGTGGAGCAGGCCCGCCGAGGATTATGAATTGCCTAAGCTGGAACTGCTGGGGTTTGGGGAACGCCCGGGCAGTTCGGTCTCTCGGTGAGCTTGTCAAGACAAGTAAGCCAGATTTGGTGTTCCTGATTGAAACTTTAGTTACTAAATCCTGTATTGATGGGCTAAGGAGGAAGTTTGGATTTGAAGGTTCTTTTGCAGTCGATTGTAGAGGTAGGAGTGGGGGTATTGCCCTAATTTGGAGGAAGTTTGATATGGCTTCAGTGGTTTCTTTCTCTGATCACCATATTGAAGTTCAGATGCATGATGCTGAGAAGGGGGATTGGAGGTTGGTAGGGTTCTATGGACAATGTAATCGAGCCAATCATGTATGGTCCTGGAGTCTCTTGACTCAACTGTGTTCATGCTCGATTCTACCTTTACTGGTTATTGGGGATTTTAACTGCATTCTTTCTGATTCAGAGAAGGTTGGGGGCCCATGCTACCCTCAAGGGTTGATGCGCCGGTTTAAGGAGGCGGTGGAAGAGAATCTTTTAATTGATCTCCCTACACAGGGCAGTCAATTTACGTGGGAGAGGAGTTGGGGTTCTAGAATGTGGGTCAGGGAGAGGTTGGATAGGGCTATGGTCACTAGTGCCTGGGCGGACAGATTCCCAGCTCATCGGCTTCGTACTTTGATCTCAGCTTATTCTGACCATGCACCCATTTTCTTAGAGTTCGATAATCCGGTTAGTAATGAGAGGCGTAGCCACTTTCGATTTGAACAAGAGTGGCTTTTAGATCCTGAGTTCAAGGTGTTGGTGAGAACCTATTGGCTAAGTAGTAGCTGTCATAACCTTGCTGCAAAGCTGGCTGCCTGTGCCAGCAGCATGGAACAATGGGGAAAGAAGTATCGACTGAGGTTTAGAAAGCAAATTGAGGGATGCAAGAAGAAATTGGATAGGCTTGTGGATAGCAGTGTCCCGGCTGATGTGGTCAGCTTCCTTCAGGCCAAGAGTGAGTTGAATTCCCTTCTTGATTGTGAAGCTATACATTGGCAACAAAGGGCTAAGAATTTCTGGCTACAGGAGGAAGATCAAAATACTAAGTTTTTCCATGCCTGTGTCAAAGCTAGAAAGCAGAGGAACACCATTCGCCGTCTTAAGGATATGAACGGTCTGGTAGTGGAAGGAGTGAATGATATGGGGACTATTGCCAAAGATTATTTCTCTGATCTGTTTGCAGGCCCTACTAGCCCATGCTATGATGCCGTGGATACTCTTGTCCCGCGTGTTACGCCTGAAATGCAGGCTGACCTGTGCTCCCCTTTTTCTTTTGAAGAATTCAAGACTGCCATGTTTCAAATGCATCCTGATAAGTCCCCTGGTCCTGATGGGTTAAATCCGGGTTTCTTTCAACATTTTTGGGACCTCATTGGCCCGTAAGGAATTTCCTCCACATCTAAATGACACAATAATTGTTCTTATCCCTAAGATTGATAGGCCTGAATGTATGAAGGATTTTCGCCCTATTTCCCTGTGCAATGTGCTTTATAAATTGATTGCCAAGGTCCTAGCCAACAGGCTCAAGATTGTGTTACCTTTCCTGGTATCTGAGTCTCAATCAGCTTTTGTCCCTGGCAGGTCTATATCTGACAGCATTACGGTGGCCTTTGAGTCTTTACACTTTATAAAGAGAAAGAATAGGGGTAGAATTGGTGAGGTGGCTTTAAAATTGGATATTAGCAAGGCCTATGATAGGGTTGATTGGACCTTCCTGAGACGTGTTATGCAAAAATTAGGCTTTCCTGGGCTGTGGATTGATTGGATCATGTTATGCATTTCTACCGTGGAGTACTCTGTGTCGATTAATGGTACATTTGTGGGCCCGATTAAACCTGGAAGGGGCCTGAGACAAGGCGATCCCCTGTCGCCGTACCTTTTTATACTGTGTGCCGAAGTCTTATCTAGCCTGATTACAAGGGCGGCGAATGAGGGTTCCCTCCATGGGTGCCTCATTGCTAGGGGTGCGCCAACTATTACACACTTGTTTTTTGCAGATGACAACTTCTTGTTCTTCAGGGCTTCTATGGATGAGTGTAACAAAATTGGGATGATCCTATCTGAGTATGAGGTAGCTTCTGGCCAGGCTATCAACCTGCAAAAATCTGGAATTTTCTTTAGTCCGAATGTTGGCCTGGAACTGCGAAATGAGGTATGTAACTCTCTTCAGGTCTTTCATCCTCTGGATACTGGTCGCTACTTGGGTCTCCCTTCACTTATTGGGAAGTCCAAAGTGGCAATTTTTAGTTTCCTTAAAGATAGACTTAGGAAGAGGTTAAGTGCGTGGTCCTTTAGATTCCTTTCTGCTGCGGGCAAGGAAGTGCTAATTAAGGCGGTTGCTCAGGCTCTGCCAACTTTTTGTATGAGTGTGTTTAAACTTCCTAAATCCCTTTGCCTGGACTTGGAGAAGATTATGAATTCCTTTTGGTGGGGTATGAAACCAGGGGGCAGGAGATCGATTCATTGGCAAAGTTGGGATAGGCTTAGTAGGGATAAGAAAGAGGGAGGTTTGGGTTTTAGGAGCCTCCAAAAATTCAATCTTGCCTTATTAGGTAAACAGGCCTGGAAGTTGATGGTTACTCCAAATTCTTTAGTGGGTAGAATGTTCAAAGCTAAATATATCCCTAGAGACCCTTTTCTTTCCTCCAAATTGGGCAATAATCCTAGTTTTGTTTGGGGGAGTGTTTGGAGAGCCATTGAGGTATTGAGACTGGGTGTTAGATGGAGAATTGGGGATGGTAAGTCAATATATGTGTGGAAAGACCCATGGGTGAATACTGTGGCACCTTTTAGGACCCAGGGTGATGCTGTCATGCAGCAGGATGATACAAAAGTGGCTGACCTGTTTATTCAGGGTAGGAAAATCTGGGATAGAGGAAAGGTGGAAGAGCTGTTGACTGAGGCAGATGCCAGAATTGTGTGTAGGATGGTATTACCAACAAGAGAAGTAGAAGATGGACCAATGTGGAATTTTACCAAAAATGGCATGTACACAAGTAAATCAGGATATAGAGCGCTTTGTGATGGATATGGTGGTGAGAATCAGGATGATGGGTGGAGTAGAATTTGGAAGATGCATGTTCCTCCAAAAGTTAGAATGTTTGTGTGGAAGTTGGCTTCGGGTTGCGTGGCCACTAGACATAGACTGGCAGGGAGGGGGTTGTCAATCCCAACGCAGTGTCCCTTCTGTCACTCTGATACTGAGCATGGCCATCACCTCTTTGTGGATTGTGTATACGCCCAAGAATGTTGGAACCTATCCGGGATCAATACGGATGTATTCCAACCTGATTATCTAACGGGTTCTATTTTGCAGGTACTTTTGTCCAATGATCAGGAGACCATAACCAAGATGGCAATGACGCTTTGGGTCATTTGGAATCAAAGGAATCAGATAGTCTGGGAGAGCAAAATCCAACTACCAGAAATGGCAATCTCTCTTGCGGGTAACTACCTTGCTGCCTGGCGCCAGTCCCAGCTGAAGAACCTCCCTGTGGCTGTCTGTCACCTGTCCACGCCCTCAGTGGTCCAATCCGAAGCCGGCATCGCACAGAATCGCCCAAATCCAGCTCCTCGGGCAAGCCAACCGGTCACCGTCCGCCCAGCTGCGCTACGAAGGTTGCCCACTTCCATCACCAGCGACGCCAATGCCAACGTTAACACTACTGCCCATCGCATTGAACATTCAGCGCGGGCGACAATGCCACAGGTACGACATATTAGCTGGTCTCGCCCCCCTTTCGGCTTTGTCAAATGCAATTGTGATGCGGCTACCTTTAAAGCTGAGTCTCGAAGTGGGGTGGGAGCTTTACTTAGATCTTCTGATGCATCCTTCATGGCTTATCGTAGTCGCATATTCCCAATTGTTGATGATATTAGGGAAGCTGAAGCATTAGCTCTACGTGAGGCATTGCATTGGTGTGTCCATCTTAATTGTATTAATGTCTTGTTTGAAAGTGACTCTTTGAGTGTGGTTAATAGTGTCAAATCGGTTGATCTAGACTTGTCTGTTTATGGGTCAATTATTCAGGATTGTAAGGTGTTGTTAAGTAGTCGACACGATTATAAAGTGTCTTTTTCTCCACGCCTAGCGAACAGGGGCGCTCATGTTGTTGCACGACATGCCCTGTCCAATGCTAGCGAGTTCGTATCTTTTTCTGCTCCGGTATGGTTGCAGGATACTATTGTTGCTGATTCGATTTAAGGAATGAATTTCTTCTTGTTTCAAAAAAAAAAAAAAAGTAATAAAAAACAATATTTCATAAAAATTACTTTCGATATTTTTTTTTTGAAATATTGATATTTCATAAATTATAATTTGATTCTGACCGGGCAAGTCAGTTTACGAGGAGAGGTAGTAGATGATGAAGAAGAGAGTACATAACACGGTCAATGTCTCTCTCTATTTCTTAAGAGACCAAATTAAAATTTGATTTTGACATCATCACCTTCAGCTTCCCAGTAGTGAGAGAAGAGAAGGAACCCAATCCTCCCTCCTTTTCTATATGCAAATCCCAATGAAATTATCCACCAAAGTTCCCATCTTTGACTCTCTTTCTCTTCTTTGATTCCTCATCGTCCTAGAATTTTTACTTGTTCAAAGGACTCTCACTCCACGTAATTCACCTTCTTCACAACAACCCCCCCTTCAAACAAGTCTTTCCGATTCCCATTTGAGGTCAATGTAACAGACTAGGCATTTTTACCTGTACTTTATATAGATCTTGAATGGGGATTTCTTATTGAATTATAGAATTCTTGGTATTTTTGAGAGGTTTAAAGGATGACTAGAAGTGAGGGATCACCTCATAATCCAACCCCCAGGGAATTGATATGCCATGCGGGCGCTGGTGCCGCTGCAGGTTGCCTTACTAAAGTTTTGAATTTTTTTTATTTTTATTTTTATATCAGGGTTTTTCTTTAGGGTTTTATGTATCTAATTGGTTTGATTTGTTGTTTGAAGTTGTTTTCATACTGGACATGTAATTCCTAATCTAGTGGGAGTTAATGATGCTTGTAGGTACTATTGCCGCTACTTTTGTTTGCCCATTGGATGTGATCAAGACAAGGTTGCAGGTGTATGGGTTGCCTGCTACCCCCAATTCGGGTCGTGCAGGTATGAGGGATTCTGTTCTCTTTTAGTGTGGTTTCAGAAACAGTAGATTAGTATCTTTAGAAGCAATTCGAATACAACTTTTAAAGGACAAGTCATTCAAATTTGAACATCATAATTCGATAAGACCCTGATTTATGGTTTATGATTAATATATCTGCACTTATTTGTTCACTAAGGTCTGTATTTGTCACTTTAATTGTACATACTATTTAGCATAGTTGTTAAAGGTGATCCTCGAGCAAGGTTCAAGGTCTTGCGCCTTAAACCTTGAAATTGAGGCGCTGTTCAAAAGGCTCGCCTTGTGCGCCTCACTCACGCCTTGGACCCTGGACCCTGGTGCGCTTGTCAGTTTTACTTAGGTTTCTTTTACAATTTTTTATTTTTAGAGCTTTTTTTTTTTGTTTTTTAAATAACTGCTTTATTAACTGTCACTAATCTAACTTAAATAAGATTAATCTTAACCTTTAATTTAAATAAGAATATGAAGAGTCCTAGTCATAATTAAATATATATAGAATAGAGAAAGATTAGAAGAAGAGCCACGTACAGAAGTCTCCTCCACTCCAGTGAAAAACAAATTTCCAGAGACAGCTTGAAGAAGAATGAACTTCATTGGCTCTTTAGGTTAAGACATTAAGTATATGTTAGCACTTTATAGTTAGGTACTTTAGGTTAAGACGTTAAGTATATGTTAGTGTCTTCCTGAAGTATGAACTTAATTTGGTGTTTTTGACATTTATGATTTAGTATTATGTTTTTATGTGGTTTTATTTTGTTTGCATGGTCATAAGTATATTTTTTTGGTCTACTCTTAACTAGTAAAAGAGTATATATTTTTATTTTATTTTATGCACCTCGTGTTTCTAAGGCGCGCCTCGCCTTGCGCCTAGAGCCTAGGCTCTAGGACCCCTTAGCGCCTTAGTGAGCCTTGCGCCTTTAACAACTATGCTATTTAGACATTATAGGGAACAGTAGAAGAGATGCCAGGTTTACTATCTTCTGTTTAGAATAAAGTTTGAGTTATATTCTCTGTTTGCTCTATTGAATGGTTACCGTTTAAAAAATTTATTTTCAAGTTATCCTTTTCCTGATGTCTATATTGCTTCTTTGGGTTATCAATAATTGTCAATTGACCCTGCTTTACTCGCTATGTTTTGTTATGCTCAGGTAGCATAATTGTCACAAGTCTCCAGAACATAGTCAGGACTGAGGGTGTTAAGGGACTATATAGAGGGCTCTCCCCCACAATAATAGCACTTCTTCCAAACTGGGCTGTAAGTTATTTATTTATTTTTTCTTGTTTTCTATGGGGCCATTGTTTGAAGTGCAATTAGGGTGCTAATAATGTGATTGCCTGAGCTAGCATGTTAGATGCTGCTGATTAGGATGCGATTAGTATTTGTGATATTACACATTTGTGCCCTTGGTAATCTTGCCTCTGTGGATCTCCATTTTTTTGAAAGAGGCATGCTGGTTTATTTCTAGAAAAGACAGTGCATTTGTTTTCTAAATGATTACAACATAGGCTCAGGGAATTTGTAATTTTCTATTTCGAAAGATAATGACCTTTAAGACTTGAACTTCAATAGCTTCTTTGCAACAGCTTACGGAGGCTTCTTGCAGAGAAAAAGGGTTATAGTTGTAATTGCTGGGACATTTTGCTTTCAAAAAATGTCTATTTGGAAAATATTTCCACCTACATGCAGTAGTTAATATTGTCCTTAGAATTCATTCAGTAGGAAAATCCCAGTAAATCTTATAGTTATATTGATTATAAAAACTTCACAAGTCATGTTCTATTTTCTGTGTCAGCTAGAAAATGCGAAATATTGACATACTGTCATATAACCTTGAGTTGCGGCCAGTGACAACTGTGCTTAATTTATTTGTAGGTGTATTTCTCAACTTATGAGCACCTCAAAGGCCTACTTGTTTCACATGGTTAGTATTTTCCTACGATGCTTGCTGGAAAATTATCCTTTGGCGTTGTCTTGAGTTCTTATGACAAAACACAGTTATCCAACCAAGAAAAGGGATGACATGTTCATTTATTTGGTTGATGTTATGCTTTTAACACTTGGTATTGTATTGTAGAGGGTGGGGACGGTCAACTCACGGTTGGGGCAAACATGATAGCTGCTGCAGGTGCTGGTGCTGCCACATCCATTGTGACCAATCCATTATGGGTCGTGAAAACCAGACTACAAGTAAGTGTAGCACTTTGCAATATAATATATAATCTTCTGAGTAAGCCAATGCCAAATACTAAAACATCTATATTTCTATACTAAAACATGCCAATGTCCATAGCTTCAGGTTATTTGTGTTTATGGACAACTTCCTTGTTGAATTTAGTTTGTGTTATACTTATTGGAGTACATTGTTGTGTTGCAAGTTGCAAGAAGTATTTTTCCCCATGTACACAAGTATCTAAAACAAGTCATTACTGGATATTGGTGGTGGAATTCTGAGGGTCCAACTCCTCATTGATGCTAGAGACATATCTTGCCTGAGTAGGCATTTAGTTGGGACCGTTTTGCATAAGATTAGGCCTCAACACCATGTGAAAAATATTGTTTTCTTTCTTTCTTTTAACCTGGTTGAACTCAAAATTGGGAAATGTAGTCACAGTGGTTATTGTTTTTAATTGTGATCTGCAATATATGAGCAATTCTAATGCTTTGCTTGGGCAATATACTACAAGAATGGGATGTGCTACTATGCTCCGCCTCACTACCTAACCACTAAGCTAATTGTCCAAGTATACAGGGATTTGTATGGATCTTTGGCAGATTTAAAATTTCTGTTGCTTTTTTGCTCTAAGAAATGTAGGTATCAGAATCCATTGCTTTTATGCTATCAATGTCCTGTAATACCAGGGTAAACGCTTGACATTATAGGAAACCAGTATCCTTGACAAGGCGGAATGTGGTTTTAAATTCAATGCATAACTACAAGCATCTGTATTTGGCTTTAGAATGTGAAATGTGGATTTGGTTTGAAGTTTTAGTCTCAAGGTGAATGGAAATGTAAAAACCCGAGAAATTTTATTCTGCAAGGAACATCAAAGAG